>NC_140635.1:38190349-38192849 GCF_057382275.1 Copadichromis virginalis | reverse complement strand
AGGTCCAGGTCCATGCCCGATGTGAGTAGCAGCAGGGCCAGCGCGCCCAGGAGCACATCTTTTTCGACCGTAAAGGAGAGAGGAGGCCGACTCTCTGCCTCGGCTAAATGGAGAGGGAATTTCAGAAGGGCCAGGGCACAAGCATGGACCTTTTTCAGCTGTAAGGGAGGCAAGAGCAAGGTGTGATGTAGGTCCCCGGGGCCTGCTGGAGGTCCAGGTCCATGCCCGATGTGAGTAGCAGCAGGGCCAGCGCGCCCAGGAGCACATCTTTTTCGACCGTAAAGGGAGACAGGAGGCCGACTCACTGCCTCGGCTAAATGGAGAGGGAATTTCAGAAGGGCCAGGGCACAAGCATGGACCTTTTTCAGCTGTAAGGGAGGCAAGAGCAAGGTGTGATGTAGGTCCCCGGGGCCTGCTGGAGGTCCAGGTCCATGCCCGATGTGAGTAGCAGCAGGGCCAGCGCGCCCAGGAGCACATCTTTTTCGACCGTAAAGGGAGACAGGAGGCCGACTCACTGCCTCGGCTAAATGGAGAGGGAATTTCAGCAGGGCCAGGGCACAGGCATGGACCTTTTTCAGCTGTAAGGGAGGCAAGAGCAAGGTGTGATGTAGGTCCCCGGGGCCTGCTGGAGGTCCAGGTCCATGCCCGATGTGAGTAGCAGCAGGGCCAGCGCGCCCAGGAGCACATCTTTTTCGACCGTAAAGGGAGACAGGAGGCCGACTCACTGCCTCGGCTAAATGGAGAGGGAATTTCAGCAGGGCCAGTGCACAAGCATGGACCTTTTTCAGCTGTAAGGGAGGCAAGAGCAAGGTGTGATGTAGGTCCCCGGGGCCTGCTGGAGGTCCAGGTCCATGCCCGATGTGAGTAGCAGCAGGGCCAGCGCGCCCAGGAGCACATCTTTTTCGACCGTAAAGGGAGACAGGAGGCCGACTCACTGCCTCGGCTAAATGGAGAGGGAATTTCAGCAGGGCCAGTGCACAAGCATGGACCTTTTTCAGCTGTAAGGGAGGCAAGAGCAAGGTGTGATGTAGGTCCCCGGGGCCTGCTGGAGGTCCAGGTCCATGCCCGATGTGAGTAGCAGCAGGGCCAGCGCGCCCAGGAGCACATCTTTTTCGACCGTAAAGGAGAGAGGAGGCCGACTCTCTGCCTCGGCTAAATGGAGAGGGAATTTCAGCAGGGCCAGGGCACAGGCATGGACCTTTTTCAGCTGTAAGGGAGGCAAGAGCAAGGTGTGATGTAGGTCCCCGGGGCCTGCTGGAGGTCCAGGTCCATGCCCGATGTGAGTAGCAGCAGGGCCAGCGCGCCCAGGAGCACATCTTTTTCGACCGTAAAGGGAGACAGGAGGCCGACTCACTGCCTCGGCTAAATGGAGAGGGAATTTCAGAAGGGCCAGGGCACAAGCATGGACCTTTTTCAGCTGTAAGGGAGGCAAGAGCAAGGTGTGATGTAGGTCCCCGGGGCCTGCTGGAGGTCCAGGTCCATGCCCGATGTGAGTAGCAGCAGGGCCAGCGCGCCCAGGAGCACATCTTTTTCGACCGTGAAGGAGACAGGAGGCCGACTCACTGCCTCGGCTAAATGGAGAGGGAATTTCAGAAGGGCCAGGGCACAAGCATGGACCTTTTTCAGCTGTAAGGGAGGCAAGAGCAAGGTGTGATGTAGGTCCCCGGGGCCTGCTGGAGGTCCAGGTCCATGCCCGATGTGAGTAGCAGCAGGGCCAGCGCGCCCAGGAGCACATCTTTTTCGGCCGTAAAGGGAGACAGGAGGCCGACTCACTGCCTCGGCTAAATGGAGAGGGAATTTCAGCAGGGCCAGGGCACAGGCATGGACCTTTTTCAGCTGTAAGGGAGGCAAGAGCAAGGTGCGATGTAGGTCCCCGGGGCCTGTTGTCGTACCATAGGCACGAGTGGTGTGTGTGTGTGGCAAAGAGTTTCTGCGCAGTGTACCAGGGGCACGGGGAAAGGTTGTTGTACCATAGGCACGAGAAAAGTTGTCGTACCATAGGCACGAGAAAAGTTGTCGTACCATAGGCACGAGGAGAGTTTGTGTGGCAAAGTGCTACTGAGCGGTGTACCAGGGGCACGGCGAAAAGTTGTTGTACCATAGGCACGAGGAGAGTTTGTGTGGCAAAGTGCTACTGAGCGGTGTACCAGGGGCACGGCGAAATGTTGTTGTACCATAGGCACGAGGAGAGTTTGTGTGGCAAAGTGCTACTGAGCGGTGTACCAGGGGCACGGCGAAAAGTTGTTGTACCATAGGCACGAGAAAAGTTGTTGTACCATAGGCACGAGAAAAGCTGTCGTACCAGGGGCACGGAGGAAAGTTGTTGTACCATAGGCACGAGAAAAGTTGTCGTACCATAGGCACGAGGAGAGTTTGTGTGGCAAAGTGCTACTGAGCGGTGTACCAGGGGCACGGCGAAAAGTTGTTGTACCATAGGCACGAGAAAAGTTGTTGTACCATAGGCACGAGAAAAGCTGTCGTACCAGGGGCACGGAGGAAA
>NC_140635.1:38175349-38180349 GCF_057382275.1 Copadichromis virginalis | reverse complement strand
GCTGGAGGTCAAGGTCCATGCTGGATATGCGCTGGAGCGTAACTACAAGAAAGGTAAGCTAGTGGGGGACTAGAGCAGGGGAGGATGTGCGTCCCCGGGGCATGCTGGAGGTCAAGGGCCATGCTGGATATGCGGTGGAGGGTAACTGCAGGAGAAGGAAAGCTCATGGGGGATTAGAGCGGAGGAGTATGTGGGTCCTCGGGGCCTGCTGGAGGGCAAGGGCCATGCTGGATTTGTGGTGGAGGGTAACTGCGGGAGAAGGAAAGCTAGTGGGGGAGTAGAGCAGAGGAGTATGTTGGTCCCTGGGGCCTGCTGGAGGTCCAGGTCCATGCCCGATGTGAGTAGCAGCAGGGCCAGCGCGCCCAGGAGCACATCTTTTTCGACCGTAAAGGAGACAGGAGGCCGACTCTCTGACTCGGCTAAATGGAGAGGGAATTTCAGAAGGGCCAGGGCACAAGCATGGACCTTTTTCAGCTGTAAGGGAGGCAAGAGCAAGGTGTGATGTAGGTCCCCGGGGCCTGCTGGAGGTCCAGGTCCATGCCCGATGTGAGTAGCAGCAGGGCCAGCGCGCCCAGGAGCACATCTTTTTCGACCGTGAAGGAGACAGGAGGCCGACTCACTGCCTCGGCTAAATGGAGAGGGAATTTCAGAAGGGCCAGGGCACAAGCATGGACCTTTTTCAGCTGTAAGGGAGGCAAGAGCAAGGTGTGATGTAGGTCCCCGGGGCCTGCTGGAGGTCCAGGTCCATGCCCGATGTGAGTAGCAGCAGGGCCAGCGCGCCCAGGAGCACATCTTTTTCGACCGTAAAGGAGAGAGGAGGCCGACTCTCTGCCTCGGCTAAATGGAGAGGGAATTTCAGAAGGGCCAGGGCACAAGCATGGACCTTTTTCAGCTGTAAGGGAGGCAAGAGCAAGGTGTGATGTAGGTCCCCGGGGCCTGCTGGAGGTCCAGGTCCATGCCCGATGTGAGTAGCAGCAGGGCCAGCGCGCCCAGGAGCACATCTTTTTCGACCGTAAAGGGAGACAGGAGGCCGACTCACTGCCTCGGCTAAATGGAGAGGGAATTTCAGAAGGGCCAGGGCACAAGCATGGACCTTTTTCAGCTGTAAGGGAGGCAAGAGCAAGGTGTGATGTAGGTCCCCGGGGCCTGCTGGAGGTCCAGGTCCATGCCCGATGTGAGTAGCAGCAGGGCCAGCGCGCCCAGGAGCACATCTTTTTCGACCGTAAAGGGAGACAGGAGGCCGACTCACTGCCTCGGCTAAATGGAGAGGGAATTTCAGCAGGGCCAGGGCACAGGCATGGACCTTTTTCAGCTGTAAGGGAGGCAAGAGCAAGGTGTGATGTAGGTCCCCGGGGCCTGCTGGAGGTCCAGGTCCATGCCCGATGTGAGTAGCAGCAGGGCCAGCGCGCCCAGGAGCACATCTTTTTCGACCGTAAAGGGAGACAGGAGGCCGACTCACTGCCTCGGCTAAATGGAGAGGGAATTTCAGCAGGGCCAGTGCACAAGCATGGACCTTTTTCAGCTGTAAGGGAGGCAAGAGCAAGGTGTGATGTAGGTCCCCGGGGCCTGCTGGAGGTCCAGGTCCATGCCCGATGTGAGTAGCAGCAGGGCCAGCGCGCCCAGGAGCACATCTTTTTCGACCGTAAAGGGAGACAGGAGGCCGACTCACTGCCTCGGCTAAATGGAGAGGGAATTTCAGCAGGGCCAGTGCACAAGCATGGACCTTTTTCAGCTGTAAGGGAGGCAAGAGCAAGGTGTGATGTAGGTCCCCGGGGCCTGCTGGAGGTCCAGGTCCATGCCCGATGTGAGTAGCAGCAGGGCCAGCGCGCCCAGGAGCACATCTTTTTCGACCGTAAAGGAGAGAGGAGGCCGACTCTCTGCCTCGGCTAAATGGAGAGGGAATTTCAGCAGGGCCAGGGCACAGGCATGGACCTTTTTCAGCTGTAAGGGAGGCAAGAGCAAGGTGTGATGTAGGTCCCCGGGGCCTGCTGGAGGTCCAGGTCCATGCCCGATGTGAGTAGCAGCAGGGCCAGCGCGCCCAGGAGCACATCTTTTTCGACCGTAAAGGGAGACAGGAGGCCGACTCACTGCCTCGGCTAAATGGAGAGGGAATTTCAGAAGGGCCAGGGCACAAGCATGGACCTTTTTCAGCTGTAAGGGAGGCAAGAGCAAGGTGTGATGTAGGTCCCCGGGGCCTGCTGGAGGTCCAGGTCCATGCCCGATGTGAGTAGCAGCAGGGCCAGCGCGCCCAGGAGCACATCTTTTTCGACCGTGAAGGAGACAGGAGGCCGACTCACTGCCTCGGCTAAATGGAGAGGGAATTTCAGAAGGGCCAGGGCACAAGCATGGACCTTTTTCAGCTGTAAGGGAGGCAAGAGCAAGGTGTGATGTAGGTCCCCGGGGCCTGCTGGAGGTCCAGGTCCATGCCCGATGTGAGTAGCAGCAGGGCCAGCGCGCCCAGGAGCACATCTTTTTCGGCCGTAAAGGGAGACAGGAGGCCGACTCACTGCCTCGGCTAAATGGAGAGGGAATTTCAGCAGGGCCAGGGCACAGGCATGGACCTTTTTCAGCTGTAAGGGAGGCAAGAGCAAGGTGCGATGTAGGTCCCCGGGGCCTGTTGTCGTACCATAGGCACGAGTGGTGTGTGTGTGTGGCAAAGAGTTTCTGCGCAGTGTACCAGGGGCACGGGGAAAGGTTGTTGTACCATAGGCACGAGAAAAGTTGTCGTACCATAGGCACGAGAAAAGTTGTCGTACCATAGGCACGAGGAGAGTTTGTGTGGCAAAGTGCTACTGAGCGGTGTACCAGGGGCACGGCGAAAAGTTGTTGTACCATAGGCACGAGGAGAGTTTGTGTGGCAAAGTGCTACTGAGCGGTGTACCAGGGGCACGGCGAAATGTTGTTGTACCATAGGCACGAGGAGAGTTTGTGTGGCAAAGTGCTACTGAGCGGTGTACCAGGGGCACGGCGAAAAGTTGTTGTACCATAGGCACGAGAAAAGTTGTTGTACCATAGGCACGAGAAAAGCTGTCGTACCAGGGGCACGGAGGAAAGTTGTTGTACCATAGGCACGAGAAAAGTTGTCGTACCATAGGCACGAGGAGAGTTTGTGTGGCAAAGTGCTACTGAGCGGTGTACCAGGGGCACGGCGAAAAGTTGTTGTACCATAGGCACGAGAAAAGTTGTTGTACCATAGGCACGAGAAAAGCTGTCGTACCAGGGGCACGGAGGAAAGTTGTTGTACCATAGGCACGAGAAAAGTTGTCGTACCATAGGCACGAGGAGAGTTTGTGTGGCAAAGTGCTACTGAGCGGTGTACCAGGGGCACGGCGAAAAGTTGTTGTACCATAGGCACGAGAAAAGTTGTTGTACCATAGGCACGAGAAAAGTTGTCGTACCAGGGGCACGGAGGAAAGTTGTTGTACCATAGGCACGAGAAAAGTTGTCGTACCATAGGCACGGGAAAAGTTGTCGTACCATAGGCACAAGCAGTGCGTGCGTGCGTGCGTGCGTGCGTGTGTGGCAGTTCTTCTGCGCAGTGTACCAGGGGCACATTTCAATGTGCTTTCTGGAGTACCAGGGGCACGAGGATTTTGCCAGTGGTGTTCTGCTTTGTTAGTGGGAGGGGGCTTAAGTGTGGGTCCCCGGGGCCTGCTGGAGGTCCAGGTCCATGCTAGATACGTGGTACAGGGTAACTGCAGGAGGAGGGGGGGGGGTAATGTGGGTTCACGGGGCCTGCTGGAGGTCAAGGTCCATGCTGGATATGCGTTGGAGCGTAACTGCAAGAAAGGAAAGCTAGTGGGGGAGTAGAGCAGGGGAGTATGTGGGTCCCCAGGGCCTGCTGGAGGTCCAGGTCCATGCTAGATATGTGGCACAGGGTAACTGCAGGGGGGGGTAATGTGGGTCCACGGGGCCTGCTGGAGGTCCAGGTCCATGCTAGATATGTGGCACAGGGTAACTGCAGGGGGGGGGGGGGGGGTATTGTGGGTCCACGGGGCCTGCTGGAAGTCAAGGTCCATGCTAGACATGTGGTACAGGGTAACTGCAGGGGGAAGGGGGGGGGGGTAATGTGGGTCCCCGGGGCCTGCTGGAGGTCCAGGTCCATGCTAGATACGTGGTACAGGGTAACTGCAGGAGGGGGGGGGGGGGGTAATGTGGGTTCACGGGGCCTGCTGGAGGTCAAGGTCCATGCTGGATATGCGTTGGAGCGTAACTGCAAGAAAGGAAAGCTAGTGGGGGAGTAGAGCAGGGGAGTATGTGGGTCCCCAGGGCCTGCTGGAGGTCCAGGTCCATGCTAGATATGTGGCACAGGGTAACTGCGGGGGGGGGGGGGGGGGGGGGGGGTAATGTGGGTCCCCGGGGCCTGCTGGAAGTCAAGGTCCATGCTAGACATGTGGTACGGGGTAACTGCAGGGGGAAGGGGGGGGGGGGGGTAATGTGGGTCCCCGGGGCCTGCTGGAGGTCAAGGTCCGTGCTAGATATGTGGTACGGGGTAACTGCGGGGGGGGGGGGGATCTAATGGGGGACTAGATCAGGTGAGGATGTAATGGCCAGTTCGACAGCAGCACATCTTTTTCGACCGTAAGGGAGAGAGGAGGCCGACTCTCTGCCTCGGCCAAATGGAGAGAGATTTTCAGCAGGGCCAGTGCGCCAGGAGCACATCTTTTTCAACCGTGAGGGAGAGTGGAGGCCGACTCACCACCTCGGCCAGGGCCTTTTTTTCTCCCCTCTCCAGTTGAGCAGTCTAAGGGTAATGAGTAGCAAAGGTGCCCTCCGTCATTTATGGGAGACGGGTGTCTGAAGATGCGCAAGTCAGCAGACACCCTCGGCAACGCTCGGACGGCACTGGGACGGCGCGAGAGAGCGAGTTGCTGCCACAGCAGCCTCCTCTTCCGGCCCACCTGCCTGCCAGCCTTCCCTCCCACCCCGATCGACTGGCAAACGTGGCCTGCCATCAGAGGGCTGCCGCCGGGCCCGGCACCTTCGCCGGCGCCTTCGGG
>NC_140635.1:37572849-38165349 GCF_057382275.1 Copadichromis virginalis | reverse complement strand
TGATTTTGAAACAGGAAAAAAGTGGGGAAACAAATGAAAAGACTAACATTTGAATAAAACCTGAAAGCAAGTAAATACTTTCTATGCTGCCTTATGGTAAACTTTGCTAATATTGATAAAGAACAACACTGGCTGATGATAAAATACAGTCAGCTGGCATGGTGACACTGCCAGTATTAACCTGCAGGGCTGGACTGGGACAAAAAAATTGGGCATTTTTACTACAGACCGACCCACCAGGTAGTAAAGCCATAAAGCCTTTGAATGAAAACAAATGCTGTTGTGACAGTGATGTACAGTCTTGTTGGTATATGTATGATTTCTATACATTTTACGTCAGATAAAAACTTTGGTTGTAAGATTTAGATAATTATTTAATAAAAACTAGGTATTTTAAATGAGAATAAGAAAGAAAAGTATTTCTTTGTGCCCACCTTTCCCTGTTAATGCCCTACCTGGCCCCCTGGCAAAACTTTGCTAGACCCGCCCCTGCACAGTTACCAGCTGTCAGCTACATAAAAAAGGATCCTGGTGTTATTTATCTCTCAGAAACAGTTGATAACTTCAACTCATTCATGTCACCTAAAAGGTAAACCTGTTTCTCCATCACCTGTTCAGCTCTGATGATTCAGTAAGGACATCTCCTGGTTTCATCTTCACGTTTCCCTCTCACCACATATCTAAACAGACATCATGACCAGCAGCTTTACAGCTGTGGCTCCAGCAAACATCAGCTGATACTAGAAATTAATATTAAATACATTCTAACAACAGCTGATCAAGCTTAAAAGTGCTGCTGTTGTTTAGCGCAATATCTGCTGGTTTCCTCTTTCTGGCGCAAAGTGGGCGATAAACAAACAAGAGAGAAAAGCCGATCAGCTGATCATTGATCAGTTTCATGATTGAAGTAGCAACAGGAGAGGGAGGGGGAGAGAATGAGAGAAGAGGCAGCTGTGCAGCATAAAGACAGAATAAATCCAGCTTTGTGTCTTTTTTCCATTCTAGCTAAAGTCCGGGACAAACCGCGTCTCTTCTCAGCTCAATACGAAACGCGTAATATTTTCTCTGAATGAGGGACCATTCCATTTTTTTAAGGAGCCGTTGGCAACTCTACTAACCTTATGAATAAAATAAAGTTCACTATCAGTAACATCATAGCACCCACCCAGCTGTATAAAAACTCCAAGCTGGCTAGAACGCAGTATGAGTTATTGCAACTGACAGTAAAAAGTCAGCAACATGAAAATAAACTCCACCTAAACTTGGTTTATATCTGACCCAGATAGACTGCAGGTCATAACTTCTTACCTGAAGTTCAGTTCACCTGACACTCGGACTGGTGGCTGCTTCGGGTCTCTCCTCCTGCCTCCCCTTCCCTCATCCACCTGTTGCCTCTGTGGAAGCCCCGTCATAGCCACCACCAAACAACGGAGTTATTGCTACACATCGACCTGCATCTGGCCAATCCACCACCTCTCATTGTTCATGCCATTACAAAAAAAATAAAAAATAAGTCACTGGGGATATGCCCGATGGCCAGTCCAGCTATGTTAACCTGCAACCAAATCTGCAGCTCCATACAGCAATGTTACGACTTAGATTATATCTTATAACTAGTGATGGGACGTTCTGTATCGAGGCTTCGGAGCGTGTGTCGAGTAATGGAGGGGGCGTTTCCGCGAAGCGCGTATCGAGGCTTGCTTCATTTATGGGAGGAGCTGAAAATGATGACGTCCGAAGCCTCGCTGCCCGGCTGTACCACGTGACTGGTTCATGAAGTGGTTCGAACTTTGCCGCGAGATATGACAGCGATATAAACCCCTCAGACTTCATTCAAAAATGTGGGTGTTTGATGGAGAGTTGCGGTTAGTGAGAGTTTGGAGACCGTATGGAGGTTTATGAGAGTGAGGAAAGTCAGGAGAGAATGGAGCCAGCTAAGAAGAGGAGGATGTCCTCCCCTGTGTGGGAACATTTTGATCTTATTCCTCCCAACAAGGTATGTAAATTTCTACAGAAGATGTATTTTCATGATACTGATGGTGCAATACAATTTATGTTGAGCTGTCTTGACTTTTGTACAAGGTGAAGTGTTTGCTATGTGCCAGGGAGCTGGGATATAACAACAACACCTCATCCATGCTTAGGCACTACAGAGCTTTGCATGAGAATAAGGGGGACACCGATCGTGGAGCAAGACCAGGTGAGCCATCAAATGCAATGATAATATAGGATGCAGTAATGTTACTAAATGATATAACAATATTATACAACTGTTATAAGTTACGTGTGTGATATTTATATTTGTGCTTTATCTTTATTGTCTTTCCTCAGGAGAACAATCTCAAATAGATGAAGACCTGGTCAGCATGGTGATTGAGGACTCCCAGCCATTTAGCATTGTGGAGGACAAAGGATTCAAAAGATTTGTTAAATCATTAAATCCTAGCTATGTTCTCCCCACTAAAAAGGTCATAAAAGCAGTGAAAATTTAGTTTTTACAGAATAAAATGTGAACAGGCAGGACTGAGGCTCAAAGCCTCAGTGTGTAGCTGTCCATACCTCAACGTTACAAAAGCACAACTACTGTCCACACCCCAACCACACCTCACCTCACAGTAAATGATCGTTTTCATTTCAAGCATTTCCAAATAATCATTTCCCATACTGCCACTATAAATATACACAGTATACTGCCATCACTACAATATACATGTTTTACACACTCCTTTTGTTGTTGACATTTACAGGCTGTGTGCAAAATGCCACACTCTTCAAATTCATGCCAGCTATTATTTTTACGTCCAGTAGGTGTCCTGCTAGAGCAAATGAAGCTTCATGAAGCTTCGCGTTGGGGTGAACCAATTGGATGAAAAGCTTCAGTGCTTCATGGGGCTTCATCTGCCCATCACTACTTATAACTCATAACTCTTATGTTAGCTGCCCTCAGTAGCATACTGTCTGAAATATTCCACAGCTGCAATAATTCTTTAAGTGTTATTTTTTTCCTTGGTATTCTAATTTCACCGAAGTTTACTAAACTCAACAAACTTGATATTACTTACCGGGACATTTATTCTGTCCTCATTTTCTTTCACCGAAAAATTGTTTCCTGCAGTGCCGTCTTTCGTGCTTGGCTCTCCTACCTTTGCTAACGTGATGCGCATAGCGCAGAAGCGATGCTGCATTCACTTACACTCGGATATCTGAGCGTCACCGTGAAAACATAATCGGACATTTGATATTTGATTGAATTTTATTGTTTTGCCTTTGGGGTGGCACCTGGGGTGGCCAGTCTGGTTTGGGGGGTGGCCTGTGCCCCCCCAGGCCACCCCGCTGGACACGCCATTGGAGGCGAGAGCAGAGAACGAGAGTGCAGCAGTTTGGTGAAAGGAACAGGTGAAGAAGAGGTGAGCATCCAAGAGACGAGCAAGAGGACGGTTTCAAAGCAGACATTATGGCACAATAAAAGCTGTAAGAGCAGAGATTCATTCATATCTTTACTATTTTTCTTTAGCTTCTACTCCCGCTGCTTACAATAAATCCGAGATAAAGAACAAATAAGAACAACTCACATGGCATTGATTGTTTAGTTCAGTGTCACTCTGTGATTGTTTGACATTTCATATAAATGTGACTCTAAAATATAGCCAATAATATTAAAAAGCTGCTGTTACTGAGTCAAACTTGAAGGATTATGATAAACTTCAGTTCTTACTGAATCTGTAACATTGCTTTTTTTTAAATTGTTAAATGACTTTTGTGTCACTGTGCACAGTGAAAAGCTCACCTGATGTAGTGGTGAGGCCATGTTCACCACTAGATGGAGACAACCTGGCACAGGTTTTTCTATGCACTAAATTTCACCCTGAAAAGCCTTGGTGGGAATTGTTGTTTCATAGAAAGTAAAGGAAAACATGTCTTGAGGTCTTTTTCCAGTGTTTTCAAAATTGTGTTTTTCACATACACATCAAAACTTCACACAGACAAACACACACACAAAACAACAAAATATGTCAAATTACATATTTTGTTGACTATTTTGTTGACTATGCACCCCTACCCATTTATTATGGGTAGGGGTGCATAGTCAGTAAAAGTCACCAAGGCTCTGCAGAGCTCCAAACCTGCTCTGCCACAGACAGAAGCATCAAAAATGTGCGCTGGGAGCTTCATGGCATGGATTTCTACAGCCAAGCAAATCTATATGTGTGTGGCCAAGAACCTTAGTCCATGTAGGGCATCTTGGCACAGTTTACTTGTGTCAGCTAGTGGGAGGGCAGAGAGGGCAGCCTTTACATTGTTTTATTGTAGAGTGACAGGAACTGCCTATGAGCTTCTAATCAAGCAGAAGTGTTGACAGAAAATCTATCAAAGGAAATAATTGATGAAAATCAAAGAAGAGAAATATTTATGTGATGTTCCATTTTCCTGAGAGCTGATTGGCTGTGATGACTCCTTCAAGTACTACATGCTACTTTGTCCTGCTAGTTAAGCCTGCTGTCTGTTCTCAGGCCTCCTCCTGTTTCACTGCCATATATCCACCACTAGAGGGCTCCACTGACCTGCCTGCTGACATCACAGCACACCCCTGTGGCACCTGCTGTGAGGGGTGTGGCACCTGCTGTGGTGGAGCCGTTGCAAGGCCTGGGTCGTGTAGCAGCAAACAACTCCTCCAGAGAGGCTGTCCTGGTGGGGGAGAAGTTCATGGCCCACTTCTCGGCGGAGGGAGCCGTGTCTTGGCAACCAAAGGAGTAGCCTGTTTGAAGTCTGAGTGACTTCCCCACAACGGCTCTTTTAAGAGCCACCCACAAACCTCTAAAGAGTGTTCCTGTCTTTTTTAATTTTTCTTAATAAATGGAGCTCTACTCCAAAATAAACTAACCTCTTTTTACTCTTAAATAACTTGTCTTCACTATGTTCCTACAGGGAGTGCAGAATTATTAGGCAAATGAGTATTTTGTCCACATCATCCTCTTCATGCATGTTGTCTTACTCCAAGCTGTATAAGCTCTAAAGCCTACTACCAATTAAGCATATTAGGTGATGTGCATCTCTGTAATGAGAAGGGGTGTGGTGTAATGACATCAACACCCTATATCAAACACACACATCCACACATGTGAAATAACACTAAGTGCAATAATCTTTTCTGGCATCGTTGTATTTTTACTCAGTTGTATATAGCATTCGTATTCTATTTTTATCTTATTGTATATTTTTATTCTATTTTATTCTACTGTATATAGTATATTATTTTATTCTATTCTGTACAGCTGTGTACTGTATTTATTCTTATTGTATTCTAATTTTTGCGTCATAACTTTTGCACTGTCCACTTCCTGCTGTGACAAAACAAATTTCCCACGTGTGGGACTAATAAAGGTTATCTTATCTTATCTTATCTTATCAGGTGTGCATAATTATTAGGCAACGTCCTTTCCTTTGGCAAAATGGGTCAAAAGAAGGACTTGACAGGCTCAGAAAAGTCAAAAATAGTGAGATATCTTGCAGAGGGATGCAGCAGTCTCAAAATTGCAAGCTTCTGAAGCGTGATCATCGAACAATCAAGCGTTTCATTCAAAATAGTCAACAGGGTCGCAAGAAGCGTGTGGAAAAACCAAGGCGCCAAATAACTGCCCATGAACTGAGAAAAGTCAAGCGTGCAGCTGCCAAGATGCCACTTGCCACCAGTTTGGCCATATTTCAGAGCTGCAACATCACTGGAGTGCCCAAAAGCACAAGGTGTGCAATACTCAGAGACATGGCCAAGGTAAGAAAGGCTGAAAGACGACCACCACTGAACAAGACACACAAGCTGAAACGTCAAGACTGGGCCAAGAAATATCTCAAGACTGGTTTTTCTAAGGTTTTATGGACTGATGAAATGAGAGTGAGCCTTGGTGGGCCAGATGGATGGGCCCGTGGCTGGATTGGTAAAGGGCAGAGAGCTCCAGTCCGACTCAGACGCCAGCAAGGTGGAGGTGGAGTACTGGTTTGGGCTGGTATCATCAAAGATGAGCTTGTGGGGCCTTTTCGGGTTGAGGATGGAGTCAAGCTCAACTCCCAGTCCTACTGCCAGTTTCTGGAAGACACCTTCTTCAAGCAGTGGTACAGGAAGAAGTCTGCATCCTTCAAGAAAAACATGATTTTCATGCAGGACAATGCTCCATCACACGCGTCCAAGTACTCCATAGCGTGGCTGGCAAGAAAGGGTATAAAAGAAGAAAAACTAATGACATGGCCTCCTTGTTCACCTGATCTGAACCCCATTGAGAACCTGTGCAGACTTTCACACGTATTTTTTGGATAAGTCCACACACAAATCTTTTTTACACACACAAATCCTGATTTACAAGTACAAAACTGATTTACAAGTACAAAATATTTATGACCACAATTGAGCCCATAGTAGTAAAGCACTGGAAGGATGAGGTGGAAACAGGAAGTGTGTAGATTCAGTGGACTTTGCATCCTCCATCTGCCTCCATGCTCTCTTTACTGGTCTTCTAAAAACTTCTCCTGTAGCTGTTTAAATGTTTAGGATAGCATTTAGAATTCAACGTTTGTCATTACACATGTCTAAATACAGGGTAACAAAATACAGTTTGCATCTAATCAGTAAGTGCAATAAGAGCAGATTATGTATAAGTTCAGTAGAGAGCAGATATACAGATGGTGTAGCATACAGATGTTCTGTATTGCTGTACAGATGGGCAGATATACAGGTGTACTGTGAACAAATATACAGATGTGCTACATATATGCAGATGTATCGGTGTGAGGTAAACAGATCCACAGAGTGCTATGAATATATCTACAGCAGTGGAAGCGTAGCTCTCTGAACAGACTAACAGTGAACAGTGTAGGCACTATAACAGAGACTCTGTCAGTGTCCTAAAACTATAGCAGTAACCAATGTGAGCATGTGGTGAATGTTGAGAATGACATGATCACGGTCACTGGGAGGAGGAGTGTAGAAGGGATCAGTGGGTGTGGATGGAAAGGCTCAGCGGGGGCTGAGTTCAGTATGGTGACAGCTGTGGGGGAGGAGCTCTTCCTAAACCTGCTGGCTTTAGTCTGAAGGCTCCTGTAGCACCTTCTAGGGGGGAGGAGCTGGAGGAGTTTATTGGCAGGATGAGAGGAGTCCCTGAGAATGATGCGTGCTCGGCATAGACATCTCTTCTTGTGGACATCCTCAATGGCAGGAAGTGAAGTCCCTGTGGTGAAAACTGCCCAACCCGCTGCAGTGCCTTGTGGCCAGCAACAGTTCCCATACCAGAGTGTGACACAGTTGGTCAGGATGCTCTCTATCACATAGTGGTAGAAGTTAACCAGTATGTCAGTAGACAGGTGGTTCTTCTTCAGTGTCCTCAAGGAAAAAAAGGCGCTGATGGGCCTTCTTGACCAGGCTGGAGGTGTCAGTTGACCAGGACAGATTCTCAGAGATGTGGGTCCCCAAGAACTTGAAGCTGGAGACCCGTTCAACAGCTGTGCCATTTATGTAGATGGGGACATGGGGGTCTCTGTTCTCCCTCCTGAAGTCCACAATGAGCTCTTTGGTTTTGCTGGTATTCAGGAGCAGGTTATTGTCAGCACCACACAGCTAGGTGCTTTACTAGCTGAGTCCAAAATCCACAAGTTTGGTGATCAGCTTGGAGGGAATGACTGCACTGAATGCTGAGCTGAAGTCAACAAACAGCATTCTTACAGAAGTATTGCATAAATATCTGAGTACACGTTGCAAGAAACTGCATTCCCAGATCACATCCAGTGTGTGCTGGAAAATTTGCAACGATTCTACAAAAATGTTCCACGTGGTGGGTTTTTTTCTTCCTACTGGTGATGATCCAGTGGAGCTCCAGTCACTCCAGGCTCCCTTGTGGTGCCACAAAACAAACTCGTGTGTCCATGACTGATCCTGCTGCTTCACTTCTGTATGACTTGATCTTTTCATCACGGTTCACTTTGGACAAGCAGGAAACAGAGGTGACGCTGACTTGTGGCTTTGCAGGATGATTCCCTTTAACAACAAGAGCATGCACACAGTTTGTTTTAGGCCACCATGAATAGCTCACATTGTAAATGACAAAGAGCCAGTATATTATACTGCAGCTTCACTCACTGTGACAGGATGGCTCGTAGGAGGTGATTACACTCTGCTTCATTGGGTTCCAGTTCAGATTAAGGGACAACACATGAAAAGACAGAAACTGGAAACAAATGTTAGAAAAATATTTACTGTTAGAAAACATTCAATGAAAACAAAATTGATTTTTCTGTTTGGCTTCAAATCGGAGTCTCCAAAAGCCAGTCAGACAGTAGAGTTGGTATAAACATAGAGAGGAGATGAAGCTTTTTTCTAGACAGAGGAAGGCAAATATTTAGATTCACTTAAAAGGATAATTCTGTATTTTTAGCACTTTCCACTTTCACTTTCTTGTCATTGAACCATAATTAGCTTTAATTTCACTTCAAATACACGAACACAGAAAAGTAAGAGTGTGATTCTGCCAAAGGTAAAACCTAAAATGTAGCATTTTGAAAGAGTTCAGAGAGTTCAGATATTTGCTGGTCACTGCATTTTTGTGCGTGCAGAATTGCTAGTTTGTTGCAGAGCATGGTTCGAGGTTTTGGAGAAGCGAGGGGAGACAGCCACCGGAAGACACCTGGCGCGGAGGCGAATAAGATGCTCTTTTGAACTTTTTTTAAAATCGTTAATGAAACTTTTTTGGTTGTGAAACCTACGTATCTATTGTATCTGTTTGACGTTGAAGGGGCGTCATTAAATTTAAGCCCTAATGGTATAAAACATCTGCTTGTACATTGTTAGTTAGAGATCGATGCTGTCTGCGTACAGCGGTCGTCTCTCCACGCGTGTTTGACTTCACCCGGCCGGATCAGTGTTGTTATTTTTTTGGATTACCTCCTGTATCCCTTCTTGATATTTGAACCCTAACACTGCTGTATATGTGCTGGATTATTTGGACTACATTGCATTGTATAGTTAAACTATGATTGTATCTGTGGGGCTTAAAAACAATGACATTTGTTCACACACTCACAGTGGATTCATTTTCACTTCTTTAGGGCTGGTCTGGAGACATTAACTGGCTCTAGGTGACAGAAAGCACTGCAAGGGCAGAAAAAACAGTATTAATCCCTTTTTGGTGCACATTATGACAGCTGGGATTCATGTATTGTGCATATTATGTGTTGAGGTTTTCTCTTTGTGACTGAGGTCCTTACTGGCGGTGGGATTTGTATTGAGCGTGCAGTGCAGAGTGATCAGACACATATGTGCTGTTCCACAAACAGGATGTTTTTATTGTAGTCACTGCAGCAAGTGAGATCATTGAGAAATAAACCAGGAGAGATGGAAGGAAAAGATCAAACCACAGATCTTAAGTCCATGATACAATCTGAATGAAGAGAAAAGGCTCACTGTGTGGAAGGCTGAGATACTCGTCACTTCTGCAGACGAGCAGCAGAGATAGTTCAACAGGCCACAGAGTATTTTCCCAAAAGTCTCGGGGATCATTGAGATGTTTTCTGGCAAAACTGAGAGCAGCCTTTGTTCATTTTGCTCAGCAGGGGTTTCATCTTAGAGTGGGGGAACCCTAAAATCAGCTGTAGTAGCTCTTTACACAACTGAAATCAACAAGATGCAAGCAGGTATTTCAGGAGCTGTCCTGGCTGATTTCCACCCTCTACACTGACAGGACACTGTTTACACCGTCTTTTTTCTACATTTAAGCATCACCAGCTGAAATTCATATTCATCTCTGTTACACTTGATGTAACAGACCACGAGCACCACAGCCATTGTGCATCAGTCACACGCAGTTCTTTACTGTAAACTAACCTGATTATCCTGCACTAACCTGCAGAGGATTTTCATGTGCTCTTTAAATAACACAGTTAGTTTGCTTTGCAGCGTGTTTCACAATATGAGAACATGAGGAAATCCATGCAAGCTTTAAATTTGCATCAAGCAGTCCTGAGCAGTCCTTACCTTTAAATATAAGCTCTCCTCTTCCTGTCCTGTATTCTTTCTCCATCTCTGAGTGAAGTTATCTCAAACTCGTTTCTGTCTCTGTGAAATACAGCAGCTTTTAGCTGCAACACCCTGTGAAACAAACTGCACAAAAACAGTTTGTGTGTTTGCTGATGTTTGTTGAGCTGAGTTAAGGGTTCAAGATGGCGCCGAGTATGGCAGCCTCGTCGCGAGCTCCCCCAAGCAACGGCTTTCTTCTGTGTTTAATTTTACTTTTCCTTTATTTTTTCACGAGCAGCACTTGTCTCCTTGTGTACGACCGACAAACCTTACTGGACATAAAAGACGGTCTTTCTTATAACTTTCCGGAGTTCAAGTTTTGCAACACGGACGCTCCGTTTGCAGACCCCCCATTCATCTCACCTGAGACGCCTTTGTTCTCTGGCCCTGGAGGCCGCAAACGCCGACGCAGAGGGAGAAGATCTGGCGTTCTGGTTCGACTGAGACGGCGCACTTACAGACCACCGTTACCCAGTTTATTACTGGCTAATGTGCAGTCTCTGGAGAACAAGCTGTGCGAGCTTCGGGCACGGATCTCATTCCAGCGAGAGATGCGGGACTGCTGCGTGATCTGCCTCACAGAAACCTGGCTATCGGACAAAGTACCGGACTCCGCAATACAACTGCCGGGGTTCTCTGTGCACCTCGCGGACAGGTCACAGGATCTTACTGGGAAAAGCAGAGGCGGTGGTGTGTGTTTCATGATCAACAACAGCTGGTGTGATTATGCGAACGTGCACCCGGTCAAATCCTTCTGCTCACCGGACCTGGAGTACCTGATGATTAAGTGCCGGCCATTCTGGCTACCGAGGGAATTTACAGCAGTGATTATTACGGCTGTTTACATACCCCCACAAGCCGACACTGACCGTGCACTCAGGGAACTGTACAGCGCGATCAGCAGTGAGGAAACCGCACACCCAGAGGCAGCGTTTATCACAGCCGGAGACTTTAATAAGGGAAACCTGAAGAAAGTCTCACCAAAACTCCACCAACACATCCTTTTCAACACACGTGGAAACCGGCAACTCGACCACTGTTACACCTCTTTCCGGGATGCGTACAAAGCCCTCCCCCGCGCCCCATTCGGCCAATCAGATCACTGCTCCATCCTGCTCCTGCCCGCCTACAGGCAGAAGCTGAAACAGGAAGCTCCAACCCGGAGGGCGGTGCACTGTTGGACGGACCAATCGGAGTCTGCGCTGCGGGACTGTTTTGATCACGCGGACTGGGAAATGTTTCACGTGGCCGCCAGAGACATTGATGAATACACAGACTCAGTCTGTGGATTTATCAGGAAATGCGTGGAAGATGTCGTCCCATCCAGAACAGTTAAATCCTTCCCAAATCAAAAACCCTGGATTAACGGAGATGTTCGCGCGGCACGGAACACCGCCTTTGCCTCCGCGAACACATCGGACTACAAACACGCACATTACCAACTCCGGAAGACGATCAAAGCAGCCAAACGTGAGTACAGGGACAGGGTGGAGCAACAGCTAGCTGGGCCTCCACCTCAGCTAGCTGGGCCTCCACCTCAGCTGCCTGGGCCTACACTTCAGCTGCCTGGGCTTCCACCTCAGCTGCTCGGACCTCCACCTAGGCTGTCTGGGTCTCCACCTCGGCTGCCTGGGCCTCCACCTCGGCTGCCTGGGCCCCCATCTCAGCTGCCTGGGCCCCCACCTGCTGTACCCAAACTACAGTCTCCGGTAAAGGGTTTCTCATCATTAAATGCTCATAGTATTGTCAACAAAAGGACAAGAAATCCTGCTATTAAAATTTACAGAGGAACAAAGATCTGCAAGACATTTAAGCAGGCTAAAGTAATCTGGGACACTAAAAATAAACCAAAGGGGCTTCTATGTGGACACATTAACATTCGCAGTATGTTACCAAAGCATGAGCAGCTGGAGCATATTCTAAGCAATTCCAATATTTCTATTTTGGGTATCTCTGAATCTTGGCTCACAAGTTCTTCTCCTGAGTCTGCGGTTGTCTTTCCAGAGTACACAGTATTCAGAAGGGATAGAATTGGAACAAGAGGAGGAGGAATACTTGTGTATGTAAAAAAACACCTGGATTGCTCTTTACTTAGTTCACCAATAGATGTTGAAATAGAACATATTTCTGTTAAAATCACTCTTTCCCCAGAAATGTCATTTACGTTGATCTGTTTATATCGCCCTCCTTCAGCAAAGAATATTTTTTATGAACAACTACAGATATTACTTAAATATCATGCTATAAATAATAAGTCTAATGAAATAATTGTAATGGGAGATTTTAATGTCAACTGGGACTGTGAAAAGGACAGAAAAACACTCAAGGACATAATGGAGACTTTGAACTTTACTCAACACATTGAACAACCCACAAGAATAACAAGACACTCTAAAACTAAAATAGATCTGGTTTTCAGTAATAAGCCCGAGCGAATTATTAAATCTTATAATTTTATCACTGGTATTTCAGACCACAATTTTATATTATTTTCTAGAAAACTTATAAAATCACGGGTTAAGAATGACTTTCAAAGTTCATCTAATAGGAGATCCTTTTATGAATTCATACCAAGAAGTCAGCGACAAAATGTAGCAGAAGCATTAGCATCAGTTAACTGGGAGCCTTTATTGTGTAGTGATGATCCACAATTCTGCAGCAGTCACTTCACTGACATTGTCAAGGATGTTATATCAACATACTCCATTAGAGGTCGACAAAAAATAAAGACAACATCTAATTTGCCCTGGTTAAACAAAGAGTGCAAGAATTTAATGAAAACAAGAGATCAATTACTAAAGCAGTTTCTGAAAACAGGTCTAACTCTGGATAGACAGAGATTTACTTCAATGCGGAATAAAGTAACAAGAAGTTTGAGACAGGCCAAAGCAAAAATTTTTATAAATATAATTGAAAGAGCCAAAGGTAATGGTAAAATTATCTGGCAACACTTAAATAAATTACTTGGCCGTCATTCAAACAAAAGTAAAAACACAATTGAACTTTATGTAAATAACTCTATTGTTAGAGAGCCTCTATCTATTGCCAGTAACTTAAACACTTTCTTTATTTCATCTGTTAAGGAGATCAGTCAGAGCTTTGACTCAGTCATATGCTCTGATAATGTGAATGATGTTGGTCAAAATTTGTTCACCATCACTCATATTTCAGACACTGAAGTTGCTAAACTAATTACAGGTTTAAAACAATCAAAAGCACTTGATGTATATGGTATTAACACAAACTTCCTAAAGGAACATATGGATTTTCTTGTACGTCCAACAACTCGTGTTTTGAATATGTCTTTCAAACACTCCATTGTTCCAACAGATTGGAAAATTGCTGCAGTTACACCAATTTTCAAAGCAGGTGTGAAGACTGACATGGCTAATTATCGCCCCATAAGCATACTCCCGGTCGTATCTAAAATAGCTGAGAAGTGGGTGGTTAAACTCCTCACTGCTCACCTAGAAAACACCCAACCCTCATTACATCCATTGCAGTTTGGCTTTCGGGCACATCACTCCACAGATACTGCCCTGTGTATGTTAGTGGAGAACTTGAAGAGCTTGCTGGACAAGAGTCCCTGTGTTGGAGCTGTATTTTTAGATCTGAGGAAGGCTTTCGACTCTGTAAACCATCAGATATTGTTATCCAGATTGACTCGGTTTAATATCTCCAGTCAGGCTCTTCAGTGGTTTGCCTCATATCTCTCACACAGGAAACAGTGTGTGGTGTTGGATGGGGTTAAATCTCCATATTTAGACTGTGATACAGGGGTTCCTCAAGGATCTGTTCTTGGGCCCTTATTGTTCTCTCTTTTTATCAATAACTTACCTGAAGTCTGTCCAAATATATTTACTCAAATGTATGCAGATGATGCAGTTATATATACGCAAGCAAATAGTGTCCAGCAGGTGGCAAAAGATCTTACAGCTGCTTTAGCATTAATACATAGCTGGCTGGAGGACTCATGCCTAATGTTGAACACCTCAAAAACTGTCGGTATGTATTTTTCAAAACGCCCCTTAAACTTGAAGCAGTCAAACATATTCCTGGATGGAGTAGAGCTTGAATTAGCTCCAGAATTTAAATATCTTGGGGTCATTCTAGACCCAACATTATCCTTCAAGAGTCACATAAATAAAGTGTCCCAGGTACTTAAATTTAATAATCGAAATTTTAATCATATACGTAATAATTTAAATATGAAATTTGCAAAAACTTATTTTTACTCAATGATCATCTCTCATATGGACTACTGTTTGACGTCCTGGTCACTTGCTTGTCCAACAACACTTAAAACTATTGAAAACATTTATAAAAGAAGTTTAAAACTACTTGACAAAAAACCGACTTCCCACCACCACTGTCATGTGTTAAAAAAACATAAATTACTGAACTTCAATAACTTAGTGAAACTTAAAAGAGTGAGTTTAATATATAAAGTCTTACACTCCCTTGCTCCACCACCACTAAAGCAGTTCATTAGGCATAAAGAAAGCTCAGACAGGACCACTCGAGCTTCAATCCGAGGAGACTTGTTTATACCCCACAGACGGACAGCATTTGGGCAGAACGTCCTTTCTGTCCAGGGTGGCCATCTGTGGAACAGTCTTCCTCAACCCATTAGAGAATGCTCGACATTCAATTTGTTTAAGGCAAAGGTTAAAAACTGGTTATGGACAAATCAAGTGTGTGATCATGTATAAGTTGTATAGTTTTAATGTTTTATTTGGGAACAGAATGGTGTGTATGTGTAAGTTTGGTGATGGAGTTTTTATTATGAATGAATGATGAATTTTTATGAATTATTATGTCTATTTTTATGCTTAAGGACAACAGATGGAAATTAGCCCTTGGCTATAATCTGGTATGTTTACATTCATGTAATTTTTTTTTTACATTTATGTTCATTAACATGCACTGTCCTAAATAAATAAATAAATAAATAAAATAAACAGTTTGACAACCCTCGGAGTATGTGGCAGGGACTAAACACGATCACAGACTTTAGAGGGAAAACCAGCACACCGCAGACCACGGCCTCTCTGTGTGAGGATCTAAACGTATTCTACGCTAGATTCGACGCAGCGAACACCATGAGACCGGACAGTGTGCGCACCGCGGATGACGTCAGTGCGCACACTGTGTCTGAGGAGGATGTGCGGAAGTGCTTCAGGAAGGTGAACGCGCGCAAAGCTACTGGTCCGGACGGGATTCCCGGCCGCGTCCTCAAGTCATGCGCGGCTCAGCTGGCTGGAGTGTTCACGCACATCTTCAACCTTTCCCTCTCTCTGTCTGTAGTCCCAGCCTGCTTCAAAATGGCCACCATCGTCCCTGTACCCAAATCCTCCACCATCTCCTCATTGAACGACTGGCGACCTGTAGCCCTGACCCCCATCGTAAGCAAATGCTTCGAGAAGCTGGTCAGGGACTTCATCTGCTCTGCACTACCCGACTCACTGGACCCTCTACAGTTTGCATACCGCCACAACAGGTCCACTGATGATGCCATAGCCCTGACACTACACACTGCCCTGTCACACCTGGAGAAGAGAGACACGTATGTGAGAATGCTGTTTGTAGATTACAGCTCAGCATTCAATACCATCGTTCCCTCGAAGCTGGACAGGAAACTGCAGGATCTAGGACTGAGCAGCTCCCTCTGCAGCTGGATCCTTAGCTTCCTGTCTGACAGACGCCAGGTGGTCAGACTGGGCAGCATCACCTCATCCCCCATCACACTGAACACTGGTGCTCCACAGGGGTGTGTACTGAGCCCTCTCCTGTACTCACTCTACACCTACGACTGCACAGCCACTAACAGCTCCAACATCATTGTGAAGTTTGCGGACGACACTACAGTGGTGGGTCTTATCACCAACGGTGATGAGACGGCTTACAGGGAGGAGGTCAGCGCCCTGACCCACTGGTGTCAAGACAACCATCTCACCCTCAACGTCGCAAAGACAAAGGAGTTGATAGTGGACTTCCGGAGGTGCAGAGAAGTACACACCCCCATCACCATCAACGGCGCTGCTGTGGAGAGAGTGAGCAGCTTCCGGTTCCTTGGTGTACATCTGGCTGAGGATCTTACGTGGTCAGTACACACAAACAAAACAGTGAAGAAGGCGCAGCAGCGCCTCTTCTTTCTCAGGAGACTGAAAAGATTCGGCATGAGCCCCCGCATCCTCAGGACCTTCTATCACTGTGCCATTGAGAGCATCCTCACTGGATGCATCACCACCTGGTATGGCAACAGCACCGCCTACAACTGCAAAGCTCTCCAGCGAGTAGTGCGGTGCTCTGAACGGATAATTGGAGGTGAGCTTCCCTCCCTCCAAGACATCTACAGGAAGCGGTGCCTGAGGAAAGCGGGGAGGATCATCAAGGACTCCAGTCACCCCAGCCATAAACTGTTCAGACTGCTTCCATCAGGAAGGAGGTCCTGCAGCATCCGGTCCCGTACCAGCAGACTGAGAGACAGCTTCTTCCACCAGGCCATCAGACTGCTGAACACGTCATAGACCCCTCAGCTTCACTACTGGAACTTCAACATTATGCACTCCATACTGTATATAAATGCCACTTGTTTTGCACATATTCAACTCTGTATATTTTATATATTTTATTATTATTATTATTATTTTTTTTTTTTTTTTTTTTTTACTATTTAATTTGTAAAAATGTGTATACACACACACACACACACACACACACACACACACACACGTAGGAAAATATTTAGTATACACATCCAGAAATGCATACACTATTATATATTGTAAGATAAGATAAGATAAGATAAGATAAGATAAGATAAGATAACCTTTATTAGTCCCACACGTGGGAAATTTGTTTTGTCACAGCAGGAAGTGGACAGTGCAAAAATTATGAGGCAAAAATTAGAATACAATAAGAATAAATACAGTACACAACTGTACAGAATAGAATAAAATAAAATACTATATACAGTAGAATAAAATAAAATAAATATACAATAAGATAAAAATAGAATACAAATACAAATACTATATACAACTGAGTAAAAATACAACGATAGATATATATAGTACATATATTTATTAGTTTCAGGTTGGCCATTCTTGTATTTTGCTCGTTTGTGTTGTTGTGTTTGCACATCTCTGTTGCTTGTGGGGCTCGCACACAAGAATTTCACTCGCATGTGCTGTGCCAGTGTGCCTGCACATGTGATGTGACAATAAAAGTGATTTGATTTGATTTGATTTGAATATTGAGGAGGAGAGTAAAAACAACCATGGTCCAGAAGAGCTTGGTCAAACAATTGATTTTAATGACCACACGCAGTGTGGTGAGATGTACACTGCAAAACATCAGCTGTAGATCTCCGCCCAAAAAGACACTTCAGATTGCTTTTGATTCATCAGGGTTAACGCCCCCTCATGCGTCATCAGATACAATACATGCATACGTCAAATCAAAACCACAATGACTTTTAACACAGTTTGAAAAGAACATCGCCTCGTCTCCATGCCAGGTCCATCTTCTGACTCTCGCTTCTCCAAAACCTCGGGCCATGCTCTGCAACAACCTAGCAATTCTGCACGCACAAAAATGCAGTTGCAAGAAAATATATCTGAACTCTCACCTAGAACATAAGCCTACCTACAGTGTGTGCAGGTGTATGTGTGTGTGTGTGTGTGTGTGTGTGTGTGTGGCTTGACCTCACACGAACTTTGTCTTATGAGAATTTTTTTTGCATATACTATCATATACTATTATATATTGTACATATATTTATTAGTTTCAGATTTAGCCATTCGTATATTTCGCCTGTTTATGTTATTGTATTTTGCACAACTCTGTTGCTTGTGAAGCTCGCACACAAGAATTTCACTCACATGTGCTGTACCAATGTACCTGCACATATGATGTGACAATAAAAGTGATTTGATTTGATTTGATTTGAGGAGAGAGGCCAATTCTCATGTGCATAATAACCTAACTGAAACTATATCTGTAATATGTTGAATAAATGTTTTAATCAAGAACCTCTACTAAAAGCTTAATCAAAAGATATAAATGAATAAAAGACAATAATGAATAACCTGGTTATTCAAATAGCATCCAGACAGCTCCTCAAAGTCACTTTCACTTTGACAAGCACGCTCTGCAAAAGCCTGCGCTTCCTGTCTACTTTAACACAGAGTGTACTCAGAGTTAGGCCTTTCTTTTATAATGCAACAGAATCAGCACATACACATTTAAGATTATAACAAGCATTCAAAAGCATTTAAGATTATAGATTTAACTCAACAGTTTAACGTGGTTATAACTGCACCTGTAATAAAGGCTAATTGGGTACCAATATGTTTAAACATCTGAATACAATATCAATGCTGTAGATTATGTTATTAATGTTATTATTGCAATGGTAATGATGATGACCATGAACCATAGCAGTGAAATAATTTCCCTGATCTCCACAGCTGATAGAAACGTTGCATTTGAAATTACCTGCCACGACATGTTACTCCCTTTATGCTTGATCGTCTTCTGTAGGGCTCATTAGATGCTGAAGTACCGCGGCCACAACTTATGGACACCTGCAGTCGTTCCAGAGCTGTGCTAAAAAATCAAAACCACACAGCGGCCCACTTGGACCCTTTACTATGGCACACGTCATCTCTTTTTATGTGACGTCCCCTGGTGATTATTTTAAATGAAGGCTCAGAGTGACAGAAACAATAACTCCCTGCAAATTTGTTGAACCAAAAGTAACGAGAAAATGTAAGAAGTTTCAAAATAGGGCGGCTGTGGCTCACTGTATGCTGGACCAGTGAAACTCTCCTTTCTGTCAGTGTAAAGATGACATATTTAACTGTTTTTCTACATGATAAAGAAAAAGCTGCTGTGACAAAGACAGAAATCTGTTGGCACGGCTCTTTGTACTTAAATCGTAAGAAATAAACGTGTAAGATTACAGAAAAAAGCCCTGACAGCTCATTGCCCAAACTGCACAGTTTTTCCTTTCGTTTTTTAAACTGTAGTTGTCAATAGAAAATTGATTAACCGCATAATCGTTTCGACTGTAGCTGCGTACATAGCCGTGACAAATGATGATGACCCCGACCTGTTGGAATGTGAAGACTTTGTGTGTGTGATTAATGATGATGTGACAGAAAATGTACAACAAGATGTTACATACTGATATCTCACTTAAAGGTTATACTGACAACAGGAATCAAATCACAAATCAAATCACTTTTTATTGTCACATCACATGTGCAGGCACACTGGCACAGCACATGCGAGTGAAATTCTTGTGTGCGAGCCCCACAAGCAACAGAGATGTGCAAACACAACAACACAAACGAGCAAAATACAAGAATGGCCAACCTGAAACTAATAAATATATGTACAATATATAATAGTGTATGCATTTCTGGATGTGTATACTAAATATTTTCCTACGTGTGTGTGTGTGTGTGTGTGTGTATGCACATTTTTACAAATTAAATAGTAAAAAAATAAAATAAAATAATAATAATAATAATAATAAAATATATAAAATATACAGAGTTGAATATGTGCAAAACAAGTGGCATTTATATACAGTGTGGAGTGCATAATGTTGAAGTTCCAGTAGTGAAGCTGAGGTGTCTATGACGTGTTCAGCAGTCTGATGGCCTGATGGAAAAAGCTGTCTCTCAGTCTGCTGGTTCGGGACCGGATGCTGCAGAACCTCCTTCCTGATGGAAGCAGTCTGAACAGTTTATGGCTGGGGTGACTGGAGTCCTTGATGATCCTCCCCGCTTTCCTCAGGCACCGCTTCCTGTAGATGTCTTGGAGGGAGGGAAGCTCACCTCCAATTATCCGTTCAGAGCACCGCACTACTCGGAGGGAATGTCAATAGAAAATTGTATTTGTTTAGTCAGTATAAGTGATATAAGTTTATTTGTGATAGAATGCTGCATGATGATCTTTTCATTGCTCAGAACTGATTGTTCTTTATGAAACGTGTTCTGATATTCGTATCTGAATCTTTCCACAGCGATAGTAAGAAGTTGAACAAGCAGTTCTGACCTCGCACACACACACACACACGCACATGCACATGTCACTGAACGAATGTATTAATTCCTGTTGTATAAATAAAGAAAGCAGACGGTGACAGAGCGCGAGTCCGTGAGTGTCTCCTGTGCGAGCGCTCTGTGACCGTCCTCGCGAATAAAGACAACTGCAGTGTTTGTTTTCTAACTCAGGTGTCTCAGCTGCAGAACTGTGGGGTGATTTTTAAAAAAAACCCTGTCAGTAGTCATATAAAACAGAGATTTCTGTAGTAAAAAGTGAAAAACAAACTTTTCTGTCATTTAATTGTTATTTGCTTGATGTCTTTGTGTAGCATGAATGGCAATAAAGGAGGTTTTTATCACTAGGAAAAGCTGTAAAACTTATAAAAACACAGTTAAAAGTCCAAATTTCATGCTTGTGCTTCTTTGTGGTGAGCAGCAGATCCAACAAGTTAAGAATTATTAACGACTTCAAGCGAGCGTTCAGGCCGGTGAGACTCATTTAGACACTCAGACATTGAGCCATGGCTCTGTGGTACACGCATACATCTCTGGCATTCAAAGACACCTTGTATAACTTTATTTTATTCCATTTTCAAATGTACATGATCGTTTTCAAGAAAGCAACATTTTATTCAGTGTTTTCTTTATTATTTTTATGCATCAACTACTACCAGGGAGAACACACATGAGGTCTAAGGCCTGGACAAGTTTGAAACAAAGGAAAATGGCTGGAAATGAAAACAGGTAACACTTTATCCAGCTCCTTTGATCAATTCTGCACTCAGCTTTGCAGTCTATCATTGAAATGCAGTCAGATGCTGCTCATTTTACATTTTTGCTTGCTTCGTCACTTTTTCCCAACACATTAGCTTTTAAATCCAGCTCCCTCGTCTCTCTGCTTCCCTGGCCTGCATGATATTGTCCCTGTCTGTCTTTGCATGTGATTGACTGCACACCATGCAGCCAAAGTCAAAGCCAGAGTCAGAAAGCCAATCAGATAATAAAGTTGGTATAAACAGAGAGCAGCCATAAAGAGAGGAGCTGAAGCTGAGTACAGTACCGGCATCAAGACTCAGTATGAGACTAAAAAAGGTGCAGCTTGAACTGTCAGGCAAAATACTCTGTATGGAATGAGAAAGGATGTAGGAAGAATGTAGGAATGAGAGTGATTAATGGAATGATTAATGAAATTAATAGATTCACTTGAAAGGATAAGTCTATGTTTTCAGATCATTGCAATGTCACTTTCTTGCCATTAATAAGAAGCTGCACATAGTAATTCGCCCTATGCACTGACCCCTCTCTCTGTTTTTTAATTACGTGCTTGATTATTTGGATACCCAATCTTTAAAATTAGTCAAGAGAAAATTATATATGGTGGTTTTGCACGTGTATGTAACCCCCATCCCTGTCTCCCCTCTGTGTGTGTTTTAATCAGGTTTTAATGTTTTATCTGTTATATCAGGTGTGTCGTCTTCAGTGTGAATTTATACAAAGTGAAATTATTTCAAACAGCTGATCCAATATTTAATGTTGCTTTATCCTGACACTATGGAGTATTACTATTTTTAATTGTGGAGTGGAAGATCTGCTAGTTTTTTAGACTGTGACTGCTATTGATAGTATCAGCTTTGACTGAAGGCTTTAGCTGAACTACTGTGAAAGCTACTGTGACACTAGCTTTCACAGTAAGTTCGTAGTAAGTTCGTAGTACCTGCCTTGTTTAAACCATTGTGTTAGTAATTCCAGCTTTGTTTCTGAGTCCTGCACTTTTGGTCTTCACTCTGACTGCCACACACAGGTTATTATGACAATCACATTACTGTGGACCTTTGACCTCTTCCTTAAGGTCAAACTTTCATAAAATGCTTTTTCATATTTAAAACTATGCTTAAAGTTCTACTGCCTTTGTTTGCATTTTCATTAGGAAATAATAATACAGGTATCTGGGGATTGTAAATATGACATTGGCCACAAAATGTGTTATTTCTTTGAAGAAAGTATTGTTAAGCCAAAGAGACTGAAACAAAAGAATACATACAAAATATAACAGTATTCTCGTGAATGTAACTAATCCCCAGAGAATTAGCTGCCTCGGCAGAGAGTTGCTCTGAGTGCTTCTTGGTGAAATATTATGACATCTTGACAGACAGTTGGACAAAAAGCAGTGAACATCCAAAGAGTAGCTTCAGCATCTACTTCAAGAAGCCTGGAAAACTACTGCTGAAGACGCCACAAAGACATGACAAAAAGCTTCCCTGAGAGATTTCAGGCTGTGTTCCAGAATAACAGTGGCCAAGCTCACTAGAATTACACAACCCCTGTTTTTACCTTAGATATAATATTTCCATCTATGTCTGTGTGTTTGAGTTGGTTTATTGCATGGTAGTAATGACAGTGTTGCCAATATAACACTCTGACAGATGTTTCTATAGCATTTCTCTAGTTTTGCTTACCACTCAAAGTGCTTTGGACTACAGTTAATTACATTTAACCGTACATTCATACACTTCTTACTCAATACATTTTATCTCCAATTTAAAAGATAACACGAGATCACCTGTATTAGTCGCACACCTGGGAAATTTGTTGTGTCACAGCAGAAAAGTGGACAGTTCAAAGTTACAGCAGCAAAAATGAGGAAACACCCTGGACTAGACTCTGAATACTATGTTGTCAGAAAAAAATACACTTGGTGGTATTGCACATGTGACGATGTGTTAGTGTTTCTGCCTGCGTGTGTGTGGATGTGTGTGTGTGTCTGTCTGCGTGTGTGTGGATGTGTGTGTGTGTCTGTCTGCACGTGTGTGTGGATGTGTGTGTGTGTCTGTCTGCGTGTGTGTGGATGTGTGTGTGTGTCTGTCTGCACGTGTGTGTGTGGATGTGTGTGTGTGTCTGTCTGCACGTGTGTGTGTGGATGTGTGTGTGTGTCTGTCTGCGTGTGTGTGGATGTGTGTGTGTGTCTGTTTGCACGTGTGTGTGTGGATGTGTGTGTGTGTCTGTCTACGTGTGTGTGGATGTGTGTGTGTGTGTCTGTCTGCACGTGTGTGGATGTGTGTGTGTGTCTGTCTGCACGTGTGTGGATGTGTGTGTGTGTGTCTGTCCGCACGTGTGTGGATGTGTGTGTGGATGTGTGTGTGTGTCTGTCTGCGTGTGTGTGGATGTGTGTGTGTGTCTGTCTGCACGTGTGTGGATGTGTGTGTGTGTCTGTCTGCGTGTGTGTGGATGTGTGTGTGTGTCTGTCTGCACGTGTGTGGATGTGTGTGTGTGTGTGTCTGTCTGCACGTGTGTGGATGTGTGTGTGTGTCTGTCTGCACGTGTGTGTGGATGTGTGTGTGTGTGTGTGTCTGTCTGCACGTGTGTGGATGTGTGTGTGTGTGTCTGTCCGCACGTGTGTGGATGTGTGTGTGTGTGTCTGTCTGCACGTGTGTGTGGATGTGTGTGTGTGTCTGTCTGCACGTGTGTGGATGTGTGTGTGTGTCTGTCTGCGTGTGTGTGGATGTGTGTGTGTGTCTGTCTGCACGTGTGTGGATGTGTGTGTGTGTGTGTCTGTCTGCACGTGTGTGGATGTGTGTGTGTGTCTGTCTGCACGTGTGTGTGGATGTGTGTGTGTGTGTGTGTCTGTCTGCACGTGTGTGGATGTGTGTGTGTGTGTCTGTCCGCACGTGTGTGGATGTGTGTGTGTGTGTGTGTGTGTCTGTCTGCACGTGTGTGTGGATGTGTGTGTGTGTCTGTCTGCGTGTGTGTGGATGTGTGTGTGTGTCTGTCTGCACGTGTGTGGATGTGTGTGTGTGTCTGTCTGCGTGTGTGTGGATGTGTGTGTGTGTCTGTCTGCACGTGTGTGGATGTGTGTGTGTGTGTGTCTGTCTGCACGTGTGTGTGGATGTGTGTGTGTGTGTGTGTCTGTCTGCACGTGTGTGGATGTGTGTGTGTGTGTCTGTCCGCACGTGTGTGGATGTGTGTGTGTGTGTGTGTGTCTGTCTGCACGTGTGTGTGGATGTGTGTGTGTGTCTGTCTGCGTGTGTGTGGATGTGTGTGTGTGTCTGTCTGCACGTGTGTGTGGATGTGTGTGTGTGTCTGTCTGCGTGTGTGTGGATGTGTGTGTGTGTCTGTCTGCACGTGTGTGTGGATGTGTGTGTGTGTCTGTCTGTGTGTGTGTGGATGTGTGTGTGTGTCTGTCTGTCTGACCATTACAGATTACATGCCCCAAAATGTAGATTGTAACGTATTCCGTTACGTTACTCAATGAAAGTAACGTATTCTGAATACTTTGGATTACTTAATATATTATCATGCTTTTTACAACTACATGACTGTACTATTGCTGTGTGATTTGTTACTATTACTGAAGGTTACTCTCCATACCAACACCAACTAGATGTTTAAATCTTAAAATGATTTAAAATTTAATAATAAATAATAATAAAATAAATCTAAAGGAAACTGACCAGAACGAGCATGAAATGGTAGTGCATGATAACAGGATCAAAATGCTACGACTCAAGTTAAAAGGTTACGAGAATCACAGGAGGAAATAAGAAAGAGCTGTCATAACAGGCTGCTACACATGGGTGGCGCCGGAAGTAAAATTAACACTATCACTCGGTACTAGATCAAAGGCCAGTGACGTAGAACAAATCCAATCTTTATTTAATGGTTCAGTTAAGTCCATCTCCAAGATGGCGCCGCGTATGGATGCCCTGGTGCTTCGGTGCGTTACTTCTGTTTTGTTTTTGTGCATAACTTCTCTGTCTGGGCACTCCTCTGGATATTCTTACACCAGAGAAGAGCTTCTTAACTACAGGACTACAACACCTCTCGATCTATTTCCAATATTTGTCGCATCTGCGGCAGATTTACTGCAGACTCTGATCAGGAAAGTGAGACGCCGAAAGAGAGGGAAGCGAGCCGGCGCACTCGTGCATCTGAGGAGACGCGGACTGCGAACTGCTCTTCCTGGGATCTTCCTTTCCAATGTACGCTCACTCGGGAATAAGATTGACGAACTGCTAAACATCAGCACTCTGAGAAGATGCAGCAGCAGATCTGAGTGAATGACTCGGCCTCTGTGTGGAAAGGTTTTAGGAATATCACAAACTACAAGCCTAAAACCCCCCACTCCACTGATGACTTGCTCTTGGCCAACACCCTCAATGACTTTTACTGCCGTTTTGACGAGCCATCAGGCAGCCTTCACACCTCCAACGGCCCCAACAATAGAGGCACTTTAGACACTAATTCCCCCACCTCTCCCCCCTCCATAGAGCCATCACCACCTTCAAACTGTTCACCTACAACACCCCCCTCCTCACCCCACACAAAAGAGGATTTCACACCACCTCCTCCCACCACAACTCTTCATATTCATGAAGCAGATGTGAGGAAGCAGTTTAAGAGTCTGAATGCTCGAAAAGCTCCCGGCCCAGACGGTGTGTCTCCTGCCACCCTCAGACACTGTGCAAACGAGCTGGCCCCAGTGTTTTCTGGCATTTTCAACTCCTCACTGCAGGCATGTCATGTGCCTGCCTGCTTCAAGTCCTCTACCATAATCCCTGTCCCCAAGAAACCTAGGATCACTGGACTAAATGACTACAGACCCGTGGCTCTGACATCTGTGGTCATGAAGTCATTTGAGCACCTAGTTCTCTCCCATCTCAAGACCCTCACGGCCCCCCTCCTGGACCCCCTGCAGTTTGCATATAGAGCCAACAGGTCTGTAGACGACGCCATCAACATGGCCCTACACTTCATCCTGCAGCATCTGGACTCCCCAGGAACCTACGCCAGGATCCTGTTTGTGGACTTCAGCTCTGCCTTCAACAACATCCTTCCAGACCATCTCCGAGACAAGCTTTCCCAGATGAATGTGCCTGATCCCATCTGCCGGTGGATCACTGACTTCCTGACGGACAGGAAGCAGCACGTGAGGCTGGGAAAGAATGTCTCGGACTCTCGGACCATCAGCACCGGCTCCCCTCAGGGCTGTGTTCTTTCTCCTCTGCTCTTCTCCCTGTACACCAACTGCTGCACCTCCACCCACCAGTCTGTCAAGCTAATCAAGTTTGCAGATGACACCACCGTTATTGGGCTCATCTCGGACGGGGATGAGTCTGCCTACAGGAGGGAGGTTGAACGTCTGGTGTCTTGGTGCAGCCACAACAACCTGGTGCTGAATGCCCAGAAGACAGTGGACATTATTGTGGACTTCAGGAAGCACACAGCCCCACTCCCCCCCATCATCCTGACTGACACCCCCATCACCTCTGTGGACTCATTCCGCTTCCTGGGTACCACCATCACTCAGGACCTGAAGTGGAAGCCCACCATCACCTCCGACATCAAGAAAGCCCAGCAGAGGATGTACTTCCTGATGCAGCTGAAGAAATTCAACCTGCCAACACGGACGATGATGCAATTCTACACTGCAATCATCGAGTCCATCCTCACCTCCTCCATCACCGTGTGGTACGCTGGAGCCACTATCAGGGACAAACAGAGACTGCAGCGTGTTGTGCGCTCTGCTGAGAAGGTGATTGGCTGCAGACTCCCATCTCTGCAGGACCTGTACACCTCCAGGACACTGCGGCGTGCAGCTCGGATCTCAGCTGACCCTTCTCACCCTGAACACAGTCTGTTTGACCTGCTCCCCTCAGGCAGGAGGCTCCGGTCCATTCGCACCAGAACCTCTCGCCATAAGAACAGTTTCTTCCCCTCTGCTGTTGAACACATGAACAATAACCATATGACTGTACCCGCCACTAACACATGACCCTACGCTGTGTTCACTGCATCATTGTTTTGGCACTGATCACCACCTGCACTCATGTATATATCTTTCTACATAGCACTTTTTAATTCTTATTCTCATGTATATATCTGATGTATATCTCATGCATATATCTTTCTACGTAGCACTTTTAATTCTTATTCTTACTTTTATTTTTTCATGTCTATTTAAACGCAATTTATGACAGTATGTTTGCACTGAAGCACCGCAGCAATTTCCTAATGTTGTAAACCTGCTCAACATTTGGCAATAAAACCCTTTCTGATTCTGATTCTGAAGTAGCTTTAAAAGAAAGGAAGTTAAACCTCTGTTCACAAAGATACCAAGTACTATGAGTTGCTTTTTCCTTTTTCCTTTTTTATAAATTTTTTTAGCCTAATTGAAGCATAATATATTCAATTCAGGTAAATTCAATTCAGTTTTATTTATACAGCACCAAATCACAAAAACAGTCAGCTCAAGGCGCTTTATAATTTAAGGTAGACCGTACAATAATACACACAGAGGAAAAAACACCATCTGCTGTGTCCGGTTGGGGTGAGAGAAGGAAGAAAGGATAAAGACATGCTGTGGAAGAGAGACAGAGATTAATAACAGATATGATTCAATGCAGAGAGGTCTGTTAACACATAGTGAGTGAAGAAGAAACACCCAGTGCATCATGGGAATCCCCGGCAGCCTATGTCTATTGCAGCATAACTAAGGGAGGATTCAGGGTCACCTGGTCCAGCCCTAACTATATGCTTTAGCAAAGAGGAAAGTTTGAAGCCTAATCTTAAAAGTAGAGATAGTGTCTGTCTCCTGAATCCAAACTGGAAGCTGGTTCCACAGAAGAGGGGCCTGAAAACTGAAGGCTCTGCCTCCCATTCTACTTTTAAATACTCTAGGAACAACAAGTAGGCCTGCAGAGCGAGAGCGAAGTGCTCTAATAGGGTGATATGGTACTACAAGGTCATTAAGATAAGATGGGGCCTGATTATTTAAGACCTTGTATGTGAGGAGCAGGATTTTGAATTCTGGATTTAACAGGAAGCCAAAACAGGAGAAATCTGCTCTCTCTTTCTAGTCCCTGTCAGGACTCTTGCTGCAGCATTTTGGATTAGCTGAAGGCTTTTCAGGGAGTTTTTAGGACTTCCTGATAATAATGAATTACAGTCGTCCAGCCTGGAAGTAATAAATGCATGAACTAGTTTTTCAGCGTCACTCTGAGACAGGATATTTCTAATTTTAGAGATGTTGCACAAATGGAAGAACGCAGTCTTACATATGTTGCACAAATGGAAGAAAGCAGTCTTACATATTTGTTTAATATGTGCGTTGAAGGACATGTCCTGGTCAAAAATGACTCCAAGGTTCCTCACAGTGTTACTGGAGGCCAAGGTAATGCCATCCAGAGGAAGAATCTGCTTAGATACCATATTTCTAAGATTTTCAGGGCCGAGTACAATAACCTCAGTTTGATCTGAATTAAGAAGCAGAAAGTTAGCGGCCATCCAGGTCTTTATGTCTTTAAGACATTCCTGCAGTTTAACTCATTGGTGTGTGTTATCTGGCTTCATGGACAGATAGAGCTGGGTGTCATCTGCATAGCAGTGTAAATGTATGCTACGCACAAGTCTACCGTTGTTTACAGGCTGTCGGCCAATGTTGTTTTTACTTACTTCTGAAAAGAAAACCTAATTTCTGCTGTTCAACAGGCTTCTGAACAAATGTAAACTTTTTAAAATTATACAAAATGCCTGTTAGCCGTGTCTCTAATAAAACCGCTGTAACTTCAGAGGTAACGTTCATATGCTGATTAATGGTTTTCTTTCATTTTTGATGTACTGCAGAATATTTTTATAAAATCCAGAACAGGAAAATCACCTTCATGTTTTTCTGTGTTTTATCTTCAGCGACTTTGACACAAAGGCCTCTGCTGTGATGCTCACACCTTTGATAAAGTCTGGAAAGTGTCAGCTTCCTTTTTATAGATACAAAAATATGTAAATGTACTGATCTGAATTATATTATTTCTGACTGTCAAAATTTCCCAGATTCAAATCGAATCGAAGATCAAATCGATTCAGGACCTTGTGAATCGGAATCGAATCGATTCTAGAAATCAGTGACGATACCCAGCCCTACCAGAGATGAATAATATCTCATGTGCAGAGTGATGTATAAACATATAGTCAGTGCACAGTCAACACTCAGTGCATCACGGGAAGCTGAAACCTACTGCAGGGTAACCAAGGGAGGATTTAGGTTCATTTGATCCAGCCCCAACTGCATGCTTTATCAAAGAGGAAACCTTTAATTTCAATGCGGAGGGGTAGCAGCTCTACTCTGAGCCTATCTCTAAGACAGAGACAAGAAGAGGACCCCAGGACTACAGGCCTGACATCCCACGTCATGAAGACCCTGGAAAGACTCATCCTGGACCAGCTCCGACCCATACTCAGACCACGTCAGGGATCCTCTTCAGTTTGCTTACCAGCCCCTTCTCGGAGCTGAGGATGTCATCATCTATCTGCTCAATCGCGTCTGCACCCATCTAGACACGTTGGCGAGCATTGTGAGGGTCATGTTTTTGACTTTTCCAGTGCTTTCAACACCATCAGGCCGACCCTCTTGGGTGATAAGCTTACAGCGATGCAGGTGGATGCTTCTCTGGTGTCCTGGATTGTTGATTACCTGACAGGAAGACCACAATATGTGTGTGTCTGACAAAGTGATCAGCAACACAGGAACACCACAGGGGACCGTCCTTCCCCCTTCCTCCTCACCCTGTACACCACACACTTCAGCCACTGCACAGAGACCTCCATCTTCAGAAGTTTCCTGATGACTCTGCGGTGGTTGGATGCATCAGCAGGGATGATGAGTCAGAGTAGCCAGAGGGCTGTGATGTGAGCAGAATCATCTGCAGCTTAGTGTGGCAAAGACCAAAGAACTGATTGTGGACTTTAGGAGGACCAGGAAACCTGTGACACCTGTTTCAATCCATGTGGACTATAAATACCTCGGAGTACACATAGATAATAAACTGGACTGGGTTAAAAACATCACTGTACTCTACAGGAAGGGCCAGAGTCGTCTCTAAGGTCCTTCAACATTGGTCAGACAATGCTCAGGATTTTCTATGAGTCTGTTGTGGCCAGTGCTATCCTCTATGGTGTTGCATGCTGGGGCAGCAGGTTTAGGGTTGACTCCCTTAAGGTGGTACCTGAGAGGCAGCTATCATCCAAGATGAAGACAATGCTGGATTATACCTCCCACTCACTCCATGATGTGCTGGCTAGTCACAGGAGCACGCTCAGTGAGAGACTAAGATTACCCACAATGCACCACTGAACAACACAGGAAATCATTTCTGCCTGTGGCCATCTCCCTGTACAACTCCTCCATCTAATGCACAGTACAGACTGCAATAGCTACACACTGTTGCACAAGTGACAAAGTTCACAGGTTAAATGTCCCTCATATATTCTTGATATTTATAATTGAGCTATTTGTATATATTAGAGCTATTTCTTATATTTCTAAACTTTGTAACATATTGTATCATGTAATTAGTTTAGTCTATTACTGTTACTGTCTTGGAGCAACTGTAACCCACGTAAAGTATTTCGATTGTTTAATATGTGCATTGAAGGACATGTCCTGGTCAAAAATGACTCCAAGGTTCCTCACAGTGTTACTGGAGGCCAAGGTAATGCCATCCAGAGTAAGAATCTGCTTAGATACCATATTTCATGTTACCCGTCTTATCTGTCTTCATGGATAGATAAAGCTGGGTATCATTTATGTCTTCTAATGATGCTGCCTAAGGGAAGCATGTATAATGTAAACAGAATTGGTCCTAGCACTGAACCCTGTGGAACTCCATAATTAACCTCAGTGTGTGAAGAGGACTCTCCATTTACATGCACAAACTGGAGTCTATTAGATAGATATGATACAAACCACTGCAGCACAGTACCTGTAATACCTACAGCATGTTCTAATCGCTCTAATAGGATATTATGGTCGACAGTATCGAACGCTGCACTGAGGTCTAGCAGGACAAGCACAGAGATGAGTCCACTGTCAGAGGCCATAAGAAGATCATTTGTAACCTTCACTAAAGCTGTTTCTGTGCTGTGCTGAGCTCTGAAACCTGACTGAAACTCTTCAAATAAACCATTCCTCTGCAGATGATCTGTTAGCTGTTTGACAACTACCGTAATTGTCGGGCTATAAGCCGCTACTTTTTGCACAAGCTTTGAACCCTGCGGCTTTTAGTCAGGTGCGGGTTTTCTATGGATTGTCCATGATTTTTGTCATATCGTAAGACGATTTGTTTTGTTTGTTCCGCTGTTGTACGGCACTACGTTGTCTGGCGGAAGGGCATGTGATCAGACACACAGTATCGGGGTTCAAGAGTGGTATGTTGGTCACGTGTCCATCCGCCAGGCAACATAGTGCTGTACAAGTAGCGCGAAAAACAAACTTCAAATTAACGCTACGCGTTCAGCGGGAGTCGTGGATGACGAGCGGCGATAAACTTGCGAAAAGCAAGTTATGCTCAACTCCACCGGTGGAACCTGACAGCGTGGAAAAGTGTGAAAACATCCATGATCACCAACGGATTTCAAAGGGCTGGACTGCTGCATTATGGAGAGGAGGACACCGCCACGGCCCTTCAGAGGGTGTTCGACTCTGACACTGACAACGAGGATTTCTTTGGTTTTGAAAGTGACAACGAATGAAAGAAGCGGAGAGTGGATGACGAAGCCACCCTGAGCCTGTTCGTATCCGACACTGGAGGAGAGGACTTTGGTGGTTTTAGTGCGCAGGAAGAAGAGAAAGATGGTGGTGAATGACTTGACTTTTCTTCTTGTTAAAGCCGTGTCACTGCACCTGAGCCTAAAAGGTAGTCTGAATCTATTTTTCTGGTGTGCTGTAGGTTATTGTTATGTACTACATTTGTTACTCATTTATGAAGCACAGTACATGTTTCGTACTTGTAATTACCGCTACTTGTGCATATACCTAAAAAGTTATGCAAATATGTACCCATAACTTGTTTTTCAAAATATTAATAAAAGTGATGTCTCCAAACAGCCATCTCTTTCCTGACAATTCCCTTTGTGCATATTCTCTTACATATGATAAGTCAACATTGAAACACCTGCGGCTTTTGGTCAGGTGCGACTAATGTATGTACAAAACAGGATTTTCCACTGATTTTAGCTTGTGCGGCTAATATTCAGGTGCGCTTTGTAGTCCGGGAAATATGGTACTCTTTCAAGGATGTTTGATATGAAAGGAAGGTTGGAGATTGGCCTATAATTAGCTAAGACTGCTGGGTCTAGAGATGCTTTTTGAGTAAAGGTTTAACTACAGCCAGCTTGAAGGCCTGTGGTACATAGCCGATCATTAGAGATAGGTTGATCATATTTAAGATCGAAGAATTAATTAATGGCAGGACTTCTTTGAGCAGTTTTGTAGGAATGGGGTCTAAAAGACACGTTGATGGTTTGGAGGAAGTAATTATTGAAGTTAACTCAGAAAGATCAATTAGAGAAAAAGAGTCTAACTTAACATCAATGGTACTAAGAGTAGCTGTAGATAATATTACATCTGTGGGATGATTATTGGTCATTTTTTCTCTAGTGATTAAAATGTTATTTGTGAAGAAGTTCATGAAGTCATTACTAGTTAACGTTAAAGGGATTGTTGGCTCAACAGAGCTCTGACTGTTTGTCAGCCTGGCTACAGAGCTGAAGAGAAACCTGGGGTTGTTCTTATTTTCTTCAATCAGTGATGAATAGTAAGATGTTCTGGCTTTGCGGAGGGCTTTCTTATAAAGCAGCAAACTATTTCTCCAGGCTAAATGATGATCCTCTAAATTTGTGACACGCCATTTGCTCTCCAGCTTACGAGTCATCTGCTTTAGGGTTCGTGTTTGAGAATTATACCACGGAGTCAGGTACTTCTGATTTGAGACCTTAGTTTTCACTGGAGCTACAGTATCCAGAGTCGTACGTAGTGAGGAGGTAAAATTATTATTAACCCTAGAACACTATCGCTATAAATAGTAACACAATCGCTAATGCCGGGTGATTTTTACCCGATATAATATAACCAATAAAAAGTAATCAAATATATCAAAATATGACAACAAATGACAAATTAGAGTGGTCTTCTTTTACTTTCAACTGTGCCATGTCTAACAAAATGAGAAAAAAAACCCCCTAAAACAAAATAATGACTCTGGAAAGCTGGTCTTTGGTCCACCCATTCCTGGGACATTTGAGACTTCCCTGGTGAAGGCACAGGCTCCTCGACACGCAAACAGCTGCAGGAGAGAGAAATCATGTAAATGTATTTGCTCGGGTGTAAATCACCCAGCGATAGTGTTCAGAATCAGAATCAGAATGGGTTTATTGCCAGATGTTGAGGTTTACAACATTAGGAAATTGCTGCGGTGCTTCAGTGCAGACAATAAGAATTAAAGTGCTATGTAGAAAGAAAGATATGTGCATGAGATATACATGAGATATATACAGGGTTCTAGGGTTAACAAGATAATCGACCTCTGTTGGGGTAGCGTTCAGATAGCTGCTCTGCTGTGTGTTGGTACAGGGCATTGAAGATGATAACAGTGGGTGGATTATATTCTTAAACTTAGTTACAGCGCTTTCAGAAAGACATCTACTGTGATAAAGTCTACTCTCCACCGCTGTGTAATCAATTATTGTAAATGTAAATGTTATCAGGAAATGATCAGACAGGAGAGGGTTTTCAGGAAACACTGTTAAATGTTCAGTTTCTATGCCATATGTTAAAACAAGATCTAGAGTGTGATTAAAGTGGTGGGTGGGTTCTTTTACAGTTTGAGAGAAGCCAATTGAGTCTAATAACAGATTAAATGCCATGTTGAGGCTGTCATTTTTAGCATCTACATGGATGTTAAAATCACCCACAATAATTATTTTATCTGAGCTCAGAACTAAATTAGATATAAAGTCTGAGAAATCAGACAGAAACTCTGTGTAAGGCCCAGGTGGACAATAGATGATAACAAGTAAGACTGGTTTCTGAGTTTCACAGCTGGGGTGGATGAGGCTAAGCATCAGGCTTTCAAATGAATTAAAAGTCTGTCTTGGTCTTTGGTTGATTAATAAGCTGGTGTGAAAAATTGCTGCCACACCTCCCCCCCGGCCTGTGCTTCGAGGTTTCTGGTAGTTAGAATGACTCGGGGGTGTTGATTCATTTAAACTAACATAATCATCCTGCTGCAACCAGTTTCTGTAAGGCAGAGTAAATCAATTTGTTGATCAATTATTAAGTCATGTACTAACAGAGACTTGGAGGAGAGAGACCTAATATTTAATAATCCACATTTCACTGTTTTACTCTTTGGTTCAGATGTGGATACTGTATTGTTCTTTCTTTGTGATTGTTTATGTTTAAGTTGTTTGTTGCTGGTTTTTAGTTTGTTTTTTATCTAAATTTGTTCTGTTCTTTTGTTTTGTTTTGTTTTTTAAAAAGATAGTTCAATTCAATTTATTGTGGGTACAAATTAAGTCATTATAAGAGAACTATAGCTTATTAAAGCACCCGGCATTCAAAATGAGGGTTGTGCACAGAGTTAGAAGTACTGTGGAAGCTGGAGGAGTGAGAGGTGCCTAAAGGAACAGTTTGAGGAACATTTTGCTGCTAATTAGGTTAATTAGGCATCAGAATGTTCTTCAACATGTGTAAAAGTGTGAAGACTGTAAATATCTCATAATATCTATACCAGTATAAGATTCCAGACTAAGACACATACCAGTACTTGATGATTTAAAAAATTGCTTTATTGTCAAATTCATTTATGCTCTGCCCAACACTGTTTGCACAAACAACAACACTGAAAATCTGAATTAAAAACAGGATTTATTCTGTCATTGAAATCACTGCATGATCTCACCCACAAAGCGTTGTGCGATCAGCAAACCAAAACTTCTAGCAAAGAAGGAGCCATAAGTGGACATCATCCATCTTCTCTGGACCAAATGGACAGAGCCAAAGTGGAAAACCCTTCTGTCCGTCTGTAGTCATGAATCAAATTTTGAAATTCTTTTTGGAAAACATGAGCACCACATCCTCTGGACTAAAGAGGAGAGGGACCATCTGGGTTGTCATCCAGCACTCAGTTCAAAAGCCTGCATGTCTGATTGTATGGTGGTGTAGTATCAATCAATCAAAACAACACAGGTTGATCAAAGTGCTGTACATAGTAAAAAAGTAATGCCTGTAGAATTGGAAGCTTGCACATCTGAAAAGGAATCATCAATGCTGAAAGGTATGTAGATATGTAATAATATTACCAAATGTACTGATTATTACCTTTTAAATTACAGTGGGGCAAAAAAGTATTTAGTCAGCCACTGATTGTGCAAGTTCCCCCACCTAAAATGATGACAGAGGTCAGTAATTTGCACCAGAGGTACACTTCAACTGTGAGAGACAGAATGTGAAAAAAAAAAATCCATGAATCCACATGGTAGGATTTGTAAAGAATTTATTGGTAAATCAGGGTGGAAAATAAGTATTTGGTCAATAGCAAAAATACAACTCAATACTTTGTAACATAACCTTTGTTGGCAATAACAGAGGTCAAACGTTTACTATAGGTCTTTACCAGGTTTGCACACACAGTAGCTGGTATTTTGGCCCATTCCTCCATGCAGATCTTCTCGAGAGCAGTGATGTTTTGGGGCTGTCGCCGAGCAACACGGACTTTCAACTCCCGCCACAGATTTTCTATGGGGTTGAGGTCTGGAGACTGGCTAGGCCACTCCAGGACTTTCAAATGCTTCTTACGGAGCCACTCCTTTGTTGCCCGGGCGGTGTGTTTTGGATCATTGTCATGTTGGAAGACCCAGCCTTGTTTCATCTTCAAAGTTCTCACTGATGGAAGGAGGTTTTGGCTCAAAATCCCACGATACATGGCCCCATTCATTCTGTCCTTAACACGGATCAGTCGTCCTGTCCCCTTGGCAGACAAACAGCCCCATAGCATGATGTTTCCACCCCCATGCTTCACAGTAGGTATGGTGTTCTTGGGATGCAACTCAGTATTCTTCTTCCTCCAAACACGACGAGTTGAGTTTATACCAAAAAGTTCTACTTTGGTTTCATCTGACCACATGACATTCTCCCAATCCTCTGCTGTATCATCCACGTGCTCTCTGGCAAACTTCAGACGGGCCTGGACATGCACTGGCTTCAGCAGCGGAACACGTCTGGCACTGCGGGATTTGATTCCCTGCCGTTGTAGTGTGTTACTGATGGTGACCTTTGTTACTTTGGTCCCAGCTCTCTGCAGGTCATTCACCAGGTCCCCCCGTGTGGTTCTGGGATCTTTGCTCACCGTTCTCATGATCATTTTGACCCCACGGGATGAGATCTTGCGTGGAGCCCCAGATCGAGGGAGATTATCAGTGGTCTTGTATGTCTTCCATTTTCTGATGATTGCTTCCACAGTTGATTTTTTCACACCAAGCTGCTTGCCTATTGTAGATTCACTCTTCCCAGTCTGGTGCAGGTCTACAATACTTTTCCTGGTGTCCTTCGAAAGCTCTTTGGTCTTGGCCATGGCGGAGTTTGGAGTCTGACTGTTTGAGGCTGTGGACAGGTGTCTTTTATACAGATGATGAGTTCAAACAGGTGCCATTCATACAGGTAACGAGTGGGGGACAGAAAAGCTTCTTACAGAAGACGTTACAGGTCTGTGAGAGCCAGAGATTTTCCTTGTTTGAGGTGACCAAATACTTATTTTCCACCCTGATTTACCAATAAATTCTTTGCAAATCCTACGATGTGAATTCATGGATTTTTTTTTCACATTCTGTCTCTCACAGTTGAAGTGTACCTCTGGTGCAAATTACTGACCTCTGTCATCATTTTAAGTGGGGGAACTTGCACAATCGGTGACTGACTAAATACTTTTTTGCCCCACTGTATATTGCTGCTGATATTTTATTCTTAATGATTTGTACCTGCTTGTTTTTTTTCTTATTTGTATTTAAGGTGAACTGATGTTGTGCTACTGGAACCATAATTTCCTTGAGGGATTATTATTCGAATCCCTCTATTCTAATAAGAATAGCATATAGTTAGGGCTGGATCAGGTGACCCTGAATCCTCCCTTAGTTATGCTGCAATAGGTGTAGGCTGCTGGGGGATTCCCATGATGCACTGGGTGTTTCTGCTTCACTCACTATGTGTTAACAGACCTCTCTGCATTGAATCATACTTGTTATTAATCTCTGTCTCTCTTCCACAGCATGACTTTATCCTGTCTTCCTTCTCTCACCCCAACCGGTCGCAGCAGATGGCCCCGCCCCTCGCTGAGCCTGGTTCTGCTGGAGCTTTCTTCCTGTTAAAAGGGAGTTTTTCCTTCCCACTGTCCCTAAAGTGCTTGCTCATAGGGTTCATATGATTGTTAGGGATTATTATAGGGTATAATATAATAATCCTTATAAAGCGCTTTGAGGCAACTGTTGTTGTAATTTAGTCCTATATAAATAATAATATAAATAAAATTGAATTGAGTTGAACTGACTGAAAAAGCAAATTCAAGAACTCTGGAGAGTTTCATAAGGAGTGGAGTAAGGCTGGAGTTCCCACGTCACCACCAGTGTTGGGACTAACGCGTTATTAAGTAACGCGTTACAGTAACTACGTTATTATTGTGGTAACGAGCACGGTAACTAGTTATTATGTCAAAACCAGGAACGCGTTACTCGTTACTGGGATTTAGATAGGGTCGTTACTCGTTACTTCGTGTGGTGGCTATCGCGGAGCTTCCACAGATTCAGTAATATTAGCAAGTGGTGGAGGCCAGCAGGTGGATGAAGGAAAAGGGACGCAGAAGGAAAAGAGACCCGAGGCGGCCGCCGGTCCAAGTGTGAACTGAACTTCAGGTAAGAAGTTATGACCTGCAGTCTATCTGGGTCAGATATGTGGTGTAATCTATATTGGTGAATATCATGCGCCACTAGGGGGCAGTACTTACCCTTCTAGACAGGAGGTGATGCTATGTCATGAACATAGAGTGAGCTGGAATAAAGATGGTGGGATTCCACGTTATCGCCTAAATGAGGAGTTTTATTAAAAGAGCCCAACGCAACATGGTGTCAGAAGTGCACTCGCTCTAAGCGGCGAAGAGAGACAGTGGAAAAAAATAACCGTCAGCTTGGCGAACGGCTAGTGACGAAAATGACGGAGCAAGCAGCAGCATTACCGGCGACTCCTGGCCCGGTTACGGCAGCTCCACCAGCGGCTACTTTCACCATCAAGCTACCGGAACCGTTCGACTTCGCAAAGCCCCAAGAATGGGAGAAGTGGATCAGACGTTTCGAGCGTTTCAGAATGGCAAGTAATCTGAATGGTTCAACTGATGCTAACCAAGTGAACATATTAGTATACTGCATGGGAGACGAGGCTGATGACGTGCTAAGGGGACTAGACCTAACAGACGGGCAGCGCCAGCAGTACGATGCGGTCAGAAACGCATTTGACAGACATTTTGTCCCCAGAAAGAATGTGATTTATGAAAGAGCAAAGTTTAATAAGCGAGTACAACAGCCAGCGGAAACAGTTGACTCCTTCATAACAGCTCTATATGCTCTCGCTGAAAACTGTGAATATGGTGAACTCCACGATGAACTTTTGAGGGATAGGCTCGTTGTGGGTCTTAAAGATTCATCACTGTCGGAGAGAATGCAGCTCAACAAAGATTTGACGCTAACCAAAGCTATCACAATGGCGAGACAATCTGAGGAAATAAAAAGACAGCAAACTGACCTCAGAGGCGAAAGCAGCACAGGCAAAACAGCCATGCATGTCAGAAAGTCACAGCCCAATAAATTCAGAAGCAGAGAGCAAAAGCAGTTCAAGCCACGAAAACCACAAATAACAAAACAAGAAAATAAAACGTGTTTTAAATGTGGAAAAACACAGATGCACCCAGCAGCACAGTGCCCAGCTAAAAATGCAGAATGCCACAACTGCGGGAAACGTGAACACTACGGGAGAGTTTGTAGGTCTACAGCTGTGCATGAGGTGGCAGACTGTGCAGATGGACTCTTCCTAGGTGAACTGGATTCAGGAGAAGACCCGTGGCTTGCTAACATCTGCGTGAGAGGCAAAAGCATGACCTTCAAATTAGACTCGGGGGCAGATGTCACAGCTATCTCAGAAGAGACATTCAAAGACATTAAGCAGCCAAATGAGCATCTGCAAAAAGCTGAAAAGCCACTGTATGGACCAGGAGGTGCAGCACTGACCGTGCTTGGGTCCACAAAGGAGGACATTTCCTACAGTGACAGGAGCACTGCAGAGACAATCTATGTAGTCAGAAATCTGCGTGTAGCTCTCTTAAGCAGGACAGCTTCTGTGAGACTGAAACTAATTGCCCGAATGGACAATGTTGACCTTGAGACAGTGAAGAAAGCGTACCCGAAGCTATGGGATGGGCTCGGGCTTGTTCAAAAACCGTACACGATTAAGCTGAAGCCCGACGCTAAACCTTATTCACTGAAAGTGCCCAGGCGTGTTCCGCTCCCACTACTGGGCAAAGTCAAAGCAGAGCTACAGAGGATGGAACAGTTGGGGGTGATCAGTCGTGTGGAGGAGCCCACAGACTGGTGTTGCGGCATGGTCGTAGCCCCTAAAAAGGACAAAGAGACAGTCCGCATCTGCGTGGACATGACACCTTTAAATGGGTCGGTGTGTCGTGAAAGATATATTCTTCCCTCTGTCGACCAAACACTAGGCATGCTCACAGGGGCGCAGTATTTCTCCAAGCTCGATGCTAACATGGGCTTTTGGCAAATACCGCTGTCCAAAGAATCTGCTCTCCTCACCACATTTATTACGCCATTTGGGAGGTACCATTTCAACCGTCTGCCATTTGGTATTTCCAGTGCACCAGAGCATTTCCAAAACATGATGGTGACAGAAGTGACAGCCGGCCTCGCGGGAGTCGTATGCCACATGGACGACATCCTGGTCTGGGGATCTACGAGAGAGGAGCACGACATGAGACTCCACGCTGTCCTCGACCGTGCAGAGAAGGCAGGCGTCACCCTGGACATGTCAAAATGTGAGTTTGGCAAAAGAGCAGTGAAATTCTTAGGATTCATTGTGTCATCTGAAGGCATGAGCCCCGACCCTGACAAAACTAGCGCGGTGCAGAAGATGAAAGAGCCAAGCACTGTGAGTGAGCTTAGGAGCTTCTTAGGAATGGTGAACCAGCTGGGGAAATTCATCCCAAACCTTTCTGAAAAAGACAAACCACTGAGAGACTTGCTTTCAACTAAAAACATGTGGTACTGGGGGCATGAGCAACAAAACGCCTTTAACAGTTTAAAACAAGAACTGTCATCTGCACCAGTGCTACAGCTCTACAACCCAAACAAACCCCAGAAGATCTCAGCAGATGCTTCTTCATACGGGTTGGGGGCAGTCTTACTACAGAAAGACAATGACGTGTGGTCACCTGTCGCGTATGCCTCGCGATCATTGACAGCCACAGAGCAGCGCTACGCTCAGCTGGAAAAAGAAGCGCTAGTGCTCACCTGGGCCTGTGAAAGATTCAGTGACTTTATTCTAGGGCTACACTTTGAGCTTGAGACCGACCATAAGCCACTAGTGAGCCTACTCGGAGGACAAGCCCTGGATTTGCTTCCACCGCGGATACAGAGATTCCGCATGCGCCTGATGAGGTATTCTTACACTATAAGGCACATTCCAGGCAAAAGCCTCACCACAGCCGACACGCTGTCACGGTTGCCGTTGGCAGGCAACGTGATTCCCAGAGACAATGACCTTATGGAGGACACTGATATCTACGTTGACACAGTGCTGGAGGGCCTTCCTACTAGCAGCAAATACCTTTCAGATCTCCGTGAGCAGCTGCAGTCTGACAGCGTCTGTTCGCAAGTCATGAAGTACTGTGCAGAGGGCTGGCCGGACAGGAACCAGCTGCAGGGAGTGGTAAAGCACTACTGGTCTGAAAGAGCAGTTTTGAGTGTACACAATGGACTACTACTGAGAGGTACAAGGTTGGTCATACCTGCAAACATGCGAAACGCAGTTCTGGACAAAATACACGAGGGACACCAAGGAGTAGTCAAATGTAGAGAACGTGCGCGACAAGCAGTGTGGTGGCCAGGCCTGAGTAACCAAATCGGTGAACTTGTCCTTAAGTGCAGGCTGTGCATTCAGGAGAGAGTTAATGTGAGGGAACCTCTTATGCCCACACGTTTACCTGAGAGGCCATGGCAGAACTTAGGAGCTGATCTGTTCACACTAAAAGACAAAAACTATCTGTTAGTAGTGGATTACTTCTCGAGATATGTCGAGATTGCTCAACTCAGTCAAACTCGTTCAGCCAATGTGATTGTGCATTTAAAGTCAATATTTGCACGCCATGGAATCCCTGAAGTATTGATCACCGATAATGGGCCACAATTTGCATGTCAAGAAATGAGAGACTTTGCAAAGGACTACTGTTTTGAGCATGTTACCAGTAGTCTCAGGTACCCGCAGAGCAACGGCGAAGCGGAGAGAGGCGTCCAGACCGTCAAGAATCTCCTCAAAAAGGCTAGCGATCCATACAAGGCGTTGCTGGCATACAGAACAACAGCACTGGCAAATGGCTACAGCCCGGCTCAACTTCTCATGGGGCGCAGGCTTCGTACTACCTTGCCAATGCTTCCTGAAACCTTACAGCCCCGTCTGCCTGATTTTCAGCAGGTTAGTTGTTCGGAGAGAGAGAAACGGCTGAGACAAACCGAAAGTTTTAACAAGAGACATAGAACAAGAGAACTGGATAAATTGGTGCCAGGACAACCAGTCTGGATCACGGACGCAAGAGCACAGGGCACAGTGACAGCAGTCCACCCGACTCCACGATCGTACGTCATCAGTGGGCCCCAAGGGACAATTAGAAGGAACCGCAGTCATCTTGTGCCGATCCCGCAAACAGAGGCTCAAACCGAAGCCACACAGATCCAAGCTATTCCTACAGAGACAGTTTCTGAGCCAAGCGCACCCCATACACCAGGTGTGGTTAGAACCCGGTCTGGTAGGGAGGTGATTAAACCGAAAAGACTTGATCTGTGACGCTGATTGTTTGAAAACGGAAAAGTGTGTTTCAAATGCTAAGTTGTGGTTTTAAGAGTAGCATGTTGAAAAGAAAAAAAGCGTTTATTCTGTTACAGGTTGAAAAGAAAAGAGAAAGTGTTTATTCTGTTACAGGAGGAAAAGAAAAAGTGTTTATGACAATACTGACTTTATGTTTCCTGAAATGTTGGGGTATGCCTGTATTGAAAAAGCTATATGCAGTTATGTTTTGTTTGAAGAACAAAAGAATGTACCAGTCTGACTTCAGTAAGGGGGATGTGGTGTAATCTATATTGGTGAATATCATGCGCCACTAGGGGGCAGTACTTACCCTTCTAGACAGGAGGTGATGCTATGTCATGAACATAGAGTGAGCTGGAATAAAGATGGTGGGATTCCACGTTATCGCCTAAATGAGGAGTTTTATTAAAAGAGCCCAACGCAACAAGATATAAACCACGTTTGGGTGGAGTTTATTTTCGTTATTCTGACTTTTTCCGTACTGCGTGCTAGCTAGCATGACGGAGTTTCTATACAGCTGGGTGGTGCTATGAAGTTAATGATGTTGAACTTTATTTTGTTCATAAGTTATTAGAGTTGCCAACCGTCCCGTCTGGTATTCAGAGAAAATATTACGCGTTTCTTATTGAGGTGAAAAGGAACAGTTTGTCCCGTAATTCAGCTACAATGAAAAAGGCACAAAGCTGGAGTTATTCTGTCTTTGCTGCACAGCTGCCTCTTCTTTCATTCTCTCCCCCTCCCTCTCCCGTTTCTACTTCAGTCATGAAACTGATCAATGATCAGCTGATCGTCTTTTCTCTCTTGTTTGTTTATCGCTCACTTTGCGCCGAAAGAGGAAACCAGCGGATGTCGCGCTAAACAACAGCAGCACGTTTAAGCTTGATCAGCTGTTGTTAGAATTTATTTAATATTACTTTCTAGTATCAGCTGATGTTTTCTGGAGCCACAGCTGTAAAGCTGCTGGTCATGATATGGTTTGGTTATCTGGTGAGAGGGAAACATGAAGATGAAAACAGGAGATGTCCTTACTGAATCATCAGAGCTGTGATGGAGAAACAGGTTTACCTTTTAGGTGACATGAATGAGTCGAAGGGAAGTTATGAACTGTTTCTGAGAGACAAATAACCCCAGGATCCTTTTTTAGGTAGCTGACAGCTGGTAACTGTGCAGGGGCGGATCTAGCAAAGTGTTGCCAGGGGGGCATGTAGGGCATTAACAGGGAGAGGGGGGCACAAAGAAATACTTTTCTTTCTTATTCTCATTTAAAATGTCTCGCTTTTAAAAAATAATTATCTGAATCTTACAACAAACGATTGATAGATTGATGCATATATACCATCAAAACAGTGAACATCACTGTCACAACAGCGTTTGTTTTCATTCAAAGGCTTTATGATTTTTCCTATAATGGCGGGCCGGTCTCTAGTCAAAATGCCCGGGCCGATTTTTTTGTCCCAGTCCAGCCCTGTATGCAGCTCAGCTGCAGTCTGGTGTTACCTACATCTTCCTATTCAGAAGGCAGAATTTCCGAGTTCTGAGTACAATCGAAAGCACCACGACTGCAGTTTTTGTGTTGAATGTAAAAGGCGCACATGACGCTGTGACGTAGGCTAGAATCATGGCAGCAGTCAATGACGGTCCAGGCGTGGGATTTCTCTCGTGGAAATATGCACATTATCTTTTCCTTTCTATTGGTAGGTGGCACAGTGCACTTGTGGCAAGTAAGCAAGCTAGAAGACTGGCAAAGTTATGGAAGCAACACATTAACAAGAGAATTCTGCGTAAAACCAAAGTTACTTTCCCTAGTAACTAGTTACTTTGAAAGTAACGAGTAACTTGAAGTAACTGAGTTACTTTTGAGAGAAGTAACTAGTAATGTAACTAAGTTACTATTTTAAAGTAACTTACCCAACACTGGTCACCACGCACTGACATCTTAAGGTGGGGGCTGCAGCTGTTATTTCTAATATCAAATCACTTTTTCAGAGATAACTGGAGGAAGAGTTTCGATGCACAGAATCCAAGTTGTTTGAAGTACAGTATAAGTTTACTCACTCTGTGGTGATTTGTGCTAAGTCCCCAAACCATTACCAAATAGTTTGCTGACCGTGACATCACCGTGCTTGAATGGCCAGCCAGCTTAACCAAGCTAAACCCTACAGAGCCTAGGTAACCAGTAGGCAGACTGTACTGTAAATCTTTTTTGATTGGTCTTATAAACAGTGGCGTGTCTAGAAAATTTTTGTTGGGGGGGCCAGGTAGGGGCACAGATTTGGAGAAGGGTGGCAGATTTAATTGGCAGATAATGTTTAAAAAAAAAATTCTACCAACCCTTAACCATAATTCAATAATCCTATAAACCTAATAACCAAATGCACTTTTAACTCTTATTAGAATGAGATTTTAACCACTACGGTGCAAAGTTTTTAGATACTGCGTTGATAAAGTACAAGAGATACAATCAGTGCTTTGTCAGTGTTTACTCAGCATTCAAGGACATCAATATTTGCATAGTATTTTTACTGACATATAGTGCACATATGTTTTGGGCAAAAACATTTTTGAAAATTAAAATACGAACATTTGTAACAAACAATTGACAAATTAGCCAGTTCCAATGTAAAACTTTATCTGCCTGTTAAAAAAAGAAGATAATCTTCTCACAAACTGGTGTTTGATTTTGAAACAGGAAAAAAGTGGGGAAACAAATGAAAAGACTAACATTTGAATAAAACCTGAAAGCAAGTAAATACTTTCTATGCTGCCTTATGGTAAACTTTGCTAATATTGATAAAGAACAACACTGGCTGATGATAAAATACAGTCAGCTGGCATGGTGACACTGCCAGTATTAACCTGCAGGGCTGGACTGGGACAAAAAAATTGGGCATTTTTACTACAGACCGACCCACCAGGTAGTAAAGCCATAAAGCCTTTGAATGAAAACAAATGCTGTTGTGACAGTGATGTACAGTCTTGTTGGTATATGTATGATTTCTATACATTTTACGTCAGATAAAAACTTTGGTTGTAAGATTTAGATAATTATTTAATAAAAACTAGGTATTTTAAATGAGAATAAGAAAGAAAAGTATTTCTTTGTGCCCACCTTTCCCTGTTAATGCCCTACCTGGCCCCCTGGCAAAACTTTGCTAGACCCGCCCCTGCACAGTTACCAGCTGTCAGCTACATAAAAAAGGATCCTGGTGTTATTTATCTCTCAGAAACAGTTGATAACTTCAACTCATTCATGTCACCTAAAAGGTAAACCTGTTTCTCCATCACCTGTTCAGCTCTGATGATTCAGTAAGGACATCTCCTGGTTTCATCTTCACGTTTCCCTCTCACCACATATCTAAACAGACATCATGACCAGCAGCTTTACAGCTGTGGCTCCAGCAAACATCAGCTGATACTAGAAATTAATATTAAATACATTCTAACAACAGCTGATCAAGCTTAAAAGTGCTGCTGTTGTTTAGCGCAATATCTGCTGGTTTCCTCTTTCTGGCGCAAAGTGGGCGATAAACAAACAAGAGAGAAAAGCTGATCAGCTGATCATTGATCAGTTTCATGATTGAAGTAGCAACAGGAGAGGGAGGGGGAGAGAATGAGAGAAGAGGCAGCTGTGCAGCATAAAGACAGAATAACTCCAGCTTTGTGCCTTTTTTCCATTCTAGCTAAAGTTCGGGACAAACTGCGTCTCTTCTCAGCTCAATACGAAACGCGTAATATTTTCTCTGAATGAGGGACCATTCCATTTTTTTAAGGAGCCGTTGGCAACTCTACTAACCTTATGAATAAAATAAAGTTCACTATCAGTAACATCATAGCACCCACCCAGCTGTATAAAAACTCCAAGCTGGCTAGAACGCAGTATGAGTTATTGCAACTGACAGTAAAAAGTCAGCAACATGAAAATAAACTCCACCTAAACTTGGTTTATATCTGACCCAGATAGACTGCAGGTCATAACTTCTTACCTGAAGTTCAGTTCACCTGACACTCGGACTGGTGGCTGCTTCGGGTCTCTCCTCCTGCCTCCCCTTCCCTCATCCACCTGTTGCCTCTGTGGAAGCCCCGTCATAGCCACCACCAAACAACGGAGTTATTGCTACACATCGACCTGCATCTGGCCAATCCACCACCTCTCATTGTTCATGCCATTACAAAAAAAATAAAAAATAAGTCACTGGGGATATGCCCGATGGCCAGTCCAGCTATGTTAACCTGCAACCAAATCTGCAGCTCCATACAGCAATGTTACGACTTAGATTATATCTTATAACTAGTGATGGGACGTTCTGTATCGAGGCTTCGGAGCGTGTGTCGAGTAATGGAGGGGGCGTTTCCGCGAAGCGCGTATCGAGGCTTGCTTCATTTATGGGAGGAGCTGAAAATGATGACGTCCGAAGCCTCGCTGCCCGGCTGTACCACGTGACTGGTTCATGAAGTGGTTCGAACTTTGCCGCGAGATATGACAGCGATATAAACCCCTCAGACTTCATTCAAAAATGTGGGTGTTTGATGGAGAGTTGTTAGTGAGAGTTTGGAGACAGTTTGGAAGTTTATGAGAGTGAGGAAAGTCAGGAGAGAATGGAGCCAGCTAAGAAGAGGAGGATGTCCTCCCCTGTGTGGGAACATTTTGATCTTATTCCTCCCAACAAGGTATGTAAATTTCTACAGAAGATGTATTTTCATGATACTGATGGTGCAATACAATTTATGTTGAGCTGTCTTGACTTTTGTACAAGGTGAAGTGTTTGCTATGTGCCAGGGAGCTGGGATATAACAGCAACACCTCATCCATGCTTAGGCACTACAGAGCTTTGCATGAGAATAAGGGGGACACCGATCGTGGAGCAAGACCAGGTGAGCCATCAAATGCAATGATAATATAGGATGCAGTAATGTTACTAAATGATATAACAATATTATACAACTGTTATAAGTTACGTGTGTGATATTTATATTTGTGCTTTATCTTTATTGTCTTTCCTCAGGAGAACAATCTCAAATAGATGAAGACCTGGTCAGCATGGTGATTGAGGACTCCCAGCCATTTAGCATTGTGGAGGACAAAGGATTCAAAAGATTTGTTAAATCATTAAATCCTAGCTATGTTCTCCCCACTAAAAAGGTCATAAAAGCAGTGAAAATTTAGTTTTTACAGAATAAAATGTGAACAGGCAGGACTGAGGCTCAAAGCCTCAGTGTGTAGCTGTCCATACCTCAACGTTACAAAAGCACAACTACTGTCCACACCCCAACCACACCTCACCTCACAGTAAATGATCGTTTTCATTTCAAGCATTTCCAAATAATCATTTCCCATACTGCCACTATAAATATACACAGTATACTGCCATCACTACAATATACATGTTTTACACACTCCTTTTGTTGTTGACATTTACAGGCTGTGTGCAAAATGCCACACTCTTCAAATTCATGCCAGCTATTATTTTTACGTCCAGTAGGTGTCCTGCTAGAGCAAATGAAGCTTCATGAAGCTTCGCGTTGGGGTGAACCAATTGGATGAAAAGCTTCAGTGCTTCATGGGGCTTCATCTGCCCATCACTACTTATAACTCATAACTCTTATGTTAGCTGCCCTCAGTAGCATACTGTCTGAAATATTCCACAGCTGCAATAATTCTTTAAGTGTTATTTTTTTCCTTGGTATTCTAATTTCACCGAAGTTTACTAAACTCAACAAACTTGATATTACTTACCGGGACATTTATTCTGTCCTCATTTTCTTTCACCGAAAAATTGTTTCCTGCAGTGCCATCTTTCGTGCTTGGCTCTCCTACCTTTGCTAACGTGATGCGCATAGCGCAGAAGCGATGCTGCATTCACTTACACTCGGATATCTGAGCGTCACCGTGAAAACATAATCGGACATTTGATATTTGATTGAATTTTATTGTTTTGCCTTTGGGGTGGCACCTGGGGTGGCCAGTCTGGTTTGGGGGGTGGCCTGTGCCCCCCCAGGCCACCCCGCTGGACACGCCATTGCTTATAAATACATTTCAGAAATACCTTTTGGACTTTCATGAAATGAATCATAGTCATCAAATTAAAACAAAAAGAATTCACTTGACATGTAATATAGATTGCATAAAAAATGAGTTTGCTCACGATGTTCTCGTTTCTTCATATGAGTTTGTATTGCAAATATTAAAAAATGTTCTGTAAACTCCGTACCAGTTGGAGGCAGCACTGCGCCAGTTTGGGGTTTTTTGTTTGGCCCGAACATGAGGAAGAAGTAGAAAGAAAGTGAGGAAGTGAGGAGGTGAGGAAGTGGACCTGCGGGGCTGCGAAGTGGACAGCAGAGTTTCGTGGCGTGTGCTGTCCTTAGAGCTTTGTCTTTTCCTTTAGCCGATCTTTGTTGTCGTGTACAGGATGTCTAAGAACACGGTGTCCGACCGCTTCAGGAAAGTAGATGTCGATGAATACGACGAGAACAAGTTCGTGGACGAGGAAGAGGGAGGAGAGAATCAGGGCGGTCCGGACGAGGCCGAAGTGGACTCTCTGCTCAGACAATATCCTTTAAGTTGGCGGCTGTTCTGCTGACGGCACGGCGAACAGTGATGCGTGTATGTGGACAGCTCCGCTGTTTGAAGGGCGGAGTATCGGTCCAGTATCGGTGCTTCTCGGTACCCGTTTTTATATGGTTAAAATAATGTTCCGGGTATTTACAGTGACATAAAGTTGACGTTTCTGTGACATCCTGTGTGCAGTTTGTTTCATAGGAGCCTGTGAAACCTGACTTCCGGGTGTCAGTCACAGGAGGGTGTGGTTCTCTGTGACTTTTTCCTTTTTAAGGAAATGTTTCAGCCCCATTCTTTGTCCGTGTGTCGGACTGTGTGTATTATCAGAATTGTCATGTATTCACGCTAAAGAGCTGCTGTTCGACTGTGTTTCTTTCACCTGCAGCTTTCCGCGCCTTTAAAGGCCTCGATGAAACCAACAGCAGTGCTTTAAGGTGAGCTCGGCTGCATAGAGAGCAGGCTGAGGAGCTGTGCAGGAGGACTCGCTGCCTCTACTTTACCGCTGTCGTTTATGGAGCACCATAGAGTAGTCCTTTTACTCTGAATTAGGGCTGCCACACACGATTATTGTGAGAGTCGACCAATCAGATCATCATCCACTGGACGTGAAACGTACAGCTTATTGCACCAGCAGCATCTGCTCTGATATAACTATCATTAGCTTACAGCTTGAAGTGTTTCAGGTATGTGCTAACTAAAAATAAAGACAAGGTGATAGTTTAATTACACTTTTAATGAAATTTGCAGATTGTCTCAGTGGAAACTCAGCCGTCTGCTACTTCATATCTAAAATATAACAGCACACTGGAGTAAACTCTCTATCATCTCACACTTCTTTTTAATCAATTTTCTGCTTGACGTTTATTCAGCTGTGTGAAAACTGTAACTTTAATCTCAGCCAAACCGATTTACTGAGGAACAAACAAAACGCTGAAAAAAGCCAAACAATAACATTTTTAAGTTATCTAAGTGACTTTTATATCATGTTTAACCTGAGTAGCGATGGGGTTTGAGAACGATGTGCCAGGAGTTGAACCTTGACCTCCCGGCCAGCACATCTCCGAAAACATCGGAGCACTTTTGTAAATATGTGATGTCTTGATAAATCGACCAGATATTTGAGGTTTACACAGCTGCATTCTCGCCTGAAAATATCTGAAAACTTTATTTTGTGACCCAGAAAGAGTAATATTAAAACTAAGTAGCTGCCGCCATCGTTGGAAACTGTAATTGGCTGGGCCGCGCTATGAATTCTGGGATAGGTTGGGTCATGAAGGATACACCCGACCCATCCTTCAAATCTGGGGAAATTAAGGACGCATTTGGAGAAGTCTTCGAGTTTGGACAGCCTTTGTCGCGTCGCTGTAACAAATGCAGCCTCTGAATTTGGACACAGCTACGATACCGGAGACTAATTTTTCCTCGGGGTTTAACGGCAGCTGGCATCCTTGTAGATGCAGTGCTGCCATCTTCTGTTTCAGTCCGTTATTACACTCTTAAATCCTACTACTTATTCCTGCGTCTTTCAGGATCTTGCAAAGCTTCAAACGACACGTCGACTATTAAATTAGTCGTCAATGATTTTGATAGTCGACGAATCGTGGCAGCCCTACTCTGACTCTTGACTTTGTGTGCCTAGTTGTAAAATTTAGTCACAGAAGTCTTTTTTTTTTTTTAATGTTATTTGTAATGAAACCTGCTGTTTGCTTTAGAAACAGTTTACTCCTTGTTTTGTAGTTGCACTTTATAGTGTCTATAGTGTATACTATATGTGTATTCATTTAAAACAGGAAGCACAGGTCGTGTATCTCCATCTCTGTGTTGTCCTTGACTGATATTTTGTAAGGGGAATCTGAATGGAGCTCTCAGTGCTGTCCTAAAGAATCCTCCAATCAACACCAAGAACCAGAATGCCAAGGTATCCGTGTTTTTATTCAACCTGACTCTCTACATTTATTTTCAATTCACTTCAGTTTCATTTATACACTACCAAATCACAACAACAGCCTCCTCACGATGCTTTATATCGTAAGGTAAAGAATCAAGACAACAATAAAGAGAGCAAGCACTTGGTGACAGTGGGAATAAAAAAACTCCCTTTTAAAGGAAGAAGCCTCCATCAGAACCAGGCTCAGGGAGGGCCAGCCAGGATGATCTGATATCGTCGTGTTGGTGTTGTTCCCAGATCATCATGAAATTGTTGTTCCAGGTTCAACATTGCAAGTGACCAGTCACATTGTTGTGACGTTATTCTTTTGCGCGCCAAGCCATTCGTGCATTTATGAAATTCCAATGTTGCAAGGACAATATCAATTCAGCTTAGCGTTTATTAAAGGGTTAGGGTCCGTTGATCGGCGGACAGAGGCGGTTTCTCGCAGCTTAAGTACAGTTTTTTTGTTTTACGGCGGTTTTTCCCGAAGTCGCAAAAGTATGACGTCACAACATTCTGATTGGTCACTTGCAATGTTGATCCTGGAACAACATTTACTATGTTGATCTGGGAACAACACCAACACGACAATATCAGATCGCGCGGGCCAGCCGACAGCTGCGATACTCCACAGTGGCATTTAACTTCTCTGAATGTGGTTCTTTATGTTTTCCTAAGAGATTTAAATGAAACATAATCCAAGAGTAACGCTTCAGTTTTAATTAAAAGGTTTTCATAGAAAAGCTCCATTAACTGCTTAGGAGTTACAGCCTGTCTCAGCTGCCATGGGGCAAGAGATGGGGCACAGCCCGGACAGGCTGTCAGTCAGGGCTAACACAGGGAGACAGACAGCCATTCACTTTCACACCTATAGTCAGTTTAGCGTCACCAGTTAGTCTTTGGACTATGGGAGGAAGCCAGAGGTAGCCCACACTGACATGGGGAGAGCATGTAAACTCAAAGTAGAAAGGCTCTGGCCAAATGGTCGATTCAAACCCAGGACCTGGGATTGAATTGACCTTCTTGCTGTGAAGCAAAAGTCCTAACCACTGTACCCCCATGCTGCTTATATACATATACCCCCACTAATATTTGGTTAACATATTTTGGTTGCACCTTGACAACATGCTTTTGGTAGCCATCAATAAGCTTCTGGCATAATTCTGGACTGATTGGAAACTCTTCTTGGCAGAATTGGTTTAATTTGGTTAGTTTCCTTGCATGGACCTGACTTAAGTATATATACTTAACAGACCATCAGAGCATTATATACACCTGCTATTTAATAATATTTCTTATCTAAATAATTTGACTTAACAAAACTTTATGAAGAACAAAATATTTTAACCTCACACATAATACTAGCCAGGCCCTTGTAGTCAGTGTGACCAAAGGTAGCATAGCTACCATTAGCTCTTCCCCAGCAGGTTGTCCCTAGCAGCCGGAAAAACAGGATGGTTGGTTGATGGTGAGGAGCAAGCGTAGTCTCTCTATCAATCAGCTATGTACCACAGGCCCTCAACTGTTATTTAAAAAGCCATCACTTGACCCAGCTGTCTTAGCTAGTTATAGGATCATCTCAAACCTCTTTTTATTGCAATTTTTTTCAAAAACACAGAAAAAGCACAGAAACAGCTTTAGTGAAGGTTACAAATGATCTTCTTATGGCCTCTGACAGTGGACTCATCTCTGTGCTTGTCCTGCTAGACCTCAGTGCAGCGTTCGATACTGTCGACCATAATATCCTATTAGAGCGATTAGAACATGCTGTAGGTATTACAGGTACTGTGCTGCAGTGGTTTGTATCATATCTATCTAATAGACTCCAGTTTGTGCATGTAAATGGAGAGTCCTCTTCACACACTGAGGTTAATTATGGAGTTCCACAGGGTTCAGTGCTAGGACCAATTCTGTTTACATTATACATGCTTCCCTTAGGCAGCATCATTAGAAGACATAAATGATACCCAGCTTTATCTATCCATGAAGACAGATAAGACGGGTAACATGAAATATGGTATCTAAGCAGATTCTTACTCTGGATGGCATTACCTTGGCCTCCAGTAACACTGTGAGGAACCTTGGAGTCATTTTTGACCAGGACATGTCCTTCAATGCACATATTAAACAATCGAAATACTTTACGTGGGTTACAGTTGCTCCAAGACAGTAACAGTAATAGACTAAACTAATTACATGATACAATATGTTACAAAGTTTAGAAATATAAGAAATAGCTCAATTATAAATATCAAGAATATATGAGGGACATTTAACCTGTGAACTTTGTCACTTGTGCAACAGTGTGTAGCTATTGCAGTCTGTACTGTGCATTAGATGGAGGAGTTGTACAGGGAGATGGCCACAGGCAGAAATGATTTCCTGTGTTGTTCAGTGGTGCATTGTGGGTAATCTTAGTCTCTCACTGAGCGTGCTCCTGTGACTAGCCAGCACATCATGGAGTGAGTGGGAGGTATAATCCAGCATTGTCTTCATCTTGGATGATAGCTGCCTCTCAGGTACCACCTTAAGGGAGTCAACCCTAAACCTGCTGCCCCAGCATGCAACACCATAGAGGATAGCACTGGCCACAACAGACTCATAGAAAATCCTGAGCATTGTCTGACCAATGTTGAAGGACCTTAGAGACGACTCTGGCCCTTCCTGTAGAGTACAGTGATGTTTTTAACCCAGTCCAGTTTATTATCTATGTGTACTCCGAGGTATTTATAGTCCACATGGATTGAAACAGGTGTCACAGGTTTCCTGGTCCTCCTAAAGTCCACAATCAGTTCTTTGGTCTTTGCCACACTAAGCTGCAGATGATTCTGCTCACATCACAGCCCTCTGGCTACTCTGACTCATCATCCCTGCTGATGCATCCAACCACCGCAGAGTCATCAGGAAACTTCTGAAGATGGAGGTCTCTGTGCAGTGGCTGAAGTGTGTGGTGTACAGGGTGAGGAGGAAGGGGGAAGGACGGTCCCCTGTGGTGTTCCTGTGTTGCTGATCACTTTGTCAGACACACACATATTGTGGTCTTCCTGTCAGGTAATCAACAATCCAGGACACCAGAGAAGCATCCACCTGCATCGCTGTAAGCTTATCACCCAAGAGGGTCGGCCTGATGGTGTTGAAAGCACTGGAAAAGTCAAAAACATGACCCTCACAATGCTCGCCAACGTGTCTAGATGGGTGCAGACGCGATTGAGCAGATAGATGATGACATCCTCAGCTCCGAGAAGGGGCTGGTAAGCAAACTGAAGAGGATCCCTGACGTGGTCTGAGTATGGGTCGGAGCTGGTCCAGGATGAGTCTTTCCAGGGTCTTCATGACGTGGGATGTCAGGCCTGTAGTCCTGGGGTCCTCTTCTTGTCTCTGTCTTAGAGATAGGCTCAGAGTAGAGCTGCTACCCCTCCGCATTGAAATTAAAGGTTTCCTCTTTGATAAAGCATGCAGTTGGGGCTGGATCAAATGAACCTAAATCCTCCCTTGGTTACCCTGCAGTAGGTTTCAGCTTCCCGTGATGCACTGAGTGTTGACTGTGCACTGACTATATGTTTATACATCACTCTGCACATGAGATATTATTCATCTCTGGTAGGGCTGGGTATCGTCACTGATTTCTAGAATCGATTCGATTCCGATTCACAAGGTCCTGAATCGATTTGATCTTCGATTCGATTTGAATCTGGGAAATTTTGACAGTCAGAAATAATATAATTCAGATCAGTACATTTACATATTTTTGTATCTATAAAAAGGAAGCTGACACTTTCCAGACTTTATCAAAGGTGTGAGCATCACAGCAGAGGCCTTTGTGTCAAAGTCGCTGAAGATAAAACACAGAAAAACATGAAGGTGATTTTCCTGTTCTGGAATTTTATAAAAATATTCTGCAGTACATCAAAAATGAAAGAAAACCATTAATCAGCATATGAACGTTACCTCTGAAGTTACAGCGGTTTGATTAGAGACACGGCTAACAGTCATTTTGTATAATTTTAAAAAGTTTACATTTGTTCAGAAGCCTGTTGAACAGCAGAAATTAGGTTTTCTTTTCAGAAGTAAGTAAAAACAACATCGGCCGACAGCCTGTAAACAACGGTAGACTTGTGCGTAACAAGCAAGCGAATAATGCAGAAAACAGATTTTTAGACGGGAAACTGTTGTTGAAGTACAGAGAGAGAGAGAGGGGGAGAGAGAGAGAGAGGGGGGGAGAGAGGGAGAGAGGGAGAGAGAGCTGTGCATGAAGTGTGATTTCATCCTGGTGGAAGCAAAACAGCAAAAGTCAGAGTGAATTCATGACGATGTTTATGTGAAGCGTAGTTTGGATCTGCTTTTGCTGCTGGTTCGGTCAATGTTGTTTGGAGAGAGATCAGACTAACAGCTTCAGAATCGGCGCAAAAAGGGCGTGAACGCAAAGCTCGACCCGCCGAAACATCAGAATCAGCGAGCTGTCGGCTTTCAGCCCCGACTGTGAGAAAGGCGACATCTCACCGATTCTGCTCCACGCTTTGTGTTTACGTCTATGTGCAGAAGCCGTGTTCCTGCTCTCATTCACTGTCTTAGCTGTTTGGTGGTTGTCAAAATTTTGTGACGTTTCACCAGAGATTCTGGAATTTTGGGCAAAATACATTTATATTAAAAAATCGATTCAGGATTTTAATGAATCGATATCACGTTATCCAAGCCAGAATCGATTTTAATCGATGCATCGATGAATAAAACCCACCCCTAATCTCTGGCTCTTCTTCCACAGCGTTTCTTTTTTCTGTCTTCCTCCCCAGCCCTCCCTGAGTGGGATTCTGCTGGAGTCATCTTCCTGCTAAAAGGGAGTTTTTCATTCCCAGTCTCCTCACAGTGCTTGCTGTTTTCTTTGTATTATTGTAGGGTCTTTACCTTGCAATATAAAGTACCTTGAGACAACTGCTGTGAATTGTGGCTGTATAAATAAAATTGAATTGAAATGATGTGGGAGCTCAGATGTCTTGATGGAAAGTGTTCATTTAGGTACCTGCTTTTTAATATGCAGTATCCTCCCCCTCTTTATGTGTGTTGGTGCATAGGAGCGAGCAGAGCAGCTGGTGGTCAAAGTGTTGAGCAGCTTCAAGAGCAGTGACATAGAGAAGGCTGTGGGCTCTCTGGACAAAGCAGGAGTGGATCTGCTCATGAAATACATCTACAGAGGCTTTGAGAAGCCCTCTGACAACAGTAGTGCTGTACTCCTGCAGTGGCATGAAAAGGTCAGTGCTTTCTGTTAATTAAGCTAATACAATCTTAGAGTGGAAATTGTGCTGAAATCGAAACCAGTTTCCATTAAGTGGTTAGTGCCACGTTCACAAAGCCAGAGCTTTGATCACAATCACAGACGATTCCCTCAAATCATAATGCAGAGAAAAGTTTATGGACGTTTCTTTTCTGTGCGTCCTCAGGCCCTGGCAGTGGGAGGAGTTGGCTCTATCGTGAGAGTCCTGACTGCGAGGAAGACGGTCTGATGGTCGCCGAACCTGCAGCGTCCAGTCACACGCCACAGCTGATTGTGTTTCTGAGCTTCTGTCTTTATATAGGACTTTTTCCAACTGCTCTTCTTTCTACTTTTTTTTCTACTTTCTGGATTTCACACACATTTCTAGGATTTCAAAGTGCTGGGTGTCAGTCAGGCGGCAAGGTGCTGGCACCTCACACAATCTGTTTGGCATCCCTGCAAAGAGACCTCTCACTCAGACGCAAAGCAGCTCCACAGCTCCTCCTTTAAACAGCTCCCCGGCTGCTCTGCTGGCTCTCGCACCATTCGCGCTGTCTTCTCTGCATCTTTCCCCTTTTCCTCTGGTAGAGTCGGACTCATCCAGAGGAAATATTCCTGTTTACCCTCAACTTTCTCAAGATGTTTGTCCACTTTTTTTTTTTTTCTGCTCATGCCAAAACTGTGTTTGGTTCAGCCTGATTCGTGGCTGTTCTTCTTACGTTGATTCTTTGTATATTTGAAACAACAAAAGAATAAAGAGCCGAAGCTGAACACTTGTCTTTTCTGCTTCTGTTGAATCCTTTTATACATATAAAACTACTGTAGTTGTTTTGCTCACACATTTGAAAATGAGTTTGTATTCTGCTTTTATCACAACAGCAGGATAGTTGTTAGTGATGGGACGAGCAGAGCCGTCGGAGCGTGTCGAGAAATCCGGACGGTCTTTGATGAACAGCCTTTTGAGGCTTTCTGCTTTATGGGCGAGTGATGTGAGTGACGACTTTGAGCCAGTAAAGTAGTGAGACTTTATAGGACTGTTTTACTGGTGCAGTCTGGCTTCCTCAGTGCAAGAAACCAGTGGAGTCTATAGAGAGCCACATGTGCCAAAACTAAATGCATCATTAAATGAAACATAAGCTAATTTTGTTTAACATTCTGGTATTTTGAGCGATGTTTCTAACAAATGACTATAATTATTGATATTTTTTATTTACAAAGTAGCAGAACAAATGATAGAATCAGCCAATGTTCAGGGGAAAAACTTTAATATGACAACTGAATCCAATTCATTAAAAATACCTTTGATGTGAAGTTGCACTGATGTATTCAGCTCTATGCCGAGGTCATGTAACACTGGACTCCACTGAACTGAAAGGATGTCAAACATGATTACAGAGCAGAAACAGCACCGTGTGCTCCATGTTGAACTCAGATTCAGCTTTATTGACCAAACAGAAGGATGCAGTATACAAGCTCCACACACTGCTGATCAGATGCACTCGTCCTAAACGAAACATGAGTAACGCTGTGACTCGTAGGGTTCTCTCTCATGGTGAGTGTATTTTGTGAAATGGGACCATTTTCTTTGCTAAAGTTGAAAGTCACGCTCCTCTGTGACTTTCAAAAGTCCAATGTTGATTTCTGCTCAAACTATTTTTATTCAGAATAATGTATAGGTCAGTAAAACGAAACGGTATCTGCTCAAGCACTGAGGTTAGTTGCAACAGCTAGTTTCTACTTTTCCTTCAGCTGCTACATTTTGCTTAACTACCTTTTTCTCTAGAACGGCAGAAATGAGTAAAGTGTCATCTACACTCTCCAGAACCCAAGTTATACTTACTGTGCAGAAAGATCGTTCTCTGGTTATCGACTCGAATGAAAGAATAGCAGCAAATCGTCACCTGAGACGAGCTGCATCCAAAGAAAGAATGTTTGCTGTTTTTTAGTTTCAAGGTTTAGGAAACAAATGAGTCGTTCTAAACTTTATAAACTTTGCTTCACCGACTTTTATCCATAATTTAGACGTTTCTCTAATAACATTTTGACTTGCAGTGAGCAGAGCACTTCCATTTATTTAAATTAACAGATTCTCCAACTCCTCTAATATAACCCATACTATACATTAATCAGAAACATGGCATTGTGCTATACCATTTGTTTAACAGCTGCAGGTTTTAAAGACAGACGGAAAACACGTTACAGGATATCAAACATGATATTTGTATGAAACCAAGTCATTTCCATGTTCTGTGTCTGAACACTTCCTTTTCCCACCATCAGTGAAAACAAGTTTATGACATGACACAGGCTGTACTGACAGTTTATTCCCTTCACATTCTCATCAACACATTTCAGTAATCACTCACAAGTAGTGTCCATGCAACCGAGCATGAGCTCACGTTAGCACAGCTCAAACTCTGCACATGTTTGTGGTTTGTTGAAATGTACCAACTGGCAACCAGTCTGAACACAAATTGACAAAGTCACAACATTTACGGTACACGTTTAGACTCGCACTCACTCAGGAATCACCCTTTCCGTGGAGTTTCTCTTCCAAACACTCAGGAACCTGACTGCTGGGTGGAAAATGAAACAAACTGTATCAAAGATTTCTCCAGGATGTGTCTGTGAGAGCAACGAGTTAACCTCCCTGTGATGGACAGCCACCCTCAGCAAACAGGATAAATACTGTAAAGGTCAAACTGTCCAAGCCTCCGATCACACATACTGTTACAAAAGACATTTATAAAAGGATGAGCGATAGAGAGCAGCCACAGATATTAGAAGACAGTTTGTTCCTACAGATCAGGGCAACTGAGATTCTCCAACTCAAATCAGGGTTCATAAACCAGCTGTACACGTCAACTTTGTGACCGTGACAAGACGACCAAATCTGTTGGTTTGTTTCCATTTTCACGTAAACTAACAGTCACACGTGGCAAGATTCTCTTCCGCTTATCAGGACTGCAGGGATGCTGGAGCGTATCCCAGCTACCACAGGGTGAGAGGCGGGGCACGCCCCGGACAGGCCTGTCTCAGGGCGAGCGACCATTCAAACCTGTGGGCCATTCACAATCACCAGTTACCCTAACCAACTGTGATGTTCTGGGAGTACTGGGAGAGAACCACACAAACAAAACACAGCAAGGCTGGACAGTGGAGTCGAACTCAGGACCTAACCACTGCACCACCGTGCCGCCATAATTATATATAGAAGAGTGTTCTAACAGAAACACATTTCAATGCAACACATATTCACATTGTGGCTTTTATTTACTTCCATGCATGTCAGATGCATCGTACATGGCCCACTAATGCATGGCAAACTGTTCACAGGCATTTTAACAAAGCGCATCATTCTGATATCCTGGAGGTCACTGGGAGTGATCGTGTGCTCCTACACTGTTTGGACAGAGCTGGTCCTGGTTTTTAAGGCCCTAAACCCAGCCACATGTCACCCATGTGATGCAGGGCGGTTTCCAAAGTCAAACAGACCCACGAGTCCCGGCCTAAAGGCCATCCAGATGAAGACAGTATACCATGTGCTTTTAACTTCACGCTATAGATGGACCCTGGATTTGTTTGGAGAGAATCCACAGTTACTGTCAGCAGCCCAGTCTGTCGGCTGCTGTTCTGATCTGCTACATCATACTAAGATAGAAACAACACGGATACAGATAATATAAAACAAGGGGTTTCTTCTATGTACAAGAGTCCTTTTGAGGGTTTTAGTCAACCCTGTCATCTCCTTCAGAAATACACTTCTGCTCTTGTTTCTGTGTGCCGCACAGGTATCCATGTCCATGCATTTGATTTTCCTCTGAGTGTGTGTGTGTGTGTGTGTGTGCGCACGTGTGTGTGTGTTTTCCTGGCCGTCTACTTGTGTTCTTTAGTAGGGGCAAAGTAGAGCTCCATGGGTTTGTTGACCTTCCAGTACTTTTCACTGACCAGTTCCAGGGAGAAGGAACCATTCAGCACCTGTGGACAGAGTTCAACACGTCATTTCCCAAACACACTGAATCACACAGTATTTTGAATGTAGCCATTGAATCTGTTGTTGTTACTGTGAACTGTTTTTGCACATAGAAAAGCTAAACCTGCTGTCTCACCTTTGTGCACATCCCTTTACAACATCGTACGTCTACATCAAATGTGCCAAGTGCCAGTGTTTTACATCATTTCCTCAAGGATTAAAAAAAGGGAATAAGTGGTTAGCGCCCCCTAGTGTGGTGCCTCGTTGACTACAGCCAACATGAATTCTTCCACTTTAAAAATAAAACCACAAAGCTAAACCTTGGTATACTAATAATAATGCTATACTATATAACTTGTTTTATTTTTGTGCCAGCCCCTAACACTGTAAGAAAAACATGGGTTGGAAAAATTAAAACTAATGGCCACCAGATTATCATACTGTGGGTGCAAAAAGTCTTCCGGTCTTACAGAAGTCTGTGGGACAACAGCCTTCAGTCCACGTCTGTGTGGATCACAGTGAAAAAGACAGGATAGCTATATGTTTAGTAAAGCTGAGTGTGTCTGTGTGGGTGCTCACAGTGAACTGGTTTCCAGCTGTAGGTATGTAGATGGTGTACTGTTTCTCTGAAGCTGCCTCCACATTAACAGGACTGGCTTCAGCGTTTCTCCTCAGCTCCTCCAGAGCCAGTCGCACAGCCAGGTATTTAGACAGGTGATCCACTGTGGCGTTACCGGATGTCTTTATGTAGCGAGGGACAAACTCCACACTGTGCAGACACAAAAGCACTCGTGTGAATATGCGCAGGAACTGGATTTTCAGAGCTAACGTAGGGTGTGTATTATATTGAAATGGATGTGTCAGCAGCAATGTCTGACTACCTGTTGTGACCGTCATCCTTCTCCATCAGGGTGGGGTGTGGCCTAAAGACCAGCTCTATTTCACTGGCACCACCATCAATCACCGAGTCCCCGCCCCCGTTCTCTGCAGCGTTATCCATGTCCAAACCGCTGTCGTCGCTTGTCTTGGTGCGCTTGATGCTCGGCCCGGCCTCCTACAGAACCACAGTTAAAGATGAAGAGAGATCACCCATCCTAAAAATCACTGTGGTCCTCACACTCGTGTGTTCGTCTCTTTGCCATTAGTACTCGGATCGACTCGCCACGCTTTTCAGGGTTTCCCATTAGATAACAGCTCCTGGTACCAGTAGGGATGGGTACCGGTATCCGGTGCCATTATGCCGGTGCCTTTTTTTCCCCTGAGCTGTGATACACTTTGGATTCTAGCCAATCATTTTACGTTTCCGAGGATAGTAGGCGGGCCCAGGTACGTACGTTCTTTTGAGCAGAGCTACAGATTAAAAATGCCCAAAGCGAAGCGGTCAAAGTCTGGCTGTACTTCACAACAAAAGATGCAAACTCAGCAGCCTGCAACAAGTGCTTTAAGCTGATACTGTCAAAGGAGGTAACACCTCGAATCTGATGAAACACCTGGCGACGGGTTTTTTTTTAAAGCCGAGAAATGCGCCGTATTTGATAGCTTGCTGCGAGACCTCACACCGAGCGCATCTACTGCGGGTGTGGTGCCTGTTATCGGACCCGGAGTTAGCAATATCCCCCAAAAACCCCAATAGCCTCCGTAATGTCTTTGTGCCTGCGGGAGGTCGACGGGTATAGGGAAGCGCTGTATAAGGTTCCCGTTATTGGTGTTTGGGTGGTTGACCGGGACGGATTTTCTCCTGTCACTTTCTCGTCATCCCTGACGTGCTCTCCGTTGTTTTTTCCCTGCTAATTTTAGCATCACACGGCACAGCTTCTGTATCACGTGGTATAAGGCTCCGCCCTTGTCATTTGTTGAGCAGGAAGAGTGAGCGCTTGTTTTCATGCAGATTACGTCCCGGATCAAACTGCGGTACAATCGGCGTCTTTTTTTTTCTTTTTTTTTTTAAAAATCGTTGTCATTTGGAAATGAGATCGCACCTAAGTATGAATCGAGATCGCGATTTTCTAACGATTAATTGTGCAGCTCTATTATCTGCTGTAAAAAGCCAGGACAGGAAAATCTCTTCACGTTTTTCTGTGTTTGATCCTCAGTTACTTTGACACAAAGACATCTGCTGTGATGCTCTGATGAAGTCTCACAGTGTCAGCTTTGTTTTTATACACAGACATAAATGTAAGGAGATGTAAATGATCAGAATTATAATATTTCCGACTGAGTAAACACTGAATCAATGGGGACTTTGTGATTCGATGATAGAAGTCAGTGATGATACCCGGCCCTAGTCATGCTCTACATGAAAAATAAAGAAAAGGAAGACAAAGACGCCAATGCCTCTGTTCCAGTAGTACCTATTGGTAAATGGACTGATTCTTATAGAGCGCTCTTCTGCTCTCCCGGAGTACTCAAAGCGCTCTACACAACATGCCACATTCACCCAATCACACCCATTCTCACAAGCACTTTCTCTATATGCTTTCTAACTACATTCACACACATTCACACGCCGATTGATGCGTCGGAGAGCAACTTGGGGTTAGTATCTTGCCCAAGGATACATGACATGCAGACTGGAGGAGGCAGGGATCGAACCACCAACCTTCCGATCAGTAGGTGACCTGCTCTACCTCCTGAGTAACAGCCACCCCAAATCAACCTAATCCTAATCAACTACACTCGGCTTAGGTTGTTTTCCATTACAGCTGAGTCAATGTGGGTGAGGTTGTTACAGCAACACGGCCTGAAAGTTCTGCGTGTAGCTTGTACCAGGTAATAACACCTAATGGAAAATCCTAAAATCGAGTCCAGTTGAATCAAACAGGTACACGTGGAAAAGAGGCTTAAGCGGTACACAGAAAGCATCCATGTATACCACATCATACCTGGTTGCTGTGGACGGAAGCGTTGCTACAGTGGGAAGAGTCTCCATTATCCTCAGCTCCACTGCCGTTCTCCACTGTGTGTCTCTTACCACGCTGTAGTCTGACACAGAGGTAACTCGCATTCATTGAAATGGACTGGGTTTAATGTGAGTATTTGGAGCATTTGTACACGTCCTTTACCTGGTCATAGCCTGTATCTTCAGCCCTTCTTCTATGCTGTGGGATAAGGCTTGCTGGTTGTTGTGTTTGCTGATGCGGGCCAAAACTCTTTCCTGGTGGGCTTCGTACTCGTCACGGCTCGGGTAAATCTTACCTGAAAGTAGAAAAATGCCACAAAAGACTTCACGCACCATGTCCACACGTAAATAAACAGGAAATAACTATGTATAATATATACACACACATGTTTTCAGACTGTGTCTTACAGGTCTGAAAGTACACGTATATAACAATTTGTTTTTACATAATGATCCAATTACAATAAATTAATGAAGGCTGTGTTTAAAAAACATTTATTTTGTATTATGTTTCTCTACAGAAAACTTGAGTATGAACCAAATAGTGATTTTGGAGAATTGTTGATTGTAGTGATTTCATACTGTGCTGTAATCATCATCATCTGATTTTTAAAACTGAGAAAACTAAAGAAATGATTTTTGACCTTAGGATGTGCACATGACTCAGTGGGGATTGATGGGTGTACGACACAGCAGGTTAGCTCATATGAATACTCAGGCATCTATGTGGATACCTTTTTTTAAATGGAAAGGCTGTGTTGGGTTTTTCTGTGAGAAATTAGCTCGAAGACTACAAAGAGAACCAGTCTCTCCAGTAAAGATATGAAAAAGATTCATCAGGATCATAAAACTGTTAATGATCCATCCCATATCATTTCTGCAGTACGAGCCGTTACTCTCAGGGAGACGGTACAGAGCAAAGAAAACAAAGCAGCAGAAAGTCTCGTTCCTCCCTACATCTGTTGCACTTTTAAATAAGCACTTGGCACTATTTAAACCTCTAGAGCAACATCGCTGTGTAACTGAACACTTGCTGGCGTCGTGTCACAGGAATCAAAGGTGTATTGATGAATCTATTCACTTATTTATGGATTGATCTTTGTTGCTGCTTTCATTATTCAAATGCTGCCATGTTTCTTCTTCCACAGTAATGTGAAAATGACACAAAATGTTCTTCCTGCAGGCATAAGAAACCATCAACATGTGGATGTAAAGCACAACTTTCCTGACATCACTTACTAATCAGAGCATCAAAATTGGGGTCTGGACGCAGCGATCTCTTGGACACCAGCTTCTTACGACAGGTAGGACACTCTTTATTACTGCGGAGACAGCAAACGGCATCAGTGCCACTTCCACATGAACAACAGGTAATCATGCACAACATCTCAGTTGTTTTCTAACGTCTGTATCGGTGTTATGAAAGCAAAACTCATGACCTGTGAAAGCCTGAACAACAACAGACGAAGTGACAGTATGTGGAAAACAGCATATCAAAAACAAGGAAAATTCATACCACACTGAGGCCGTGCTAGCCCATCAGCATGAGACGATGCTCGGACTGTTACTGTGCATCTGCATGCCTAATGCCTATATCTGTAAGTGTGAGTGGAAGCAGGTGCTGTGACTGTAAGATGGTCACTCTCACACATCAACCTTCAGGTGAGAAGCTTTGGCTTTTTGAACCAGTCTCACTGCTGTATTATTACTATGCTAATATCCTGTGGGGTAGGTGCAATGTGTTTTATTAGCCATGTTTTAGTGCCATTAAAAGAGAGAGTGGATTTGGAAAGAGCAACTCATTGATAAAAAGTTAAAACTAATTTCCTGGGCTAAATTTGGCCGTTAACTCTGGCCTTTGAATAAAGCTCGCTTCAGCCAATACCAATCATGGAAGGCTACACAGGCTTCCCGACAGGCTGCACAGATGCTCCGTGACTTCACTGCCGCTAGTGCTGCACGATTTTGCATAAAATGAGAATCACGATTTTTTGGTTTAGAATTGAGATCATGATTCTCTCACAATTCTCTTTTCCAGTATAAATATTTATTGCACTTATTAACTGCACACCAACTTCGTAACAGTTGAGACTGAACATAAAAACAATAAATAAACATAAAAACAACAAAATGTTGTACTGCTTGAAATTCTGTCTCCACCGTTGCTCGACGCTGCGTGTACAGAGCAGGTAGTGCAACAATAGAAAAATAGTTGGGGGACGGCACTGTGTAGTGTTTGTCTAGGGTGTTGATCGTTTTCCTAAATCCCTCGTTTTGCACAGTGTTGATGGAGCCATATCTTTGGTCAGGTGATAAGTGATAGCCTCCGTAGTTTCTTTGTGCCTGCGCGAGTTCGACGGGTATAGGGAAGCGCTGTATAAGGTTCCCGTTATTGGTGTTTGGGTGGTTGACCGGGACGGATTTTCTCCTGTCACTTTCTCGTCATCCCTGACGTGCTCTCCGTTGTTTTTTCCCTGCTAATTTTAGCATCACACGGCAGCTTCTGTATCACGTGGTATAAGGCTCCACCCTTGTCATTTGTTGAGCAGGAAGAGTGAGCGCTTGTTTTCATGCAGATTACGCCCCGGATCAAAATGCGGTACAATCGGCGTCTTTTTTTTTTTTCTTTCTTTTTTTTAAAATCGTTGTCATTTGGAAATGAGATCGCACACAAGTATGAATCGAGATCGCGATTTTCTAACGATTAATCGTGCAGCCCTAACTGCCGCCCTCTCTGTCCAGCTGTGACGGTCATATTACTCAGGTGTAGGGCTGGGCCATATTATACCGTTCACGGTAATACCGGTATAATGTTAGGCAACGATAGGAAAATGAAATATCGCGATAGAATATGAGTGAAACGCGCATGCGCAGTGCCTTTGTTTTCATACGCACATGGCCGATTGTTGAGTGAAACAGATGAACCAGAATTGGTTTGTAAAAATGGTGCAACTTCAGTGATGTGGAACTGGTTTGGTGTTTGTCCGTCAGATACACGACAAAGCACATTTTTTTGCAGAACATGCAAGCGGCCGTCGTATTTGTCGGACTAAGATGCTCTTAAATCTGGGAGTAATCTGGGTCCTAAACTCTGTATACTTCAGGTCAAACAACACTGCAGCATCACTTAGAGTTAAAAACTGTCTAAATTCTTTCATCTTTAATAAAACGATCAGCATTGCTGCTTTACCAGGTGTAACTATAAAGTTTAACTTCCAGGCATCCATGAAAACAAAAGTTATTACATTTAACGGAGTTAGAAGTTAGCAGGAAGCTAGCGGAAGTTAGCTCGCTAGTTTCGCTAGTTACCTAAGCATGATATAGCATGTTCTGACTGAGAGATTTCTGAAAAAAATCAAACGTACAGCTCTGCTATCACTTCCAACATAAATGAAGACAGGAAACTAAACAGCAGTGACGTTTGTAGGGTTACTGAAGTTGGGCTAGCTGGTATATAATGATGTGCTACGTGATCGCTAGCGACACAGCTATGTTAGCATAACATAAACAGTGAAGCTGGAGGACGAACACTAACACGTGAAGGTTCCTCATGGTTAGAGACAAATGCAATCGCATGGCAGGATGCTGTAAACGGACCAAACTTCAGTCAGGAGAACAACTGAGATAATCCATCCACAATACGAGGTTAGTCATTAATATACTGCAACAACATGGGAATAGAGCAGCTGCAGAGAATTCAACATTAATGAATCAATGGTACAGAAGTGGAGGAAGCAAGAAGAATGAGTTTAATAAAGTTTGATTTATCTGACTGCTTTGTTTCGCTTAATGTGCCTTATAATCCCGTGCACCTTATGGTACGAAAAATACGTACTGCACACTGCAGTTTAATGTTGCAAAGCACCTCTTTTTAACTTCAGTGGATATTATACATGGTTATGCTCAGGATATGTCAGCCCATTTCTACTGGAAATGCCTTTGGGTTAAACTTTCAGCAAGGAATTTGCATTTGCACTGTTACATTTTTATAAAGCTTTAATGTACATAAAAACCAGCTTCTTGTTTAAGTGAAAATAAATGGAAGGTTGTCTTTTTGTGCTAGTAATGTTGTGGAGTTGTATTTTGTCTCGCATCAATTATATCGTCAGTTATATCGTTATCGCAAATTTTCAAATATATATCGTGATAAATATTTTTGGCCATATCGCCCTGCTCTACTCAGGTGTTCCCGTGCACTCACCCAGATCTCAAAGCTGTGATGATGCAATCAGCACAGAAGCGATGCAAACATTCTTTGGTAGTCATCGTGTTCTTCAGCATGTCCAGACAGATAGGACACATAAGTTCACTGTGCAAGGACCTGGGTGACACCGCTATTTCCAGGCCATCTGTGATAGCCTCCTGTGGCAGAAGCAAACACACAGACTGAGGTTAGCACCAAGACGAACCAGGCCTAACAATCACAAACACAGCCGTGCCACAGGCTGACTGATGATGAGGTGGTGTTAGTGATTACCTGTGGAGTCCTCTGTAGCTCGTACAGACTCAGCTCCCAAGTCTTGCTGAGGGGTTGGACCCCATTGGTCTGAACTGTTTGAGTCATCACTGAAACTCTGAAAAACAGAAAGGAAAAATGGAGACTCTTCTGCAAATCAATGATAACGAGTTATTCACTCCAAGTTAATGGTAAGCACAGCACACTTTCTATTGTCACACATAAACATGTAACCTGTAATGTCAATGAGTAAAATAAAAGTTCAGCAATGAACCAAAAATCCAAAAAGGAGAACAACCAGAAAGAAAGACAAAAAACTGGTGGACAGGGAGTCGGGTTGGTGGGGGGTGTGGGGGGTTGGGCGGAAAGGGAATGGGACTGGAAGTCAGCCAATCAGAGAGCAGAAGACCAAAAGGTCTCACTGCCCGCTGACCTCTGTTCACCGTGCTGGATTCACAGCGCACAGGAAGCCACGATTTGTTTCCTTCAAAGCTTGCTTTAGCACATCAGCGCTGCGATTAATGCAGAAGTCAACACGGACGCACAAACCCTTCATTCCTCATGAGCAGCAGCAAAACTTTTTACCATAAACGCACTGACATTAGTGTTAGCGCTGGCATCTGACACAGTCCAGCTTCTCACCCAGTTTGTCCGACTGGATGAAACACAGCACTGTCAGAGACATCACACTGATCCACGGTCTTACTCTGTACTTTTTTTCTATTATAGTTATTTACTTATACCTTTCATAGTAAATTAAGCTGCCAGTAAGTTTATATAGAATTAGAAAACAATGTGTTTACAGTGTCTATTTTATAAAATCCCCATCTAAGCTCAGAACAGAATAGGAATATCCTTTATTGTGCCTCATTGGGAATATTCAGGTGTCGCTGACAGGCAGACATGCAGATTAAAATATTGTTTTAAACTTGTGGGTGCTGACTTCTCTCAGACTTTAATTCAGGACTCTTGGAGGGACTCGTCTCTCTCGCGCTCTCTTTATAGTCTCCATTCATGGAAAGGACTAAGAGGTTTTTATACTTTGCAGACTGAAGCAGCTAAAGTCACTGCACCAGTAAAATGCATTTCTTGGATAGCAGTTGGAAACATCGCCTTCAACAGTATTTCATTGTCATGTTATCATTTTAACAAATGTAACTCTTTAGATGTAATAGGGTTGTTAGGAAGCTTTATGGTCTTGTTTTATTTAGACGTAGGGCTGGGCGATATGGCCTAAAATCCATATCGCGGTATAATTTGAAGCATGTACGGTAACAATATATCTCACGATATATTCTTTTCTTCTGTATACTGTATATTCCGCACTATAAGGAGCACTTAAAATCCTTTAATTTTTTAAAAATCGACAGTGTGCCTTATAATCCGGTGCACCTTATGTATGAATTCTGGTTGTGCTTACTGACCTCGAACCGATTTTATGTGCTACAGAAATCTGTCAAAATGTTTTAGTACGACTTTGGTTGCTACGAAGCCGCACCGCTTGATGGATTGTCGGAGTATTACGGCTGCCGTAGTCAGGAGCCTCGCGGAGTAATCTGGGTCCAAAACTCCGTCCTTTTCAGGTCCCAAAGTCAAACAAACACTGCGGCATCACTGAGAGTTACAAACTGTCTAAATTCTTTCATCTGTAATAAAATTATCAGCGTTGCTGCTTTACCAGGTGTAACAATTAAGTTTAACATCCAGGAAAACACAATTTATTAAATTCAACGGAGTTAGAAGTTAGCAGGAAGTTAGCTCGCTAGCTGAGAAAATTAAAACGTACAGCTCTGCTATCACTTCCAACATAAATGAGGACAGAAAACTAAACAGCAGCGACGTTTGTAGGGTTACTGAAGTTGTCGAAAACCTTAGACAAAAATAGCAGCTTAGAGATTGGTCTAAAATTGCCAAGAACTGACGGGTCCAAACCAGGTTTTTTTAGAAACGGCTGGACAACAGCTTGTTTAAACGAATGAGGAACAGTTCCATTTGAGATACTGCCATTTACAATAGCGAGGATGTTAGGGCCGACTGTCTTCAGCACATCTCTGAGAAATGGCGTAGGTAACACATCCAAGGGGCACGTAGTTGGTTTCACGTAGTTGGCATTATTATATCAGAAAGATGGGATAATGAAACTGGTTTAAATTTGGAGAGAATGAACATGCAGGTGGTTCAGAAGGGTCGTGGGATGGGAGCGGGATATGTGCTCTGATATTATCAATTTTTTCAGTAAAGAACTTTTGAAAATCCTCAGAAGTGTGTGAGGCAGTCAAAGATATCACTATGACTGTCGCCCGGCATAATTTCCACATGATATTGTTTGCAGCCGCTGCAACGCTTTCGACCAAAACAGGTGCAGCTTGATGACAACATCAACATGCGCTATCGCGGTAGAGCGGTATAGCCAAAATCTCAACTGTTGGCCAAATTCATATTGTTTCTACCGTATACCGTTTATACCGCCCACCCACATTTAGACGCTTCAGTGTGATCCTTAAAGGAAACCCATCTATGAAATGATTATGAGTGGGTACCATCATGACACCTCGGACACACAGAAGCCCTTGTATACTTCTCACTGGTATCCACACAGGTACTAATACCCCAGTAATCGGCTTGGCTCAACTCAACTCGGTTTTTAGGCTTTTCCATTGGGTGTTAGAACCTGTTACCAGATACTTTTTTAGTACTTATTTGGCCAAGCTATCTGAAATTGTGTCGTCAACAGACTGCCATCAATGGGCTGGTCAATAGAGTCGCTCGATGAGTCACGACTCCTTCGCGATAATCCAAGCCGAAAGTGGACAACAAGGGAAAAGGACACACAAAAAACAACACTGTGGTGTCTGACGAAAAGTCACACGCCAAACAGCAGGCATTTCACATTTCACGCAAACAAATGACATCACGGGGTCGCTATAACGACTCCACGCAGATTAGGTGGTACTCCACTGAAAAATGGAAAATAATTTCTAATTCTTAACTGAGCTGATGTGTTTGGTGCTCACGACACACAGGGTTGTGTAACCTGGGCATACGGATCACTCCTAATAACAGTTCGTCTATGTACAGATAATACAAGAAACCAGTGTTATTTGTGTTATATGGGGCTGTTCTGTTGTGGGTCTGAGAGGTTTGTCTAGTCAGAATGTTATACTGTATATATGTGTGTCTGTCTTACAGTGTACTCTCGTAATGTAAAGAATAGCTGCTGCAGATAATGGAGACCTTAATAAGTTTCAAGTTAGACTTCTGTGCCTCCCTGCTTGGCCTTATTTCTCTGTCTTGTCTGCTGCGTATCATTTGGGTGTTTGCAGCTTTGCTCCTTATTACCTGTTGGCCTCTGTCTTTGTTTTGGTTTTGCCCGAATAACAACATGGCAAAGACTACCCAAAATGCATTGCGATACCCAGCACTAAAGAGGTGAAAATGGGGGTGGTTCACATAAAACACAACGAGCGGTTTGAAAGGCAAGCTACACAACCTTTCCACATATGAAGAATAAAATATCAATAAACACAGTACAATGGGACGTAAAACGGGGGCTGCGTTGACCAGTACATTACCATGACGTGTTTGTACCGCAATCATTAATCTGTGTCCATAAACAAAACCCTGTGTGCAGCACACATTCAAATTAGACACGGTCTCTACGGCTGTTAGCGTGTAAACGGGTTTTCTCAAACGCACAGGCAGCTGAGTCGACTCTGATATTAATTTTCCACCAAGTTATTAGTGTTAGCTTATCAACTGTTGTTCACGGGCAGACCTCGAGCACAGATTTCAATGAACCCACGGTGCTCGGCTGCTAACCACGGGCTACCGAAGAGGCTAGCTGCTCCTCGCAGCGCTAACGCCAGAAAGGAGCTGAACACAGACCGTGACAAAGACCGCACGATCGTGGCGGACACTCATCTCGTTTCCATTTAAATAGCACACACAATTACACGACGAGTTATTCAATAAAATACTCGGGACGGAGTCACGAATGTAATTTGTGGCTGTGACAGAGGGGAAAACAACAACAGACAAGAGCCGAGCACCGCTGTCCTGAGCTGAGCTGTGCGGCTGTCCAGCCTCCAGAAAACAGCGTGAAACAACCACAAACTGACGCCTGGAGCTTTTTAACCACAACTTCCCACACAGGAGCGAAGCAGGGATCCCAGCTGGGAACATCATTTTTCCATACTTACATTTTCAGTTGTAAGAGACGATCCAGCCAGCGCGTTTAGGCGAAGGCAATATGGCGGACACACAAGAAGCAACGTAACCTGGGAAACCGAGTCCTGTGCTGGAAGCCTGATCAGGTGACATCTGTACACGTCAATGACTGTAGAAGTCACTGCTACACACCCATCACCCAAACTCCCATCAAAATCAATAAAAACACTTTAACGGAAGCCAGCTTCACCTAATTATGGCCCATTGTCTTATTATATGGAAAAATGTGTGTCATGAGCCTCCAGCTCGCACTGGAGCGGTTCGCAGCCGAGTGTGAAGCAGCGGGAATGAGGATCAGCACCTCCAAATCTGAGGCCATGGTTCTCAGCCGGAAAAGGGTGGAGTGCCCACTCCGGGTCGGGGATGAGTTCCTGCCCCAAGTGGAGGAGTTCAAGTATCTCGGGGTCTTGTTCGCGAGTGATGGGAGAAGGGAGCCGGAGATCGACAGACGGATTGGGGCTGCGGCTGCAGTAATGCGGACGCTGCACCGGTCCGTCGTGGTGAAGAGGGAGCTGAGTGTAAAAGCGAAGCTCTCAATTTACCGGTCGATCTACGTCCCTACCCTCACCTATGGCCACGAGCTGTGGGTAGTGACCGAAAGAACGAGATCGCGGATACAAGCGGCAGAAATGAGCTTCCTCCGAAGGGTGGCTGGCCTCTCCCTTAGAGATAGGGTGAGAAGTTCGGCCATCCGGGAGGGGCTCAGAGTAGAGCCGCTGCTGCTCCACATCGAAAGGAGCCAGCTGAGGTGGTTCGGGCATCTGACAAGGATGCCCCCTGGGCGCCTCCTGGGTGAGGTGTTCCAGGCATGTCCCACCGGGAGGAGGCCCCGGGGCAGACCCAGGACACGCTGGAGAGATTATATCTCTCGGCTGGCCTGGGAACGCCTTGGTGTTCCCCCGGATAAGCTGGAGGAGGTGGCTGGGGAGATGGAGGTCTGGGCCTCTTTGCTTAGTCTGCTGCCCCCGCGACCCGGCCCCGGACAAAGCGGATGAAAATGGATGGATGGATGGTGTGTCATGAGTTATAAGTAACAGTCTCATCATATTAATAAATAGTTTCTGATATATGATATAGTTAATCATGATTATGAAAAACCCACCTCATAAATATAAAATCTTGAATAACAAGTGTTTTTCTTTTTTTTTTATTGGACTGGTGGATGGTGCAGTGGTAAATGGATTGGTTCTAATATAGTTATTCTGAACTTTACACCACCAACCTCAGTTACTTTTTCTGTGCCTGAGCGGATTCTGTCGAACATTCACACACATTCACACTCTCATGAATGCGCTGGGAGCAGCTCTAGGTTTGCGTATCTTGCCCACGTACACTTTGGCATGCAAGCTGGGAAACAGAGCTGCTGTGTGAGAAGGAACCTGTGACGCTTGTGTGCAGCCATTATCCAGACACCTTCCAGTGCAAACATAATAATATCGAAGCCCTGGCAGTTTTTTAAAAAAGTCATTATAAAGATGTGTATGTTAATATAACACAAAGTGTTTCTTATTCACAATGTCATCATAATGTCATCATTTTAAAGAATAATTTAGAGATTTCCTTATAACACAGCACAAAGTGCTGATTATGAAAACTTAAACATAAACTCCTTTTCCATATGTAACTGAATCAGAACAGGTGAAGCCAATTGAAAAATGTATGTTTCTTTATTTTGTATAGATTTTTTCTTTTCTTTGCTAAATGAACTTCTGAATATTGTTTACATGATTGAAATAAAATTAACAAACAAACAATAAACAATCATTTTAAGAGGTGTTTCATTATTGTGCCAGTTTCTTTTCTCTTTTCAGTGGCAGACGTGGACTTCCACACTTTTCTGTTTTCCCATCAGAAACAGATTTGAGTCTTGACTTGTTCATTCAACTTCTATGTCTGGTTACCACCAGCACAAAAGCCACAAATAGTTTTCCTTTTTATATTTTGAGCTGTGGGTATGAACCAATCCAATGAGCAGATACATGCATCTCAACATGATGATGAGACGCTATGGAAGAAATGAGGGTATTGTGTTAGGGAAACCCTCGGTCTGTCCGGGGGTGGTATTTTTACACCAAATGATCAGAAATACACACAAAGTCAGACAGAAACACTCTGATAAGGATGCATTTTTCTGTCTGCTTCACAGTCAGCCACACATCAGAGTCTTTAATTATTGTACTGGAACGTCGTTTTTAATCACTGCCACTAGAGGACATCAGTGCTCGAGGTTAGCCTGTCACTGATTTGCAGGGCAGTTTGCCAGTATGGGAACTATGCTCATGTCTATGTTAATAAAATAATTGTTTAAATACCTTTTAAATTACTATGCTTTAGTGTGAAGCAGGTTGAAATGACTGTATAAGTTGTGATATATTGCATAATACGTCTTTTGCTTTCTCACACATAGTGTATGGTGTTAGAGGGATTGGCCACACCCAGCTGGTACGAAGAGAAAGAGACTGATAGGAACTGTGAAAAGACAAGAAAAAGTAAGGAGAGTAATTGAATGGTTTTTAATTATTGTTTCAGATAACTAAAGTAAATATTAGAAAAAATAATATGTAGATATAAAATACACAAACTACACCTTTGAGGAACACTGAGAAAATAAGGCACTAGTTGTGTTGTTTGTACCCATTCTTATGTGTGGTATCAGTGAATGGACTGGTTAACACCGATTTGCATGAGCTATGGGGACTTTCAACATCCACACACTGTGTATTTTATGACCACACACAACCTTAGATGTGGCATGAGTCGTGGATGTCAGGATATCAGGACATGCCTTGAGGCGGATCTATTTCAGATGATTAAAAAAAACGAGGGGAAAAAGTGCAAAATGACACCAAAATGTTGACAAGTAGGAACAAAATGATCACAGAGATGCTAAAAGACAGCCAAGAAGAGCATCGCTAATTGTAAGCATGTTAGGGGGCTAAAACAGGAGGCTTGAGGCAGAGATGAGCTGTAAACCGACCATGTGTTTATTCACCAACATTAACAATGCCAAACCATAACACATAATAAAGCGATGCAGCCCAGTGGTGGGACATGGTTCCAGCAGCCTCTGATGTCAGTGCGCTGTTGCTAACTGGCCCTCGACCATAACCTCATCTGGGGTTACGTGCTAAACCAAACTAAAAACTGCAGGGATTTTCTGCAGGGAGAAAATGTACGTGAGACACAATCTTGTCACCAGAATACTCAGTTAGGATATAATTTGGCCCTCCTACCTATATGCACATCAGGTAAATATTAAAGTAATATTTCCCACCTAGGCAGACATTAACCAGCACTCACTGAAGGACTGCCAACAAGAAAAACCTGAAGACAAATAACCAATAAAAACACGTCAGACTTCTTCTATGACTGTCATCTTTTACACAAATGTCATGATTACTCATGTATGTTAATCTAGCCAAGCAATGAAGAAGACCTTCATTACACATTAAAAAGTAATAAATAACCATAAAGAAGCCCTTTTAAGCACGAGCGCTGGAAAACAACAGGGACCAATTATGTAAAGTCAAACTATGTAAAATCATCCAATAGTCCACTTCACATGCACCGTCAGAACCGTTTGGTTTACGTGCAGCTTGGATAGAGTGCTCAGGGGGCAGGACACATGGAAACCTTTGCTGTGAATGAAGGAGAAAATTACCTACACTGTTGTCTGTGCTGCAGGACATCACAGTTTCTGTTGGAGACCTGGTAGGACTCTGCTTCAGGCCAACAGCGTCAGACATTTTCTTCAATTCAGTGTTATTTATACAGCGCCAATTAACAGCAACAGTCACCTCAAGGTGCTTTATATTGTAAGCTAGACCCTACAATAATACTTCATTTCAGTTCATTTAGTTAATATAAGACAGTAGACATAATGAAATTTCATTTATTTTCAACGAACGGCAAGGTATAAAAGTACTTTTTACAAATGACACCAAAATAATAACAGTAAAAAAAACCAAACTGAAATAGTAATATCTATACTGATGTGGACTAGGTAATGTGTTAGTAAGGAAAGGATGCTAAGGCAAATCAACCTACAGAGGGCTGAATTTAAGGACACCCTAAAAATCAAAGTGGAATGATGAGTGGATGGTGTTCTGGGGGATTACCTCCCAAATCTGGACCAGGGCATCACCTCCACCTCCACTCTCCCACAAGAGCACTGGTATTGTTGTGCACAGTGTTGGGTAAGTTACTTTAAATTAGTAACTTAGTTACATTACTAGTTACTTCTATCAAAAGTAACTCAGTTACTTCAAGTTACTCGTTATTTTCAAAGTAACTAGTTACTAGGGAAAGTAACTTTGGCTTTACTCAGAATTCTCTTGTTAACGTGTTGCTAACGGGATACCCAGCCAGACTGCCAGTCTTCTAGCTTGCTTACTTGCCACAGTGCACTGTGCCACCTACCAATAGAAAGGAAAAGATAATGTGCACATTTCCACAAGAGAAATCCCACGCCTGGACCGTTGTTGACTGCTGCCATGATTCTAGCCTGCGTCACAGCGTCATGTGTGCTTTTTACATCCAACACAAAAACTGCAGTCGTGGTGCTTTCGATTGTACTCAGAACTCGGAAATTCTGCCTTCTGAATAGGAAGATGTAGGTAACACCAGACTGCAGATGAGCTGCATACAGGGCTGGACTGGCCCACCATTATAGGAAACATCATAAAGCCTTTGAATGAAAACAAATGCTGTTGTGACAGTGATGTGCACTGTCTTGTTGGTATATATGTATCAATCTATCAATCGTTTGTTGTAAGATTCAGATAATTATTTATTAAAAGGTAGACATTTTAAATGCGAATAAGAAAGAAAAGTATTTCTTTGTGCCCACCTCTCCCTGTTAATGCCCTATCTGGCCCCCTGGCAACACTTTCCTAGACCCGCCCCTGCACAGTTACCAGCTGTCAGCTACATAAAAAAAGGATCCTGGGGTTATTTGTCTCTCAGAAACAGCTCATAACTTCAACTCATTCATGTTAACTAAAAGGTAAACCTGTTTCTCCATCACCTGTTCAGCTCTGATGATTCAGTAAGGACATCTCCTGGTTTCATCTTCATGTTTCCCTCTCACCACATATCCAAACAGACATCATGACCAGCAGCTTTACAGCTGTGGCTCCAGAAAACATCAGCTGATACTAGAAAGTAATATTAAATACATTCTAACAACAGCTGATCAAGCTTAAACGTGCTGCTGTTGTTTAGCGCGACATCCGCTGGTTTCCTCTTTCTGGCGCAAAGTGGGCGATAAACAAACAAGAGAGAAAAGCCGATCAGCTGATCACTGATCAGTTTCATGACTGAAGTAGCAACAGGAGAGAGAGGGAGAGAGAAGAGGCAGCTGTGCAGCAAAGACACAGAATAACTCCAGCTTTGTGTCTTTTTCCCTTCTAGCTGAAGTCCGGGACAAACTGTGTTCCTTCTCAGCTCAATACGCGTAATATTTTCTCTGAATACGAGATGATTCTGTGTTTTTGGGGACGGTTGGCAAATCTACTAACTAACCTTATGAATAAAATAAAGTTCACTATCAGTAACATCATAGCACCACCCAGCTGTATGGAAACTCCGTCATGCTAGCTAGTAGCAGTACGAGTTATTGTAACTGACTGTAAAAAGTCAGCACAACGAAAATAAACTCCACCTAAACTTGGTTTATATCTGACCCAGATAGACTGCAGGTCATAACTTCTTACCTGAAGTTCAGTTCACCTGATACTCGGACCGGCGGCCGCCTCGGGTCTCTCCTCCTCCTGCGTCCCCTTTCCCTCCTCCACCTGCTGGCCTCCACCACTTGCTAATGTTACTGAATCTGTGGAAGCTCCGTGATAGCCACCACACAAAGTAACGAATAACGAGCCTATCTAAATCCCAGTAACGATTAACGCGTTCCTGATTTTGGCATAATAATTAGTTACCGTGCTCGTTACCAGAATAATAACGTAGTTACTGTAACGCGTTACTTAATAACACGTTAGTCCCTACACTGGTTGTGCACTAGGAGGAATCCAGGACCCACCACACCAGCTTAGGGTCTGACAATGGGTCCAAGGATTTTTAGTCCATTTTTATTTACACAGCGCCAAATCACAACAACAGTCACTTCAAGGTGCTTTATATTGTAAAGTAGACCCTACAGTAATACATACAGAGAAAACCCCAACAAGCACTTTGGCGACAGTGGGAAGGAAAAACTCCCTTTTAACAGGAAGAAACCTCCAACAGAACCAGGCTCAGGGAGGGGCGGGGCCCTCTGCTGTGATTGGTTGGGGTGAGAGAAGGAAGACAGGATAAAGACATGCTGTGGAAGAGAGACAGAGGTTAATAACAGATATGATTCAATGCAGAGAGGTCTGTTAACACATAGTGAGTGAAGAAGAAACACCCAGTGCATCATGGGAATATCCGGCAGCCTACACCTATTGCAGAATAACTAAGGGAGGATTCAGGGTCACCTGGTCCAGCCCTAACTATATGCTTTAGCAAAAAGGAAAGTTTGAAACCTAATCTTGAAAGTAGAGATCACAATAGCTAATAGCAGTCAGCGTGCTAGCCTGTAGAGCTCTGCGTCTCTCCATGGCCTCCCCAGAGCATCACCGACCCACCATCAAACCAGTCATTCTGAATGATATTACAGGCAGCAGGTTGTTCTCCACAGCTTCTGCAGACCCTTCTATGTCTGCCACATTGTTTGGTCAGAGACATTCATGCCAGTGCCTGCTGGAGGTAATTTTGTAGGACTGGGAGTGCTGGTTCTGTTTCTCCTTGCACAAGGAAGCAGGAAGGTCCTGCTGATGAGGTAAGGACCTTTGGCTACGTTCACACTGCAGGTCTTAATGCTCAATTCCAATTGTTTGATCAAATCCAATTTTTTTGTCTGCTTGTTCACACGACAAATAAAAAGTGACAGCAAACGCGCTCTAGTGTGAACCTTCAAAGCGGCCGCATGTGCAAAAGAAGGCATCACACAGAACGCGCTCTGTTTGGACCCAGAGCAAACAGTATTGTTTGACTGACGGACATTACATTTGGCCTAATAATGATCCTGATTGCTGTCTTAGAGGAGCGGTGCTTCAAAGGATAGCTGCAGATTTCTGTCAGAATCTGCAGATTATACAGTACAAATAAAATGTTCACGTTTCTCCAACGTTGTCTTCCAAACAGTTTCACTAACATCTACACTGGATGGCCAGGAAGCGTTCACGATGTCTTATCGGGCGCTTCTCCGGCGGAGATAATTGGCGTTTTGTCTCGTGTCAGTGACATAAAAGACGGATTTAATGCGACAAGACCATCAAACAGCAGATGCTTTCTAGAACATCAGATATGTATCGGATTCGGTACCACATACGAAAGTGACCCAGGTTGGATTTGAAAATATCGGATTTGTGCCGTTCACACTGTCACACCATGATCGGATTTGATGTGTTTTCGCCTGCAGTGTGAACGTAGCCTTTGACTGCCCTGTTCAGCTCTCCTGGAGTAACTGGCTGTCTCCTGGATTTTCTCCTATGCTCTTGACTGTGATGAGAGACAAGCCTTGTGTCAGCGGCACATATTGATGCGCCATCCAGGCAGAGTTGGACTATTTTTGCAACCTCTGGAGGCTCACCTAATGCAGCCAGTAGCAACAATGACCATAACCAAATGGATAACTAGTGACAAAACAGTCAGAAAAGATGAGAAGGGAAAAACTGTCAATGGCCCCCCACACTCCTGTTTTGGGGGTTGTCACTGTAGTGCGCCTGTTAATTTCATTAACACCAAAGCAGCTGTAACTGAGAGAAGAGCTGTCAAAGAGAAAAGGTAATTATCTGCTTAATTTGCAGAAAACCCAGAATAGTGCATCCACGGTCCTCTGGATACATTGTTACACTGTATTATTCCAAACCAGATATCTGCATTTCCTCGCTTTTTAGGTTCCCTGTGCCACCCCGACTTATATTTCATGGAAACGCCCCTGCCTTCATGTCATGTAGCGGTCAAGAGTTGTGCTATCCGGGCAAGCAGATGAGTGTGCACATGCGTGCGTGCAAGTGAGAGCAGAAGGCGTAGCTACTTCAAAGGGGGGAGGGGGGGGGGGGGGGGGTCGAAGTGGGGCACAAGGAGAGGAGCGAGGAGGGTCCGGAGGTAACGAGGAGGGAGGGGAAGTGTTGTAGGTCCCTGACATGAATGGACTATGTTCGCTAAAGGAATCGTAACTCTCCCGGTTTGCTCAATTCTCCTGCTTCATCTCCCGGTTTTCCCGCTAACGGACAGCTGGCCCGTTAAGGTAAATAACTCGGGTCGTCGCCGTTCACTTCATTCCGATCAATTCTGTGTCTGTTCAGACGTTATGAAGGGGGTCTTGGTAATTCACGGTTTTATCACCAGTTTTCGTATCAAGTTCGTAATTGATACCATCCTCCGAGTCGGTTTATTAGTAACATGGCAATGCGCTCTCTGACGTCGAGCTTCCCCGTACAGGCGGATGGGAAGATAAGTCTTCCCCAGTCCGGGGAAGTCAGGGTTCCCCTCGACGTATCCGCGTTGGACTGTAAAGAGCCATAAAACTGCTCAACACTGTTCACATTAGACGGCAAACAGACAGCAGTGAAGTGACTTAAATGTTGCTTATGATCAAAGCAGATGTAACACTAGCTGTTGAAGCTCTCCCGCAATAACTGGTGTCATATACGTTCAAACATGCCCTGTATGATGTGTGCTTTATGTTTGAAGCCAAATGAAAAAGCGTCTTTTGTCTTCGGTGGTTCAGTGTTTGGGCTGTTCTGCCGCTTCCCCCATTCAGCTTTCCTGCTTGTTTATCACAGTGTGGCTAAAAACATCAGCTTCTTGAACTACTGTCTAATTCAAACAGATGGTTTGCTGCAAGAGTAGATCTCAAAATTTTATTTTTGTCTGAACTTTGCTCATTTACTAGGCTAACTACAGGTAACTAACGGAAACTTAATTAGAGCATTTTACAGTATGCAGTAGTTTCTCAGTAACAGCTGTGGTCCATACAGAGCATTTATTTTTTGAGTCAGATCCTCTGACTATAAATAAAAGATGGTCATAATAAGAAAATTACTCTTATTCACAAAAAGGGACTCAATGCTCTGTGGAATATGACCCCAAGCTGGACCCACAAACTCAACAGGAAAATGTTTACTAAAGGTCATAGATACAGAGGGCTGAGAGACATTTTCCCATGGACATCTATACAACCAGAGAGCGGTTTCTAAAGAGAATGTGAGTTTAAGACACGTGTGTGTTGGCTTCACTCTTCATGCCTAGAAGCTGCATATCCCTCTTTTATACTGTCTGGGCCATCCCATCGTCTCATATTTATTAAGTTTTAAACTTGGTCAGCAAGTTGCATCCGTAAACTGTATGGGTGCTAAGGAACACAATAATGGGATGCATGGGTTTCACTCAGTTAAACTACAGCATATATTTCTTGGATGAACCGTATCAGACAGCAATACATATCTGTAATATACAGTGGGTAAAATTAGTATTGAACACATCACCAATTTTTATACTTATAAAAGTGCTATTGACATTAAATTTTCAATAGATGTTGTCAACAACCCATCCAATCCCCACATGCTAAAAAGAAAAAAAAAATCAAACCATAGATGTCCATAAATGATGTGCAATGATGAGAAATGACAGAGGGAACCAGTATCGAACATGTTTACTGAAATGGATTCAATACGTCGTACAAAAGCGTTTGTTGGCTTCAATACGCCTGCTGTATGCAGAAACTAGTCACAGTGACAGGTGTGATTTTACCCGTGCTGCCACACAGTCCAGAAGGTTCCGGGTCATTCTAGCAGCTTTGGTTTGTCTCTCTGAAACTAACCGAGTTTGTTGGCTGTGTTTGGCATCACTGTCCCCTCGTTTCATCTTCATCATCCTGGTAGGTGGCAGCAGGTTTTTATCAAGACTCTCAGGACATTTTTCCACTCATCCTTTAATTATTTGAATCACAGTGCTGTATGCTGAAAAACAGCCCCACACCATTTGGTGTTTTGGGGGTGCAGTGCCGTTCACCTCCAAACATGGGGTGTATTCTGGCATCCAGAGGTCAGTTTTGGTCTCATGTGACCAGACTCTACTCTCCCAGTTTTTCCCAGGCTTGTCTAAATGTTGTTCAGCAAACTTTAAATGTACCTCATTATGTTTGTGCTTCATTATACTTGCTGTCCCTGTGTGGAGACTGAAACACTGGGTGGATTGAGAGTTTACTGTTGGTCCCCAGATTGTGGAATGGGTTGTTCCTGTTAGATTGGCCCCAGCAGTTGCAGTTTTTAAATCATGTTTAACCTCCAAAGACCCAAACTCTTTCATGGCATGCATTTTTAATTTTTCTTTGCTATTTGGGTTGATTGGGACCTAAAGAATGTAAAAACAAAGAATTACCAATTCTTTTTTTTTTTTTTACCTAATTTTTGTTTTTGAGAAAAATGAGATCCACATATGAGGACATTTGTTTCAAATTTTGATAGCACAGTGGCAGTATAATGTCCTCGTGAGTGGATATCAGGCCCTTGTAGAGAAAAATTAAGTATTTTGGTCTAGATGTCCCAAAATGTGATGCCCACATATGTGGACGCCAGGTCATAGGAGGTTAAAAAAAAAGCCTTTGGATTTCAATGTGAGTACTACTGTTAGCGTCCAGGTAGTTTTAGTCAGTTTTTTCATCAATTTTAATCTTTTGTACCCTTTTTAAGACTTATGTTTATGTATTGTACATTTTGTGTTTTTATTTTTCTGTTTTGTATTTTTTGTCTTCTTTATTTGATATGTGTTTGTGTATTTTATTGTCGCCGTCTTCTAACTGGAAAGCACTTTGGGTAACTAAATTCCTTTAAAGTGCTCTATTTTAAAGTCAGTCACCAGAAGTCGTTAATAGCTTTACGTATCGGGCAATTAAGAACAAACTGAACAGGATCGTCAGAACTGCTGGAAAAATATTAATCAGCAACAAACTTCATTGGATAAACTGTATCATCAGGCTGTTTAAGGAAGGTCCGGTTTATTGTTGCTGACGGTGAACACCCTCTTTACTCTGACTTTGAGTTAATGCGCTCAGGATGATGATATAGGACGCCTGTCTAGAACAAAAAAGTTGTATAAGGCGTCATTGAGAATATATAGACTTGAATGATTGCCTATGTTGGATTCTCTCCAACAACCATAAACTGCAATATTTGGTCCATCTTTGTAAAGTTTTCCTGATTATATCTCCTCCACGTCACCTCCAACTCACGGGTTATCATCCAGTTCCAGGCTTCTTTACCCATTTAAAAAAAACTAAATCAAATTAATCTCCTTTTTCAAAACGTCCTTGTTTCCTGTCTTTCTAAATAGCAGCTGCTCACCTGTTAGGACACCTAAACTTTGCCCTGTGCAAAAATCCACAAGCTGCGCTTTTAACCATCTCTCCTTGACACAGTCACTCTGGACAGATCTTCTGAAACTGAACGGCAAGTCTGGTAACTTCTGCTCACCAACTGGAATGGAATCACTTTCTTTTATCATGTTCAGCTGTCCTACCCTGAGGATATTCAGCTCTACACACATGCTGCTCTTTCTGCCAGATTTGGGGATTATTATAAAATGCACCTAGTATTCAGTGCGGGTTTTTTATGGAGCCATGAATGGTCAAAAAGATCCATTCCCATCCACTGAGACAACCTTGCCACCGTAGACCAATTAACAAAGGCCAAAGAAATTCCCCTTCCATCATGAAGCTGTCAGCCACCAGTTCTTACTCAGAACAGATCCGTTATCATTCCACCGCTGTCTCCCTGTCTCGTCGTTCAGAGCCTCGGCCCTCATGCAGAGGCAGTCCCGATGCAAGTACCTAGATTTTTGGCCACAACATTCGAGATCTAAACCCCAGCATTGCAGAGCTCATGAGCCTTTTCCAAGAAGTTATTATCAACAGCCTTGCTCCTGGACTGAAATCAATTTTTATTAATTTCACTACCACTTTAAACTTCTTTAAACTTTAAACTTCTCTTCCCATCCATCTTCGACCTCATGCTGTCTACCTCTAACTTCGGATCTTTCTGTTATTTTCATGCTCCGTTACAGATATGCTCACTGCTACCTCGATTCATGTGCTGTTCAGAGTTTACCTCAACGACGACCAAATTCAGTTCAGATCTTTATCCCTGCATAAGTGACCTTCACCCAGTCTCCGAAGACTGCCTCGTCTTCTCTCTCAAACAAAGTAAAACCTCACCACACCTCACATTCAGACCCTCTGTTTATAACTGAGTCTGGCCACGTGGATACCAGATCCTTGTTTCTCTCACACTTCAAGATCTCTTACTGTCTGGAATATCTCCTAGTCTAATATTACTAATAACAGTATATTTAGGCCTAATACTTTGTTAATCAGATCATCATGATCTTTGGTGAATACAGTCTTAAGACGATGTTGACATTATATTGTGAAGCTTTTGAGTTTTCATGTAAGGGTGTGGTTGTAGCAGCATGCCAAACTTGGACCTTTCACCATATGACACATATATATTAGGGGTGCAACGATACACAAAATTCACGGTTCGGTTCGATACTTTGGTGTCACGGTTCGATATTTTTTCAATATAAAAAATGTTCATGCTTTTTTAATTAGTCATTTATTAAAATTATAAATATATATTTTAACTCAAAAGTACAGTTTTTAAATTTAATGTTGCTGAAACAACAAAATAATAAAAAAAAAAAAATCTATCGATCGAGAAATCGCTCATCTTTGGTAAATTGAGTTTATTACAGAGAAATGGCTCTTTCCAAAATAAAAGCTCTACTATACTCTTCTTCTGGGCTATATTCTCAGCAGCATGTTAAACATATCAGGTCCCCATAAGGAGAATCCTGTGCTAACGGCTGTCTAAATGACTCGGGTAAAGTTTGCAGCATGCGTGCTTGTTGTTTTTGTCTGCTTCCACTTGTCTTTGCACTAGGATGATGTCGGAGTAAATGTGCAGTCATATTCGTTGTGTTTCCACTAGTGCTGTCAGCGTTAATCTGAAATGACGTTAACGCCACAACACGGCAAATCTCCGTTAACGAGCCACCGCGGATCGCCCCGTGCGTGGGGCTGGACGGCCAACACGTTAACGAGCTAACTGCGCTAACGCACTAGTTCCCACCCATGTAATTGAGCATTGCGTGGCACATGCAACACACTATTTTACTTTTGTCCATGACGCGCTTACCTTCAGGGTCATACGTCACATGAAAACCAAAATAGTTCCAAACGCCAATGAATGAGGGTGGGGGAGGTTCAGTTTGCCATGTTGCAAGGAGAGCTTAGCTTCTGTCTCGCTAGCTTGCCCTGCGCTCAGTGAATCTGCGTTTGACTACTCCGCCTAGGCTGCACTGTCGAGCGCAGATCCACTGAGCGCTCAACACAGACAGCATCGTCAGAAGGAAAGTTGATAAAATAAATTAAAAATGTTGTATTGTTCGATACATATGCGTACCGAACCGAAAGCACTGTATCGAACGGTTCAATATCGATACGAGTATCGTTGCACCCCTGATATTTATATATTTGTGTTCTGTATATTGTATATCGGCATTGTACCAGTCTGTCCCAAACTTTACCTGCTTGATGGGAGTCTGAGTATGGCGACATCATCCAGTCTACATGAAATTTTCATTTATAGTTTCATGCATGATATATATCAGCATTACATACGGGTAAGTCTCTCTATCGCCCTCTAGTGGGCATAGATGGCAATCCTTACATAAACAACCCAACAGCCAATTATCATCTCAAGCTAAAGAAAACCGCATAAGCACACGATGCTGTTCACCTGCAGCACGCTCAACCGCAGTGCGCCTAGACGTGCAGCGGTGTGCGAGGGCTCTGTCATCACTGGTTGCAGGTTTAAATTTATATAAATTTTTTTCCTTTTATTTTTCTTTAAGCCGTCCTAATGTTCTCCATGTTTGTGTCTGTGCATGATTTGTCTGTCTGTGTCTGTTAGGACAGAAGTGAAGTAAGGGTGGGGCAGCATGACAGCCATCTACGATCACACGGAAGTCAAAATGGGAAACAGACAGGCAAAAAGGTGATCACTGTCTTTTGAGTTTCTTTGCATGCAGAACTGTTGTCATGTAGATTTCAGTCTGACTCTGAATTTTTGCAGGTGGGGGCATTTTTAACATGCTGGCGAGAAATATGGAGAGAAATGTGCCTCAAAAGGGTTACAGACGTGTACAGTGATTGGTGTGTACTCACAAGCATGTGCTTGCACCCACACATAAATACATAGCAATTTGAGCACATGTAAAACTGCTTCAGAATCAGAATCAGAAAGGGTTTTATTGCCAAATGTTGAGCAGGTTTACAACATTAGGAAATTGCTGCGGTGCTTCAGTGCAAACATACTGTCATAAATTACGCTTAAATAGACATGAAAATAAAAATAAGAATAAGAGTTAAAAGTGCTAAGTAGATAGATATATACATGATATATACATGAGTGCAGGTGGTGATCAGTGCAAACATGGAATGATGCAGTGAACACAGCGTAGGGTCATGTGTTAGTGGTGGGAACAGTCATACGGTTATTGTTCATGTGTCCAACAGCAGAGGGGAAGAAACTGTTCTTGTGGCGAGAGGTTCTGGTGCGAATGGACCGGAGCCTCCTGCCTGAGGGGAGCAGGTCAAACAGACTGTGTCCAGGGTGAGAAGGGTCAGCTGAGATCCGAGCTGCACGCCCCAGTGTCCTGGAGGTGTACAGGTCCTGCAGAGATGGGAGTCTGCAGCCAATCACCTTCTCAGCAGAGCGCACAACACGCTGCAGTCTCTGTTTGTCCCTGATAGTGGCTCCAGCGTACCACACGGTGATGGAGGAGGTGAGGATGGACTCGATGGTGGGCTCCCACTTCAGGTCCTGGGTGATGGTGGTACCCAGGAAGCGGAATGAGTCCACAGAGGTGATGGGGGTGTCAGTCAGGATGATGGGGGGGAGTGGGGCTGTGTGCTTCCTGAAGTCCACAATAATCTCCACTGTCTTCTGGGCATTCAGCACCAGGTTGTTGTGGCTGCACTAGGACACCAGACGTTCAACCTCCCTACTGTAGGCAGACTCATCCAAACCTGAATAAAAAAACTGGCCGTTTACACACAATTAAGTTCAGCTTATGGAGTCGGATCATTTTCTTTTTCTGTGGATACAACTATCTAAAAGTTTGAATAACAACTCCGTCTCACTCACTTACAAAACCTTAAATATGATGTGAGTCTTCAAAACTTACACACAAACCACTGCACACGTTTGTAAGTACCATTACCATTATCAAGATACCATTAAGGTAAATCTATGTTTGCCACAAGTTCCTGAAAATGTCACGGTGTAAGTCCTGTTAAGAAGTGAAGTGTTTTTGAAGCGCTTTTACTTTGAAACAGAAGTGTGGAGTTTGTATAATATACAATTACAAAGTTTAACAGAACAGGATTTGATCAGACGTTGTAAAAATACTGATGGATTATTATCATTATTACATAAAGAGACCAGATGATTGAAACAGGAGTGTTCCTATTATTGTTTATGCTCAAGTTTTAGTTGCTAATGTCAAACCAGTACATCCCAGCAGCTTGTAAGGTGGAATATTTTACCAGTTATTAGTAAAATATTTCACCTTATTCTTGACTCAATACAACAGGAGCACCAAATCAACCCATGAACACCTTAAATGTCAGCTCTCTGTTGATTGCTTTAGTCTATTCAGTTCACCGATTGCTGGGTTTTAGTGTCTCTACTGGAACTGCAGAAAAAGGCAAAAAGTGACACAGTTAATGTTTTTGGTTTCTCTTCATGCCATGGAGGAATGCAACTATCTGGTTACTACTTCACAAATTGTGTGAGGAGATAAAGAATTGGACTGGATGACTGTTCTGAGATGTGGACTGGTCTGTTGTGCTGAACAAAGGGCCAGGCCTGAAGAAGTTTACCAGTTCCTCTACGGTATACTTAACTGGAAGATCTCCTCTCATCTATGACCACAACCTCTGGATAGTTACACAAAGAATAAGATTTGGATACAAGCAAATACCTGTTAAGGTATGGCTTTATTTCTGTGCCTCTATTCTGAGCGCACATCATAACATTTTGGAAACACAAATGTTGCATTTTGAAGAGAAAATGATTTTGAGTGAAGAGAATTCATTGCTGCATGCAAGAAATGTATTTCACTGTTTGCTATTATCCACGCACACACACACACACACACACACACACACACACACACACACACACACACGCACACACACACACACACACACACAATAACAGCCACTCTCACTCAGATCTCTGCTCTGTGTGCTCACAGACATCTGCAGACCTGCTCTCAGTGTGTCGCTCTCAACATCTCTGCTCCATGCACGCTCAACTCTCTGCACACCATTATAAGTGTGCCACAAAACCAACCAATCACAGACTTGGATGCAAAAATTTTGATTGGCTGTTACAGTCTCCAATCAGTTTAAATTAGGTTAAAACCAACAATGGTATTTAAAAAAAAAAAAAATTTTAAATAGAATAATTCAACATACTAACTGAAAATGGATTTAACTACATTTTGGAGCGTGTTTTGTGGCACACTTATAATGGTGTAGAGAGTTGAGCGTGCACAGAGCAGAGATCTGAGCGAGAGGGGCTGTTATTGTGTGAGTATGGATAATAGCAAATACTGAAATACATTTCTTGCAGGCAGCAATCAATTTTCTTCGCTGAAAATAATTTTCTTCTCAAAATCCAACATGTGCACTTGCAAAAAATTTGTATTTGCGCTCAGAATAGAGGCACAAAAATAACTTGAGCTGTTCTGGAGGCGCTAACAGTACAGTCACTACACAGTAGAGCAGGGCGATATGACCAAAAATATTTATCACGATATACATTTGAAAATTTGCAATAACGATATAACTGACGACATAATTGACACTAGAGCAGGGGTCGGCAACCTGCGGCTCTTTAGTCCTTATACTGCGGCTCCGCGTGGTTTGGGAAAATAAATTACAAGTATTTAGCTGAAGTGTATTTTATTTATGTTAGTTCTTTTTAAACTTGTAGTTCTAAATTGGAAGATTATTTTGATATTGAAGTATAAAAATAAAATTATATTTTATTATTGTTCGTCGCTCAAAATAAGCGTCACACTGGCGGAAGCCGGTGTACCCGCCGAAACGCCGTGCATTTATCGAGACTTTCAACCCCAGGTAGGCCAGTTATGGATCTTCGGATCCACATTATGTCAGCAGCTCCACCGTGAACTATGTTAAAAACAAACACGCTCATGCCTCACAGATGACAGCTTACAGTCCTGCGTGAAGATGAAAGTGACTCGTACGCCCCGACTTGCAGACGCTGTGCGCAGAGGTTCAGGAGCAGAAGTCCCGTTGTAAACATATCACGGCAGACCTGACGATGTTTGCATGAACACGCTTTACAGCTTCTCTTTATTGACCACTTTTCACACACGGTTGCTGTACGCCTATAGTCGGCGCTGCAGACCACGCCCCGCAACACACATTTACCATGTAAAATAAATATAAGTAAATAAATAAATATTTACGCAGAATTTTGCAAATATTTATTTTTCATTTTTTTCAGCAGCATAGTGCTTTTTTCCAATTATTTTTTAAAAGTCAGGTCAAGGCTCCAAAAGTTCAAAGGAGATATGAGGGCGGCTCACAGCAGTTTTTGTTTCTGGATCATTTTAGTTCAGCTTTCCTTTTCTTATATTTCTTTAAGAGTTCAAAATGTGTTCATTACATAAATAAAATGTAATTTTCTCTGTAGCACTTCATGGATTTCATAAGCAACACACCTTAGTTGTTCACACAAAGCATAAAGGTAAAAAAACAATATATACAGTGTTATCTTCATTTTAGATGTCACAAAGTATTTGCGGCTCCCAGTGTTTTCTTTTGCGAGGAAACTGGGTCCAAACGGCTCTTTGGGTGATAAAGGTTGCTGACCCCTGCACTAGACAAAATACTTTACAACTCCACAACTTTATTAGTGCAATAAAAACCATCAATGTATTTCCACTTAAACAAGCAGCTGTTTTTTATCTGCATTAAAGTTATATAAAAATGTAACAGTGCAAATGCAAATTCCTCGCTGACAGTTTAACCAAAAGGCATTTCCAGTGGAAACTGGCCGACACATCCTCAGCATAACCATGTATAATATCCACAACACTTAAAAAGAGGTTAAACACACACAGTACGGTAATATTATGTTGAAGCACAGTACGTATCACTCCGCGAGGCTCCGCCTACGATAGCCGTAATGCTCCGACACTCCATCAAGCGGTGCGGCTTCGTAGCTTAGCAAAGTCGTACTGAAACATTTGACAGATTTTCGAGCGCCGTGCACATAAAATCGTTTCGAGGTCAGTAAACACAACCAGAGTTCATACATAAGGCACACGGGATTATAAGGGGCTCTGTCGACTTTCAGAAAAATCAAAGGATTGATTTTAAGTGCGCCATATTTTCCAAACAACACGGTAATAACGACGGCCCGCTAGCATGCGCTACCAAAAATAGTGCTTTGTTGTGTATCTGACGGACAAAAGCTAAACCAGTTCCACACCAGTGAAGCTGCAGCATTTTTACAAACCAGTTCAGGTTCATCTGTTTCATTCAACGATCCGCTTTCACTCTTCTCATTCTGCGTCGCCTCCATGTGCGTATGAAAACAAAGGTACTGCGCATGCGCGTTTTACCCATATTCTATCGCCATATTTCATTTTCTTATTGTTGCTCAACATTATACCGGTATTACCGTGAACGGTATGATATGGCCCAGCCCTACTACACAGCTCCTTAACAAGGTGTTTCTTGTTGGAGATCCTCAGGACTCAGTGTCTGAGGAGACCGGTGGACGGAGTAGGCATCTCAGCTTGGGCTGCTGTCCTCTTCAGCCTGAACTCCAAAAAAGTGGTAGACAACTGATGACATTGAAATTGTTACTTTTCTATAATACTTGGATACAAAAACATCTCAAGTAAGTCTGAAGTAAGTGCTTGCAGACATTTCCAGCTCCTGCAAAATATTTTCAGCATAAATAATTTACTATAAGAGGCAAAACACATTTAAATCTGAATTTGTACATTTCTGTAAACAATAATTTGGTTTAAATCAATTCTTTTGTCTTCAATAACTCATTGTTCATATTGCGATAGACCTAATGAACAGCTTGCATTGGCCTGACTAGTGTAATATTACACTTTACACAGTCGTGTTTCAGCGATTAGTGAGAAGTTTAAAAAGGTGACCTTTAATTGTCAACGTTTGGTTGGTCAGTAGGTCCACAGACCACTGTTTGGTGCCCACTTCTGTGAATGCTAAGGACGACATCTGCGTTCTTCGTAACAGTGGTGTCAACAATAACGGTCATTATTTTAATGTTTGATGGCTACAGGCTGACCTTAATGACCCACTTCACATTACTCACTGGCCTGTATATTTTCTCCCAGGAGGAGGTGTTTCAGTGGTGGGGGGAGTGGTCTACGTGGTCCTCCTGTTCCAGGAGCTGTGGAGGAGGAGTGAGGAGCCAGGAGAGACACTGTCTCATGCAGAGGTAACTGAGTGACTTTCAGATGATATTCCACCTTCTGAATATTTTGGTTTCCAATACATGTGGAGTCTCAGCCTACAGATGTAACTGTAACCCATACGCACAAACACCAAACATTGTTCTGAAGAATAAAACAGATCAGCTGTGCCGTGGCTATCGATTTGTTTAGTAATTGCAGTGTTTCTGCACCATATTAAAATCATATTAAAAGAAAACATTTACATTTTAGTACAGTCATTTCAAATACAGTAAAGTACACATACAACCTAAATTAAGGCATAAAAAGCATCTCTGTCCTTTGAAAGGCTGCCAGTATCTCCTGGATGAGACCGGTTTACATTTATTTATGTCAGATAATTAAACGAAGTGTGATTCCACAGCTGTTCCCACACAAACAGCAGCACGAGCAAGAGTCGCCCACCGACTCCAGACTTCCTGTTTTATTGTGATAGTCCTCGTCTTGTGTGTCTCATGTTAACTCGTCCCTCCTGACGTGTCCCAGCTGTCTCTACTCACTTGTCTTCTTCCTCCAAAATAAAAGTCTGTCTTTGATTTATCCTTCATTTGTCTGTGAGTCTGCACTACATTCATCACACGGATAGCAATTTTTTTTTCACCTGTCCCGTTTGGTTCTTTTAATAATAATAATAATGGATTGCATTTTTATAGCGCTTTTCGAGACCCTCAAAGCGCTTTACAATACCACTATTCATTCACTCTCACATTCACACACTGGTGGAGGCAGCTACAGTTGTACCCACAGCTGTCCTGGGACAGACTGACAGAAGCGAGGCTGCCATCAGAATGATTGTCTAAAGGCAAAGAAAGATCCCAACGGATTTACTTTACCAAATGGACCAGCCTTGCCGTATTGGTCTATTTGATTCACCTTTGCTTTTATTGTTTATTTTAATTTATTTTCACTTGCTACACACGGGACAGACTTGACTGGGGGAAAGAAAGAGGGAAAGAAAAACAGTGGGGAAGAGGGACGGTGATAAAAGGCAAAAAACAAAAACCAACAAAACAAACAGACAAAAAATCCATCTATCAATCACCTGGATCACCTGTTGAGAAAGAAAAAAGAGAAAACCAGCAAAAAAAGAGAGCAATATAATAAACAACATGATCGCAATAATCTATGTGAATATAACAGTAAATACTAAATATTGAATATTATTGTGCCGGATCGACAGAACACAGTGTGCTTTGAGGTAGGAGCCAAAAAGAGTGTAGTTTGTGTGTGTGATCACCCGTGTGTACACCTGTGAGCATGGACGCGCTTGTTTTTAAAAGGTTCCTTCATGTAATGATCTGTTAGAGGGTGTGGGGGGGCCACAGCCCCGTCCTCCAGGGCATGAAGCAGGTATGGAGGAGATCCAGACTCCAGACATCCAGAGGCCCCCAGAACACAAGAGACCAAGGAAGACCAACAGAGGGGCAGCCGCGCCACTGTCCCAGAAAGAGCTGAGGAGAGTCCCAGATGAGGGCTCACTCAGCAGCCGCGGAGCAGAAGCCAGGGGGGGTGCAGTGACGTGCCCGTGAGCTCCGCCGGCAGCCAGCTGTGCCTGAGTGACCGAGCCCCAGGCCGAGAGGCCGAGGGCACCCCACCCCTGAAGGGGCCCAGCAAGCCCCAGGCTCCAGGCCCCGATAAGCAGCCACCAAGGAGTGAGCCGGTGGGTACCTGAATGCCATCCCCAGACACAAAGACCCACCAACGCACCGATGTCTGAGGGCGTCTGCCACTGTCAGGGGAAGTGGTGGTGGGGGGAGAAAGGCCTCCAAACCTTGGAGGGCCTGAGATGTCCCCAGAAAGGTGGTGTCTGACACCCAACCTGACATATAGACACAGACATACAGGCACACACAGATACAAACATCCATTCCCACCCTCATGCTCTCATATGCACTTACTCCACACTCAACCAACGTGGAGACAGACATAAAGAGACGCTGTACACACGATCACACTCCCCAAGCGTACTCTACGAACCGGGTCTAGGTACCCTTGCCCCTGGAGGGGGGAACTGCACCCAGACCCAGGTGGTGTTACCCTTTTCCCTGCGGTGGGGGGAGGCAGACCGCCCCGACTCCGCAGCAGCAGGGAGGCCCCACACTCCAGACCGCAGTCGGACGGCCAACTCCTCCTAGCCCCCCCCACCCCAACAGGCAACACAGAACAGGGGTGTGTGAAGACTCCAAACCTCCCTCCACCCGCTCATATGTAGTGTTGATGCATGTGTGTTCTAAGGTGCATTTAAAACCCAGGAGGGCATGGAGCTACCTGCCAGAGAGCAGCAGGTAAGCGCATAGCCCCTCCTGACAGCCCTCAATGTCTACGTGTATTTAAAATTGAGAGGTGGGCAACAGCGCCAGGGGTGAGGTTGTACACCCTGACGGTCTTCTCGATGCCACTGTTGGGGCTGTGTTTCCACAAGCCCCGCTGGTTCACAAACTTATTCTCGTTAACGACAAAAACAAGGCGAACATCTTTTACTTGCTAGCAAGGGAGGCCCCAGCTGGTGTCTCAGAAAGCACTCTGAATCCTACCGCGTGGGGGCCCTACCCCCACACCAATCACAACAGCGAAGGTGGGACCAAACTATGACCCCCCACCCCCACTAGGTGATGGAGCTGATCATAGGAGCCCAGAGCAATTGATCTGATGTGGTGGCAGAGGCTGTATCAAGACTAAATATAATCTATTAGATAATTTCTATATTGGTTAGAATTAACCTCCTAGGACCTGCGTCCACATATGTGGACATCACATTTTGGGTTATTTAGACTAAAATACTCAATTTTGTTCTACAAGGGCCTGATATCCACTTAGGAGGACATTATACTGCCACTGTTCTATCAAAATTTTAAACAAATATCCTCATATGTGGCTCTCATTTTTCTTAGAAACAAAAATAAGGTTAAAAAAAATCTGGTAATTCTTTGTTTTTACATTCATCAGGTCCCAATGTGACCAAATATCAAAGAGAAATTAAAAATGCATGTCGTGGAAGAGTTCGAGTCTTTTCGAGTATTTTTCCAATTCATGAGGACAGTTTTCTTGGCTATGCATAGGGCAGTGAAAACCATATGGGCTATATTCTTTTCTGTAGTGACATTATCTAAGCTGCCCAACAAACACACTAAGGGGGAAGTTGGAATGTTACATTTCAGACACTTCGATAAGTCTTCACATATCTCGCGCCAAAACTTCTGAACTGGTGGACAGAACCAAAGAGCGTGGATATAATTGTCCGGTGAATTGGTTTGGCAGTGTGAGCAGTTGTTGGTAGACGTAAAGCCCATCTTGAACATCCGATGACCTGTATAGTGCACTCTATGTAGTATTTTGTATTGAATTAATTGAAGACTGGGATTTCTAATTAGATGAAAGGTTTTTAAGCAAATCTGAGACCAGAAGTTTAGGTCTAAGTTAACTGATAAATCCGCTTCCCATTTTGCAATAGGAAGTGATATTGATTCATCTGTTTTAGAAAGCATTCTGTATATTTTGGATAGTAATTTGGGGGTTTTAAGAGTAAGAAATTGAACCACACTTGGTGGTGTTTGTAGTTCAACTTGACCCGGTTTAAATTTCTTTTTTACTATGGATTTAATTTGTTGATATTCTAAAAATCTTTTCTTGTTGATCCCATATTGTGTAACTAGTCCGTCAAATGAAATAAATTCTGTTCCTTCTAGTATATGTTCTAAATATTTGATTCCTTTATCACTCCAATCTGAAAAGTTTATCATATTATTGTTTTGTAATATGTCAGGGTTGTTCCAGATAGGTGTACGTTTGCATGGGATTAATGAAGACGCCGTCAATTTTAGAAACTCCCACCATGCTGTCAGAGACAAGCTGATGTTGATGCTTTTGAAGCATTCATGTCGTTGGATGTTTGAGCTGATAAATGGTAGGTCTGAGATCTCTAGATTATTGCAAAGTGCTTGTTCTACATCTAGCCAAGGTTCATCTAAGAGGGTATGTTTTAGCCATCCTGAGATAAACTGAAGCCTGTTGGCTAAGAAGTAGTGCTGAAAGTTAGGCAGTTCTAGTCCTCCTTTATCCTTGGTCTTTTGTAGTGTTTTTAAGCTTATACGTGGGGGTTTATTTTTCCAAAGGAATTTGGACATACATGAATCTAGAGATCTGAACCAATCTTGTGGCGGTTTAGTTGGGATCATTGAGAATAAATAATTTATTTTTGGTAAGACCATCATTTTTATAGCGGCAACCCTTCCCATGAGTGATATGGGTAGACATTTCCATCTAGCCAGATCATCTTCTACCTTCTTTAAAAGTGGGATATGGTTTAATTTAGTTAGATCTGCAAGCTTGGGAGAAACATTAATACCTAAATATTTTATATTTCCTGATTGCAGTGGTGTAGAAGAGGAATTATGGAGGGAGCAATTAATCGGTAGAACTGTAGATTTTGACCAGTTAATTGAGTAATCTGATATTCTTGCAAGAGAGTTTATCAATTCAATCACCCCAGAGATATTGGTTTGTGAATTTTGGAGAAAGAGTAACACATCATCCGCATAAAGACTGATTTTATGTTCCACGTTCTTGCATTTTATGCCCTTAATTACTGAATTCTGTCTAATTGCTGCTGCTAGTGGTTCAATAAAAATTGCAAACAGTGAAGGGAAGAGTGGGCATCCCTGCCTGATGCCCCTCAAGAGACAGAAGCTGGAGGATGTTTGGTCATTTGTTCTGACACAAGCTGTTGGGGAGTTATATAATATTTTTAACCAGTTTATGAAAGAGGATCCAAAACCAATTTTGTGTAAAGTTGCAAATAGAAATTTCCAGTTAACTCTGTCAAATGCTTTTTCTGCGTCTAAAGAGAATATTGTAGTTTCTAGGTTTTTACTTTATGAGTAGTCTATCAAATTAAGTAATCTACGTGTATTTGTTGATGAGTGCCTACCTTTTATGAAACCAGTTTGGTCAGGATGAATTAAGAGGGAGGTTATTTTCTCCAGTCTCTTTGAGAGAGCTTTGCAGATTATTTTAATGGAAGCAGATACAGTGAGAGAGGTGTGTGTTTGGGAAATATTAACGCTGTAATGAAAGACAGATGCTGTAACTCTCTGTCCTCCCAAAGTTACACACAAACACATAAATAAGGCTATTTAGTCTCTTCTTTTAGTTCAAAATAACACACACACACACACACGATAGCCTCCTCCTAAGAAACAGATCCACTGCTTTGGCTGCTAAATAGTTTACTGTGTTTACGTCTTACTGCTGTAGGAAAGGAAGTTTTAATGAGGCCAGTACGAGCTGTAAATGTTCTCCTTCGGTCTGTTCCCACAGGCTGCAGACAAGCTTGCTGGGTTTCTACAGTGGTGTCGAGCTTCTTCTGCCATGGCCCACTTTGGAATCTGAAGAAAAAGTTTTATCCCTTTTTAATGATTATGATTTTAAAAAACACATTTGAATTTTACCTGAACAACAGTCGGGTTAGAGCTGCAACATCCCACCTACAGTGACTCAGTCTGAGAACAACAGAATGAAGTGATGATCCTAAAATGGCCTTTGCTGGGTGGGAGTATTTATGTGTCTCTCTTTGTCTTCACCCTGTGATATATTGGTGAGTTAACCCAGGTGTGTCCTGTCTGTGCAGGGATAGGCTCCAGCTCCACTTCATTTTGACCAAAGCGATTAAGAAAAACGGATGAATTTAGCAGGCAAATAAAGATACCCACTGTGCCACAGTAACCATGGTGTAGCTAGTGGGCAGTGGAAGGAAAGTGCAGGATTAGGCATGTCCATTCAAGAAAATCAGTCATCTCTAAGAGCTTACCATCTAAGGTAAGACCTGGACACTGTTGGTGGGTAGCTTGGTGACATCATCCATGATACTCAGTTATACACAGTTTATTTATTGTCAGTATGTTGGTGTGATGGACACAGGAATTATGATGGTCACAGGAATTATTAGAAAAACCAGGGTTTCCATTTAACCCCCAAAAATTATATTTACAAAAATAACAAACGTTGAGCTCATAAAAGAGGTCAAAGAAACAACTCTAAACTCAGCCCAAACAAACATAACTGACCTAAACAGGAAATGACACACAAGGGTTTATATAAGGACTGATCAGACCACCATGACACACGAGGGGTAACTAAATAAAACGCAATCATAAACCACAAAAATTATGCAGTACAGCCTGGTTTGTTTATAAAGTCAACACCAAAGAAGAACGTCAAAATCACTGAACCCTAAACTCAAATATGTAATCAAATACAAAAGCTTTTTTTTTTAACATTGTCTCCTTCAGCAGGAAGTGGTGGTGCGGTCCAATTATCCCTCTTTGTATTTAAGGGCTTTAAACCCTGGCCTCCACCTTTTGTCTGGTAACTCTCAGGGATCATGGCAGGTAAGCAGCAAGTAAAAGAAACAAAGCTTAGTCAAACAAAGTAATGAACTGGTATGAATACATAACCTAAATGTGCGCGCTTACAAAAAGAGCAAATGTATCCAAACCAATCAATAAACTTATTGGAAACTAAAGTGTGTTCTTGTGTTCAAATGAAGAAATGAAAATACAAGAGTTACCGACTTTCGAGTGTGGCCGTGGGTTTGGCCATCACAGTTGGCAAATTGATACTTTGGTGTGAAAGCACAAGCTGCCAGCAGCACTGCAGTTAGATGAACGGTGTCATTAATAAAAGTGTTGATCATCCTGCACCCTGACACTCCTGTCTGTCTCAGGCTGTCCTCCACTCAAAATGTTAACAGCTCCTGTTGTGTTGGCTCCCCTAAGAAGTACCAGCTCTGTTCAAAGCAGGTATGATATTGATCCTTTACTGATTGATTACAATAAGGAAACGGTAGAAATAAGCATTGAAGCTTTTGTCTGTGTTTGTTCGTTTTGTGTATGTATTTGTTTTGTAGCCGTGTCCCAGCACCAGTGTTAGCTTCAAGCAGCACCAGTGTTCCCAGTTCAACTCTAAAGCCTTTGGAAGGAGATACTATCAGTGGATACCCCTGTACCCAGGTCAGCCTCATGTGTCAGTTCACTTTCATCATCTACGTTTGACGATGCAACAGTAGATACAACATGTGAAGATTGTGTATTTGACACGATGTAGCCAGTGCAATTTGTTGATGTTGTTAAAGAAATGCTTTCTTAAATGTGTCCTTCCCCATGTAGCCGATTACATCAGCATCTCCAATAGACCATGTGACCTGCAGTGTACCACCATCAGTGGTGAGCGACAGCTGCTGGTTCCTGCCCACGATGGCACCTCCTGTCGGGATACTAAAAACCATGGAGTGTGTATCGAGGGGATGTGTCAGGTAACCAACCAGAAAAAGTTCAGATGCTTTTTTACTGTAGAAAATCTTAATGAAATATTTTCAACATCATAGAAAATACACTCATTAGCTGCTTCGTTAGCTTGTACGCCGTGGTGTTCATTCAACAAGGCGCTCAGACTTTTTCGTCTACTTTGGCATGATGGCACAGGTGCTGCAGCTTTGTGGTCAGCATTTTCATGATGTTCCACTACATCCCACAGCTGCTCTGTCAGACTCATTGTGCTCGTCATGCATGATGCTTTTAATTTACCGCCATGATTTCTCAGGCAGTCTGAGATGATATGAGCTGTTTGGTTCGAGTATCTGTTAGAGGAGGGTAAACTCTGCAGAGGAGGACGCAGCTGCTGTCAGTACTGAGGCATGCTGGGAACAGCCTTCACCTTTCAACACATGGTTTCACTTCACTATAAAGAAGTTCTTTGTATGTTCTGCCGTCGCTGTAGTAGGGGGGGAGCTAAAGGAGCTGACATTCATGACCTTTCTTCTTGAACCCAGATGTGGGGCAGCTGACTGCCCTGTTGGGCTCCACGTCACCTTTCCTCCCCACTCTGACATGTGGTTGAACTCGGCTGTGTTTAAAAGTGTGCTTTAAAGAGCAAAACATGTGAACACCTTCACCCAATCACGTGGCTTGGAAGAATATATTTCCTGGTAGTAAAAATTCAAGTCAGGTGTTTCTGGTTGTTGTGAGAAAAAACTGCATGAGTGTTGTCTCTGAAGAACAAACAGTGTCACATGTATGTGTATTATGTCTGCTCCTCTGTTCCAGCCTGTGGGGTGTGATGGGGAGCTGTACAGCAGTAAGACTGTAGACAGATGTGGTGTGTGCGGAGGAAACGGGACATCGTGCCAGCGGATCTCTGGATCCTACAGGAAGGCACTCACACAGTTAGGTAACACACACACAGATAACCACATTCAACATATCTAACTGGCACAGGACGAGCATTTAGTGATTGTTTCACTCATCAGACAGCTCAAGGAAACCATTATCTTTACAACCACCTCAGCGAAATCCACTGCACGGTGTCCTGTAAACATGTGTCGTCATAGAAGCCTGAAACCGGGGTGGATGACTCCATGATGTCTTCACCCCCTTCTGCTGGTTTGTTACTACGCTGCCCGCCAGCAGGCTGCCCGCCAGCAGGACTCTCGAAGCGAGGGAAGCTTTTTCAACATATTTTTTAATGCCTTGATTTTGCCTGCAAGGAGCCAGACTTTGTAATCTTTTTTTAAAAAATTGGTCTTGAACATTAATGTTCTTGAATTTATGAGTTTTTATTTGGACACGGGAATGTTTTTCAGTCAGTTAAATAACTTTACATTGATCCTGACATCATTCTGTTTCTACACATAACAGAAAACTTAGCAAAGAAGACATTTTAAATTGCATCTGTAGGCAATTTATTGCTAGCAACACATACACCAGTTTGTTCTTAGTTGGACCAATGAAAAATGTTGTTTGACAGCATGGTTTTGTACCAACACGGCTTCCCAAAGAGATATTGCCATGAAACTTGGCATATTGCAACATGGTGTAAAGTACGTTCTTAAAACATCAGAAGAAACAGGAGAAGTTAAGGACAAAAGAAGTGGCACACCTGAAATTCTACAGCAGATGAACAGTTATGTCCTTCAGTAATAAGGAAAATATCCAGCAAAGACCTGACAGGATCTGAGAAATGCATCTGACCCTTCGGCTGATTCATTTACTTTCCACAGAAGCCTCATTAGACGTGCTCTGAATGGAAGGACGGCTGTCAAGAAGCCACTGTTAAGGAACAGAAAGAGGGAGAACAGGCTGAAGTATGCCACATTAGAACTGGACTGGAAATCGCAGGCAACGTAACTCTTATGGAGTGATGGATCCAAACGGACTGGATCTAATCAGGAGTCCAACTGTCTACAGCCATGTTTCAAAGATGTTGGAGGCAGACGTCGACGCATGGTGTAATCCCATCGTGTGATGCAGTACCAGTGCATTAAAAACATACTTAGATAGGTTAGCCTTCGCCAGAGATCTGTCCTCACCAGACTCAGTCCTCGTATTCACAGAAATGTGTTCCTGCTGATAAACTCTTGGAGTGTTTTTTCTTTCCAATTGTGTTGCAGTTTAGTGACAAGTTTGTTTTTGTCATCAGGTTATGTGTTTATCACCAACATCCCAGCTGGAGCTTCAGACATTCAGATCATAGAGAGGCACAAGACGGAGAACATCCTGGGTGAGAACGTACAGCTTCTTTAAGGTCAATATCATCAGGGACCATGAGGGACCATGGTTCAATATCATCAAATATATGCATATATATCAGGGGTGCAACGATATTCGTATCGATATTGAACCGTTCGATACAGTGCTTTCGGTTCGGTACGCATATGTATCAAACAATACAAAATTTTTAATTTATTTTATCAACTTTCCTTCTGACGATGCTGTCTGTGTTGAGCGCTCAGTGGATCTGCGTTCGACTACTCCGCCTAGGCTGCACTGTCGAGCGCAGATCCACTGAGCGCAGCACAAGCTAGCAAGACAGAAGCTAAGCTCGTTGCAACATGGCAAATTGAACCTCCCCCACCCTCATTCAGATCTGGCGTTTGGAACTATTTTGTTCTTCATGTGACGTATGACCCTGAAGGTAAGCGCGTCATGGACAAAAGTAAAATAGTGTGTTGCATGTGCCACGCAATGCTCAATTACATGGGTGGGAGCTAGTGTGTTAGCGCAGTTAGCTCGTCTTGACACCGTCCAGCCCCACGCACAGGGCGATCCGCGGTAGCTCGTTAACGGAGATTTGCCGTGTTGTGGCGTTAACGTCATTTCAGATTAACGCTGACAGCACTAGTGGGAACACAACAAATATGACTGCACATTTACTCCGACATCATCCTAGTGCAAAGACAAGTGGAAGCAGACAAAAACAACAAGCACGCATGCTGCAAATGTTATGCTGGGCTTACACTGTGCGATTTTTGGCCCAGTTTGAGCCGATTTTTGAGTCGTGCGACCGTTTTGGCGATCGGCCCGATTTTGGCCTTCATCATGCGTCGTGCATCGTGTAGTATACGTGGGGTAATGCTGGGCAGACACTGCGATTTTTTCAGTCGCGTGATTCAGCTCCTGCTCAAACTGTACGATTGACTCGCAGGGGTTAGAAGTTCATAGGTCATGATGCAGGGTTTCACACTATACGGCCCAATGCTCTGATGCGACCTGAGTGCTCACACTGTGCGTCCATAAAATGAAGGTTATAACAGAAATTCTGTCGCTCGCTCTCCCTCTCTGTCAACTTTGCTAAATTGCTAATGAAAAACATTGATCAGGCAGCTGTGATTGAGCAGCAGTGTAGATCCAACTATTTTCACGGTTGTTGTGGTCGTGATAATTTTGTGAGGCCACATGGAAAAGGCTCGGATGAGCTTGCCAAAGTTCTACAAGTTGTGCCTCCATCGCTTGTGTCCAGATCACACGCTGCACTGCCGTGCTGCGCCGTCTTTTTCGCTGACATTTGTGTTTGCGCGTGCGCAGTGTGACTAACTGCGGTGACACCCTCACGACCAAGCGATTGATGATTGGGAGCTGGTCGTGAGGTGTTAATCGCTTCTCGTTACCCCACGTATACTACACGATGCACGACGCACGATGAAGGCCAAAATCGTGCCGATCGCCAAAACGGTCGCACGACTCAAAAATTGGCTCAAAATGGGCCAAAAATCGCACAGTGTCTGCCCAGCATAACACCGCGGTAAAGTGAGCCGTCATTTGTGAGCCGCGGTCAAGCCAGCCGCCTCCTATCCGCCGCATAAATTTCCTTGCGCTTTTACACCAGTCTTTACGGTAGCGCCTTTTCGCTTTATGTGCCGATTGAAAGACTATACCCGCGCGCGCACAAATTACAATGTAGCAGCCCGATACAGTCAATACAATTATGGAAATGTCAGAAATTCATTTAAAATCATCCTGAGTAGTTGATGTCCAACTTTCAACACATCCCCCCTCTGGGACACCTACTGTACCTGTGTGCCAGGTTTCACCCAGATTTACTGTAGAATTCCTCAGAAATTAACCCCTGTTAGGCCCTTAAAAAATGCACCCTCTAAAGGCCCTAGGGACCAAAAATGGTCCCACCCCTAAAGGTGCAATAAAAAGATTAAATATTCATTTTTTTCCCACTTTAAATTGGTCAGTCTTTTAAAACTACTTCTCCCTGAAATATTCATATAAAGTTTTAATTATATTTTCGTTGTTTTAACCCTTTAAATCCCAGTTTTATTACATGAGCGCACTGTTTTTTTAGCCCCAAAAAACAAAAAAACTAAATATTTTCAAAAAAACCCATTTGAAGTAATATTAGTTTGTTATTATAATTAGGCCTTTAGCTGGACCAAAGATTGGCACCAACATTCATTCTGATCAATTACTATTTTTTTTGCAGGAGCAGATTTAAAAAAATGCATCCTCTAAAGGCCCTAAGGACCAAAAATGGTCCCGCCCCAAAAACTGCAATAAAAAGATTATATATTCATATTTTTTTCCACTTTAAATTGGTCAGTCTTTTAAAACTACTTCTCCCTAAAATATTCATATAAAGTTTTAATTATATTTTCGTTGTTTTAACCCTTTAAATCCCAGTTTTATTACATGAGCGCACTGTTTTTTTAGCCCCAAAAAACAAAAAAACTAAATATTTTCAAAAAAAAACATTTGAAGTAATATTAGTTTGTTATTATAATTAGGCCTTTAGATGGACCAAAGATTGGCACCAACATTCATTTTGATCCACTTTTATTTTTTTTGCAGGAGCAGATTTAAAAAAATGCATCCTGTAAAGGCCCTAAGGACCAAAAATGGTCCCGCCCCAAAAAATGCAATAAAAAGATTATATATTCATATTTTTTTCCACTTTAAATTGGTCAGTCTTTTAAAACTACTTCTCCCTAAAATATTCATATAAAGTTTTAATTATATTTTCGTTGTTTTAACCCTTTAAATCCCAGTTTTATTACATGAGCGCACTGTTTTTTTAGCCCCAAAAAACAAAAAAACTAAATATTTTCAAAAAAAACCATTTGAAGTAATATTAGTTTGTTATTATAATTAGGCCTTTAGATGGACCAAAGATTGGCACCAACATTCATTTTGATCCACTTTTATTTTTTTTGCAGGAGCAGATTTAAAAAAATGCATCCTGTAAAGGCCCTAAGGACCAAAAATGGTCCCGCCCCAAAAAATGCAATAAAAAGATTATATATTCATATTTTTTTCCACTTTAAATTGGTCAGTCTTTTAAAACTACTTCTCCCTGAAATATTCATATAAAGTTTTAATTATATTTTCGTTGTTTTAACCCTTTAAATCCCAGTTTTATTACATGAGTGCACTGTTTTTTTAGCCCCAAAAAACAAAAAAACTAAATATTTTCAAAAAAAAACATTTGAAGTAATATTAGTTTGTTATTATAATTAGGCCTTTAGATGGACCAAAGATTGGCACCAACATTCATTTTGATCCACTTTTATTTTTTTTGCAGGCGCAGATTTAAAAAAAATGCACCCTCTAAAGGCCCTAAGGACCAAAAATGGTCCCGCCCCAAAAAATGCAATAAAAAGATTATATATTCATATTTTTTTCCACTTTAAATTGGTCAGTCTTTTAAAACTACTTCTCCCTGAAATATTCATATAAAGTTTTAATTATATTTTCGTTGTTTTAACCCTTTAAATCCCAGTTTTATTACATGAGCGCACTGTTTTTTTAGCCCCAAAAAACAAAAAAACTAAATATTTTCAAAAAAACCCATTTGAAGTAATATTAGTTTGTTATTATAATTAGGCCTTTAGATGGACCAAAGATTGGCACCAACATTCATTTTGATCCACTTTTATTTTTTTTGCAGGAGCAGATTTAAAAAAATGCATCCTGTAAAGGCCCTAAGGACCAAAAATGGTCCCGCCCCAAAAAATGCAATAAAAAGATTATATATTCATATTTTTTTCCACTTTAAATTGGTCAGTCTTTTAAAACTACTTCTCCCTGAAATATTCATATAAAGTTTTAATTATATTTTCGTTGTTTTAACCCTTTAAATCCCAGTTTTATTACATGAGCGCACTGTTTTTTTAGCCCCAAAAAACAAAAAAACTAAATATTTTCAAAAAAAAACATTTGAAGTAATATTAGTTTGTTATTATAATTAGGCCCTTAGATGGACCAAAGACTGGCACCAACATTCATTCTGATCAATTACTATTTTTTCTAGGAGCACAGTAAATGTAATATATTGGTGATCATGTTTTCACTTTTTGATTATGTTAACTGCTTATTGGCACTTATTATTTACTTATTGCTTATTACCACTAAATACTATTACCTTGTTGTGTTCTAAAATAAAATAAAAAAATATGAAAATAAAAATACAAGATCACTTTGAACCACAAAACATTTATTTTTAGAACTTTAGAACAATGAACATGTGCTGTTTGGAATGGGGAAAGGTATGAGAGATGGGGGCTGGGGGTGGGGGGGGGGCAGTCCTGTACAGGTGGAGCAGTTGCTGCAGATGGTCAGGCTGTGCTCCTTGCATGCGCCCTTCCCACATTTGCAGCAGACGGTAAAGACCCTCCTTCTTCCTGTGCAAAGGTCACATTGCTTCCTCACCTTAGATCTGATGGCTGCAGAGGGGCCTGGAGAGGGATCTGCAGCAGCACCCTGCACCTGTTTCACATGCTCTGCTGTGTGGGAAGAGCGGGGAAGTCGCTCTCTCTTGGCAATGTGCGGTTGAACTAAGGTTTCTCCGACCTCCTCGATGTAGAGCCTCCTTCTGTAAGCTTTGCTTTGCTGCCAGGCTGGTTGAACCGCGGTCCACAGGACGTAACCATTATAGAGCGAAATGTCAATCAGATGGTGGAAAAGGGCTAACGGCCACCGCCTCGTTCGCCTCCTACAGGTGTAGGTGGCAACAGCCTAATAAAAAAACAAAACACACACACAAAAAAAACCCATTAAACCTACGTATATTTTACACAAGAATATATGAGCAAGAATGAATAAATTCGTGCGCAACTGATGCGTAATGACACCTACCTGATCGAGTTTGTCCACACCTCCCTTGGATTTGTTATAATCCTTTATTATGTGTGGCCTTCTCTTCGGCTCGTCGCAGACTCCTGGAGTGCGGTGTTTGGAGCTCATCAGGAGGACATTTCTGCCGCGGCGGGGGACGTATGACACGGCCCTGTGCGTCCTAGTGAAAGCAAAGACGGAGGAAAACACTCCTCTCCCCCTTGTCTGCAGCAGTTGTGGCGGAAGCTCGGGCTTGTTCTTCCTAATGGTGCCAACCAGGGTATTTTTTCGCCTGAGCAGCTCCTTTGACAGAGGGAAGGAAGTAAAAAAATTGTCACAGGTGACGCTGTGTCCCTGGAGCCCCTCTGTCAGCTCCAGAACCACTCGCATCCTCTGGTTGATCTCAGCGCGCCCACCGGCTGCTTTTCCCGTGTAGAGCTGTAGTTTCCAGGCATAAGACGTCTCTACATCGCAGACCGCCCATACCTTCAGACCATACTTTGCTGGCTTTTTGGGCATATACTGCCTGAAGGCGCACCTCCCTTTGAAAGGGACAAGTTGTTCATCCACACAAATTTCCTTGTTTGGCCAGAACATCATCTGGAGGCGATAGGTCCAAATATCCCAGATTTTGCGAAATGGACCCAGTTTGTCATCACGGTGTCTTGGTCTCGCAAGTCTGTCGTCGAATCGCAGAGCCCTGGTAATGTAGTGAAACCTTTTCTCGGACATGGTAGCCCGAAAAACCACCCGGCCGGATTTCTCACTCCAGAGACTGAGTGTTGATTCGTTTCGGGAACGGTAAACACCGGCCAGAATTAGTAGCCCCACATACGCACGCAGTTCATCGCTGTCCACGTCTTTCCAGTCAGCGATAGCACGTCTCCCCTGGAGATTGGTCATTGAGACGATATGCAGGATAATTTCATCGGTGACGAAAAGAGAAAAACTGGATTGTAGGTCACTGATCTGGGCGATGGCATAAAAAGTAGGTCCGGTGTGTCCCGTGGCCGCTGGAACGTAGCGGAGCGTCTCAGCGTTTGTCGGAGACCACTTTGTTCCATTTTTGGAAACCCACCCTGCCGATTCTTCCTCCATCTCTCCGCTCTCATTTTCAGACTCTGATCCATATGAGTCGGAACCGGACTCCTGCTCCTCCATTTCCTCCTCCGAAGAAATCTCCGCGTCATCCCCGGGGGATGACGAGGCGCTATCCCCCGAATCACTGCGGTCAAGTGAGCCCTCACTTACGAAGTCACAGTCAAGCTAGCCGCACCGCCAGCCGCACCGAAAATGTGGTTGCATTACTCTTACGCATATTACGGTATCGGTGCCGACTGGCTTAGAAACGCAGTGTTTTCTGTCCTGACACTACATTACTTCACAATCCACTCCCAGTTTTGGTTTATCTCCACTTTTCCCCCTGTGATCCACAGCCCAAATTACTGTACGGTTTTTGAGAAAATTGATAGTAAACTTTGCACAATTTACTCCACTGTACTTTTAATTTCCTCATCTGTGACCTCAGATTACAGGAAAACTATAAGAGGTGACGCAGATATTTCACTGGATTATGACTCTGGGTGACCCCCACTCTGCACCCTGTCATCCACAGCCAATATTACTGTACGGTTTTTGAGAAAATTGATAGTAAACTTTGCACAATTTACTCTACTGTACTCTATATATTCTCATTTTTGAGCTCAGATTACAGGAAAACTGTAAGAGGTGACACAGATATTTCACTGGATTATGACTCTAGGTTGTCGCCACTCTTCACCCTGTCATCCACAGCAAAAATTACTGTACGGTTTTTGAGAAAATTTATAGTAAAATCTTCCCATTTTGCTTTACTGTACTCTACATATTCTCATCTTTAACCTCAGATTACAGGAAAACTGTAAGAGGTGACGCAGATATTTCACTGGATTATGACTCTAGGTTGTCGCCACTCTTCACCCTGTCATCCACAGCAAAAATTACTGTACGGTTTTTGAGAAAATTGATAGTAAAATCTTCCCATATGCAGTAATTGTATTTGAATTAGTTAAATATGAGTGGGCAACTCTGACCATGACAAGACTGCATTTACTTTAAGAAATTAATAAAAAAATGTAGACATATTGTTGTCATTATTTCTACTCTTCAATTTGATGTGTTTTTTCTTTAAGATAGTATCAGAAGTTGCTCCTCCACCATGAAAAAAAAACAGCTGCATGTATTCTTTTGCTACAGCCATGATTCTCCTCTGTGGTCTTCCTCATTCATCCTGTTTGGAGCTTAATGTTCAACATCCTTTAACTATTAAAATTACAGAAGTAGAAGAAAGTAATCATCAGAGCAGGAATCATGATAAATGATAAATAGATTACCAGTACATGAAAACATAACATTTGCATAATTTCTCTGATAACCCTGCATTGGATGGGTTTATTAACGGTGGGCTGAAATTGTACTATAGTCTGCTGATGAGGAACTTTTTAGAGTGTTGAATTAAATGTCCTCCACAATCTGTATATGAATTGTCATTAAAACCATAGAGATTCTTACTTATAAAGGAAAGAAAAGTGTGACAATGCCCATCAACATATAGTGTATATTTTTTGAAACATTACAAAGATACATGTAATTCTGGGTTCACCTGAATTACGGATTAGACTGGTGGACAAACAGATGTTGTGTACAACTGGTGACAGCATCAGTGACAGGGATGCCAAAAGGAAGAACAAATTAATCAGCAAGGCTGGAAGCAGAATTAGGAGGCGTCATAGTCAGTGAGGGTCAGAGATCAATGAACAAATTTCCCACCATCATGGATAATGCATCACTCTCAAAAGGATTCAAAATTTGGGCCATGAAGAACAGTTCAGGAAACCGATTTTATTGTTTCGTCTGTGAAACTGTATAAATGAAATGTAAATTATGTTAAAGGCAAACACATTTGTAAGCAATAAGAAACAAACATGCTTTGCATTATGCCTTTAAACATCTGTACAGACTTGATACAATATTTATTAACTGAATTTAAAAACATGTTTTACATAGTGGGAGTATTTCTTTTACTGATGATATTTCAATGATATGTATTTTCTATGACTGAAAAATGCTCTAACACATGGCAATAACAGCAGATGTGGCAATTTTGTAATTTGTTGTATAAATTTGATATTATTTTAGGCAGTATATTTTCTTAGCCTTTATCATACTCTGTCAACACAGCAATCTCAGAAACCGTACAGTATATTTGGCTGTGGATGACAGGGTGCAGAGTGGGGGTCACCCAGAGTCATAATCCAGTGAAATATCTGCGTCACCTCTTATAGTTTTTCTGTAATCTGAGCTCAAAGATGAGAATATATAGAGTACAGTAGAGTAAATTGTGCAAAGTTTACTATCAATTTTCTCAAAAACCGTACAGTAATTCTTGCTGTGGATCACAGGGTGAAGAGTGGCGACAACTTAGAGTCATAATCCAGTGAAATATCTGCGTCACCTCTTACAGTTTTCCTGTAATCTGAGGTCAAAGATGAGGCTATATAGAGTACAGTAAAGCAAAATGGGAAGATTTTACTATCAATTTTCTCAAAAACCGTACAGTAATTTTGGCTGTGGATGACAGGGTGAAGAGTGGGGGTCACCCAGAGTCATAATCCAGTGAAATATCTGCGTCACCTCTTATAGTTTTTCTGTAATCTGAGGTTAAAGATGAGGAGATTAAAAGTACAGTAGAGTAAATTGGGTAAATTTTATTGTTAATTTTCTCTGAATCATACAGTAATTTGGGCTGTGGATCACAGGGGAAAAGTGGAGATACACTAAAACTGGGAGTGGATTGTGAAGTAAAATAGTGTCAGGACACAATAGACTGCGTTTCTAAGCCGGGCTTCACCCATACCGTAATATACGTAAGAGTAGTGCAACCACATTTTCGGTGCGGCTGGCGGTGCGGCTAGCTTGACTGTGACTTCGTAAGTGAGGGCTCACTTGACCGCAGTGCACAACGAGACGCGATTAACACCTCACGACCAGCTCCCGATCATCAATCGCTTGGTCGGGAGGATTTCAAACCTGTTTGAAATATATATGATTAGTGTATTACAGTAAGCAAACTAATCCAACTCCTAAGTAACTTTTTAAAGGAAGAGAACAGGATTAGTAGCTAAACTCTGGGTACTGCTATGTTAGAAAATGATGACTCTGTGTTGAGGTGCATTCTGCATGGCTTCCAACACTCAGCTGTTCATTCTGTAATTTCACTACAGATCCCAGACCTGCACAGGAAGCAAATATCATCACATTTCAGTGGTGATGAGCGTTTTAGTCTCCAGCTAAGACTTGGTCATTTTCACTAGTTTTAAGTTAAAGAAGTCCAGTTTGACACCAGGACCGTCTTTTTTGGGTTCTGTGAATTTTCCTCCTGTCTCGAGGTATTTGAGAGTAAGAACATGCAGATCTGAACCACCTATCTAGGTTCCTAAAGTCATTCACGTCTCATCTGAAAGGCGTCTTCAGTCCTACCAACTGATGGGACGTCCCTGGCCTCAAGTGGCTCCCATCAGTTTGTCATGTGTTCGTCACCAACATCCCAGTTGGGATTTTACTGTGTCAGTTAAAGCTGACATCAGCGTGGAAATAAAACGTGTCTGGGAACAACTGCAGAGTAGGCGGAGTTTTTTTTCACAAAGGACACAGCATCTCCTCATCAACAGCCAATCACAAGTACTTCCTGTTTCCATGTGTCTAATATATGCTTTGAATTATGAGTTGTACTTCACTGCTCTGTGTTCAGCGAGATTTAAGTCCACAGATATGTGACTTGAATCTTTAAGCGCCTGATAATAAAATAGTGCTAGGTTGTCTCGTGTGCGTCTCTCAGTAGAGCACAGTTGTCACTTTGAAGGTAGATGTGAGATATATGTGGTCAGGGAGCCCCGTCAGCTGTTAGAAACATGCGTTTCAGATGAGAGCTCTTCAACAACTAACAAACAAGTCCCATCTCCTCAAGCCCTTAGACTACCACGGCCTAGATGGGAATGTAGACAATCTGAATGATATTGTGTGCCAGTGTGGTGCTGCTTATTGTGGTTGCACCAGCACAACCTTTGCTCAGTGCTTCTACCCGCTGTAGGTTTGGCCCCTTGGCTCGGGGACAACATGTAGGAAAACACTGTCCCGTTTTGGTACATGCTCAGTACCATTGGCCTGGATTTACAAAGACACACATGTACACACTGAAGCTCTGACATTTGAAAAGGACTTTTTAGCCCTCCTACCTGACGTTTTCCCTTCTTTCTAGCTCTGTCAGATGAAGCGGGATATTTCTTCTTCAATGGGAACACTGTGTTTGACAATCCTCAGAATTTCCACGTGGCAGGAACAGTGTTCAAGTACCGACGTCCAAGCGTCGTGTTGTCTGATGGGTTGGAATACATCATTGCCCAGGGACCCACTCTGCAGGGTCTTAATGTTATGGTAGTACAGGAACACACACACACACACACACACACACACACACACACGTGTTTGTTAGTTTGACTGTAACAAGGCTGCGTGTCATTTCAGTACTACAACTTGAATGGGAAACTCCCCCACATCACCTACGAGTATACCATCCCACTCAAGTCTCAAGCAGCTGCCGCGGCCTCACGCCACTCCAATCTTAACCTCACCTATAATGACGTAAACGTGGATGTCAGAGGGGATCAGAGTATCTCGATGAACCACAGCAGAGGGTCAGCATCTGTCCATCACGACCTGCACGACCACCCAGATGTCCAGCTGCAGGAAGAAGAGGAGGAGGAAGTGGTGTGGGAGATCCAGACCGCCAGACCAGCACCAGTGGACATTATGGTCTACAGACCAGCTGACGTCATCACTCGTGTGTTTAGTCACAATGATGTGGAGGAACAGGGACCTCCAGCACCATCTGGCTACAGTAAGTTTCATCTTACTTGTATTATTAAAGATGTTCTGAGTCGTGCCAGAGGTTCAATCAGGAGACAACAACAGCTTTAGTGATCCTTTAATCTTCCGTGATATTGGTGCTTTCTAACCACATGATTTCTGCCACTGTCTTTCTTTTCTCTGGTCATGAAGAAAGCTCTTCCAACTCTTCCAACGAGCACTCGGCTGAAGATGACAACACGCTAATGCTCACCTTCCCAGGTAGAAAAGACAAATCCAGTTGTTTCCCAAATGTTTTCACTTCAGACATCTTCCTTGTGTACAGTAAGGCGGTGGTTCCCAAACTTGCTTTGCTAGGCCCCCGTTGTCTTACAAGAACCCCGCCCACACACACACGTGCACACACGCCCATATTTTGTTTCAAACTCCACTGCAGTTTATAAATTGTAAACAATGAAAGAAATAAAAGGTTACAGGTTGCAATTAAATAAACCGCTACCTCCTTTTAAAAAAAGAAAAACAAACCATCTTTAATTATTTTACGTATAGTTGTTTGTGTTGTTTTTTAGGTTTTTACTGTGTAATAATATTCAACATTTTTCAAAAAAATGTCTGTGCAGAGTGTTTAAAACATGAACGACTGTGGGATACTGTTTGTCCGTGATTTGAACCGGGGGAACAAACTGTGTCGGTGTCACTGACCAAACGTCTTCCCCCTGCGTGGCGAGCATTCACTGGGCACGGAGCGAGGATCCAGTTATTCCGCCTCCGTTACAGATATTAGACGTGGAAGGAGCGAGTGTTGTTACATTACCATTCAGTTTGAGGGTTACACCAGAAAATTTATATTTATTGTTCTCACGTGGTAACAGACAGGATTATTTTAACAAACATTTTGCTTGGTAATTATTTTTATCCTCCTGTAACTTTACTGTATAAAGAGCTAAAACCTCCAAAGTTTCAGGAGTAGTTAGTCGTTTTAAGAAGTGTTTGTGAACTAAAAATCAAGAATGTGGGATCCTGTTTGTCCGTGATTTGGAGAGCCCAGCGCTGCTCCCGACGCAGGGAAACAGATCCTGGTGGGGAGACCTGCCTTGGAACGACAGCTGTTGTGCAGGTGAAGCCAAAAACATGATATCCTTCATCAATATGTTCTAGTCTTTGGCTTGGAAGGAAGTTGGTTTGGAAGAATATTTGGTAAATGGACTGGTTCATATATAGCGCTCTTCTACTCTATCTGAGCACTCAAAGTGCTTTATACAAGTATGGGTGGGTGAGTGAATACTTTGGACAATACAGGGTGTGAACGCGGAATAATACAGTCTGATGTTGATCAGCTATGTGTGTGACTGGGAGCAGCTTCATTTTTCAGACAATGATCCTGAACAGAGATGCTTCTACTGCCAATAAAGGAACCTGGAGAACTCCTCCTGAAGGCTGCTTAAACTTCAGAGTTCATGGTGTGAATAAGACCTGTGGTCACACCAAAGCTCACTGGACTCACGCACCAGTGTTGGGCCAATATACTACAACCACAGTTCCAGTGAAGTTGGGATGTTGTGTAACACAACACAGATGTTCACAAAGTGGTGAACCTCGCCCCAGCCTTTAAAACGACTGAGCCGTTTGGGGATGCTCATGACAAACACCTGTTTCCCACTAACCTGTTCACCAACTTTCCCAGTCTTTTGCTGTCCCTGTAGCCGTTTCCCATTTTTCTAGCAAATTGTAAGGAAGTGAGGGAAAGCGCAAGAACAGGACTGTAGAGTTTGACTTTGATTATATACAAGTTATGAAAAAGACACCTAATAATATGAAGATTAGAAAATAAAAAATGAAACCTTAACCTTGAAAGTAATTTTAAAAATCATTTGTTGTTCACAGGTGATCAGAGGGTTCATCCTGCAGCAGAAGATGCTCCCCACCTGCTGCTGGAGGAGACAAACACTCACTCAGCCACACACACACCCACTGAGCAGCAGTCAGTTGCTGCTGCAGACACAGACACAAGCTCACAAATGCACAGGGACGTTGTCACAGTCATGGACTCTGTGGCCTCAGAAACAGTCAGTGGTCCTCACACCGCCATCCTGGTAGAGCTGCAGCAGGTGTCAGAGGTCCAGGCAGCCGACACGGAGAGGTACGATGAAGCATCTCATGATCCTCAGAGCTTATTCTGCATTTGTACTGTAATCATAACAAGAACTGCTTCACATACAGTCCTTCATCTCATCACCACACTGGGTTCAGATGTGTGCAGACTGGTCTGGGCTTTAACACGTGATCCTCAGGTTCAGTGAAGTCATTGTGACATTGGTGGGTTTCATGAATCTGCCTCCTGTCTGTGTTTCTGCTTCCTTCTAGCAACAACTTTGATGTGGAGCCACATATTAGTCTGGGAGACCTGTATAGCTGGAAGGTGTCTGCTTATGCTCCATGCAGTTCCACCTGTACAACAGGTAAACACAAAGCTGTCACCTGATACTGTTAGAGCCAAACCAGATATTTGTGTGATTGGCTGCTGCTGCAAATCAGCACAGATTCAAGCACAGTGTAAAAGTGATTGTTCTACATTTAACTGAAGGTGATCATAGTGACACTGTACTCGCTATCCCTGAGGGACTGATGAACTCCTGATGCAGGTCTAGACTTGGTGATGCGATGTTACAGTACTGCTCTGACACTGGACAAACCGTATTATGTTGTAACTTTGTAACTAAAAATATGATTTTGACTAACACTCCTTGTTTAATAATCCATACTGAAGAAGTGAATTTGTCAACAACAGTTGCAGTGGAAACGTTTCATTGTGTTTGACGCTTCGTGCTCTTCCTGACTGAATCAGGCTGAAATGGTATGAACAGGCCGGGGGGCCAAAAACCTGCATTTTCAGTGTTGCCACATAATCGTGTCAGTCACAGCTGCACTCAGGATGGAGAGTACAATGTGATGGTAAAAATGGCTCACAGTGATGCTCTGGCTTTGTGCTGGGAGACTGCTGCAAACTGAGACCCAGCCTAAACGTGATCGACCTGTTTAGGTGAGCTTGAAAGAAGAGCTGATGTCTGCTTTGTGTAGTGTTGCAGTCTGTGGTGAAATCATACGATGCACAGAGCAGGAGAGCAGCACAGAACTACCAGAGCAATCTAAAAATGGCTCTGAACACCATCTGTCCATGAAGCCAGATAACACACACCAATGAGTTAAACTGCAGGAATGTCTTAAAGACATAAAGACCTGGATGGCCGCTAACTTTCTGCTTCTTAATTCAGATCAAACTGAGGTTATTGTACTCGGCCCTGAAAAGCTTAGAAATATGGTATCTAAGCAGATTCTTACTCTGGATGGCATTACCTTGGCCTCCAGTAACGCTGTGAGGAACCTTGGAGTCATTTTTGACCAGGACATGGAGGATGTTCATCTCTGTGAGCACTGTGTGGTGGGGTGGCTGTAGCTCAGCAGGTGGAGCAGGGTCTTGCATGAATGTGTGTGAATATTAGATAATTAGCACTTACACAGAAGAACCATAGAAAAATCATAAATGAATGGGTGCACGAGGCAAGTTGTAAAAGTGCTCAGAGGAGAGAAGTTCTGAGATGTACTGTGTTCCCAGGTATCACCAGCACATATGCCCTGTGCGTCCGGTATGATGGCACTGAAGTTGACGACCGTTATTGTGACTCTCTGACCCGACCGGAGCCCACACAAGAGTTCTGCATTGGAAAGCAATGTCCTCCACGGTACTGTTTCACCTCAGACTCACTGCAAAATCCACACCACGTTTAACACAGTTTTATGTGTGAATGGAAATGCTGGTTAACTGGAGAAACCAATCATGTTCAGTCAGGACCTCTGAGGTGGAGCAGGGTTAGAAGCAGCTTTGATCGTAGCACACGTTTCCCAGGTGAACAGTACTGATGCTGGCTGACTCTGAGATCTGCAGGGATGGATCTCCATGTCATGGCTGAACTAACACTATGCCTGATTTCAGATGATGCTGACATACTCTGAAGTCAGATGCTACTTTTAGGACCTGGAGACTTGGAGTTCACACTGGGACGAACCAAACGTGCCATTTTTATCAAATAAATCAATAAATAAACTGTTAAAAACTGACCTTTGCATCTACAGTGGGGCAAAAAAGTATTTAGTCAGCCACCGATTGTGCAAGTTCCCCCACTTAAAATGATGACAGAGGTCAGTAATTTGCACCAGAGGTACACTTCAACTGTGAGAGACAGAATGTGAAAAAAAAAATCCATGAATCCACATGGTAGGATTTGTAAAGAATTTATTCGTAAATCAGGGTGGAAAATAAGTATTTGGTCACCTCAAACAAGGAAAATCTCTGGCTCTCACAGACCTGTAACGTCTTCTGTAAGAAGCTTTTCTGTCCCCCACTCGTTACCTGTATGAATGGCACCTGTTTGAACTCATCATCTGTATAAAAGACACCTGTCCACAGCCTCAAACAGTCAGACTCCAAACTCCGCCATGGCCAAGACCAAAGAGCTTTCGAAGGACACCAGGAAAAGTATTGTAGACCTGCACCAGACTGGGAAGAGTGAATCTACAATAGGCAAGCAGCTTGGTGTGAAAAAATCAACTGTGGGAGCAATCATCAGAAAATGATGAGACAAGATGGCGCCGAGTATGGCAGCCTCGTCGCGAGCTCCCCCAAGCAACGGCTTTTTTCTGTGTTTAATTTTACTTTTCCTTTATTTTTTCACGAGCAGCACTTGTCTCCTTGTGTACGACCGACAAACCTTACTGGACATAAAAGACGGTCTTTCTTATAACTTTCCGGAGTTCAAGTTTTGCAACACGGACGCTCCGTTTGCAGACCCCCCATTCATCTCACCTGAGACGCCTTTGTTCTCTGGCCCTGGAGGCCGCAAACGCCGACGCAGAGGGAGAAGACCTGGCGTTCTGGTTCGACTGAGACGGCGCACTTACAGACCACCGTTACCCAGTTTATTACTGGCTAATGTGCAGTCTCTGGAGAACAAGCTGTGCGAGCTTCGGGCACGGATCTCATTCCAGCGAGAGATGCGGGACTGCTGCGTGATCTGCCTCACAGAAACCTGGCTATCGGACAAAGTACCGGACTCCGCAATACAACTGCCCGGGTTCTCTGTGCACCGCGCGGACAGGTCACAGGATCTTACTGGGAAAAGCAGAGGCGGTGGTGTGTGTTTCATGATCAACAACAGCTGGTGTGATTATGCGAACGTGCACCCGGTCAAATCCTTCTGCTCACCGGACCTGGAGTACCTGATGATTAAGTGCCGGCCATTCTGGCTACCGAGGGAATTTACAGCAGTGATTATTACGGCTGTTTACATACCCCCACAAGCCGACACTGACCGTGCACTCAGGGAACTGTACAGCGCGATCAGCAGCGAGGAAACCGCACACCCAGAGGCAGCGTTTATCACAGCCGGAGACTTTAATAAGGGAAACCTGAAGAAAGCCTCACCAAAACTCCATCAACACATCCTTTTCAACACACGTGGAAACCGGCAACTCGACCACTGTTACACCTCTTTCCGGGATGCGTACAAAACCCTCCCCCGCGCCCCATTCGGCCAATCAGATCACTGCTCCATCCTGCTCCTGCCCGCCTACAGGCAGAAGCTGAAACAGGAAGCTCCAACCCGGAGGGCGGTGCACTGTTGGACAGACCAATCGGAGTCTGCGCTGCGGGACTGTTTTGATCACGCGGACTGGGAAATGTTTCACGTGGCCGCCAGAGACATTGATGAATACACAGACTCAGTCTGTGGATTTATCAGGAAATGCGTGGAAGATGTCGTCCCATCCAGAACAGTTAAATCCTTCCCAAATCAAAAACCCTGGATTAACGGAGATGTTCGCGCGGCACTGGCGGCACGGAACACCGCCTTTGCCTCCGCGAACACGCACATTACCAACTCCGGAAGACGATCAAAGCAGCCAAACGTGAGTACAGGGACAGGGTGGAGCAACAGTTTGACAACCCTCGGAGTATGTGGCAGGGACTAAACACGATCACAGACTTTAGAGGGAAAACCAGCACACCGCAGACCACGGCCTCTCTGTGTGAGGATCTAAACGTATTCTACGCTAGATTCGACGCAGCGAACACCATGAGACCGGACAGTGTGCGCACCGCGGATGACGTCAGTGCGCACACTGTGTCTGAGGAGGATGTGCGGAAGTGCTTCAGGAAGGTGAACGCACGCAAAGCTACTGGTCCGGACGGGATTCCCGGCCGCGTCCTCAAGTCATGCGCGGCTCAGCTGGCTGGAGTGTTCACACACATCTTCAACCTTTCCCTCTCTCTGTCTGTAGTCCCAGCCTGCTTCAAAATGGCCACCATCGTCCCTGTACCCAAATCCTCCACCATCTCCTCATTGAACAACTGGCGACCTGTAGCCCTGACCCCCATCGTAAGCAAATGCTTCGAGAAGCTGGTCTGGGACTTCATCTGCTCTGCACTACCCGACTCACTGGTCCCTCTACAGTTCGCATACCGCCACAACAGGTCCACTGATGATGCCATAGCCCTGACACTACACACTGCCCTGTCACACCTGGAGAAGAGAGACACGTATGTGAGAATGCTGTTTGTAGATTACAGCTCAGCATTCAATACCATCGTTCCCTCGAAGCTGGACAGGAAACTGCAGGATCTAGGACTGAGCAGCTCCCTCTGCAGCTGGATCCTTAGCTTCCTGTCTGACAGACGCCAGGTGGTCAGACTGGGCAGCATCACCTCATCCCCCATCACACTGAACACTGGTGCTCCACAGGGGTGTGTACTGAGCCCTCTCCTATACTCACTCTACACCTACGACTGCACAGCCACTAACAACTCCAACATCATTGTGAAGTTTGCAGACGACACTACAGTGGTGGGTCTTATCACCAACGGTGATGAGACAGCTTACAGGGAGGAGGTCAGCGCCCTGACCCACTGGTGTCAAGACAACCATCTCACCCTCAACGTCGCAAAGACAAAGGAGTTGATAGTGGACTTCCGGAGGTGCAGAGAAGTACACACCCCCATCACCATCAACGGCGCTGCTGTGGAGAGAGTGAGCAGCTTCCGGTTCCTTGGTGTACATCTGGCTGAGGATCTTACGTGGTCAGTACACACAAACAAAACAGTGAAGAAGGCGCAGCAGCGCCTCTTCTTTCTCAGGAGACTGAAAAGATTCGGCATGAGCCCCCGCATCCTCAGGACCTTCTATCACTGTGCCATTGAGAGCATCCTCACTGGATGCATCACCACCTGGTATGGCAACAGCACCGCCTACAACTGCAAAGCTCTCCAGCGAGTAGTGCGGTGCTCTGAACGGATAATTGGAGGTGAGCTTCCCTCCCTCCAAGACATCTACAGGAAGCGCTGCCTGAGGAAAGCGGGGAGGATCATCAAGGACTCCAGTCACCCCAGCCATAAACTGTTCAGACTACTTCCATCAGGAAGGAGGTTCTGCAGCATCCGGTCCTGTACCAGCAGACTGAGAGACAGCTTTTTCCATCAGGCCATCAGACTGCTGAACACGTCATAGACACCTCAGCTTCACTACTGGAACTTCAACATTATGCACTCCATACTGTACAGTAATGCCACTGTTTTGCACATGTCTCACTCTGTATATTTTATTTATTGTTTACTCTATTTAATTTGTAAAATATGTGTACACACACACACACACACACACACACACACACACACACACACACACACACACGTAGGAAAATATTTAGTATACACATCCAGAAATGCATACACTATTATATATTGTACATATATTTATTAGTTTCAGGTTGGCCATTCTTGTATTTTGCTCGTTTGTGTTGTTGTGTTTGCACATCTCTGTTGCTTGTGGGGCTCGCACACAAGAATTTCACTCGCATGTGCTGTGCCAGTGTGCCTGCACATGTGATGTGACAATAAAAGTGATTTGATTTGATTTGATTTGAAAATGGAAGACATACAAGACCACTGATAATCTCCCTCGATCTGGGGCTCCACGCAAGATCTCATCCCGTGGGGTCAAAATGATCATGAGAACGGTGAGCAAAGATCCCAGAACCACACGGGGGGACCTGGTGAATGACCTGCAGAGAGCTGGGACCAAAGTAACAAAGGTCACCATCAGTAACACACTACAACGGCAGGGAATCAAATCCCGCAGTGCCAGACGTGTTCAGCTGCTGAAGCCAGTGCATGTCCAGGCCCGTCTGAAGTTTGCCAGAGAGCACATGGATGATACAGCAGAGGATTGGGAGAATGTCATGTGGTCAGATGAAACCAAAGTAGAACTTTTTGGTATAAACTCAACTCGTCGTGTTTGGAGGAAGAAGAATACTGAGTTGCATCCCAAGAACACCATACCTACTGTGAAGCATGGGGGTGGAAACATCATGCTATGGGGCTGTTTTTCTGCCAAGGGGACAGGACGACTGATCCGTGTTAAGGACAGAATGAATGGGGCCATGTATCGTGAGATTTTGAGCCAAAACCTCCTTCCATCAGTGAGAACTTTGAAGATGAAACAAGGCTGGGTCTTCCAACATGACAATGATCCAAAACACACCGCCCGGGCAACAAAGGAGTGGCTCCGTAAGAAGCATTTGAAAATCCTGGAGTGGCCTAGCCAGTCTCCAGACCTCAACCCCATAGAAAATCTGTGGCAGGAGGTGAAAGTCCGTGTTGCTCGGCGACAGCCCCAAAACATCACTGCTCTCGAGAAGATCTGCATGGAGGAATGGGCCAAAATACCAGCTACTGTGTGTGCAAACCTGGTAAAGACCTATAGTAAACGTTTGAGCTCTGTTATTGCCAACAAAGGTTATGTTACAAAGTATTGAGTTGTATTTTTGTTATTGACCAAATACTTATTTTCCACCCTGATTTACGAATAAATTCTTTACAAATCCTACCATGTGGATTCATGGATTTTTCTTTCACATTCTGTCTCTCACAGTTGAAGTGTACCTCTGGTGCAAATTACTGACCTCTGTCATCATTTTAGGTGGGGGAACTTGCACAATCGGTGGCTGACTAAATACTTTTTTGCCCCACTGTATAACTGTATCTATAAATTTACAGCATCACCCAGATTTCCTACAAACATCTGGCCTAATTGTGTTACTGCATTAGCTGCTAAATATCTGTGGATTTCTTTTTATTCTCAATAATCTGGAGCTGATTTATCAGACCTCATGTTTTACTGCCTATTTATAATATTATTATAAATATTTTAGTTAAAAATGTTATCGTATGCATATACAGTGGAACCCCGACTTACGAAATTAATTCGTTCCCGAGGGTCTTTCGTAAGTCGAAGCAGCCATCGCGCCTTTTGAGTGAACGGTAGGCTATAGGCTAGTTGCTAACGGCAACAACAATACGTCGTTCAAGTGGAACAGCGAAGCGCAAGTACGAAAACCAAGGGGGTTGTCACATGATTCGGAAGGCATCGTGGGCATTGTAGGCATTCTGGGCTCAGCCAATCAGAGCCAGCGGATTTCGTTACACGGGCATTTTGCCTCAACACGGGCAGAAATATTGCCGTTAAGTGCCTTCGTAACTTGAATTTCTCGTTAAATGGGGTCTTCGTAAGTCGGGGTTCCACTGTAGTTGAATGTTTTTGACAAACGTTGGAAATGATTCCAGGACTGTAAGAGTGAATATTTGGGGATAGCTTTGATTTACTGCCATAGTTTGGGTTACACCTGAAGCCGTCTGCATAATGCATCACACGGGGTCACCACCGTGGATGGATGCCCCACCAGGGAATTAAACAGAAGTCCAGCACAAATCCAGGAGAGTGATTCATTACATGTGTGGAGATGTTTTACGGACCTGTGATAACTACTCCACTTTGTTCTCAGATGGGAGACGAGTGGTTGGAGCGCGTGCTCTCGGACGTGTGGCGAGGGCGTGCAGTATCGTATCGTGCGTTGCTGGAAGATGCTGTCTCCTGGGTTCGACTCCTCTGTCTACGATTCGCTCTGTCTGTCACATGATCTCCACAAACCAGCCAATAGGAAGGTGTGCCACGGCCAAAGCTGCGGACCCCAGTGGGAGGTGTCGGAGTGGTCGGAGGTTTGTGCTACAGCAGCGTCTAACTTTCATAACAACCAGTTCTCGTTTAATGTTGGTTCACTGCAAACTTCTTACATGTTCTTACGTGTTACCAAGTGTGGAGCAGGGAAATTATTTTACTGCTATTGTTAAATAATCATCATTATTACCATTGCATTAATAATATAATCTGGAGTTTATATTGCATTCAGGGGTTGAACAGTGTGTCTTTCAGAAAGGCTAAAAGTCACAGGCTGACAGGAAACAGGCTTGCAGAGAGTTTGCAGAAGCAGGAAGTTATTTTGAGCAGCAGGCTAAGACGAGGCTTTAACAATGTAACAGATAGCTTTAAGATGGCCTTAAGATGTTTATGATGATGTTAATTTTGTATTTCAGATGCAGTTATAACTATTGTGTACACAATGCATATCTGTGCTTATTTGAGTTGATGTTCAGGTTCTTTAAAGGTCTTAAGCTTCACTGACGTGACTGTTCAGGTGATACATGCTGAGGGAAAACTAGAACATAGAAGGAATTGCAATACATGCTTACAAAACACTTATATATCAGGTCATTTCATATTAAGGTTTAAGTAGAGGTTCTTGGTTAAAACATTTATTTAGTAGAAGACATACACATAGTCTCAGTGAGCCTCTGGTCTAGTGAAAGGTCAGAAGTGCAACAGGTGAATTGAGAAAGAGCATTTGAGGACGAGACACAGACAGTTAGTAGGTGAAGAGGTGACACAAAGAGCATGTGGGGTCAACACACACACACACATGAGTTAGATTTATTTAGAGGAGAGATTAGTCATGTCTCGGCAAGAAAGAGGAACAATTCACTTTAAGACAAGAACGGAAAGTACCAGCCATGAAAATAGAAGATGATCTTCTGGGTTAAAAGTCATTGTGGTGTTGATCTGATCTATGTATAAAATGTATCTGTGACGCATGAAGGGGCGTCAGTAAACAAGCCCTGACGGTATAAAATCTGTGTATGCTTTGAGGAAGTCGGAGATCACTTGCTGTCGGTGTACAGAGTGTTCTTCCCACACGTGTGTAGTCATTAAAATCATTGTTTGACCAAGATCCTCTGGACCAAGGGTGGTTTGTACTCTCCTTCCTCAATTTTGAACCTTAACACAAGCAAGAAGAAACTTTCCATGATTCACCTTTTTGAGATTTTGTCTCCCGTCAGGAGGACACGTGAATATTGTCATGCTTCATCACACCAGCTGTCATTCATCGTTTCTCCCTCCGTGTGTCAGTGCTCAGCACGCTGTGGCTCTCGGGGCATCCGCACTCGAGAGGTTCGTTGCTCTATGGAGAGGAAACTATGTAACGAGACCTCTCGGCCAATAGAGAGCCAGGAATGTGAAGGCCCACCTTGTGACAGACGATGGAGCGTTTCTGATTGGGGACCTGTGAGTTCAGCCCTTTACTGTACCCACCACACACTGACACTGTCAATCACTGTTTCCAAGCCTGAAACTGTAAAGTTTGGTCATTTTGATGACCTGACAGTGTGTCTGTGAGAGGTATCACCAGATACGTCACCATGGTAACAAACCAGTCTCGAGTCACTCGGGTCTTTATCTTTTGATTTTCTTGTCGTTTTTAAAGTTTTCCAGGCTTTATGAGCGTCTGTGGACACTCGCTGCTTTTTCACTCGTTTACTTGAACCTGAATGTTTTTGTTGTTAAGCCACTAAACACTGCTTCATGCCCAACTCTGGGCTGTGTGTGCAGTGTGCAGACAGCTTAGCAAAGAACCACTTTGAAACTGCATATTAAGATTATTCGTTATTAGCACAAAAACACAGAGTTTGCAATGTTTTTTTTATTATTCTACGAAAAATGCCGAAGATAAAAGAGTTTAACAGGTTAAAATAGGTTTTATATAGAGCAACAAAGAACTACACAGAGCATTTGAAGCCTTTGGGCCTTCAGTCGATCCATCTCTTTGCTTCAGCCTCTCCTGAAATGGTCCCAGTGGAACGGCGGCTGTCAGTTACTGGGCTGAAAACCAGTGGATTACAGTGGGATAAACAGCAGATTAATCTGACTCGATTTTGCAGTGTTGTAGTTTTCAGAGGTGGAGGTTATGAGCAGCTTTTGTGCAGCGTGTAAATGTATTTTGCATGAAAATGTCTCTGCATTGTGTCAGTGCTCAGGTGAGTGCGGGGAGGGCAGGATGGTGCGTTCTGTGACCTGCCATTCGTCAGGCGGACTTGTGATGTCAGACGGGCAGTGTGACCAGCCGTTACGCCCGTTGGCCATCTATCCCTGCGGTGACAGAGACTGTGCTCCACACTGGGTTGAGCAGGAGTGGCAACAGGTGACTGTGGCACAGTGAAGACATCATATTTTAACGCTATATAAGGATCGTGCACTCTTTAGTTTTGCGTCTGTGTTTCAGTGTAACGCTACCTGTGGCCGCGGCGTGCAACAACGTCAGGTGGTGTGTGCTGGCCTGGAAGGAGGAGTGTTCAAAGAGTTTCCAGACAGCAGCTGTAACCAAACCAACAAACCGCAGATGAGCTCATCCTGCTTCCAGAGACCCTGCTCCAAGTGGTTCACCACATCCTGGTCTCAGGTAGCGACGCCTGTCATCAGCCACCCAGCACACAATCACAGCCGTCTCACATTTTTCAAACTTTCCTCAACAAACTACAATTGGCAAGTTTGACCTCTTGTTCACTCAGTGCAGCAAGACCTGTGGGCGTGGCGTCCAGGTTCGAGAGGTCAAGTGTTACCAAGGGGAGGAGCTGGTAACGAGGGGTCACAGCTGCGACTCTGCCCTCAAGCCAGAAACCAAGCAGAGCTGTGAAATCCAGAGCTGTCCGACAGAAGCACCAGGTATAAAAACTCCAAGAGCAGACGATGCCGCCGTGAGACGATGACTTTCTAACAGGAGCTTTGTTATGTGTGCGTTTATCCTGCAGCATCACAAGGAGCAGACTTCTGCCAGGACAAAGCAACAGCCAACTGCGCCCTGGTTCTCAAGGTGAAGCTGTGTTCCCACTGGTACTACAGGAAAGCCTGCTGCCAGTCCTGTAAGGCACCCAGACCCTGAAGCCTTCGCTGTAACCTCTCACCTCAGCATCAGCCACTGTTACCAAAGGTCACGCTTTTATTGGTGCTACACAAAGCTCGCTGCTCGCCGCAGTACATCAACATAACCTGATTACTTTTATCCAATCATTGATGTCAAAGGTCAACTTATGGTCACTGTATGATTCTCTCCTTATCATTGTGGGAAGTATACCAGTACGAGGTCTTCTCCCAGCATCCTTTCTGAACTATATCACTGACTGTGGTACTAGTTTAGTCACAACCTCCAACTCAGACAATGTGAAGATAGACTAGCTTTAGGGGGCGGAGCTGGGTGATGAGGAGGAAACAGTTCTTTCTGTGTTCATCGCTCCAGATAACAAATGTGTCATTTCTACGGTGCTAAAGAAGCTGTATGTAAACACGTCAGAGCCTAAAGCGACGGTCGTCACTGTGGCAGCAGACTGAGACAGGCGGGGAAACTCGGCCCTGTCCTTAATGTACACAAACGGGGAGTTTGGGCAGGTTGTCCTCCTGCTGCCAGCATGGAACGCAGCTCCTCGTCCTCCCCGCACAGCACGGCTACCGTAATGTCACCTGTCGTGTCCATACCGCCGCTTACGTCTTCAAATCGAACTGCATTTGAACAATATTTTCAGCCCTTCAAATGGAAACACAGCTGATATTCAAAGTGAACCTGGACACAGCACAGAAAAAAAACAGCTCATTGTGTTTCCATTTAAATGAAAGAATCCAAAGTATTAACTGAGTTTATCTATACAGCATCAAATCATAAAGTCGCCTCACAGTGCTTCACGTTGTATATAACATTGTAACGTGCCTTTTAATGGGATTAATGTGCCTTTGGAACTATTGTCAAGCGACATCTAACTGAAAACTGCGTTTTCACTGCAGCATCTCTAAAGATTGTTTCCTAGCTGGTAGTAATGAGTTGCCGTTGCACAAAATGATCCTTTAGCTTGCAGCCGGGGTCGTCCTCTGTAAATAAGATGGCTCTGGGAAAGCTGGTACAAGTTTACTGGTAAGGAGTCAAGAAACAATTGTGACTTCTGTGGGCTTTTCAACCTGCAGCAGCTGAAGGACAACACGCCAGCCGTGCAAACAGAGCAGCAGGAACACGCTGCTGCCAGTGAAAACTGCCCGGGCCAAACTCTCGTCTGCGTAGTACACTGTTTGTTTACCTGATGTTACACTGCCTCAGAGCTGCTGCTGCTCTGACTGTTTGTACTGTATCCCACTGAAAGAATTAAAGGTGAGTGTTTGTGTGTTGACCCACTGCTTCTTTGTAGTCGGACTGACCCTTGCATTTAGCGATGCTGTTGGATACCAAGGTGTAGTTGTGAAATAGAAGGAACGAGCTTAAACTTTAGTGGTGTGCAGCTTAAAGGTGGTAATTCAAGCTAGGTTGTATGTGTGTGTGAATAAAAGAAACAGACGTGAAGACGTGATCTGACCCTCTGTGTGGATGTGTGTCACAGTTAATCGTTAGATCAGTTTCACCCTTCATGACCTTCACAATTAACATCAACGTTCTATAGGTGAAATCTCAGGGCCCAGCCTCCTCTGCTCCACTGCTGCAGCCGAGCCCCCCACAGAGCCCTTTTTGTGCATTAACATTATCCATGATTGTGGTTGGAAAGGTAGATAGTTAACAGATATCCTCACAAAATAAAAGACAAACAGTCATAACATTGGATTTTCATAGATGAGACATCAGATACAAATATTCAATTAAGTTTTATTTATACAGTGCAAAACCACAACAGTCGCCCCAAGGCGGTTTATGTAAGTTAAAGACCCTAATAGCGAGGAAAACCCAACAATCATATGACCCCCTGTGAGCAGCACTTTCATGACAGTGGGAAGGAAAAACTCCCTTTTAACAGGAAGAAACCTTCAGCAGAACCAGGCTCAGGGTTCTCTTTACTAATCTACAAACATGACACATTATGTGAAATCCATAAGGAATCTTGTGGACTGGATTTTACTGCCATGGTTTGGGTCTAGTGATCCTTTATCCTGTAGTAAAACATTTCTACCCTGATGGCAGTGACGTCCTATAGGTCAACCTTGACTAAGGGACTTTGAGTGGTTGTAGCGCTTGTTAGATTATAATATTATTTTATGCCCTGTTATACCCCTAACTAAAGATTGTGAATTATTATGTAGTTTTAGTTTGCATTATTCTCCTGAATTAGAAGAAGCTGATAACTATTGCATTCGTTAAACTGATTTGCATTACATTAGACTGCTGATTTATTGTGGATGAATGATATTGTTTTATGATGTTATAAGAAATACTGTTTGCAGAAAGTCATCGCCTTATTTGTCTGATTAGAAGAGAACAGAGCATGCTGGAGTTTTCTGCCCCATCTCAGCAGGAGCAGATAAACGGGGAGCCAAGGTCGTAGCTTAGGCGCCGTGTGAGAGAAAAGCATGTGAATGTTTAAACTTTTATGATAAGGTGGGAGAACCAGAGGCTATAAGAGTTTGAGTAATCCTCCACCATTTTGAGATCTGATGCTGTCTGCATTCAGTTTCCATCTCCCACGTGTGTGACCATTAAAATCACCGTTTGACTCAACCCGGCCGGACCAGTGTTATTATTGTGGTTTTTCTCTTGTCTCCATCCCCAATATTTTGAACCATAACATCTTGGGGGCTCGTCCTGTGGTATTGGGGTGGAATTTAAAGGTTTGGACGGTCCGAGGTTGTCGAACGGACAGGCACAAGCCAGTGGTCTGACGTGAGTGGGCATAAGCCGGCTTATCTAAAGGTAAGGCACTACCTGTTGAATTTTTTCAAAGTGTGCCAAATTGGATATGACTAAATTAAAGTCTACTCACTGAAATTACTGGTAGAGGGTCTGTTTTGATTTTGATGAGGATCCGCGTGTGTTATGCAGTTAAAGTCGGTTAAGAGTATTTAATGAAGTTGAAAAAGTATGAAAGAAATGCTGGGTTAGAGTCCCAAGGAATTGAGTTAAAGGCTCAAGTAGTTTGGTAGGGAATTGGTCATGTTGTTGGTTAAAGTCCAAATTGGTTATAAGTGTGGTCCTGTGTGATCATCTCTAGGCACTTGCCTTAGTCACACTCTTGTTTTAAGGTGTTGACTGTTGTTTCAAATTGTTACAAATTATTATAGGACGGCACCGGAAGTTTCTAAGAAGCGCATAGCCCGGAGGTTACGCTCCCTCCTGGCCGTGGACGCGCGGCTTTGACCTGTCGGCGAACAGGGATAGTTCAGTTTGGCTTATCTGTGGGGTACAGGGCATCCTGAAATAAGCTAGGAGTTAGAGTCTCCTCACCGTTGGAAACGGTGTGATGTGCTTTTTTGGACACAGTTAAATTGAGTTAGGGATTTTAGAAATCAGGCCATAGGCTGTTCTGGAGGAAACAGATACTGGTTAATTGATTACAAAAAAGTTATCTTTCTTCGGTGAGACCCGTTATGGTAAAATTTTTTGAAATTTGTTAGGTGCTGAATCTGTCAGGCCTGTCAGTGGTTGTAAATATAAGACGTCTTTGTAATATAAAATAATAGAGTCTTGCCTGAGTTTTGTCTGACCCTGTGTGTGACGACAGCGCACTGCAGCGCTGCGAGCTATTTTTAGACTGTGTGTGAACATGCAAATGAGCTGTGAGGCGCACAGAGGATTTTTGCTTCCTGTTTAGTGTGTTTTTGAGTTTTATAATTATGATTTGCAAACAATGATACATGCCTGTAATTAAAACGCTGATTTTGCTGATTATAATATTACAAATAAGGTTTTGAATGACTATGCTGAATGTTTGATGTTTGGCTGGGTTTAGATATAGAAGAGACAAATTGTGCTTGATTAAGACCGGCACTTCAGCCGGTCTTAATCTTAATCTTAACTTCTTAATCTTAATCTTAATCTTAATCTTCAACCGGTCTTAATCACAATCTTAAACTTAATCACAATCTTAATCACAATCTTACTCTGCCGGCACTTCAGCCGGCAGAGTAAGATTGTGATAAAAATGATATTAAATAAATCTCTTAGTGTGTTGATACAGGTGGCTACGGGCCTGAACCAACTGCCCCCCACGAGCACACAAAAGGTTAAATTAACCCACCTACAAACACACATACACTAGAGCTGGGCGATATGAGATTTTTTCATATCACGATATGTTTTTTTCATTTCAGGCGATAACGATATCTATCACGATATAAGCCAAATAACTATATTTGTAAGATTTAAATGTGCTGTTGCTCACAAGTAAAATGTGAAATAATCAGCAGCTTGTTTTTAAATATTTATTTCCCATAATAAGTTCAACAGGGTAGATGTACTTAAGGAACATGAGACTTTTTCAGATAAATAAAGGCAAATATTGCAAACTACACAAAAGGCAGCCGCTAAAGCGTTTAAGTTTCAAAATAGAACAAACAAAACAGACTAAATTGTCAATTCCACTTAGAAACAAAATATTAATTCTAAAAATAAATCTTAGTTTGTTTTACAGAATAACAGACAAAACTGACTAACTTTTGTCAATATCAAATAAACTGAGAACTAAAAGGAAATTCTCAATCTCTCCTTGTTGTATAGCTGAGCTTTTCAAACAGTTTTAACAGTTACTTTAGTCTGACAAAAGCCGAATGACGAATCAGCGCTTCCAGTCAGAGACTGAGGCTACGTCCACACGTACACGGGTATTTTTGAAAACGGAGATTTTTCCATTTTCGTTTTAAAAAATAATCCCGTCCACACATAAAGGCAGAAATGAAGGAAAACGCTGCTATGAACATGCCAAAGCAGCAGGTGGCGCTAGATTCCTAACCGTGCAGAAATGTTGGCCAATCAGAAGTCTAGAAGCCTCGGTGGGAAAAAGTAAACAAAGCTGGGGCATAGAAGCAGAACCGAGTCGTATGTGTGGAGGGACAGTAACTGTGTGTGTATATGTAAGCATTTAAACACTGTAGAGAGTAGAATTAACAGTAACAGTATTGTAGAAATTCATTTCACCGAAACAATAACGTGGCGCACAGTGTGACGCATGCACCAGTTTATTGTATTTCCAGACTTGCTTTCGGCACAATTTACAGTGCACGCTACTCTGTTTTTTGTCAGACTTGAAATAGCCGAAATACCTTCACACTACGGAGCTTCTATGGCTCTTCCGTTCGACAATCTCTCCGGCGTTGGAACCATCATCTGTTTTCTCTTCGGTCACGCTCGGTTGATTTTTCTAGTCGGCACACTCATTTCCTCCATTACGCGCTGGCTCCATTACCCGCTGGCTGCTTCCCAAACAAACACACGTGCGGCTTGGCACTTGTGCTGTACGTAACAAGTCACCCGACGTGACGCTGCGGCTGTGATTGGTTCGGCTCTGCGCTACTTAATTTGGATTGGCTGACCTTTTTTTTTTTTTTTTTGAGGACAAGAGCGGCGAGGTCTATCGCGATAGCTTAATTTCTCTATCGAGTAAAAGTTATATCGCGATACATATCGTTATCGTTCTATCGCCCAGCTCTAACATACACGCAATGAAGAAACAGCTTACACCCATGAACACGTGAAGATTTTCCAGCAAGTTTAAAGCAGTGAAACTTAACATACACCCGCCGTTAAACAATAAAGTTATCCACTACTAACAAATAAACTCTCTGGGTTGCAGGACAACAATTTAACTTCAAAAAAAAAAAAAAAAAAAAGAAGACACTGGTATGACCAACCAGTGAAGGCACGACAAATTTAGTGGTTAGGAAAGTCAAATTGTGACATGTTTTCTTCTGATTGATTAATACAAGTGATTACTGAATGAAAAAAAATTCCATTTTTGAACTTTTAAACAAAATCTTAAGAATTTTAACATGTACCTGTGTTGTCCTGTCAGCTTGGTGGGTTATGAGAGGATTATATGGTGAGAAAAAACAAAAAAAGGGGGAGAGAAGGCTGACACAGGGCCTGGCCCCGGTGTTTCTCCCCTCTCTGAATGACACAGCCAACACAACATCATTATTTTCGTTCTGTTTTGTTTTGTTTTTGTTTTGTTTTTTCTCTTTATGTTTGATTACAGGCTGCTTTGTTGGCCCAGAAAGCCGAGGCTGACCCTGGACTCCTGCTCCCCCTCCCTACCATCTTTGCTCTCTCCTCCACCATCTTTGATGTGACCCTGACCAAATGCTATAGCAGCTGGACCCACAACAACAACTTGAAGATGTCAACAGCGCTGCAGGAAAACGATCTTATGCAGCGGAGACGGAGAGCGTTAAATCCAAGGCCCGTTTCACTACACGGGGGAGATTTCCAGACAGCTTCAGCTGACAGAGCTGTGAGGAGACGCCCATTAAGCCCAGAGGAAAAGTGAGGCCGAGAAAGACAATGCTGACCTTAACCACTCTGCATCAAAGCTGTGCAGGACAGTGACGGACCAACACTGATCATCGGGCAGTAAAAAGGGCGTGCCAGAGACAGGAGGAGTAACTGAGGTCAGGAGGCACCTCAGAATGGACAAAAGCACCAGGAGAAAATAAGCTGAAGGCACAGGTGTCGGGGCTCGGCCAGGAGCTGACCTCTAAGAAGACTCGAACAGCAGAGCTGCAGAAGGCCGTGGAGCAAAGCAAGGGAAACATCAATGGACTTCAATCTGATGTGTATGGAAAAGACTCTGAGGTTTCTGCCCTCAGTAAGAGCTCAAGGCATCAGAGCAGAGACTGAGCATGGCTCAAGAGGAGCTGGCTGATAATCGAACCCATCAGGCTTGGAGTCCCAGACACAGGACTTGAAATCAGGCCGGAGCTTGCTGGAGCCAGATGAGCATTGTGATTTGTCCAGTCTGCTGTGGAGTGAACGTTAGGGGGATGGCTTCCTGTCGCCTCTGCCGTCCTCCGGTCGCTCAGCTTCCTTGGCTGCCCAGAGCCGGACTGAACGCTCGAGCCGAGACACCCCAGCAAACATGGACTCCATTCCCCTGGAATGGGACCACGACTACGACCTGAGCTGTGGGCTTGAAAGTGCAAGTGGGGATCCCAGAGAGCACCAGAGTGAGGAGGGAGACTTCCTTCGGCGCCCTGCCTCAGGCTTGTCAGATGTAGTGATCCCAGAGAGCCCTGAGGCCTTTGTTAAACTAACAGAACAAACACTGAGGTCTTCCACTGGGGAGGTTGCTGCTGCAGACTCTCATATACACCCTCTGGATGTCAGCTGTTTCCACCTGCAACAAACGGACAGCAGCCGCACTTCTGCAAGCACAGAAACGGACTCCTCATACATGGGATATCTGTGACTGATGGGCGACTAGCAGATCCCAGCAGCTCAGGAAGTGGAAGCTCCGGCAGGCTCAGGACCTCAGCAAGGAGATGAGAAAAAAAGCAGAACGAGCAGCAGTGGCAGCAGCTGAACTCTGACATGAACAAAATCTTGACCTAGCTGGGAGAGACAGAGGAAGAGCTGGAGCAACAGCGTAGACTGAAGCTTGGCACGGACATCCAGACGGTTGAGCTGCGTATCAAAACCCTGACGGAGCTACAGAAGAAAAAGGGTCAAGTTAAGGAGGAGCGGAACAAGGAGAAGATGCAGGACACTGGAGAAAAGGACTGCCCCAATTGGGGCCAGAACCAGTAGGGACAGAACTTTGAGCAGCAGAACCGATGGATGTAAACAGACTGAAATGGAGGAGGGCAGGACCCAAGGGCACGCTTTAGGCCGTGGTTTACCCAGAACACCACAACAGGAAAGTGATGAACACAAACACCCACACAAACACACATACGCATTCGTTGATTGAGGGGGAAATGACACACACACATGCACAAATCGAAATGCTGATTCAATTCACTGAGAAGTGATACACACACACACGCTGATGCAATGAAGAATGCTTTACTAACAAATGCTGCACACTAACATTCAAATACGGAGTCTGTTATAACAACAAGAACCCATCAATTATTTATTGGTTAAATGCATTTCATGTCACCCAGAGGGCATTTGTAGATTTAGGGGACAAGGTCTATTGCAGTTTGGTAATGAAAATAATGTGTGTGCGTGATGTCTGTTTATGGCTCAAGGCCTCCACTGAATTGTTTACTGTGCTTCACACAGCCTAACAAGCAGTGTTGGGAAGGTTACTTTTAAAATGTATTCCATTACAGAATACAGAATACATGCCCCAAAATGTATTCTGTAATGTATTCCGTTACGTTACTCAATGACAGTAACGTATTCTGAATACTTTGGATTACTTAATATATTATCATGCTTTTTACAACAACGTGAATGTACTATTGCTGTGTGATTTATTACTATTACTGAAGGTCCGCGACTCCGAACTGTAGTAAAGGGACCTCTGACTAATACGGCGGGGTCCCTGTCGGCTCGTAGCCGAAAAATAGCTTTACTTTGTTGTGTGGGTCAACTTTTCTTGCGAGAGACAGAGAGAGGCGTTGAAAGACTGCTCCAACGGAACTTATTGTTTCGGAGGAAAACACGAACACGGTGTACAGTCGAGTCTTAATAGCTTACTTACAACTGGGCTCGTCAGGCACTCTTCTTGGCTGCAGTGGTTATTATTATATTTACATGCTTCCAGCTCCCGTTTTTTCTCAATGACAACTCGTACCTTTCCACTCCCCTTTTTCTCCCTCCTCGCGCTCACAGACCCATAACGTGTATGGCAGTCCATTCTCCCTGCAACACGGACTACACTGCCCATGATGCTGCATTCTTTAGAGCTATGCTTGTAGCATTCTGCCTGTTAGCTTAGCACAACAACAACAACAACGAAAAGGCGCTCTCTCACCCAGGAAACACGCAGAGAGAGAGCGTCGCCCTGTAACCATGGCAACCGTAACGCTGCCGCCTGGAACAACAGAACGTAGCTGTCAAACAAAACCCAAACAGTCCTGACCCGCGACAAAATGAAACAGGAAAGTACCGCAGTGTAATCCATTTATTTCAACAAAGTAACTGTATTCTGAATACCACCTTTTTAAACGGTAACTGTAACGGAATACAGTTACTCATATTTTGTATTTTAAATACGTAACGGCGGTACATGTATTCCGTTACTCCCCAACACTGCTAACAAGGAGCAGTGGTACAGAGTGAAAATGATGAATGAACGGTGTGAGTTTTATTTCGGAGAGAATATGAAAAGGTTGTGTTGATTTAACTTAGTTGTTTAAGTTTCTGCCAAAGCAAAGCGTCTGTGTGTAACCAGTGTCCACTATTGAGTCAAGTCACTAGGATGATTCTATCAGTGAGGTTTGGATTGTTTTCCTTCTGTAAGAGAGAGAAGGATGGTTTTATGTTTGAACATGTTTGCAATGGGCCCCAGTATCTGTTATTATATGAGTGTTTTATTGGTTACGTTTGTTTTTGCTTTCGTTACAGTGCACTGAGATAAGAACGTCTGAGAGGTGTGATCCACCGGTGGTGATATTTTTGGTATTTTGTGAGCTCCTGATTTAACAAATCGGCTCCTTAATCCAGGTCTGAGAGATTGAACTTTAAAGCGCTATAAAATATTCTTACTGAAAACAGTGGCAAAGTGTTTTTCTCCATGATTATAATGGGCTGGGGAGAAATTCACTTACATGGGACACTGATCGAATGAGAAGTCCTGAGCCTAAAAGGATTGCAGCGAGTCAATCCAGTCCAAAGAAAAAATAACAAACAAGGAACTGTTTCCTTTAAAATGATGACGTCATCTTGCTGGTGATGGAGGCTCGGATAGGTTGCGCGTGAGACCCCATTATCAGCAATATCTGGAATGAATGTGTGTGGATGTATGCATGTGACTGGACTGTGATGGACTGACGACTAAAAGTTTTAACTGACTTGATACTGAGACAAAAACGGTACCGACTTTAGGATTAGTAAATGTCCATAAACAATTCGCCCAGCCTGTAAAAGAAGGGTGGATGTTTTGTCTTGCTTTGTTTTGTTTTTGCAAGAACAGAAGGTTGACAGAGACTAAGGGGGGAGGCTGTAGCTGCACAGGAGTGTGAACTGCAGACTTAACCCTTTGGTTGCTAATTTTGAGTTACTGATGTTTACATTAAGAAAATTGTGTTTTAGTAGCTGTATTTCGATTAATGTATCATATTATATGGTTGAGAATGTTAAATGCTAAAGTGAAGAAAAGGTTTGATTCCACTCATGACTGAACATGTTATTATTAACCATAGTGGGTTACTGTAGAGAGTCAATTAACTTTTATAGAGGTAAAAAACAAAACAAAACAAAACCCTCTACCGAGGTCTATGAATAACAGGGGAATGATAGACTTGTCACACGCAAAATAGAGATATGTAATGATAAACACTGGTCCCCGCCTTTTGGGTGCTTTCTTGAAATAGTCAGCAATTTAAAAGTAAGATAGAACCGACAGGGGTGGTGCTGCACAAGAACAAGAGTAAGGTAAAGTAAAATATTGTGTTTAGCTTTGAGAAATTCAAATTAAAATGTACCATTACACTCAAAGGGTCAATATGAAGTTCAATATATGCTAATTTTGAATGAAGTACATGACTGGTGACTGTTCTGTCCTGAGCTTTTGTTTTTACAGCACCCGCTTGACCACAGCAACAGTTTCTCGTCACCGAAAAAGGGGTACTTGCAAAGAATAGAGAATGGGGAGGAATATCATCAAAACTGGGAAAGGTAAGCCCCAAAGGGGGTGATAACGCCATAACTTTCACTTATGGTCAAAATTCTCAAAATTTGACCCTGAACTTGAAAAATTCTTCAAACATTTAGAGACAGAGTGGAGGTTTAGATAAACATAATGTCACAAACCACATAAGGATGGAGCACTTGAATCGATAATATGGTGAATTGATACGCAGTGAAATGTTGATCATGTTGATTATGTTTATTCCAGTGTGTAGAGCAAGGTTATTACGGTATTATTAAAGACAACAAATGAAATAATGAAAACTAGAAGTGGAAAAACATTTGCGTTAACGGAAAGTTTTGTAAGCAGGAGATTAAAACTTATTTATATAATAATATCAAAAAATGTAGATCAATGATTGCACTGGGCTTTCTATTTCACAAAAGTCAATTCATTTATGATATCTGAGGAAGTACTGTGATATTTTTATTGGGAGACACAAAGGAACATTTGGCACTTCCCACATCTCACATATGTTTTACTGTTGCACCCAACTATTCTACAACTGAAATGCCTTGGACCGTTAACCATTTCAGGCAAGTGGAGTGAACCATATTTTTCTGCACTCTCATCTGATTGGGCCTCCTTTTCTTGATCTTTGGAGAGAACTTTTCACTACTGGTATTATTCAGGTCTTGTTCACATGTTTGTCCCTGGTTTCTCAGCCAAGAGGAGCTTGAACTCCAGATACGGTGAATTCTTTTCGCACATTGAGATCACTGATAACTTTTAGCAACGATGTGATCTTGTAGAAACAATTAGGTGTCATGGATTCATTTATAAATGCGACTCTTATTTTTTACTTTACTGGAAAACATTTCTGCATTTTACCCATATTTTATTTTTAACTCAAAATCAAAAATTCCAGATTCTCCTACATGTTGGTTTTGGACCAGATAGGACGACAGATTTCAGGTGGCCCTGTGTTTTTCTCTATTACATCTGCCACTGCATCTCGATAATCTTTGTGTGGCTCCTCCTGGGTTCTCACCCTCTCCTATCTGGCTCACATGACTCTCATCTTCTGAAAAATCTCTGTTTGAATCTCGCTCAATTATTCTGTTGAGAATTCTCTCCGCCTTTGTTAAAGAGTTGTCTACTAGGAAAAAGTGAAATAAATACAAGTAAAAAGTCCCAACGTGCACTAGAGTACACATTAATAAATTAGTCATGTTCTCTGTGAAACTAAATAAGCCTAATTCTTAAAGACCCCTTAAATTATTTACTAGATGTTTATTTTTGAATAAAATAAAAATCTGAGTTTAACAAAACATTTTAAATGTAAATATCAAGCTTACCTTTCTTTCTTCCATAAAATGTGCTGGTGGGCACGCCAGCCATTTTGAAAAGGTGGGGAAAACAATTGGCAAGGCCACACCCCCACACATGTGATATAATGTTAAAGGTACTGTTTTCCTCTCTAAGAAACATCAGGACTTAGAGGAGTGGCAAGTAGAGTATGAGAGCTACAAGCAAAAACTAAATGTGTACTACAGTGCGCAAAAATGAATTACTGGGTCATCAGGGGGTTATGAGGGACATTTATAAAACTAAAAATCCCACAAACCTTGAAGTGCACTTGAAAAGCTCACACAAGAAGGTTAACCTAGCTTATCTTGAAGAGCTCCCCCACTCAACCCGCATCCCCAGAAAACAGCTAACCCCAGATAAGGCAGCGTGATGCATCCCGAGACAACAGGACTGGGACATCTAAATAAATGTGTGAAACAATCGCCTTCAAAAAGTCTATCAATTAACTTGAACCAAAATTAGGAACACCTGGTGCAGCAAGAGTTAATAATCTTAATACCCAAGGATAAGCAGAGGAGCATGATTGATATAATGGAACTGGGATTTGGTGACAATTTTTAATTTTTGCAAAACAAAACTAAAACTATAACTGGCGCTAATCAAAACTAAACTGAAACTAAGGATTTTCAGAAAATAAAAACTAGACTAAACTAGCAAAGAATTGGTAAAAACTAATTACAACTGGTAAAAAATTGACAATCTGGAGTCGAAGCTAAATAAAAATAAAAACAAATGAAAATGGCAAAATGTTTAAAACCCTGGTGCAGAGATTCGCAAAATCTGACCAGGAAACGTTATAAAATGGATTGTCGGAACAGTCAGCGTTAAAGTCACCTTAGGCAGTCCAGACTAAGATGGCGTTGAACATCTTCAGGGCGGAAAAGGGTTGGTGTGACCAAGGTGTGGTTTGGCTTGTTGTATGTATAGTTTGAGATCATATGGCTCTGGATAGACCAGTTACCAGGGCATGGAAGGAGGACAGACTCATTAAATGAGGAGAAGGAATTTCCTGGGATTGGAGATCCTCTGGGTGAGTGGTTGACTGAAAGCATTCATAAAATAAAAGCTATCTGTTGTTATTCACTGATAATAGATTGAAAATTGGCCACATTTACAGCTGTATTGACTTGTGGTGGACGTAGTCTGCTTCATGTTTAAGCACTCTAATTAACAGATTGAAAATAGACACATTAAAGGAAGAGTGTGCAGCGCCACCCTGTCAGACGCCAGTGACGGTGGGGCTCAGTGATGAATTAGGTGAGCTGCATTCATGGCTGACTCATAGCAGAGTTTCCCCTGCTGTGGTCAGTGAAGGAAAAACCAGGGGAAGGTCAAATTTAAGAGAGCCATCTATGAACGTTTATGTGTCAAGTTAAACGGGATAAAAGGGGGTGTTTTACTGTTATTATTGTATGAGAATCATGCAACAAGCATTGCATTGATCATCATTTATTGAAGCTTTTGACCTTATACTAACATCTGTGTTCCTGTGATTGTTATAACCTCTGATTAATCTTCTATTTACAGGTGTTAGGATAATGATATAATCTTTCTTTGCAGGTGTAACCATGATAATTTTTATACATATTGCAGTTTGTTGCTCATTGTAGAGTTGTGCTCAAGTTAATAAGGGTTAAAAGCTACAGTCAGCGCGAATGTCTGACTGATCTATTGAGGGAAAAGGCTTCGAGCATAGAGGGCCGAACGCGCTTACATAACATTGATATCATGTTATTCTTTGTGATCTTTTATTCAATTATGTCTTTAAGCTAAGTTCTAAATAGTGGCAGTTGATTAAACGACATTTATTAAAATATTAAATACCTGAGTCAGAACATCACACACAGATCACCTTAACAATCTGGGAAACCTTGTAGCTGCCTAACCTTTTCTTTGAATGTTCTAGCTCCGTTGATTTGACACATGGGAATGTGTCAAAAAAGGGGGGAAAGTTGAGCTTTAACATCAAACAAGGATTATTTGAACATTTTTATAACTTCATTTGTGTCTTTAATAACTTAGGAATGGTAAAGCTTAAGCTAATAGTGGCCCGAGAAGTTTCCGGACTTTCTGTAGAGGATCAGTGAGAAGCATAAATCATTATTTCCATGTTTAGGCATTAATCATTGAAATGAACTGAATTAATTAGACAAATTAATAATTTTTAGACACACCTTGCAAATGTGCTTATAATGAGTTGGCACTTGGTCTTTTGAAGGTCATAAGCTTCGTTCGGCGTGATGGTCCGGACTGATATATTGTAGGTATTGACTTTGAGTGCAGAGGGCTAAATGCATACACGCTTACACACACATAGGATATGATTAGAATAAGTCCCTGGGACATTCTGAATGTTTTAGACCAATTTTGAAACACTAGAAGGTCAGTAGATAACAACATTAGATTATTAGGGTTAGGAAGAGGGGTGTTTTGGTTTTCTGTCTCTTACAGAGAAAGGAACAGACACCAGACGAGGTCACAGAGATACGAGGATCCTTGGCAGCAGAGATAGATACGGTGACTGCCGAGACACCAACTGGGTCCAAGGGTGATGGCGTTTGGGCTCCAGGTAGTCACCTCAAAAGGATGGATTCCATAAACACAGCAATAACCATGAAGGGGTTGGCGGAAATCCGGGAACACCAGACCAACGAGGTTCGAAAGGCTCTTGGGCCACACAGGACCTGAGGATACACAGATCGTTGTTTGAAATCGAGGCAGAATAATCCCCTGATCTGTGCCACGACTGAAGGGTTGTCTAACCCCTGAGGTTGAAGAAAGAAGAGCAGAGGATCACCCAACTGGACGACACTGGTAGCTGCAGCAATAAAATAAAGGCTAAAAGCTCCTCGGACAGAGGTTCTAGTCTGAGTACGTCTGAAGGGTATAAGGTAGCACCAAATAAAGCTGTGGGAGAACTGGGGAGTGTCATCTGTACCTGCTATTGTTGGAATAATAGTTTTTCTTGCATCTGAACTGCGCAAACACAGAGGTCATCTCACATATGGTTCACCCATCAGGGGGACAAAGGACCTCAGGAGTGAGAAGAGATGAACCCGGCCACACTGGATTATAGGGTGTTGGTGAGCTCATTATTCTAACGAGCTCATCAGGGGGAATTGTTAGATTATAATATTATTTTATGCCATGTTATACCCCTAGTTAAAGATTGTGAATTATTACGTAGTTTTAGTTTGCAGTATTCTCCTGAATTAGAAGAAGCTGATAACTATTGCATTCGTTAAACTGATTTGAATTACATTAGACTGCTGATTTATTGTGGATGAATGATATTGTTTTATGATGTTATAAGAAATACTGTTTGCAGAAAGTCATCGCCTTATTTGTCTGATTAGAAGAGAACAGAGCATGCTGGAGTTTTCTGCCCCATCTCAGCAGGAGCAGATAAACGGGGAGCCAAGGTCGTAGCTTAGGCGCCGTGTGAGAGAAAAGCATGTGAATGTTTAGGCTTTTATGATAAGGTGGGAGCACCAGAGGCTATAAGAGTTTGAGTAATCCTCCACCATTTTGAGATCAGAGGCTGTCTGCATTCAGTTTCCATCTCCCACGTGTGTGACCATTAAAATCATCGTTTGACTTAACCCGGCCGGACCAGTGTTGTTATTTTGGTTTTTCTCTTGTCTCCATCCCCAATATTTTGAACCATAACACGCTCTGTACCCTCTTTATCAAAACCTCAGGACGGGACAGCTGAGTGTGATCAGCTGAGCCCTTGGTATTTCTCCAGCTTCTCGTGTTCCTTCTTCCTGATGTTGCTGTCATTCGGAACCGCTACATCGATCACTACGGCCGTCTTCTTCTGTTTGTCTACCACCACTATGTCCGGTTGGTTAGCCACCACCATTTTGTCCGTCTGTATCTGGAAGTCCCACAGGATCTTAGCTCGGTCATTCTCCACCACCCTTGGGGGCATCTCCCATTGTGACCTCGGGACTTCCAGGTTATACTCGGCACAGATGTTCCTGTACACTATGCCGGCCACTTGGTTATGGCGTTCCATGTATGCCCTGCCTGCTAGCATCTTGCACCCTGCTGTTATGTGCTGGATTGTCTCTGGGGCATCTTTACACAGCCTGCACCTGGGGTCTGCTGCCTGAGGTATTCACTGAGCACGCGGTCAGTTGGGGCCATCTTCCTGATGTATTCGTGGATGTTCATTATCTCATCCTGGACTGTGTTGCTGACACTCACCAGTTCCCGGCCTCCTTCCTTCTGCTTAGCGTACAGCCTCAGGGTGCTGGACTTGGGGAAAAACCCTCCATGCATGGTCAGGAGTCTTGATATCAGTGGCTTCTATCTCCTCCTTTGCTCAACTTATCCCAGCAGGGTACCTGATCATGGGCAGGGCGTAGGTGTTGGTAGCCCGGATCTTGTTCTTACCGTTCAGCTGACTCCTCAGGACCTGCCTGACCCTCTGCAGATACTTGGTGGTTGGAGCTTTCCTAGCGACCTCTTCATGGTTCCCATTTGCCTGTGGGATCCCCAGGTACTTGTAGCTGTCCTCTATGTCTGCAGTGTCCCTTCATTGGCTTCCTGTTAAATCCAGAATTCAAAATCCTGCCCCTCACATACAAGGTCTTAAATAATCAGGCCCCATCTTATCTTAATGACCTTGTAGTACCATATCACCCTATTAGAGCACTTCGCTCTCGCTCTGCAGGCCTACTTGTTGTTCCTAGAGTATTTATAAGTAGAATGGAAGGCAGAGCCTTCAGTTTTCAGGCCCCTCTTCTGTGGAACCAGCTTCCAGTTTGGATTCAGGAGACAGACACTATCTCTACTTTCAAGATTAGGCTTCAAACTTTCCTTTTTGCTAAAGCATATAGTTAGGGCTGGACCAGGTGACCCTGAATCCTCCCTTAGTTATGCTGCAATAGACGTAGGCTGCCGGGGATTCCCATGATGCACTGGGTGTTTCTTCTTCACTCACTATGTGTTAACAGACCTCTCTGCATTGAATCATATCTGTTATTAACCTCTGTCTCTCTTCCACAGCATGTCTTTATCCTGTCTTCCTTCTCTCACCCCAACCAATCACAGCAGATGGCCCCGCCCCTCCCTGAGCCTGGTTCTGCTGGAGGTTTCTTCCTGTTAAAAGGGAGTTTTTCCTTCCCACTGTCGCCAAAGTGCTGCTCATAGGGGTCATATGATTGTTGGGTTTTTCCTCTGTATGTATTACTGTAGGGTCGACCTTACAATATAAAGCGCCTTGAGGCGACTGCTGTTGTGATTTGGTGCTGTGTAAATAACATTGAATTGAAGAGAAGAGCTGTACATAGCCACACATACACAGAGGTGAGAGCACTAAGGTCAACAGTTTATTCAGCACTGCCATTGTGTGAACAACACATACGTTTCAGTTACATTCTTGGGGTTCCAGCATTTATTCAGTGGACCTCTGTTTAGGTGTGCACTGTGGTCAAACTATTATAAACCAACTTATATATGCAGTGTTGGGAGTAATGGAACACATGTACCACCGTTAAGTATTTAAAATACAAAATATGAGTAACTGTATTCCGTTACAGTTACCGTTAGGTGGTATTCAGAATACAGTTACTTTGTTGAAATAAATGGATTACACGGCGGTCTTGTCCTGTTTGATATGTTCGGCTGTCCCCGCTCTATTTTTGGTTTCCACGCCGGTGGAAACCCAAACAAAACATGGATTAATTGGCTCTAATGTCTGTGTCTCAATCTTGCGTCTCATAATGACGTGAAGAAATATATATTTTAAATGATTTAATATGAAGGCAACAGGCAGAGTGTTACAGGCATAGCGCTAAAGCATGCAGCCTGATGGGCAGTGTAGTCCGTTTAACTGCCATAAATGTAAATTATGTCAGTTTGTTTAAGTGACGTAAAGGGAAGTAAAAGGCATGTGCAAGAAGCTAAGTTAATAAGTTAACTAAGGCAGAAGAAGGAATAAATAAGCAGTTTAAAGTAAAAGAAAGCTGCAAAGAAGAAGAAATTGGGAATTATTTTTGTTAAGTTGTTCCTGAAGCGGACTCATTCCCTCACGGTTACGTGCAGCCAGCGAGGTACGTTAACTGTGTTTGTTTATCGCGTATTTGTTAACTTGGGTTTAAATGTTTATTTGTAATATTTATGTTGGTCATTCTGTACTTTTATGTAATAACAGTTTGACGGTGGATTTTATGGGGTTTCTGAGGAGAAGTGTGACGGAAGAATAAATCCATCTGTGAATGAAGAACCGTGGTGTCGTGTATTAACTGGAGGGAGTGATAGTCCGTGCTGCAGGGAGAATGGACTGCCATACCCGTGATGTGTCTGTGAGCGAGGGAGGGAGAGAAAGGAAAAGTACGAGCTGTCATTGAGCAGAAACGGGAGCTGGAAGCATGTAAATATAATAATAACCACTGCAGCCAAGTCAGTGCCTGACGAGCCCAGTTGTAAGTAAGCTATCAAGACTTGACTGTACACTGTGTTCGTGTTTTCCTCTGAAACAATAAGTTCGGTTGGAGCAGCCTTTCAACGCCTCTCTCTGTCTCTGCTAGCAAACTTGACCCAGACAACAAAGTAAAGCTAGTTTTCAGCTACGAGCCCGACGTATTAGCCAGAGGTCCCTTTACTACGGTTCAGAGCTGCGGACCTGTTTTATATACGCACGGAATAGTTTTCTATACGAAAAAAGTGCAGCTTTACCTAATGTCCACCTACTGTTACTCATTTATATTAAGATTTAAACATCTAGTTGGTGTTGGTGTGGAGAGTAACCTTCAGTAACAGTAACAAATCACACAGCAATAGGACATTCATGTAGTTGTGAAAAGCATGATAATATATTAAGTAATCCAAAGTATTCAGAATACATTACAAACTACATTTTGGGGCATGTAATCTGTAATCTGTAATGGAATACATTTTAAAAGTAACCTTCCCAACACTGGATATATGTTGTGTGACACCTTGGTAACAAGAGAGCTTAAATTCAATTATATATATATTTGATGAGCCTGAACAAGCTGATATTAATTAATTTGAAATGCTTTCTAATTACTGAGATTTCAGATGGTGTCAGGACTGTTCAATACTTTGTCATTTTTCATTATTACAGTTTTAAGGATATTTGTAGCTTGAATTCTTTACGTGTACACTGGATATTACCAGCATCTCAATAGCACCTTTGTTGTTCACTTCTTACCTGCCGAGTGTGAATATTTAGTGGTGGTACAGAAATACTAACTGCATCATATGAAGTGTATTATACAGGGAGTGCAGAATTATTAGGCAAATGAGTATTTTGTCCACATCATCCTCTTCATGCATGTTGTCTTACTCCAAGCTGTGTAGGCTCTAAAGCCTACTACCAATTAAGCATATTAGGTGATGTGCATCTCTGTAATGAGAAGGGGTGTGGTCTAATGACATCAACACCCTATATCAGGTGTGCATAATTATTAGGCAACGTCCTTTCCTTTGGCAAAATGGGTCAGAAGAAGGACTTGACAGGCTCAGAAAAGTCAAAAATAGTGAGATATCTTGCAAAGGGATGCAGCAGTCTCAAAATTGCAAAGCTTCTGAAGCGTGATCATCGAACAATCAAGCGTTTCATTCAAAATAGTCAACAGGGTCGCAAGAAGCGTGTGGAAAAACCAAGGCGCCAAATAACTGCCCATGAACTGAGAAAAGTCAAGCGTGCAGCTGCCAAGATGCCACTTGCCACCAGTTTGGCCATATTTCAGAGCTGCAACATCACTGGAGTGCCCAAAAGCACAAGGTGTGCAATACTCAGAGACATGGCCAAGGTAAGAAAGGCTGAAAGACGACCACCACTGAACAAGACACACAAGCTGAAACGTCAAGACTGGGCCAAGAAATATCTCAAGACTGGTTTTTCTAAGGTTTTATGGACTGATGAAATGAGAGTGAGTCTTGATGGACCAGATGGATGGGCCCGTGGCTGGATTGGTAAAGGGCAGAGAGCTCCAGTCCGACTCAGACGCCAGCAAGGTGGAGGTGGAGTACTGGTTTGGGCTGGTATCATCAAAGATGAGCTTGTGGGGCCTTTTCGGGTTAAGGATGGAGTCAAGCTCAACTCCCAGTCCTACTGCCAGTTTCTGGAAGACACCTTCAAGCAGTGGTACAGGAAGAAGTCTGCATCCTTCAAGAAAAACATGATTTTCATGCAGGACAATGCTCCATCACATGCGTCCAAGTACTCCACAGCGTGGCTGGCAAGAAAGGGTATAAAAGAAGAAAAACTAATGACATGGCCTCCTTGTTCACCTGATCTGAACCCCATTGAGAACCTGTGGTCCATCATCAAATGTGAGATTTACAAGGAGGGAAAACAGTACACCTCTCTGAACAGTGTCTGGGAGGCTGTGGTTGCTGCTGCACGCAATGTTGATGGTGAACAGATCAAAACACTGACAGAATCCATGGATGGCAGGCTTTTGAGTGTCCTTGCAAAGAAAGGTGGCTATATTGGTCGCTGATTTGTTTTTGTTTTGTTTTTGAATGTCAGAAATGTATATTTGTGAATGTGGAGATGTTATATTGGTTTCACTGGTAAAAATAAATAATTGAAATGGGTATATATTTGTTTTTTGTTAAGTTGCCTAATAATTATGCACAGTAATAGTCACCTGCACACACAGATATCCCCCTAAAATAGCTGAAACTAAAAACAAACTAAAAACTACTTCCACAAACATTCAGCTTTGATATTAATGAGCTTTTTGGGTTCATTGAGAACATGGTTGTTGTTCAATAATAAAATTATTCCTCAAAAATACAACTTGCCTAATAATTCTGCACTCCCTGTATGACAGGTGTAAAGGTACAGGCTGGAGGGTTTTTCTGTTCCATAGAGAAGCTAAACTTAACCTACACTCACACCAACATTAACACGCTACCAGTGCTGCTACAGCTCGTCGTGCAGCAGGTGTTCGCTGCAGGTCAGGAGACAGGACACTGTGACAGATGTAGGATAAAAGCACACAGCAGATTTCAGTAGCAAACATGAGCCTTGGTGAACAGCAATGACCCACAAAGAAAAACATCTTCTCTTTTTATTTAAAATAACTGCTATGGGGACAGAATGCACAGTGGCTCATAATGGTTTTAACACCAACCCTGTGAGTCAACGCCTACCAAACGCTTTTCATCCATACCAAGATCATGTCTTTGGTATGGATGTCTGCAGGATCAGACACGTTAACGTTCACCACACTTAGCAGCTGCTACAGTCTAAAGACTGGCTGGACTTTAAAATGTGCTGCATTCAGGTCATATGGGAAACATAGGAAATATGAGCTACATCAGCTTTCTGCTGGGACCTTATCTTTTATTTAGCTTGCAAACTTAACTACAACCAAATGCAATCAAGGCTGGTTAGTAAACACTTTAAGCACTGCAGTATTTATTTGGAAATGCTACCAGAACCCCCCTCTGGGAAAAAAGAAAACAGTGTGATTCCATCCACACTGACCCTCTCGTCCACTTTTCTGAGTGGATGCTGTGATTGGCTGGTGATGAACTGAGCAACAGGTGGCCCTCTGCACAGGTCTACAGGTCATACAGGACCTCCAGCACAGTGGCTAGAGACCAGGCCTGGGTCTCACAGCTGAATGGACAGTGCTGGCCATTCTCATTGGTCAGCTCTGGCAGACCCTTCCATGGAGACCTGGTGGAGGTGGACAGGTAGGGACAGGTTAGTAAAGAAAAGCAATAAAAGGCAGTCGTTTCATCAGAGGTACAGGGGAGAGCGGCCTACCTCTCCAGGTGAGTGTAATGTTGTGACAGAACATTTTTCACCAAGGTAACCGTTTTGGTGTACGTGTCTTCTCCCAGCTTCTTTGCAAAGTAGAGTTTAGCACGCAGGAAGTACCCGACTGGCCACAGCCATTCCTACGCACAAACACAAAGTGTGTAACAGGTTGTGTGACACGTTATAGGTAATGTATCCGAAATCTGACAGTGAATCCTCTGAGCGCAGCCTGTAGGTGGATGATTTTCTACCCAGAGTCCATGTCTCTGACTTTTCTACCAGTGGAGATCTGATGCATTATTAAAGTTAACTTTTAAACATTTCTTCTGGTTGGCGTTCTGTTCAGCACTGCGTTCAACCATCTGCAGTGACAGACGTGGGACTCACCGGTCCTTGGTGGTAGTTGAAGCCTCTGGCCACGTTGTAGTTGTCATTGTCCAGTGCGTTATCATAGACGCCACAGTAAACCAGGTCACTGAGACAACACAATAAGAGCCATTTAAGTCTTTCACTGCTGTTACTGAACACGCGTTCTGCTGCGGCGTTTAGTTAGAAGCTTAAATGTATTACTCAGGATCGAGGGTTTTCATTCCCAGTGGTCCCAGCAGTTTCTTCCCAGCTATCTCCAAAGCGTTCCAGGCTCTCTCCACCGTGAACAGCTCTGGAGCCTGGAGCACACACACACACACGCACACACACACACACACACACACGCACACACACACACACACACGCACACACACACACGCGCGCGCACACACACGCGCGCGCACACACGCACACACACGCGCGCACACACGCACACACACACACACGCACGCACGCACACACACACACACACACACACGTACGTGTAATTATTACTGAGTGTTTTTCACACAGTACTGAAGATCACAGCGAGGCGTTGGCTGTGGTTGGCTTACCACCACCATGGCGACAGTGAAGTTGGGTCTGAGCTGGTAGTCACACCAGGGGCTGGAGGCGCCGTAGCTGTCCTTATAGATGCCTTTCTTGTGCACCAGCTCAGGGTGCTTCTCATCAGGGTCATCTGGGTCACCGGACACCCAGAAGCCAGCTTCAAAGGACTGGCTGAGCTGCTCGTTCCACTGGGAGTACGAGATGAACACTTCCTTACCTGGAATAAGGTGGTTTGGTTTTAGGTGAATGACGATGGGGAATTCGTTTATGTGAAAACAGTGGAGTTTGTCACATACCATCTCTGTGTAATTTAACTCCATCGTATGGGAACAGGCCCTTGGCGTGAAGTTCCACCACCCAGCGAACTGCAGACTTACTCAGACCAACTATCTCCACCGCTGCTCCATCTCTGCACAAAAGGCACAGGACACGATATCAGTACCAACCTGGACTTTCCTTTGATTCACTGATGTTGTCAATTCAAATTGTAATATAAAGTTCTCTAAGCCAATTAAACTTCTGTGTTTTTGCATCTTTCTAACAGCAAATGTGGCACACAGAGTGAGGACATTTGTGTTTGTCAGTTATTATCGTTGTTCTAACAATGCTGCTTGAATTGGGACTAGAAAGAGAGAGCATATTTCTCCTGTTTTGGCTTCCCTTCATTGGCTTCCTGTTAAATCCAGAATTGAATTCAAAATCCTGCTCCTCACATACAAGGTCTTAAATAATCAGGCTCCATCTTATCTTAATGACCTTGTAGTACCATATCACCCTATTAGAGCACTTCGCTCTCGCTCTGCAGGCCTACTTGTTGTTCCTAGAGTATTTAAAAGTAGAATGGGAGGCAGAGCCTTCAGTTTTCAGGCCCCTCTTCTGTGGAACCAGCTTCCAGTTTGGATTCAGGAGACAGACACTATCTCTACTTTCAAGATTAGGCTTCAAACTTTCCTTTTTGCTAAAGCATATAGTTAGGGCTGGACCAGGTGACCCTGAATCCTCCCTTAGTTATGCTGCAATAGACGTAGGCTGCCGGGGGATTCCCATGATGCATTGAGTTTTTCCTTTCCAGTCACCTTTCTCACTCACTATGTATTAACAGACCTCTCTGCATTGAATCATATCTGTTATTAATCTCTGTCTCTCTTCCACAGCATGTCTTTTATCCTGTCTTCCTTCTCTCACCCCAACCGGTCGCAGCAGATGGCCCCGCCCCTCCCTGAGCCTGGTTCTGCCGGAGGTTTCTTCCTGTTAAAAGGGAGTTTTTCCTTCCCACTGTTGCCAAAGTGCTTGCTCATAGGGGGTCATATGATTGTTGGGTTTTTCTCTGTATCTATGAAGCGCCTTGAGGCGACTTATGTTGTGATTTGGCGCTATATAAATAAAATTGAATTGAATTGCCCCACCTTGAATCGCTACCTTATCGTGGTGGAGGGGTTTGTGTGTCCCAGGGATCCCAGGGGCTATGTTGTCTGGGGGCTTTTGCCCCCTGGTAGGTAGGGGTGCAACGATATTCGTATCGATATTGAACCGTTCGATACAGTGCTTTCGGTTCGGTACGCATATGTATCGAACAATACAACATTTGTAATTTATTTTATCAACTGTCCTTCTGACGATGCTGTCTGTGTGGAGCGCTCAGTGAATCTGCGTTCGACTACTCCGCCTAGGCTGCACTGTCGACCCTAGGCGGAGCAGTCGAACGCAGATTCACTGAGCGCTCAACACAGACAGCATAGTCAGAAGGAAGAGCACAGGGCAAGCTAGCAAGACAGAAGTTAAGCTCTCCTTGCAACATGGACGTTCCCCACTTTCATTCAGATCTGGCGTTTGGAATTATTTTGGTTTTCATGTGACGTATGACCCTGAAGGTAAGCGAGTCATGGACTAAAGTAAAACAGTATGTTGGATGCGCCATGCAATGCTCAATTACATGGGTGGGAACTAGTGTGTTAGCGCAGTTAGCTCGTTAACGTGTTGGCCGTCTAGCCCCATGCACGGGGCGATCGGCGGTAGCTCGTTAACGGAGATTTGCCGTGTTGTGGCGTTAAGGTCATTTCAACGAGATTAACCTGAAAGCACTAGTGGGAACACAACGAATATGACTGCACATTTACATCATCTTAGTGCAAAGACAAAAACAACAAGCATGCTACTAACTTTAGCCGAGTCATTTAGACAGCTGTTAGCACATGATTCTCCTTATGCTGCTGAGAATATAGCCCAGAAGAAGCGGATAGTATAGCTTTTATTTTGGAAAGAGGCATTTCTCTGTAATAAACTCTCTTTTCCAAAGATGAGTGATTCCTTAATCAGATACAGGGCTCGCAAAATCGCTAGCCCGATGTCCTGGGGCTAGCGATTTTTTTCAGACGGGCTACCCTGCCCGTCGGGCTATTGTAGGAAGGAAAAATATATGTCAATGCTTTTGCATTCTTTCAGAAATGTAGCTGGGTAATTATGTCATTGGCATCGGTGAGCCACTGTCAATATGTGACATATTGAAGTCACGTTTGAATTTGCGCTTGTTTTTTTGTTTTCACTTTGCAATCGTGCGAACTGTGTATAGAGAGCGACAGCACTGATCTGTGAGTGATGATAATTTGTGCACCAATTCCTCTGACATCGTCTTATTAATCGTTAGCTTACTATGCAAACATGACAAGTGAAATCTCCCGCAGCTTAAACATGTGAGAGGTTGATCGCGCAGAGAATCGCTGAGCTTATGTGAGTGCGCGTGTAAAAGCAGCAGGATATATATTTGACTACGATGACCTGGATGACTGAGAACCTTCACAGACAGATATATATTTTAGTTCTGCTGAGCCAAATAAGACAGGTCAGGGTGAAGAAGTGACAGCCAAAGAAAAGCTTACCACAAAACGGAGAAGTTATGACAAATCAGACTATAAGGCAAAAAGAAAGTGCAGCTTTATGGTTTCATGGACAAAAGAATTTCTGTGGCTGCAATATGACGAGCTAAATTGTTATTGTGTATATATTTATTTAGATTTAGATTTCTTCATACATTCTTATATAGTTCTATATTGTGTATTTTGTTGTACAGTTATTTTATTTTCAACTTTAATTTATATATTTATCTTTATCTTATTCTTCCCAGTTAAATTTACCCTTCATTCTAATTTGTGTTGTACAGTTATTTCATTTTTAACCTTAATTTATATTCTATTCCTTCCTAGTTAAGTGTGCCTATGCGAAGGCACACTTATTACTATTGCTCGGATTTATTATTATTATTATTATTATTCTTTTTCCGCCTGAAATTTTGGACCGTAACTCATCCCACAGTTTTGACACAAGCTTCATATATGTTATATCATTTTGTGCGGCTGGATCAGGAATGAGTTGCTATGCCTTTTGGTGTTTATTACTTCTATAGTTTTTTAAATATGAATATTTTAATGCAAGTTTTTGCCCATTGGAATGAATGGGAACGAACGAAAGTGAAACTTAACTTACTTTGTGGTGTGTTTGCTCACTCACTTAATTTGTGGTGTGTTGGCTCACTCTAGTGGTATGTCCCCGTATTTGGATTACCATAATGACGACAATATCAACGGCGCGCACAGCGTCGGTGCTTTCAGGAACCATTGGAATTCTTAAGGTTGCACGAAGCATTGAATAGTTACGGTAACGGCAAGGGTGTATGCTTGGTGGAAAACTGCATATCCCACAATTCAAAGCACGCCTCTACCAGTCAAACAATGGCGGCTGCCACTTGGTTTAATATATTCCTCTTATTTGTGTTTCTAGGTCACAAAGTAAACTTTTAAGATATTTTCAGGTGAGAATGTGGGTGTGTAAACGTCAAATATCTGCTCGTTTTGTCAAAACATCCCATATTGGCAACAGATTTTTCACGATGTTGCGCCGCTTCACTCAAAAGCACCCAGGCTTGGCTTTCAGTGAGGCGTCTCTAACTCCTTTCATCCCCGATAGCTCCGCAAACAGTCTTTGTCTTAGCTGGACTTATTTTTCGTTTATATGGGCCGATGATGCTGGTCGATGAGGAAAAACTAACTGAGTTGTTTGGTGGTGGCTAACGCGGAGCTAGCTAGCCACCGGTATGTGTCTCTTTCCCCTCATATGTGGGGAAAGAAACATGCGAGGCGGCCGCCGATCGACCGGTTTTCAGGTGAGAATGTAGGTGTGTAAACGTCAAATATCTGCTCGTTTTGTCAAAACATCCCATATTAGCAACAGATTTCTCACGATGTTGCTGCTAGCCGGCTAGCTAGTTCGGCCGGCCGGCTAGCCGGCTAGCTAGCTCGGCTAGCTAGCGCCGCTTCGCTCAAAAGCACCCAGGCTTGGCTTTCAGTGAGGCGTCTCTAACTCCTTTCACCCCCGATCACTCCGCAAACAGTCTTTGTATTAGCTGGACTTATTTTTCGTTTATATGGGCCGATGATGCTGGTCGATGTGGAAAAAATAACTGAGTTGTTCATATACCGGTGGCTAGCTAGCTCCGCGTTAGCCACCGGTATATGTCTCTTCCCCTCGTATGCGGGGAAAGAAACATGCGAGGCGGCCACCGATCGACCGGTGGTGGCTAACGCGGAGCTCAATCGTGGATAAGGGGAACCCAATGCAGGAGAAGCAGGCGGCTGGTGAACTGAATTTCAGGTAAGACGTTATTAACTGCACTCTATTTGGGTCAGATATAAACCGAGTTTAGGTGTAGTTTATTTTCGTTGTGCTGACAGTTACAATAACTGTACTGCGTGCTAGCTAGCACCACGGAGTTTCTATACAGCTGTGCGCGCTAAGTTACTGATGTTGAACTTTATGACAGCCTCCCCTATTTTCAGGCGATAATGTAGGGGTGTAAACTTCAAATATCTGCTCGTTTTATCAAGAAGTCCCATATTTTATCAAGAAGTCCCATATCTCTCACGATGTTACTGCTAGCGCCGCATGGCAGCTAGTCGGCTAGCTGGCTAGGGCGGCTTGGCTGACACCCAGGCCGGGCTGACTGATACCCAGGCCGGCTCACGCTCTCGTTTCACCGCCGCATGGCAGCTAGCCGGCTAGCTGGCTAGCGCGGCTTGGCTGCCACCCAGGTCGGGCTGGCTGACACCCAGGCTGGGCTGGCTGACACCCAGGCCCGCTCACGCTCTCCTGTCACCCCTAGTCTTTCGTGATGACTCTTGGTTGACTGCTGGACTTATTTTTCATTTATATGGGCTGGTGATTCGGTATGAGTGTCCGGTGAACTGAATGTCAGGTAAGACGTTATGTATATTTAAGGTAGTGACTGGAATAAGTCACAAGGTGTCGCTGTTGAGCTGCATATATGTTGTAAATTTTAGCAATTTTGACCATTTGTCCTCTGCAGGACACCGTAGTTCAGATTTCTCGTTCGCGTGGGCGCCATCTTGGTTCAGTGTTTACTGTGATGTGCAAAGGTAAGCACTGTCAGTGGCGAACTGCATTGGTTTTGTTTAAAAATAAGTGTTCCACTGTGTAAAATAGCGGTTTGTCATTTAAGCCGAGCATATATTTTGTTTATTGAGAGGTTCATGTATTGTCTGATGAGAGTATGAGACAAAGATATACTTTTCTTTCTTACTCTCATATAAAATATTTAGCTTTTATTAAATAGTTATCTGAATCTTACAACCAAAGTTTGTATAATAATACACAAGATTGGCTGTAGACCACTGTTAATCATTCAGAACACTGTGTAAAAATAACAAAAAACAAAAAGTGAATGAAAAGTGCATAAATATTTATTTTACGTGTTTGATGTGTGTGGCAGGGCGTGGTCTGCAGTGCCGCTGCAGGGGAGGTGGACCCACCTCAGCGATATCTGCAATCACGCCTCTCAGGTGTAAAGTCTGTGCTCTCTCTGCTTTTTTTTTTTTTTTTTTTTTTTTTGTATGTGTCGGGCTGTGAGATGAAAAGCTACAAGCCGGCTGTGTGGGTACAGCAACTATGTGTGAAAAGTGGTCCATAACGTAATGCTTCAAAGTGTGTTCATGCAAACATTGTCGGGTCTGCTTATGAACCTCTGCGCACAGCGTCTACAAATTGGGGCTGTACGAAGTCACCTCATCTTTACACAAAACTGTAAGCTGTCATCTGTGAGGCGCGAGCGGTGTTTGGTTTTACCATAGTTAATGGTGGAGAATGGCTGCTCTGCTGAGTTTTGCTCTCTGTAGCCGTTTGAATGGCAAACTATACTGATTAGCGGCGGCATAGGCACACTTAAAATTTCTTCAGAAATTTTCGCTTTCTAGTTAAATTTACCCTTTTTAATTTTTCATATTTATTTCCTATCTTATTCATAGCCTTTTCCTTTTTTTGTTTTCTTTAGGTCACGAGCAGTTGTCCAAGCATTTCACTACATATCGTACTGTGTATGACTGTGTACGTGACAAATAAAATTTGAATTTGAATTTGAATTTAAATAACCAGGGGTGCACATAAGTGGTCCGCAGGTGCGCATTCGCTGTCAAAATAAAAAACGCGCACAAGGGTTAGAGTTAAATTTAAAAACTGTACTTTTGAGTTAAAATATATATTTATAATTTTAATAAATGACAAATTAAAAAGGCATGAACATTTTATTTTGTATCGAAAAAATATCGAACCGTGACACCAAAGTATCGAACCGAACCGAACCGTGAATTTTGTGTATCGTTGCACCCCTACTGGTAGGGTCTCCCATGGCAAACTGGCCCTGGGTGAGGGACCAGACAAAGAGCGATTCATAAGACCCTTATGAAAAGGACACCGAGGGAACAGTTTACCCTGCCCGGGATAGGGTTACCGGGGCCCCGCCCTGGAGCCAGGCCCGGGGAGGGTGCCCGAGGGTGAGCGTCTGGTGGCCGGGCCTTAGTCCATGGGGCCCGGCCGGGCACAGCCCGAAAAGGAGACATGGGCCCATCTTCCCGCAGGCCCACCACCCGCAGGAGGCGCCATAGGGGTTGGGTGCATTGTGTGCCGGGTGGCGGCCAGGAGCGGAGGCCCTGGCGGACTGACCCCCGGCTGCCAAGACTGGCAATAGGGACATGGAATGTCACCTCTCTGGTGGGGAAGGAGCCTGAGTTAGTGCGTGAGGTTGAGAGGTACCGGCTAGATATAGTCGGGCTCACCTCTACGCATGGCTTGGGCTCTGGAACCAGTCTCCTGGAGAGGGGCTGGACTCTGTCTCAGTCTGTAGTTGCCCCTGGTGAGAGGCAGCGGGCTGGGGTGGGTATTCTAATATCCCCTCGGCTTGCTGCCGGTACGTTGGGGTTTTTCCCGGTGGACGAGAGGGTTTGTTCCCTGCGCCTTAGGGTCGGGGAACGGGTCCTGACTGTCATCTGCGCTTATGCGCCGAGTGGCAGTTCAGAGTACCCAGCCTTCTTAGAGTCCTGGAGACTCTGTTGTCCTGCTGGGAGACTTCAATGCTCACGTGGGTAACGACAGCGAGACCTGGAGGGGCGTGATTGGGAGGAACGGCCTCCCTGATCTGAACCCGAGTGGTGCTTTGTTATTGGACTTCTGTGCTAATCACAGTTTGGCCATAACGAACACCCTGTTCGAACATAAGAGTGTCCATAAGTGCACGTGGCACCAGGACGCTCTAGGCCGTAGGTCGATGATCGATTTTGTAATCATATCAGCAGACCTGCGACCATATGTTCTGGACACTCGGGTAAAGAGAGGGGCTGAGCTGTCAACTGATCACCACCTGGTGGTGAGTTGGATCAGGTGGCGGGGGAGGACGCTGGACAGACCTGGTGCACCTAAACGCGTAGTGAGGGTGTGCTGGGAACGTCTAGCAGAGGCCCCAGTCCGCGAGATCTTCAACGCACACCTCCGGCAGAGCTTCAACAGCATTCCGAGGGAGACTGGGGACATTGAGTCCGAATGGACCATGTTCAGCGTCTCCATTGCCGAAGCTGCTGCACTGAGCTGCGGCCGCAAGGTGGTTGGTGCCTGCCGTGGTGGTAATCCCCGAACCAAATGGTGGACACCAGAGGTGAAGGGAGCCACCAGGCTGAAGAAGGAGTCCTATCGGGCTTGGTTAGCCTGTGGGACTCTGGAGGCAGCCGACAGGTATCGACAGGCCAAGCGGAATGCGGCTCGGGCAGTGGCTGAAGCAAAAACTCGGGTGTGGGAGGAGTTCGGAGAGGCCATGGAAAAAGACTTTCGGACTGCCTCGAAGAGATTCTGGCAAACCGTCAGAGGTCTCAGGAGGGGAAAGCGGTGCTCTACCTGCACTGTGTATAGTGCTGGCGGAGCGCTGCTGACGTCGACTGAGAAAATTGTCAGGCGGTGGAAGGAATACTTCGAGGACCTCCTTAATCCCACTGACACGTCTTCCGAGGAGGAAGCAGAGTCTGGGGATGAGGGGAATGACCCGCCAATTTCCGGGGGCAAGGTCACTGAGGCAGTTAAACAACTCCTTGGTGGCAGAGCCCCTGGTGTTGATGAGGTCCGCCCCGAGTTCCTGAAGGCTCTGGACGTTGTAGGGCTGTCCTGGTTGACACGCCTCTGCAATGTTGCGTGGAGATCAGGGGCAGTACCTGTGGACTGGCAGACCGGGGTGGTGGTCCCCATCTTTAAGAAGGGGGACCGGAGGGTGTGTTCCAACTACAGGGGGATCACACTCCTCAGCCTCCCTGGGAAAGTCTATGCCAGAGTGCTGGAAAGGAGAGTTCGTCCGTTAGTCGAACCTCGGATACAGGAGGAACAATGCGGTTTTCGTCCTGGTCGCGGAACACTGGACCAGCTCTTTGTCCTCTCCAGGATACTTGAGGGTGCATGGGAGTTTGCCCAACCAGTCTACATGTGTTTTGTGGACTTGGAGAAGGCATTCGACCGTGTCCCTCGGGGTGCCCTGTGGGAGGTGTTGCGGGAATATGGGGTGTCTGGCCCATTGCTACGGGCCATTCGATCCCTATACAACCGTTGCAAGAGCTTGGTTCGCATTGCCGGCAATAAGTCGGACTCGTTCCCGGTGGGTGATGGGCTCCGCCAGGGCTGCCCTTTGTCTCCGGTTCTGTTCATAATTTTTATGGACAGGATTTCTAGGCGCAGCCAAGTGGCGGAGGGCTTTCGCTTTGGTGGCCTCAGAATCTCATCTCTGATTTTTGCAGATGATGTGGTTCTGTTGGCTTCATCGGGTGAGGGCCTCCAGCTCGCACTGGAACGGTTCGCAGCCGAGTGTGAAGCAGCGGGAATGAGGATCAGCACCTCCAAATCTGAGGCCATGGTTCTCAGCCGGAAAAGGGTGGAGTGCCCACTCCGGGTCGGGGATGAGTTCCTGCCCCAAGTGGAGGAGTTCAAGTATCTCGGGGTCTTGTTCGCGAGTGATGGGAGAAGGGAGCCGGAGATCGACAGACGGATTGGGGCTGCAGCTGCAGTAATGCGGACGCTGCACCGGTCCGTCGTGGTGAAGAGGGAGCTGAGTGTAAAAGCGAAGCTCTCAATTTACCGGTCGATCTACGTCCCTACCCTCACCTATGGCCACGAGCTGTGGGTAGTGACCGAAAGAACGAGATCGCGGATACAAGCGGCAGAAATGAGCTTCCTCCGAAGGGTGGCTGGCCTCTCCCTTAGAGATAGGGTGAGAAGTTCGGCCATCCGGGAGGGGCTCAGAGTAGAGCAGCTGCTGCTCCACATCGAAAGGAGCCAGCTGAGGTGGTTCGGGCATCTGACAAGGATGCCCCCTGGGCGCCTCCTGGGTGAGGTGTTCCAGGCATGTCCCACCGGGAGGAGGCCCCGGGGCAGACCCAGGACACGCTGGAGAGATTATATCTCTCGGCTGGCCTGGGAACGCCTTGGTATTCCCCCGGATAAGCTGGAGGAGGTGGCTGGGGAGAGGGAGGTCTGGGCCTCTTTGCTTAGGCTGCTGCCCCCGCGACCCGGCCCCGGATAAAGCGGATGAAGATGGATGGATGGATGGATGAATTGAGCCACATTTAGAAGGACCGTGGATCTGTGGGTTACACCTGTGGACAACACCAAATGATCTCAGCAGCTTCCTATGCTCCTGTTTATTGTGTTAGATGATTGAAGCCTGAAGAAACTAGATAGTTTATTTATTCTGATACATTATTACCATCCCAACCCGTGTGTGTGTGTGTGTGTTTCATAATAGCCAGCAGAGTGCACCATGATGAGACCCAGAAACTAAATATTGTGTGTGGCACCCCCACCCCACCCCCACCACAGAGAGCTGGACACCAGCAGCAGGGAGGACCCTGGGAAAGTTTCACAGAGGAGCCCGAACACCAAGCTCTGCTGTTTCGATGTGGCACTCTGTGAGGGCTGCTGTCTCAGCATGTTTAATATGTTACTTATACAACTTTGAACCTGATGGAGGGCTTCAGCGAAGTCTTTTTTGATGATTTGACTTCAGTAAAAACAGTAGAGACAGTAGAATGTGAGCAGCTGGAGTCTGCGGGTCACTTACTGCACAGCGTGAGGAGTTTGTGTTACCTTGGAGTAGCAGGCATGCCTTTGTTCCTGGCTCTCTCACTCTCTCCCATCTTGTCCATCCATGTGCCGCAGTTAAAGCGGTTTCCTCCGCTCACAAAACCTGTGGCGGGGTCGACCCGAGCAACGACGCTGAACCCTGCAAAGAGCAAAAGGTTGTGAGGTGCAGTACCCGAAAAATCTTTGTAGTAAGAACTTAGTAAAACCAGATGATGTCATCGGCTTATCAGCTGTTAGAAATTACTTTCTTAAAATGTGTATAAGTACTCTGAATACGCAACTCATTTAACACACACACCTTCATCTCTCATTTTCATGTCTATTTTGGGTCCAGCGTTTCTCTCTCTGAAGGAAATGCCCTCCAAGTGGCGCCGCAGAGCTTCATGGATCACATCATACAGAGGCTGCTCCTGCACATGTATGAACACACAGAACGTTCGGGGCATAAACACACAACACTCAGCATCTGTGTGGGCCACTCCAGTATTTGGTGACTGCCAGCAGTCGCATTAAAGAGACGCCGATGCTGCTGGAACACAGGAGGAGCAGGTGTACCAGTCCAGGTGTACACCTGTTAAATGTACTATTAGTGCTCTGATTAATAAGAGGAGCAGCTCGTTAGGATCGTGGTCTTTGTAGTTTAGCCTCCTGTTGGGTCAAAGGTTACACATCAGCTAGCTATGACGGTATGTCAGTGTGCGAGTGCTGACTGCTTTGTTAAATTGTTTGCAGTGTTTAGTGAAGCCCTGAGATAAGCATGCCGCCTGAAAATGAACTTAAGGAAAATATTTTCAGTACTGTGCAAAAATCTTGAGCCACCCCCTCATTTCTTCATATTTTAGGGACAATAGGTGCAGAGATTCATTTAAATGTCCAGAAATACAGTCAAACAGCACAAAGTGAGTATTTGGTACGATCCCTGTAACACAGCCTGAACAGCTCGTCTAAGTAACCCTAAAGAACATTTCTCTGTTCCACTCAGTCATGATGATCCCACACGAACGCTTCATGAACACAGTCTGCATCCTGTTGTACACAGGGCCACAGTCACTGGTGTCATGCCTGACTGTGCTTACAGAGGACAACTTGGACCACAAAGTCCAAAAGACCTGGTGCCACTGATGTTCCTGTCACAGCTCAGCCTTCTCTGCCCGTTTCCCTTAAGAACGGCGTAGAAATGTAGAGAGACTAATACTGGCTGAAGGGCCAGGGGTGAGCTCCAGCCTGAGGTGTGTGTGTGTGTGTGTGTGTGTGTGTGTGTGTGTGTGTGTGTGTACATACCACCTCTCCAGGTTTACAAGGCTCGCAGTCATCAGTGGGGTACATGCGTGTGACAGGGCAGCTAAGGATTTCATGCCCTCTGGGAACCTGGGTAGTGTAGTCCTGAACACAAGCACGAATGCACAAAGGTGTTTGTTTAGACACAGATTTAATGAGCAGCTTGAAAGTTAAACATTGACGTTTAGCATCATTGATCCCCCATCTCATTGAAGGGCTTTCAGTACTGTTCCACACATGAAGTTTTTAAGTCCTCACTCCGGGCGCCGTACCCTCACTCCTCACTCGTACCCGCACTCCTCACTCGTACCCGCACTCCTCACTCCCGGCGCTGTACCCTCACTCGTACCCGCACTCCTCACTCGTACCCGCACTCCTCACTCCCGGCGCCGTACCCTCACTCCTCACTCCGGGCACCGTACCCGCACTCCTCACTCGTACCCGCACTCCTCACTCGTACCCACACTCCTCACTCCGGGCGCCGTACCCGCACTCCTCACTCGTACCCACACTCCTCACTCGTACCCTCACTCCCGGCGCCGTACCCGCACTCCTCACTCGTACCCGCACTCCTCACTCGTACCCGCACTCCTCACTCGTACCCGCACTCCTCACTCCCGGCGCCGTACCCTCACTCCTCACTCCCGGCGCCGTACCCTCACTCCTCACTCGTACCCCCACTCCTCACTCCCGGCGCCGTACCCTCACTCCCGGCGCCGCACTCCTCACCCCGCGCGCCGTACCCGCACTCTGCTCTCTCTTGTTTCTAGTTTAAGTTCACAGCAGCTCCCACCTGGATGCACTGCAGCCACCACCACACAGCGTCCCTGCAGTTGTATCTGGCACATCGACCCTCCCCCAGCAGGTTGGGGATCAAACCGTGGCGCAATGTCCCTGCAAAGGCCAGGATGATGTTGCTATGGAGACCATGATAAGGAATTTAGTTTGTAAGGAAATGTAATATAATTAATACACTCGTGTGTCATGAGAATCAGATGAGGTGCACGGGGTCACGCACCGAGCCTCGACGTGTCTACCAGTGAGGAGCAGCAGTCCCCTGAGAGCGATGAAGGTGTCTCTGCCCCAGCAACGGAAAATCCCCGCAGAGAAATGAGGAAGACCTGACAAAGAGACGTGACTCAAAACAAGATTTCATCGGGAAACACAGCATCAGATGTGTGTGACTGTTACCTGCAGCCAGCGAGGCGCAGCACTGCTCCTTCTGGCCCGTGATTGGACTGATGCGGTACGGGACGTCGTCTAATTGAGCAGAAACAGGAGGCAGAGCAGGAAAGCGTCCAACGCTGCACATCTGAACCGAACCGAGCGCCAGGTGACGAACAAAGGTAGAGCCGTTCTGGACAAAGCTGTTTTCAGACGGAGGACAGGTACACGTCATCGCTCGACCGCAGCGAACCGGACACAGAGATGAAGATGAGCTGTACACTAACATTTCAGTACAACAAAGAGATCTGCTGTGTCGACAGACACAGCACAGCCTACCTGGACATGAGTTTGTAGGTGGCATCGAGGGCTGTGGTGTAGGTGGAAACTAGGATAGCATCAAAGTAGCAGGGGATGAGGTAGCGGGGCATGTGTTTGAGGAAATTAAACATGGCTGCCAACCAGCGACCCACCTGCAGACACACAGAAGATGAAGACTTGTGTCTGACAGAAACAAGCAGCCGTGTTTGAGGAAGAACGAGTATAAGGAGGAGACGCAGGAAGGCTCAGTACTCAGCAGCACCTGCCTCAAACAACTATGGTCCAGGGCAGGGACAGAAATATCTAAGCTTGTGTCTCAGTCAGCTGGGTCGCACACGGGCCTGAGCAAATGACTCGGTAGCATTAGCACTTTGTAGGATTAGCGCTTTGTAGGATTAGCGCTTTGTAGCTAGCAGCCTGTGAGTTCAGGTTTTTGGAGCACAATTTAAGGAGTCAGTCATGTTGCAGACGTTTCCTCCAGTGCTAATGTGGATTTCATTGAGCTTTAGTCAGCTTAGGCTTTTAACTTATTTTAGTGTTAGCCGACTAAATATCATTAGATTGTTGGAGAGTATAAAGTTTGTCATGTTTTTACCAGTGACAGTTTACAGAGTCTGTATGCACGCTTCTCTTCTTCTGCAGTACTGACTTTATGGGGTTTCATGAGAAACAGTATGGCAGATAGTCGTTTCACTTCCACACACCCTCCTTTATGTTCATCTTGTTTTTATTCGGTGATTAAAGTCTCAAATACATTTCATCCATTCATGGTTTTCTGTCATGTTTGTTCTCAAACAGCTGCTCCAGTCCTTTAGCACACTCAGTATTTCATCGTTATCTAAATGAACATTAGTGGCGATTCCCTCCGACAGAGTCTCTGAAGTACTGGGACCAACAGGAACAGGAAGAATGTGAAAACTGCACACAGAAAACTCAAACCCAGAAGCCGGCGGCCTGTGTGAGGTGGCCTGTGGTGGTAAGAGGTCATCACAAACAGGAGCCTTAAACCAGTCCCAGTCTCACCTCTGCCAGTGGCCCCTCCCTGTGCATCAGCCTATTGGCGACGAAGTCTATGAGCCAGTCTCCGTCTCTGAGGTTGGCACACAAAGGATGGCCCAGGTCGTTGTTGGGACGAACATCAGCAAACACAGACATCAGACCTGCAAACACAGCAACACTTTAGTAACACTCATTTGGTCTCCATCCTAGATGAGGTACAGACTGGACTGAAGAACATAAAGTTACCCTGAAGTCCTGCGTATTTGAGAGTTTCCCAGCCTGGGATACTGTAACAGCCTCCGCCTTCCTCTTTTTCCTCCGTGTCGCAGCAAAACAGCAGGACATTCATGTCTGCCAGCGTCAGCTTAGACATGAGCCTGTTAAACACAGTCTCAATAAGAAGCTGCTACAGGCCATCACCTAAAGCTAAAAGCATGAACATAAACAGCAGCGTTCATCTATCCCGTCACATTTCCCTGATGATTTTATGTTCCTACTAACTGATGGATGATCAGAGTACAGCAACCTACTAATGATGTGACTGACACCTGTTTGACAAGTCCTGGTTTTACACCATAGCTCGTGACAGCTGGTATCCAATTATATCCATCAAGCTATGACGACAAAAGCGCTCAATCTTTGGGTCTGTGTGGGTACAGAGTATGTAAGAGGTGTGTGTGCTAGCAAAAATACTGTACTACTAACAGGATGAAGTACTCTGCATATCTGTGTGTCTGATATACTAGCTTCACCTTTCTGAGTGTACCCTGCAGCTCGCACCGTTGCATCTCATCTTAGCGAGACACGTTCTGTCAGTCCCATTTCATCCATACCACAAAAAGGCCTGTGTTGAGTATGTGGTGTGCTCACTGTGCCAGGGGCTTCTTCAGTGCGTCTGGTGGGTTTTCATCTGCTACGCTGCCTCTCCTGTACTTTGGGCTAAACTGGGACAGATAGTACCTCAGCAGTCCCACCAGCTTCTGGGCTTTGGGATCCAAACTGACCCTGACAAGGAGAGAAAAGAGAAACGCGAGTCTGAAAAGTGACCATAACACACAATCACGCGTGACGTTTGTGTGTGTGCTACCTGAAGGCGATGATGCTGCCGGGTGTCAGCTTCTGGAAAGTGATCTCGTGCACAAACTCTGAACGCCCTTTTGACGTCACTCCAGCTTTCTTCATCACTGTACTCTCATCCACCTGTGCACACAGCAGAACCAGTTTAACACCGTCCGTCTGCCACTAACGCTCAGAAACACACCTGTGTTAAACACGACGCGCTCACCGAGATGTGCTCTTTCATTTCCACTGTGTATTCTGGCATGCCGTTGATGTAGTTCTCATCCTTCTTATATTTCCCGGTGCTCCTTTCCACCATCCTTGCCTCCAGCACCACCTCCTCTATTTTCCCTGGGAGAGGGAAAAGGTGGCAGCATGCACTGTGAATCCATCCAAACTACACACCTAACATGTTGTGACAAATTTTCCAGATCCGACTTTGCAGGTAACACACACACACCATATGCACTGCCTTTATGTAAAAATGTGTTCTCAAAATACACTGAAAACAATAAATAAGTAAAAGTCAGTATCAAGTAATTATGGTCCTCATGTCTCTGAACAGGACAGACTCTGGGCTCATCCAGTTCTCATGAGAAGCAGGGAGAATTTCATGGTTTGATGCAGATGTCGAAGGTGTATCAGTGTGGGACCATATCTGAGACCAGGACAGCGTTTTTAAACCAGGATTTTATCGTCTGCATCTCTTCACATATTTAGTACTGTTGGGTTACAAGACTGAACGGGGTCCTATCATGTTGTTGTTGATGTGTGTGGCTTGCAGCAGCAGCGCTGCAGCCGAGTGTGCACAGCAACGTGAATAAAGAGATGCTGCAAAGCATGAACGTGCACCCGGGTCTGCTAGCAGTACCTGATCTGAGTGAGGAGCGCACTTGTTTTCAAATGCAATGATAAGATTATTCAGATCCAACTAATCGAAAAAAATAAATCAATGAAAATAATAAAAAACAAACAAACGTGGTGGGTGTGCACAGCTGCACTAAGATTCAAAATCCACAGTAATGATGTTGTTCTACCAGGAATGAACATGGGCGGGACACTGGTGCTGTACTGGTGGGTTTTGGGATCCCAGAAGGCGGTCCTGCTCACGGTTACCACAGACTGGTGGGTGCTGGGACAGTGACGAGTCACTGCAACGATGTCTGCATCCACCTGGTCCACGTACACCTGGACAGGAGGAGTTGGACAAACTGTACCAAAAGGTTTTAGCATCGAAGCATCGGCTTTAGCACAGAAACCACTTCCTGTGTGTGTGTGTGTACCTGTGTGAATCCCTGTGCAGCTAGCTCCTGGTGCAGCTTGTTTACTGCCCCTTTCCCAGCTACGATGCCGGTACAGGAGCTAACCTCACCAGGAGAGGATGGGACTGCTGACGGGTTCCACTTGGGATAGAAGCGCTCCTCCTTCACCACAGAGATCTGTGCACAGGTAAGCATGGAGTCGGTGTGTGCTCTTATTGCAGCGCCTCTCACAGGGCCTCAAAGTAACACTTTTATTTTCTTTATTTGATGAACTGCCTCGTGAATTAGCACTATTTAAACTGGAAGTATAAAGGAATGAGGGTTGACTTGAAATTTTGGATTTTATTATATATGTGACAGATTTATCCAGTGAATCTAAATTCACTGGAACATCAGCATTAACAAAGGAAAAATCCAAAACTATAAAGTGAACTTACGATGTATGTCTGTCATGTTAAGTTTGCTTCTGCTGTTTTAGATTCTAAAGACCGTTTGTGTCCACAAAAACTCCACAAAGGACCAAAGACAGGCTGAGCTTGTGTTAATGAGCAGTTAGGCACATTTTTACAAATACGCCCCATTATTGGAGACTTTGTTCTGTCGTGTTCAGCAAAATGCTGTCAGATAAATATATAATAACCTGATGTGGCACCAGTTCATCGTATCCACGGGTGGAGCCAGTAGCGCAGCACGCCATGGCCACGATAGCAGAACTGGGCAGAGCGTCGAAGGCTGAGCGGAGCTGTAAACGACACACCCGACAATTAACCATCGTACAACAGCTCGACTCCAAGCTCACTGTCAGCTGATCTCAAGAGACCCACCTGGATAGGACACTCGTTGTCATGGGTTACATCAAGAAACATGGCGTGTGCAATGGAGGGTGTCAGTGGGCGGAGACTGGGCTGAACAAAAGCTCCTACTGGCTCACCGCCGTAACGATACACCAGGCGGCCCTCCTCGTGGCTGTCACCAGCTGACATCGCCTCTGATGATCGAGTGAAGGGGGAAAACCAAAGTAAGCGCTCGCAGACACAGGTGGACACACGCCATGCTGCATCACTGACAGGTGAGCTCACACACTCAGTTACATTTGTTTCCATGTGAATCCAAACTGAGTACAAATGACATCAGAACCATGATGGGGATGAAAAGTTGAATCTGTGCAAACGGTCCAGCAACATCCATCCATCCATCCATCTTCATCCGCTTTATCCGAGGCCGGGTCGCGGGGGCAGCAGACTAAGCAAAGAGGCCCAGACCTCCCTCTCCCCAGCCACCTCCTCCAGCTTATCCGGGGGAACACCAAGGCGTTCCCAGGCCAGCCGAGAGATATAATCTCTCCAGCGTGTCCTGGGTCTGCCCCGGGGCCTCCTCCCGGTGGGACATGCCTGGAACACCTCACCCAGGAGGCGCCCAGGGGGCATCCTTGTCAGATGCCCGAACCACCTCAGCTGGCTCCTTTCGATGTGGAGCAGCAGCTGCTCTACTCTGAGCCCCTCCCGGATGGCCGAACTTCTCACCCTATCTCTAAGGGAGAGGCCAGCCACCCTTCGGAGGAAGCTCATTTCTGCCGCTTGTATCCGCGATCTCGTTCTTTCGGTCACTACCCACAGCTCGTGGCCATAGGTGAGGGTAGGGACGTAGATCGACCGGTAAATTGAGAGCTTCGCTTTTACACTCAGCTCCCTCTTCACCACGACGGACCGGTGCAGCGTCCGCATTACTGCAGCTGCAGCCCCAATCCGTCTGTCGATCTCCGGCTCCCTTCTCCCATCACTCGCGAACAAGACCCCGAGATACTTGAACTCCTCCACTTGGGGCAGGAACTCATCCCCGACCCGGAGTGGGCACTCCACCCTTTTCCGGCTGAGAACCATGGCCTCAGATTTGGAGGTGCTGATCCTCATTCCCGCTGCTTCACACTCGGCTGCGAACCTGACAGTGCGAGCTGGAGGCCCTCACCCGGTCACCTGATCATAACTGCACAGGGTTGTTGGAGTTTATCTGGTTTGATTCCAGGATTTGACAGAGTTGTGTTTGTCAGTGGGTCACACAGCTGTGGATGAAGATCCATGAAAGCCGTGACTTTGGTAACCTGCACAGAGTCACGCAGGCCTGCAGTGTACACACCTGAATAATAAACACCTGCGTTTTGTGTTTGCCTGTGTTATCTTTGTCTAACATTTACATTTGTTTCATGAAGTGTGAGAAATGTGCAAAAAATATGGAACCAGGAAGGAAGCAAACCAGGACACAGTTATTACTGTGACCTCCAACAGGTGCAGCTCTGTGACGGGGTTTGGTGCAGTGGGGTTTGGACCTCACTACATATTAAAGCTACTTCCTATACAAGTAGTTTTTAGTACCACAACTACAAGTACTGAAAGATGTCACTGAATGCCAAAAAAAAATCTAGTTATAATTCCTGAGTTTACATTTTTGGTTTTTACTTCAAGCTTTGGGCGTGCTCCAGGAACAGCGCCACAACAAGCAGAGTTCAGCACGACTGAAATGTGGCTGATCTCCCCTTCGATGCTGGGATGTCCAGAAGTGCTCAGAATTCATTTCGGATCATCTACACAGCACGCTCTGACTTCATCACAGGCTCCACACTTTGTGCACAATCCCAGCTCATCACCAGTGACGAGAGCGGGACTCCTGGAACAGCTGAGCTCTCAGCAGTTTCAGGAGTCTGAATGTGTTTACATGGATTTATTCAAGCTGACTTGAGGATGTTCTGAAGATGTGGAATTGATACAAATATTTAAACATGAATGAAGTCAGCAGTTAACGAACATGCTGTATTTGTAGGTGTGTTATAGACACGGTACTTTACCTCGTATGAGTGATGTAATCCCTAGCTTGGTAACAAAGACATTATCCAGCTCCTCGCTGCCGGTGAACAGCTCAGCCACCACATACAGGTCAGGACGCACCGTTCTGGCCACATCCAGCATGAACTAACAAACCACAGCATGACAAACCAGTGCGGGGGGGCATGCATGAAAGAAAGATTGAAGGAGGAAGAGGAGGAGAATGAAAGTGAAGGGGACTCAGCCAGTTAGAATGGTGCAGTCAAAGAACACACGGAGAGGTGGAGTGTTTGGAGACATGCAGAACAATGCAGTGGGGAGAGAAGAAAGACAGTCACACATTTAGCTTGCACATCAGTGCTGTACCTCGTATGAGACTGCTAATTCCCAGCCGGTTAACAAAAACATTGTCAAGGAGCTCGCTGCCTGTAAAGAGCTCAGCTATCACATACAGATTGGGTCTGACCGCTCTGGCTGCGTCTAACATGGCCTGGACGACAAACATCACGGACAAGGAGAGAGAGAGCTGCTGTTAGCAGGGACACGCTCACACGGGACAACATGGCTGTAATGACGCTGCGTCTTCTCTTTGTACATGCTTGAACTCAGCATTAATCATATTTGTCACTACAGTTAGGACCGTTACAGTGTAGCACAGACGTCCTGAGATCGTTTCACTGAATCTCACTGATAATGTGTGTCGAAGCAGAAGGGTGCGCCACAGCAGCATTTGCTCGCACCTGGACTAGACTCACTGAGGCCACATCACAGTATTACTTCAACACTTGCAGATGGAACAAGCCGGCTCTCAAATGGAGCCGAAACCAGAACAAGTTCCAGAAGGACACGGTGACGTCTGGAAATACAGTTAACACGCTAAGAAGTGGCTATCCTTCCAACATCCTCTGCAAAACACAAGACAGCCAGGACATCCAATAATAATTTGCCTGGGTTATTTATATGGTGGCTACTGTAACAAAGCCCCAAAAATTCAGACCCCTCCCACAGGGCGGGTCAGCACAGGGCCACACAGCGACCTCTCTGCTGTTATCACAGATGTCTGTCTATTCAAACTGTGGCACATCAGTGATTTAAATAAACACTTTCATGCTTTGAGACTAACACAAACATGTCGTGTGTCCTCGACATGTCTGTAGAACAGTTCAACAGTGACGTTCGGCCCCAGTGAGACATCAAACATATTTCTAACATGTAAGCCTGCAGAACAACTTTACTGCAACATGGAGCTAAAGTGTTACGTGTCCTGGATTTAAACGTAGAATAATTGACATGAAGTGTGTGATGTACAGTGAGGTGTGGCGATACCTCAGCAACATGTAAAGGTGTGGAATGGCAGTTGTCCAGGCGGACTCCGTGGAAATACTTGGCTGTGATTTGCGTGTATTTCTTCATGTGATCCCACAGGTAGGGACAGTCGTCAGGCGTGTTGCCGTATCGTAGTTTGACACTGTCACCCCAGGCGATCAGCTCCCGACGAATGTACACGTTGGAGCCTTTATGGAGCAGAAGCACTTCAGTACTGATACGGTCACTTTATTACTCCCAGGTCGCAGCAACAACAGTCACTGACAGGTTAAAGCAGCATCATATTCAACATTTAGTCTTTTTTTTAACCACTTGTGTGGCTCATCCTGTTTACCTGGTTCAGCAAAGTTCCTGAGTGGATCGTCGCCCATCACCCAACCGTTGTGGGCCAGGAAATGGCACATCTTGTCTGGCTGGTCCAGCAGCTGCATTTCCTGGTCCAGAGTCATGTCCTGATAGGGGAAGGTGAAATACCTGACCGGAAGATGGGAACATGGCATTATGGCTGCCCGGGTGATGTGAACGTAGTGCAGCTGTGGACACTTTGTGTCAAAGCACTTCATGTTAGACAATGGATCATTTGATGGATCCTATTCAGTGAGGATCAATGAGTTTGTCACCAACATCCACGCTTTTCAAAGAAAACATGAATCCAACTGACTGCTACTGGATATAAAGCTTTCTATGTAGTTTGAGCCTCATTTACCTGTCAGCACATTCATCCAAGTGCTTTATTGAAATAAGCCTGAATACTTTTATCTTAATGCTCACATACTTTGATGTATGTGGAACAACTCGGGGTTCAGCATCTTGCCCTGAGTTTGACACACAGGTTGGAGAACCAGGGGTTGAGCCACCCACCTTCTAATTGGTATACAGCTCACTGACTTCTGAGACAGCGCCACCCCTAATACGTACTTATAGTATGGGCCATGATAATATCTTAGCATTATGAAGTGTTCAGCTAACCTGCCTCGTGTCTTTGTTAAAGCTTTAGTAAATGTCCTGAGTTATTAACACACTTCACTGTACTCTGTCTTCCTCTCATTAGTCAGCTCTTTAAACTGGTTACCTGGTGACCATTGGGTTTGTCCTGGTAACAGGGCCCAGCCTGGGACCGTGCTCAGCAAGTCGTTCATAGACGATGTTTCCAATAAGACAGTTGACAGCCTGGAGGGACAAAGAAGAAGGTTGTGACAGAGCAAAAGACAAATCAGACACTTGTTCGAAAACAAAGTACCCGCACACACGTTAAAGATTTTACATGTCACAGAGAAGGTGTTTGCTGAAAATGACCATGTATAGAAACAGTCCACACAGGAGCCCAGCGATGGCGACAGTTCATCTTACAGAGCAGTTATCAAACAGCTAACAGATCAATGGTTAATCTGGAGTTGCAGTCAGGTTTCAGAGCTCATCACTGTACAGGAGGCTGAAGGTTATGAAGACCTTACAGCCTCTGACCGTGGACCTCAGTGCAGTGGTCCATACGTTATTACAGCGCTGTTAGTGTTAGAGGTGCTGTGCTGCAGTGGTTTGACCTGAATCACCTGCAGCTTCCTGCTTTGACATTCAAATGAAAGCGACGTTTCTTGTAAACAGCCACAAACATCAGGATAGCATGAACTTTGCCTCCACGCTGAGCCATGTTCATTCATATTTTTATCAATCTAACATTTTATTTCATTTCACTAACGAAATGTTAGGAAACCCCTGAGCTCGTGCGGTACACCCCACGGCCCCCTTTAGCTCCGCCCCTGTTTGCAGCAGGGTCCTGTGTCCTGCCGTCAGCGTTCAGCATGCTGCCTGTCTGTATCAGTTAAACGTAACTTCTGCAAACAGCGGTGGCTGGAGCAGCTTTACACTTCTGTTGAACAGGTGCTTTGAAGGACTACTACCAGCTTTTTCATGTGAAGCTTTTAATGGTGATTACTGGTCACAGCTCCGCCTCTTTGCTCTTCACGGCGTGTCCTCAGACTCTGGCTCCAAGTTAAAGTGACAGCATCGTCTCAGGCGTAGCTGTTATCAGTCGTTTTGCTCTAAACCTGGGGCTGCATTGGCCCGATGCTGACTGACAGACGGACGTTAATTCACAGGTTTAACAGCTTTCGATGCTTTTCCCCTCTAGCTAACACGTCAGGTGTGGCCCTGTACAGTGGCAGCCTTACCTGCTCCTGATGCTGGTGCACTATGTGATACTGCTCTGCATTCAGGTCAGTCAGTTTCTGATTGAGCCAACCGCAGCACTCCTCGATGTGTTGAGGTGACAAGCTACAGAGGGAAGCAACATTACATCACACTGCTGTGTGCCGCACACACAGATATACACACTTTACATTAACTACACTGGTCCATGTCAGCGTCACAGAGGTAACTCATATCTGAACAATGAAGAAACATTACAATGTAGTTTTTAAATGTTTGTGGGCTTATTTTTTTCAACCACGCTGTGCTGAGTGATGAGCATGGAGGAACAGGGATGTGCTCCCTACAGATGCAAACATCAGTCTTCTTTTCACAACAGAGGTCCTGATTCATTTAATACTGAACTAACGTTCACACTAAGTCAAAGGGACTGTGTGGCGTCACCTGAATGACTTATTTTGGACTGGAAACCAAACAGAACCATCATATTTAAGAACAAATCCTTTCACACACTCTGGACGATCGTCAGCCAATCACAGGGGTCCATGGGTCTGAAATGCAGGGTAAGCTGTACCCACACACGGTGTGTCAGATTAGCTTGCTGAATGTGGTTAATGCTAACACGCAAGGACAGGAGGCTGCTGCTTTTATCCCCACACAGGTCCACACCTGTGCAGGATAAGGTTACACATTGGTCTAATCGGGTGGTGATGTCACCTGACTCTGTCCACATTGCATGTTTAAAACTTCCTGTTGCAGCTCTAATGTGATGGCTGCGTAACATCTTCGAGCCAACTGTCAACTGCATACTTACAATGCTGTGAAAGCAGAGTTCTTACATTTGAGCAATATTTGTCACGTTTTTCTTTAATATTAGACAAAAATAACCCATTTAAATACAAAACGCTGTTTCTGAATGATGAGGCAAAAAGACCTGGTCCGATGTGATTGTTGAGCTCACTTTGTCAGACAGACATTAAAGTTACGTCCTGATTGAACAGGCGTGGCTCGTTAATCAGTTCATTCGTTCGTTCCACACATGGCGGGATGGGTTTGGACAGCTTCATTTCCCCTTAATAAATGTAATCTTAATTTAAAAATACTTTTATAAATGCCAACAGTCTTTTACGACTGTCGGGTGAAAACAGCACATTTACTCAGCTCATCTTTGTCCAGGATTAAAAACGTGTTTGACGATCTGAAAAGAACAAAGAAACTCAATCGCAGCACGTTGACCAGCAGCCCAACATCACACTCGTGCCGTGGACCCCGAGTCTCACCTGTGAGGCACAAACGTCTCCAAAGCAGAGTCCATGTCTGCTGTGTTGCCATAGCGACGGTATTGTGGATCCTGAATGATCCTGAGGCCCGTCTGCCCTCCAGTCTTGCTGTGGTCTGGCTTGGTACCTGATGGCAGGCACACACATGTTAACGACACAGTGAATGTGGTTTAACCCTCTGCTCATCTTTGCACACACCGTAAACACAAGTTCTTTTTTGGGGCTTCAAACTGAAAACATGCTGATGAGTTTTTGAAGCTCACATAACGACTCTTGGCTTTGGGACGTCTGTGTGGATTTACACACCGTTTTGCAGCAGGGTCCTAAACTCCTCCACAGCACTGTCCACTTTGACTTGGTAGAACTCCCACAGTTTGATCTGAGGGAACACGTCCTGCCACATCACACTACGGACGGCCTGAAACACAACAAATCAAACACACGTTACACAAACGCGTCTTTAAAGCGTGTACGATGCTGCTGAGAGAAAGTGCCTTTAACCATCTGATGAACTGACCCAGCTCAGTTCATCTGCATAGACATGAGGTTCATTATTACCTGGTTTATTCTGAGGAATTCTACAAACCCTCTTTTAGGTCAGGACTTCTGTGAGCCACTGAAGTAGTAACACACACACACACTTCAAACTAGCAAAGATTTATGCACCAAATTACAGCTTGCAAGGTAAACGCGGCTTGGTGCTCGGTTTTGGTTGTCTTAACTGTCGGGTGTAAGAGTAAAAAAATAAGGGGCAATGTGCAAATGTATATAAATAAATGACAAAATGATTATCTTTACTATAAAATAAAATCTAAATATAGAAACTGAGTATTCTCCACAGGCGTTACTCAGCAGTGCAGACCGTCAGGTGCAATAGTTTATGTCTCTGTAAAAACAGGTTATTTTTTTAATTGACATGTAAAAGTTTAACAAAAATTTTATTGAAATTGTGTCTAGAAATGTCACACAAGATATGTTCTGCTGTTTTACAGCAGGCCAGGAAAACGCCCCTTAGCTTTGATCGAAATCCCTCATAAGTTACTCAGTAAAAAAAAAATAAAAAAATAGTAAATGGCCTGTATTTATATAGCGCTTTACTAGTCCCTAAGGACCCCAAAGCGCTTTACATATCCAGTCATCCATACATTCACACACTGGTGATGGCAGCTACATTGTAGCCACAGCCACCCTGGGGCGCACTGACAGAGGCGAGGCTGCCGGACACTGGTGCCACCGGGCACTCTGACCACCACCAGTAGGCAACGGGTGAAGTGTCTTGCCCGAGGACACAACGACCGAGACTGTCCAAGCCGGGGCTCAAACCGGCAACCTTCCGATTACAAGGCGAACTCCCAACTCTTGAGCCACGATCGCCCTGATACTACTGAGTAACTTAAAGAAACATTTTTAAAAAAGCTAGCTGCCTTTGGTGATGAGGCTGTGGATAAGATTTCAATTCATGCTCTCAGGCAAGGCTGTCATTGGCTCACACCACAGCCTGTGACATTTGTGAAAGTTCAAAGGTGAATGAATGTGCAGGAACCCAGAACTCACATTCAGATGACTCTCCGTGGTAATGTCAGCAGGAAGTCCTTTAGCTTTGTAGCGTCCCTCTGCTACTCTGGTGGTTAAATGCCACAGAGCTCTGTCTAAAACCCAGGCTGGGCGCAGGTGAGGAGAGTTCACCAGGTTGTATCCACATTCTGGATGCTCCCTTATCCACACGCTGTTAGCAGCTGTGCAGGAACACAGACAAGAAACCATTGAGCTGTTTAAATACTTTATTCATCAATGTTTTACTCTTTTTACAGATCTAATAATAGTCTGACAGTGAGTCACACATACTGTATAAATCAGAGTTCAGTCTGTATTTAACCTTCATATCAGGCTCATTTTACTGCTCGACCTTTCCTGAGCGAGGATGAGAGGGATCCACGGGTGGTCACTGCCAGCAGGACAGCACAAACACTTTGATACAACGAGCATGTCAAATGAAAAGTCTCGACCTGAAAAAACACTTTCAGAGTAACTGTTAACCAGTTTTGCTATAAGATGTTTTACCAACAACCTAAACCATACCCAGCTAACTTTTTAGTGGTCTTTAAATCTTGACCTGATTCTAAATAGATTTCAAGTGAAAGCCTTAGACAAGGCTACAGCAAGAGTACGGGAGCGTGAGCAAACCTTAACCCTGACAAAGTGTGGCAAAAATGGCACTTTTAAAGCTTAGTGTATCGCGTTAACTGCCATGTTGGACACTGTGGCGTGAAGATTTCTCCTGTTTTGGCTTCCCTTCATTGGCTCCCTGTTAAATCCAGAATTCAAAATCCTGCTCCTCACATACAAGGTCTTAAATAATCTTCTGTGCAAACTACAGATGACCAAAATGATCACAAGGACTTTGGTGCAGCAACCTCTTTGCAAACAGTTTCATCCAGCAGCAGCCAGCGACTGGCAGAAACCATCTGCCAACCAGTCAGATGCATATTCCTGCCTTGCACCTCGTGGTTATAGTGTGTGCTTGAGGTCAGGGAAGAAACCTGTGAGGCTACACTTCCACAGAGGCCGTACTGAGCCCACTATAAGAAAGCAAATGTTTCCAGTCCTCCCCACAGCACAGTGTTCACCTGCTGTGCTTCAAAGGTAACAAAACCAAACGGCTTCTTTACTTCCCTTTATGATTGTGAGTCAACAACAATCTTTCCTGTTCTGTCGAACTTCACAGGATAAGGGTAACGATCTGTCTGAAAGTCCTGCCTTTGGGACAGTTTAATGACACTTTCAATCCTTGGAACTGTGCAGACTCTCGGTGAAAGCATGTGTTGTTGTGAAACCTCTCGTACTATAACATGTGGTGGAACAAAGACATGTGATTGCATAAATGTTCAGGCCAAATAAAAGTGAGTGTGTGCAGCATAACAAACCATGAGCTGTAAACAAAGATCACAATAAAAGAACGTGTTGCATGTACGCTGAGTGCACACATGTCGACTTCTCCATCCTTAGTCCATAATCGAGTCCATGCATTATGAAAAGTGATGCACAGGATGTTCCGTCAGTGATCGGCTCCATGGACTGGCTCAGGAAGCCTTGTGATTCACTTCCCCTGCTATCCTTTAAGGCAAGAAAACAGGTGCATTTTTGCTCTTTGTTAACCAATTAGCACTCTTCAGTAACATGTTCTGCTGTTGGTGTGCCTAGTTAAGTTAGCTGCTGTGGGTAACTTGAAGCGTTTAACTTGGTTAGTGGTTGGTACGAGCCAACCATGAAATTTCTGAAGGATGTCGCGTCGCTGCAGTCAAAACAATATTTGGTACGTCTGATTGCAAAGCACAGGGTAGAACGCTTAGAGGGGAGATGTCAGAATCTAAAGACAGCAGTGAACAGCAGCCGTCTCACATCAGATGCAGGAGGTGGCCTTTTACCTTCGAAGGGAAGGAAGCGGTGTTGCAGTACACTAATGAACGGCCCTCCTCATGGCTCAACTCACCAGTATGGTTATACACCACATCTGTGATGCACAGCATGTCCCACTCTGTCTTTAGCTTCTCCACCAGCCCCCCCACATCTGTCCAGTCGTAGCTGCGACCCGCTGGGCTGAACTCTGGGTTGACGCTCAGCTGGTCAGCTAAGGAGTAGCAGGACCTGGACTCCCCCAGAGTCTGCACTGGAGTGAAGTGGATCATGTTGTATCCTGGAAGACAAACCCACAGACGTACTATTAATCCTTCTATACGGCATTTTGTTTGATAGTCCTGACATGTGATGAATCCCCTCACACACTGCACTGTCCATGTGATGTAGTACCTGCACACACAGGAGGATTGATTCAGAGAGTTTAGGCCGATGACAGGAACCATGGTCGTCAATAACAACCAGAAGTGACCGAGTTTGCATTTTATGATTGAACACAAAAGAAAGAACCAGAGTCCGTGTGGGCGTGCCGTGCTAACCTACCCGACTCCTTGGCCACTCTAAGTCTATCTGGCCAGTCGTCCAAGTGTCCCAGACATTTGGACAGGTAGGTCTGGATGGTGATGCAGTCTAACGGCAAAGTATGGTCGTCGGCCCCGACACGGAGAACTGGATCCACCACAATATAACCTCCTCCTATACGCTCCGAGTCTCTGATGGAATTTAACAAAGTACAGCAGGTTAAGGAAATATACAAACGTGTCATATCACAATATGATTGATAGACTGACACCATGTATTTACTTTCTCTAGATAACAACAGTGAGACAAGCGCAGGCTTATCTGAGAGCCACGAGTCCGTTTCAGATGATGATGGAGTACCTAACAGTGAGGAAGAGGAGGTGATACTTGTAGCTGCTGATATGCAACCCAAAAGCAAACAAAGCGTTTAAGAGAGTGTTGCTGGAGCACTTCCTACTTAGAGTCCATGACAGGAGGAGCAGAAAGGTGGATGAAATGACTGATGTGGCTACACGATGGGAACGGAGGGCAAGTGGTTAAAACGCCTGAGCCAAGTAGCCACATCGCTGGGAGAAGTTTCACTTTAAAAATATGATTCCGACTGGGTGACATCACTTTAGATATTTTAATACTTAAAGTGTTAAGCAGTTATCTTACAGTTTTTCTTCATTTGCTGGGAAAAACTCAGTGCAGCGTTTAATACTTGACCATAATATTTTATTACGATATCAGAAAATCCCACAGGTACTGTAGTACTGCAGTGCTTTGAATCATACCCATCTAATAGAGTCCAGTTTGTTAATGTAAACGTGGAGGCTGCTTCATATACAAAGGCTAACTGTGGCTTCCACGGGTTGCTGTGGGCTTTCCTTAGTATTAGGTATAGATACGCGATTCCCACTTTTATCTATCCATGAAGCAAAATAACACACATCACTACTACTTCTAGATTCAACTCTTGTAATTCATCGTTAAAAAAGCCTCCAGTTGATTCACGGTGCTGCAGGATAAGTACTGACAGGGACTACAAACAGCACATTTCTCCTGTATTGGCTTCTCTTCATTGAATCTAACTTAAAATCCTTCTCACATACAAGGTCTTAAATAATCAGGCCCCATCTTATCTTAATGACCTTGTAGTACCATATCACCCTATTAGAGCACTTCGCTCTCGCTCTGCAGGCCTACTTGTTGTTCCTAGAGTATTTAAAAGTAGAATGGGAGGCAGAGCCTTCAGTTTTCAGGCCCCTCTTCTGTGGAACCAGCTTCCAATCCTCCCTTAGTTATGCTGCAAGAGGCCTCTCTTGGTGGAACGGAGCTTTGAGTCAGTGAACTGGACCTTTCAAGCACACCTGTTGTTGGTGCCTCTTGGAAGATTTGATATCGACTGCTGAGCGGTACAGAGTTCCACAATTAAAACGATCTGTTAGAATGAATCTGCAGGATGTCTGTGCATTGCACCAGTACACTTTGTGCATGAACCCTGTCGAGTAAACTATACTGGTTAGTACTTGGCACTCCACCCACTGCTCTAAATGTTGTCTGAATATTACTGGATCCTTTCTGGATGGCGTTACACAGAAAAGCTAACTGAGGTTTCGAGATGTCAGAAACCATTTGGTGACATCAAAGTGGCGACATCCATTTTTCATTTACATGCTATAGTAAACATGAGGGCAATCCCAAAAGTAAGGTGTCCTATTGTTTTAGAAATACAAGCAACCGTTTATTTTCCATAGTATGTGCAGCATTTTAAAGCTTAAAGACTCATTTTCCTACATAATCGCCATTTCGGTCGATGCGTTTTTGTAGACGCTGTGACAGTTTTACAAAGCCCACGTCATAGCCGCTCGCCGCAGAATCACCTTCCTGACAAATGTTTCTTTGGGAACAGGTGGTAGTCACTGGGTGCGAAGTCTGGACTGGTGGCTGATGATGTTTAGGGATGGGTACCGGTGTCCGGTGCCATGATGGCACCGGTTCTGACATAAACGGTAGTAACCAGACCGAAAAGCAGCGCACATTTCGGTGCTTTATTTCGGTGCTTTTTTTTCCTGAGCTGTGATACACTTCTAGCCAATCATTTTACGTTTCCGAGAATAGTAGGCGGGCCCAGGTACGTACGTTCTTTTAGAGCAAACTCAGCAGCAACAAGTGCTTTAAGCTGATACTGTGATACTGTCAAAGGAGGTAACACCTCAAATCCGATGAAACACCTGGCGACGCATAGCGTTTTTTTTTAAAGCCCAGAAATGCGCCGTATTTGATAGCTTGCTGCGAGACCTCACACCGAGCACATCTACTGCGGGTGGGTTGCCTGTTATGCAACATCCCCCAAAAACACGAAGAGGAGAGTCCTGGCCCCTAGCCCTGCCAGTGTAGCATAAATGATGACGGATGATGATGGCAGCAGCAGCCGCTCTTCTCTGCGTGAGTAGCTAAATGTTGTTCGTGTGCAATTTAAGTTGAGTAGGCTAACCACGTTATTATATTAATGCATGTAAGGTGAACTAGCAAACATCATCATAGCTACATGCGGCTGTCTTCTTGTTTGATGGCAGATACTCCCTTCACCCTGGCCAAAAAGGCTAAAATGACCAAAGAAAAAGTGGAAAACAGTTAAACATGAGAGGTTTTTGGACAAAGTTTGTGTTTTTTCCATTGTTTAAGCACTGCTTCCAGCCAAGAGTGATACCATATATGCCCCATAGCTGCAGGAAAGGCACATATTGTTATCTTTTTACAAAAAAACAGCTGAGCATGAGAGGTTTTTGGACAAAGTTTGTGTTCTCTATTCTTTAAGCACCGGTTTGAGCACCGTTTGAGCACCGGCACCGTTTCAAAAGTACCGATTTGGCACCGGTATCGGATAAAACCTAAACGATACCCATCCCTAATGATGTTCCAACCAAAGTTTTGCAGGAGAGCGACAGGTGGACGGGTGACGTGTGGACACGTGGTATAACTGCAAATGAACGGTTCATATGCAGCTCCAGTTAAATAAAGACAATAAATGTAATATTCTTAACATTGTCTCTAAATGTTACAAACCTGAAAGTGCTCAAATTAGTTAAACTCAATTGTATTTATACAGCACCAAATCACAATTACCCCAAGGTGCTTTATATTTTAAGGTCGACCCTACAATAATGCATCCAGAGAAAACCCAACAATCATATGACCCCCTGTGAGCAGCACTTTGGTGACAGTGGGAAGGAAAAACTCCCTTTTAACAGGAAGAAACCTCCAGCAGAACCAGGCTCAGGGAGGGGCGGGGCCATCTGCTGTGATTGGTTGAGGTTGCTGCTCTAGTCTGCATGCCAAATATCCTTGGGCCAGATACAAACCCCAAGTGCTCTGGGAGATTGCTTTCAGCTGGAATATTAATTTATAACCTAAAAAATAGTAATAATTAGTTCCTGGTTTGATTTCCACCTAGCCAGACCTATTCAGCATCTTATTCCGGGACTGGCCGGCATCTCTGACTGACACCTTTATCACGCTGTTTCACAAAGTATTCACTTCTTAAACAATTTATAGAGTTCTACAATAATTTTTAATAAACATGGACAAATGAAGAACAGACTGTCTAACATAAAGACATGCTATCACAGGCTTTAGTGATAGCGTGGATGATTCCAACAAAATGATTTAACTGTTGGAATATTTTCCACTGCCATTTCCTGAATTCAGCTTTGACATTGAAACCCCGGATTTATAAAATGTGGGCGACTGTCAGGAGGGTCTTACACATATCCAAAGTAGTACTGATAGGACCCAGCCAACTTGAGGTCCAGAGAGCAGAACTTATCAGAGTCTTCTTCCTTTCCTGTTGGGTAGGTCCATGGCAAAACACGGAAGTTGTTTCGGTCAAACAGCTGTCCTTCAAGTGGATAGTTGGTGTGCACCATAACCTTCTTTCCCTGAAGGCTTGGACCGAGACGGAACTGCAGCTCAAACCCTGGGCAGACAGAAAAGTACGACACAAACTGAACAAACTGTGTTGGGAATTTGAATTGTAAGGAAAATTCCACTTTGTCTTCACCCTGTTAAAATGTCACAACTGTTTGTGTCTCAACAAGTCTGAAAAGATTCCCCTCTTGCAGTAATCATTACTGCTACCCACTCACAAGACAATCCCACATCCCTGACACACACACGCACACAGTCATTAGCAGAAAACTGTAGGTCTTGTTGGTCCTCCAGAGTTAGGACAGAGTTTAATTGTCTGTCTATAAATAGTCCCATATGACAGGCAGCCAACAAAATCCTTATCAGATGCAGAGCCCTCTAAATGCCAAGTGGCACATCTCTTCAACCCTTTCAGCCAAGCCGACACGCACACAAACATTTCACGCATGCACAAACGTGCATACACGGTGCATCCCAACAGAAAGGCCACACTGTTTTCTGCACAGCACTCAGCCAGCAGCTGTGCTGACTGCAGAGATGCTCAGAGCAAACTACAGAGATCATTTTAGCAAAGTTACACAATGATTTAAATCATTCTGCTGACCACCAATTGACACATTATTGCTGATGTGAATTACAAGTTTACCTGACCTGTGTTTCCCCTCAGACAGCAGTTTCAATGCTCTGACCCCGGGAATACATTTGACTGATTCTCTAGTTTCACACTTCAGAGAACAGAGTCACCAATAACCAGAGTTTGTTCCTGGTGTTTGTGTTGTCAAATGAGGAAAATCAATTTTAACAGTGGACAGGCTGACTGTAGGGCTACAATACCTCCTCAGTTACCTAGCTTGTTTCCCGACTGCGCGGGATGATTTGCTAGGGAACAGCTTATGGTGGCTTATCTACCATTGCCCTCACCTAGCTAGCTGCAGGATTTTTGAGGGCGAGAAGCCAGGTCTCCAATTCACTGAGCTTGGCCTCCAAAGCTGGAAACGCATCTTTAACACTAAATGAGGCTGAGGAATAACTACACATTTGATACACCGAGTCAGAAAGTGATGAAAGGTCACATGACAAAGCCACACCCAACTGATTTCAGCTAAGAATTAAGCTAAAAGCTATGCTGCACTAACAAATCCAAAAGACAACATGAGAAATAAGATGAATATAATTTTCAGGAAGTGTATTTCTGAGAAAGCATGTGAAGGCTGCACTATGAAATAAGACGTAGGAATGAGTGGACACGGGAACAAAATGAAATGGCTTTGGTTTATATTTTCTACATGACTTTGTATACATTCAGAAAAGCCCTTCCTAACTTGTGATTTTTTTTTTTTTTTTTAATGAAACTGAGTGTTGAAGCTGAACCTTGGTACCTTCCACATAAAACAATGGTTCCCTCAATTGCTTTCCTCAGAGTGAGGACTATAGCTCATCAGTATAACACTGGTTCCTTATGCAAACAGAAAAAGATTGGATCAGTGCATCCCTACACTTAATATATAACCACCTGCAACTGCATCTGCTTACAGTAATGCAATCACCACCATTCTTCCAATGCAGACGTCTGTGCCATTTTCTCACCGTCATAACTCTGACAGGCCACACATGACTGTTTCAGTCTTATCCCCTTATTATGTTTCATTTAAACTGTTTAACCTACATTTATTTGAGCCATGTCCAACATGAACAAATATAAATGCAACTAACAAACAAACAAAACACAGATTTTTGCATTTGTAGGGATTGTTGCAGAATTTTTAAAGGTTTATGCTTCGTCTTGCATTGAAACCAAGGAACAGTGTCTACACTGTGTGTGTGGATAGGTCTTCAGCAGTGATTTACCGACTATTTGGCTTAATATTAATACAAATATATATGTGGATTGAACATTTCCGACCTTTTCAACCGAAACAACAGCAAGACACACACATTCAAATTTTCAATGTATAAGATTAGTAGCATATAAAAACATTATCAACCAACTTAGCAGCTTAGTAGATGGAGCCACTGCAGCATAATCCCACTGCATAATATTAAACATTAAATGCAGGATTTTATAAAGTAACTGCTATTGAACAGTGCAGTACATTCAGTAATACAGTCAGGTTCTTACCTTGCTCGAGTCTGAACAGAGTTCTCTCTAAATTCTGCTTGTCGTTGAGCATGAGGACTCTAATCTGCTTCAGGTGTTGAGGCAACATACTGGGAGAATCGGTTCAGATTTAGACTGATCCCTGCCCTCCTGTCAGGACAAAAACAGGCAGGTTACTACGTGACCTACCGTGAAACACACTTTCTAACTAAACACAGTGAGAGCCATCTGTCCAATCAGCACCAGCGGGAATCTTAATATTGGAAGTGTATGTGCCATATCAGCATCGCAGTCCAACTGGCCTCAGGTAGCACCAAGTGTAATGGAAAAACCCAAGTTCAAAACTTTGGTTTAATAACTACAAAGTTCTTAAACACTGTATTGACAGAGAGGTGCAGGGTCTTAAAGGCTTGTCTTTGTGCCTGCCGTCCTTAAACTGGCTGATGTTGATGATTAAAAAAAAAAAATCAGTTTGTTTTTTCCTCCAGGAAAGATGATTTTATAAAAAGTGTCAACTCAATAAATAAACACTTTTTCCAGCTATTCATTGGAAATGTGTCACAGATATACAGCACTCACTGGTATCTTTAAATGGCATCTCATTTTCCAGTATGCCACTATCAGACTGAAGGGTGAGTTTCTTCATCCCTACTGTGAACCTCTAAAGGTTAAATACAATCAGTGCTTTCAGAGTGTAGTTCCTCACTGCCACTGTGGTCATATTCACATTCAATTTTGTTATTTACCAATAAATTTCAACAGGTATCAAAATCTTTTCCAACAAACAGCAGATAATGTTTCAGTAACTGAAAAGCATGACTGCTAACATATACTACTTTACATTTACTGTGAGTTTGGTTTCAGCACTTTCTAATCTTTGTTACACGCCATGTTACAAAAGCAGGATCACAGGGATTCCCGGATGGCAAACAGAGAGAAAACCAAGATATCAGCAACAAGTCCTTCAAGTCCCGGGAACGGTGAAGCCTGGGTTCCATGGATCCCACATGTTTAGGGCTGGGTATCGTCACTGATTCCTAGAATCGATTCGAATCGAGGAAATTTTGCCTCAGAAAGTCAGAAATAATATAATTCAGATCAGTACATTTACATATTTTTCTATCTATAAAAAGGAAGCTGACACTTTCCAGACTTTATCAAAGGTGTGAGCATCACAGCAGAGGCCTTTGTGTCAAAGTCGCTGAAGATAAAACACAGAAACACATGATTTTCCTGGCCTGGGATTTTATAAAAATATTCTGCAGTACATCAAAAATGAAAGAAAACCATTAATCAGCATATGAACATCACCTCCGAAGTTACAGCGGTTTTATTAGAGACACGGCTAAGCGTTTTGCATTTTGTATAATTTTAAAAAGTTTACATTTGTTCAGAAGCCTGTTGAACAGCAGAAATTAGGTTTTCTTTTCAGAAGTAAGTAAAAACAACATCGGCCGACAGCCTGTAAACAACGGTAGACTTGTGCGTAACAAGCAAGCGAATAATGCAGGAGAGAGAGAGAGCGCAACAGCCAAAGTCAGAGTGAATTCATGACGATGTTTATGTGAAGCGTAGTTTGGATCTTCTTTTGCTGCTGGTTCAGTCAATATTGTTTGGAGAGAGATCAGACTAACAGCTTTAGAATCGGCGCAAAAAGGGCGTAAATGCCGACGCATCAGAATCAGCGAGCTGTCGGCTTTCACCCCCGACCGTGTCCGTGCCGTCGGTGAGAAAGACAACATCTCACCGATTCTGCTCCGCGCTGTGTGTTTACGTCTTTGTGCAGAAGCCGTGTTCCTGCTCTCATTCACTGTCTTAGCTGTTTGGTGGTTGTTGAAATTTTGTGACGTTTCACCTGAGATTTTGGAATTTTGGGCAAAATACATTTATATTAAAAAAAAAAAATCGATTCAGGATTTTAATGAATCGATAGCACGTTATCCAAGCCAGAATCGATTTTAATCGATGAATCGATTATTAAAACCCACCCCTGCACATGTTTTTAAGAGTTGCTTGATCAGGAACAGATTTGGGGAGTTAGGAAGCAAAGTAAACAACTCCCTCCTGTCTCCTGCACATACACAAATCCACTGTTCTGTCTGTACTACTACACACTCAGTAATTAGTCTTGCAGTTAGTGGATGGCACTGCAATAATCATGGTGATTCGGGTTTCCCTGGCAACTGGCATGATGACAACAAAGGGTGATGTGGTTAAAAGGGAAAAACAAACACTTCAGGTAGTGAGTTTATTAAGACATGCTTTAAGCAATCCATTCTTACACAAAGTGAGGAAGTTCGGGCCTCATTTCACATAACATACAGCAAGTAACTACAGTTAGTTTAAAGTGACAACGACTCATGAATTTGGACATCAACTATCCTCTGTGAACTGTGAACCTTGTTTTTTTACACCATAAAAAATATATTTTTAAAAGAATATTTCACAGCACGTCCTACCAATCAGATCTACAGGATAACATACATGTTTAACTGAGTGCAAAATGAAGCCCATTAAACACCCGACAGAGACACTACAGTACGCGGATATAGTGAGTCTTAATATTCCTGCTAGGTTTGAATTCAGGGATTACTGCGATGTAACTGCAAACCTCGCTCTGCACTGACAGGAGCAGGTTAACGCGTCTGAAGTCACTGAACCCCACTGACCTCTCTTCCGAGTCTGCGCAGTGCTTCGAGGTGGCCAGGATAAGGTCAGGAATTCTGCCGTTAATGTCACAGCATCTATTTTTAAAAGCGTCCAGCTCATTCGGTACATTGGGTCCACGCCATTACAAACTCAGAGACATGGACATTTACATCAAGTTAATAAGCATTTGCAACGGAAAAACACGAGTCTGCACAGCTAACGTCCTTCATGTGGCTGCGCTCAGTTTAAAGGCGAGCTCGTTTCTTGTTGCCTCGCTTTGCTGCACAGCACCAGTGTTTAACTATTTCACAGTTCGGCACAGCGTGTCTGAAGAAACACGGTCAACAAAACAGCGGAATCATTGTGTTTCACACGGTGTGACAGCCTGCACACACACACCGTCAGCCAGTAGCACAGCGCGCTGTAGTGGGCGCTGCTGTCAAGCGACAATTTCACTGCGGAAAATAACACAGTAGAGCGATTTGGCCCCAATACTTCAATAATAATCCGCATTTACAAGCTAACGAGGTCAGCGGGGACAGAAGAATGAAAATGCTGTTTACCAGCAAACAGCTGACACTCCGTTTAACCACAGCAGGCTCCAAAAGTGAACAGACAACTGCAACGTGAAAAGGGTCACGTTACAAATAACATCACAGCCGTTAGTTAAGCAAACGCCGCTGAGCTAACGTAGCTAGCAACTTGTCTTCCAAGCTAGCATCGTCATCGTCTAACAACACGAGCAAAGGCAAAACGCCGTTCACCTGTCCGTTGTGTGTCCGGGGTCCGTCACAGCAACAGAACAGTTTGTGGTATTTTCCCGGATAGACAGCAGCTGTAGGGAAGGGGCGTGGCTACAGACCGTACAGTTTAGTGCTTTCACCGTAATGATGCGAAAAAACGAGCAATAAACGTGTAAAGCGAATTTTCCGTTTTGAAAGCCCTATTTAACAAAAACAGCACACAAAGATTTGAGCTAAAGTAGAAGTCTGGGTTTGTCTTTATATGTAGCACTGTGCAAAAGCTTTATGTTTTGTTTCCCACAGCCAGCGTCCGCAGCACAACACCGCCTAAACTTGTTAGTTTGAAGTGTTGTGGTGAAGTTTACAGTGTTGGGCTGGTACAAGGCAGGCTGCGGTGTTAATGGCCAGTATTAGGTATTATAATACAAGACTGGTATTTATGCTGATCTGTCTGTTTTTATCCTGTTGGATTTACCTAATCCACAAAGAGCAGTAAACACAGCGGGTTAGTCTGTATGCAAAGAAGAAAAATATAGAGGAGTTCACATTATACATATTTATATGTTTTATTTTTATTTATTTGCTGCACACCAGCTGTTAGGTTTTCCCCACCCACTAATTCCCAGGTTAACCCCTGGGCACAATGTATCTGCTCCTGTTAACACTGGTGTCTGAGACTGCTGCTGACACTTTTAAGAGATGCTGATAATAAAAGCTTTATTTTGTGGCATGTCTACTTTATTGGGCAGAAGCAGTAGTAGACAGAAGACACAGCAGAGACCTGTGGGACATGACCTGCAGGAAAGAGCCGATACTGGACTCGATCCATGGCCACTGCAAAAACAATATGTGGTACATGTTCTACCAGCTGTTGGTATTGTTATTTGGAACATTTGCAATGAAAAGAGTGAAAGAGTTTATGCTTCTTTAACTTAGGAGCATGTATGTCCCTCTGTCTTCTTTCATCTCTTGTCTCACCTTCACTTCTCACTGGGTTTGCCAGTAGTTAACATTTATTTTGTCATATCTACCCTTCGGATCAGGTACTAGTCTTGTCAAGGATAAATAGATGTAAGTGATTGAATTGAGTTCAGTGTATGATAATGTAATAACAGATCTTTAGGTTTATCTGCTTTTGTAAGCACTGTGTAGCCATTTCATGCTCAGTTTATGCATCTAATGAGATTTACACAGTGCCAGTGTTGTCCATTATAGTCCCTTTATCCAACTGTCTTGGGCCTTTTCGGTCACCTACTATATTAAAGATATATTAGTCTTTAATGGAGACTTAATGGAGCAGCTTTGTCCACTTACTACAGATCCACAGGTTGTGCTGGGGGCATTGCAACTGTTCATGAGAATCACCTCCGTCCTGTCTTTTTTCTGCTTCAATTTCTAACAAACATTTACAGTGGTGTGAAAAAGTGTTTGCCCCCTTCCTGATTTCATATTTCGTTTGTATGTTTGTCACACTTCAATGTTTCAGATCATCAAAAATTTGAATATTAGACAAAGATAACAGAAGTCAACACAAAATGCAGCTTCTAAATGAAGGTTTTTATTATTAAGGGGGGAAAAAATCCAAACTTACATGACCCTGTGTGAAAAAGTGAAACCAGTTCATCAGAAATTCTGCTCCCAAATGAACAAAATGAACATAAGAAATACACAGTACATATAGTTATAATTATAGAAGTTATAGTATATTATACTGTATATAAATGTACCTGTCCACTTGTTAGTTACATACTCACGTGGAGGCAGGGACCTCGCAGAGGAAGCATTACTCCCAACCTATCATAAGATTGTGTTGTACATTGTTATATGTAGTTTTTTTTTTTATTAATAAAAACATCAAGAAGTCACAAACAACAGTAGAACACACCATGGTACATGATTAAACAAGGAAGGCTTATTCATCAAAATTATTTATTATTAAAATAGACACAACATCATTTTTTCACCCCAAAAAACACATGTTCAAAACACCAGCCAGATACCAGACAAGCTGTTACATGATATCAAACAGAAGCTGTCAACTCAGCTCTGTGGGCAATCATAATGAAGCAGTTCATTAGAAGTTGTAGATTCAAGCTGCTCTTCATACCTTTGGCCACCAGATGTCACCAAAGAGGCTTGTGTTGAAAAGCTTGGCGTAATGAACCACTTTTCTCTACAAACGTCAGTGTTTCAGCCTCATTTGGCCATCACTGCGGTAAACTAAAAACCTTTATTGCACTGTAGCAAATATACTAAAGAAAAAAACCAAAAACAGGAAACAGTAACAGAAATCTGGAAACTAGCAACTATGGATATAACACACACACAGAACAATAAGGAGAACCAAGACCAAGAATAACAACAAATCAAAGACTATAACTTCAACTAGAATCATACTGGGTCACAGACCCAGTAGACCCAGTAGTCGTAGTCGCTCAGCAGGATCGTTGATATGATGGAAGCACACAGGTGGTATCAGATCAGACGCTATCTGTAATTGGATGCATCGAATTTTCCGTTATAACTTATGACATGTTTATTTATAAGGTTAGCCATTATGCTAGGAACATTAAAAGCTTCCTTCACAAACAGTCTTGGTTTTTTTTCCTCATCAGCATCATGTATCTAGATTGCTGTTCGTGGTTTCAGTGTTGTTTCTTGCAGTTTTGATGAACATTTGAAAATTAATATTAACACAGATATTTTGTGCATTCTTTTCTAGGAGGGTTGTAGTGACCTGTGTATTAAAAAAGGAAAAATTCTATACATTCAGGACTTATATGTGGTCTAAATGAAACTTTGTTTGAGGGATGTGACAAATATGAAAGATTTGTTTAACTGAGATGGAAATACCACAACATACAATAATACAATTATAATAACAATAGCAGCATGTATTTTTAACCAGCATATTATAGCATAATGCTAAAGTATTTTACTTATTTTACTGTAGTTTTTTCATTTTGCTCTCTCTCTATCTGTTTGAGTGTTGGTGTTGTGTTTCAGGGACAGGTGCTCCTCTGGTTTCCCACCCTTGAATTCAGCATAACTACAAACACATCTGTTGGTAATGACCTGATTCTTACTGTCTTCATACCTGCCTCTTGCTTTATTTTTGCTCTGCTCTTATCTTACTTTCTTTTCTCACCTGTGCAGAAAACCTCAGAAGCAGAATCTGACTGAGCTGTAGGAGAGAGATTCCCGAGAGGAGATCATACTGTGCATGTGTCTGTGGGAGCCCGGGCCTTGCTAACTCAAACTTCCTAAATGCACCTTTAACTATTGCACATAAACGTGATGAACTTTTCTTCCACACTAAGCCCATACTGGTTATGACAGAACAATTAGGTCAGAAAATGACCTCTGCAGAGTGCTCGCTGTGTAAGTCTGTGAAGGTTCTCAGTCATCCAGGTCATCGTAGTCAAAGGTGAAACGTCTTCAAGTAACTTAAAGAAGTCCAGACGCTTTTCTTTGCAAGGTCCTTTGGCTCGCTCTGTAAGAACACCAGCTAAAATTCAGGGAATTTAAAATAGAAAGTAGCTCGTCCACAGAAGGACTGGTAGCTCCCCTTACGATGAGGGTTCAGATCGCGCAAACAGGTGTGAAATGTGTGTTTAGTTAGTTTGTTTGTTTGCTTGTGTTAATCAATTTTAAATCATACTTTTTATTTGTTTTTGTTTCTAATGTCTCTGTAAAGCACTTTGAATCACCTTGTTGTTGAATTGTGCTATACAAATAAATTTGCCTTGCCTTGCCTTGCCTTGCCTAAAATATGCGCCGTCACAGCTGTAGACAATAGGATGTAATTGGAGGTATGTTAATATCGTCAGCTGCAGTCAGTACCCAGCCTCAGCTTTTGTTTGCGACCACCTGAACATCTAGGGAGAGCTCGTCCCACTCCAGAAGTACTCAGTGGTGAGTTGGATGAAGGTGGAGGATTCTCAGTGTTTTTGGTGTTTAGACAACAGAATCAAACCTATGCTCCATATAGTGCAAAGACTGCCTTCCTGGTGGTGTTGTTGCGTGGACATGCTTTGAGGTGGGTAGCTTCACTACCAGGTCCTTTCTCTGTCCACGTGCTCACCTGACTTCGATCCCGAGTAAAATTCCCGGATGGCAGCCTGGCTGCTAAATTAAACATCCCATTGGAGGATTTACGTGGACCCTTACAGGTTTCAGCACCTTCTTGGTATCGCTCACAGAACACAGTCTCTCTCTCTCTCTTTGTCTGTTAATCACTCATATCAGATGCAGTTATACATTTTTGAAGCCCCTAATTCACCTGTTATAACCGGCAAAGACGGGGCAGATGTGCATCTGTCTGTTTTACTGGATTACACATAGTTGCAGTCCAAAGTCACAACTGTCCTTGCTAATGTATCAAATGATTTTACAACTTGGTGACATTCAGTTTCCAACATGGCCACGGTGGTTAGCAAGATGAAACTCATCAGTGTCAGGCCAAATCACTGAGGCTTGTTTACTTGCTAATGCTAGCTGTGCTTCCATACAAAGTGCAGATTGTTACTGATCTTAGATCAGTGAAAGCTGAGCACCAGCAGCTTGCCTCCCAGCAGTTTAGAATAAAAGACCAGTGCTTTATCCACAAGTTTATGTGCAAGCCACCAGAACAAAGCTAATGGGCTCTCAGCTTACTCAGGTGTAGTCTTTGTTGATGGGAGAAGGACACATCTGTATGACAGAGAGAGCTTCAGTTACCTATGGGATTGAAATAAGCATAGCTTTCAGTGACAGTAGACGACTGTGGCTAAAGGCTGGTTGCATATATTAACTGACAGACAAGAAGGTTCATGAAAGCACTGCTTCGGATGAAAGGAGATGGCTTTGGCCATGTCCACAGTTACGTTTTCGTTTGAAAACGCATCTTTTTCTCTCCGTTTTGGCCTCCCATCCACACTGAGACGGCATTTTCAGTCAAGGAAAACGCAGCGTTTTGAAAACGCTCTCCAAAGCGGATACATTTGAAAATGCTGTTTTCACATCACAGTGTGGACAGTGAACCCAGAGCCTTTTTGAAAACAATGACACATGTCATGTGACCAATTAAACTAAGATAGCAGAGGGCATTATACAGCAGTTGTTTTGTTTGCTCTCAATTTTGACAACCCTATTAAAGATTAATATCAGTTTGTACATGCTCCAGATATGTCATGGTTCTCAATATCTGGAGAGGTTGAGGTGTGTTTTTTGTCTTCGCCTCTCCCACCAGGGCGGAACTGGACCTTGATTCCCCGCCTCTGAACCTGTCCTGAACACACACCACACATTTACACTGATGCTGGCAGACTACTTAAGATGGCATGAGAGCCTGCTTTTTCACCGGATTGTCACACTACCCAACTGTCCGTGACAGAACGACTCACCCATAATGAACCCAGCTGACAGAGCACAGAGGAAAATGTTCTGGACTTGTAGCTGGTGATGTCAAAACAAAGCTTTATGAAGCTCTGAGGCTTTTTGAAACACGGTGTCACAATGGCCACGGGCCGATAGCTAAATTGGACTCAATTGCAGATAACCACAAACAGAGACGGCTCAAACGTTTTGCAGTGTTTATTATTTAGTCATCAAGTGAATTCGTGACAAGGTGTTGCTAACGATGTAGCCGTGGGTCAGTGGGGGTGAACGTTGATTTAACAGGTTGCGACGGGAACAGAGTGGTTGCATCTGGGAAGAGAACAGGGTTAAGAAGGCGGCAGGTTCAGGGTATCCTAGCAGAGGTGGAACTGACTGATAGCGCTTACTGGTGACCGGCGTGAACCTCGCTTTGAGGGAGAGGTGGTGATAGTCCAGGGGAGTAGTGGAAAGGCTGGCAGACCTGAGTTCCGCTGTGTCCAAGGTGGTGAGGCTGGAGGGCAGGCAAGTGAGGGTCCTTGTATTCTTCCTGAATATGAAGATAATCCAAGGAGAGCTGGGGTTGAGGGTGATGACAAAGAAGGTCCAGAAAATGTGAGGTCGTTGAAGAACTGGCGGTGAAGGAGAGTCTGAGGGGGCCTTAAATCCTCAACCTGATTGCCCCGAATCAGTCTCAGGTGTGCAGGACTGCAGCAGGGATGATGGCTCCGCCTAGGGGTGGAGACCAAGGAACTCAGGTGCCTGATAGAACTTTCCAGTCGAGTCTCCAGATCCTGACAGTACCCCTCCCTCAAGGGACGCCTACAGGCAGCCGACCTGGCTGCAGACTCTGTCGTGACCTGTAGAAATCAGAAATCAGAGCGTGGTCAAGAATAAAAGAGCGAGGAACCCATGAGCGCTCCTCAGGACCGTAGCCCTTCCAGTCAACCAGGAACTGGCGACCTCTGCCACGCTGGCGCACATTAATGATCCTCCGGACTGTATGAGCTGGGTGACCATCGATGAGTCGGGCAGGTGGAGGGGTGTTGGAAGGTGGGCACAAAGGACTGGTGTGGACGGGTCGAATCTGCGAAACATGGAAAACTGGATGGATCTGTAGAGATGCCGGAAGGGTGAGTTTGACTGCACTGGGAGAAACAATAGAGTGAATGGTGTACGGTCCTACGAACCGAGGTGCCAGTTTACGGGATGACACTTTGAGAGCAATGTCCTTAGCCGCCAACCATACCTTCTGCCCCGGGGCGTATCTAGGTGCTGGAGTTCGACGGCGGTCCGTGTATTCGCGTTTAGGGGTGGGTTTTAATAATCGATTCATCGATTAAAATCGATTCTGGCTTGGATAACATGATATCGATTCATTAAAATCCTGAATCGATTTTTTAATATAAATGTATTTTGCCCAAAATTCCAGAATCTCAGGTGAAATGTCACAAAATTTTGACAACCACCAAACATTTAAAACAGTGAATGAGAGCAGGAACACGGCTTCTGCACAAAGACGTAAACACACAGCACGGACACGGTCGGGGCTGAAAGCTCTCTCTCTCTCGCCGTGTCTCTAATAAAACCGCTGTAACTTCAGAGGTGATGTTCATATGCTGATTAATGGTTTTCTTTCGTTTTTGATGTACTGCAGAATATTTTTATAAAATCCCAGGCCAGGAAAACCTTCATGTGTTTCTGTGTTTTATCTTCAGCGACTTTGACACAAAGGCCTCTGCTGTGATGCTCACACCTTTGATAAAGTCTGGAAAGTGTCAGCTTCCTTTTTATAGATAGAAAAATATGTAAATGTACTGATCTGAATTATATTATTTCTGACTTTCTGAGGCAAAATTTCCCAGATTCAAATAGAATTGAATTGAATTGAATCGAATCGAATCAAATCGTGGATCGAATCGATTCAGGACCTTTTGAATCGGAATCGAATCGATTCTAGAAATCAGTGACGATACCCAGCCCTATTCACGATGGCAGGCGGCAGCTTTCTTCAAGGCTTCACGGGTTTGGGTCCACACATTCCGGCAACGCTGGAGATGGTGTTGGACCGAGGGCACAGCCAAATCAGCCTCTTCGGTAGGAAACAGTGGAGGTTGGTAACCTAGGGAAGCTTCGAAAGGGGAAAGACCCGTTGAAGCTGAGACATGAGAATTGTGTACATACTCGACCCATGGTAGGTGTGCAGCCCAGGTAGCCGGGTTATGGTTGGTGACACAGCAAAGGGCAGCCTCCAATTCTTGGTTTAGTCTCTCTGTTTGACCGTTTGTTTGCGGGTGGTAACCGGAGCTGAGATTGACTTGAGCACCCATGGCAGAGCAAAAAGATCTCCAGACCTGAGAGGTGAACTGGGGTCCTCTGTCTGATGTGATATATGCAGGGATTCCATGGACGCTGGACGGATCAATCGGTGGCCGCGTTACAGGACGCACTCGATGACGCAGGCTGGGGCATGTTCAGAAACAGCTCCGATGATGATGTCAACGTGTTTACGGAAGTGGTTGTGGGATTCATCGGGAAACTAGCGGATGATACCGTGGAGACAAAGACTATCACAACGTTTCCCAACCAGAAGCCGTGGGTGGATAAAACCATCCGCAACGCTCTGAGATCCCGCACTGCTGCCTACAACATGGGACTCACGACGGGGGACATGGACCCGTACAAAGCCGCGTCATATAACGTGCGGAGGGCGGTGAAAGAGGCGAAGCAGCGCTACGGGAGGAAACTAGAGTCACAACTCCAACAGAGTGACTCTAGGAGCCTGTGGCGGGGACTAAGGACAATAACGGACTATAAAGCACCAACAACCGGTATGACGAATGCGGCCGTGACTGTGGCAGACGAGCTGAACACTTTCTATGCTCGCTTCGAGGCTGCAGCTAAGGACTCCAACAATGCTAGTGCTAGCGGCGCTAACGGCTGCAGACAGGAAGATACTGCCAGCACCGGAAACGTGCTCGTCATCTCCGAGCATGAAGTAAGGAGAGCCTTCAAGAGAGTGAACACCAGGAAAGCAGCAGGACCAGACGGCATCCCAGGTCGTATCCTAAGAGACTGCGCATACCAGCTAGCTCCTGTGTTCACTGAGATATTCAACATCTCTTTATCTCAGTCGGTGATCCCCACATGCTTCAAAGAGTCCATCATTGTTCCTGTCCCGAAGAAACCCCACCCTGCTTCTCTCAATGACTATCGCCCTGTAGCCCTCACCTCAGTAGTGATGAAGTGCTTTGAACGCCTGGTCAGAGACTTCATCATTTCTTCACTACCAGACACACTGGACCCACTACAGTTCGCTTACCATCCAAATCGTTCCACAGACGATGCCATCTCTCATCTCCTCCACACATCACTCACTCACTTGGACACTAGAAGGGGGAATTATGTTAAAATGCTCTTCATAGACTACAGCTCTGCATTTAACACCATAATTCCCTCCACACTCACCACCAAGCTGGAGCATCTGGGACTCAGCTCATCTATGTGTCAGTGGATCTCCAACTTCCTAACTGGCAGACCACAGGCAGTAAGGATGGGTGGACATGTCTCAGCCTCCACCACTCTCAGCACTGGAGCCCCCCAGGGGTGTGTTCTGAGCCCCCTGCTGTACTCTTTGTACACATATGACTGTGTGGCCACTACCAGCTCCACCACCATCATCAAGTTTGCTGACGACACCGTCGTGGTGGGCCTGATCTCTGATAACAACGAGACGGCCTACCTGAAGGAGATTAGGAATCTGGAGAACTGGTGCCAGAGGAACAACCTCCTTCTAAACGTCAGTAAGACAAAGGAGCTGATAGTGGACTTCAACACTAAGCAGGAGAGGAACTACCAGACCCCCGTCATCAACGAGTGCCAGTGGAGAGAGTGGACAGCTTCAAATACCTCGGAGTTCACATCACGCAGGACCTGTCATGGTCCTGTCACATCAACACCGTGGTGAAAAGGACTTTTGGAAAGATGTTATCAAATATCTGTCTGAAGTGTTTAAGGTAAAAATCCCTTTAAAAGGAAAACTCTCTGTACTTGGAATATATCCAAGGGAATTTAAGCAATCGGGGAAAAAACTGAATTACTGGACTATGGACTACCTCAAGCCAGAAGAGCCATTGCGCTATGTTGGAAGAGTATGGATGCTCCCTCCATGGGACTCTGGAAGAAGGAAATTGCAGTCTCTCTAGGCCTGGAAAGACTAACATATATTGCCAAGGGCAAACAATGGGACTTTGTGAATATGTGGAAGCCATATATGGATATTTTAGGGAGTGGAGGTGAAGGACATTTATGAAAAAGAAGAAAAGGAAGAAAGGAAGGAGGGGAGAATCTTGTCTATCCTAACCCATTGTATTTTTGTATTACTGTGAGAACTATGCTCATTTCTACATTTGAATGTGAGGTAGGCAGGTTTGATGTATGGATGGATGTGTGAATGTGAGGGTGTTCAACATTTGTTTGTATTGTACTATAAAAAATTTCAATAAAAATATATGGAAAAAAAAACACCGTGGTGAAAAAGGCCCGTCAGCGTCTCTACCACCTCAGACGCTTGAGAGACTTCCAATCATCTTAACCTGGTTCGGGAACAGCACCACGCAGGACAGACGAGCTCTACAGAGGGTTGTGCGGTCAGCTGAGCGCACCATCCGCTCCGAGCTCCCTGACCTGCACTCAATCTACAGCAGGCGGTGCTGGACCAAGGCCAGGAAGATCGTGAAGGACCTCAGCCATCCCAACAACAGACTGTTCTCTCTGCTGAGGTCAGGAAAGCGATTCCGCTCCCTGAAGACCAACACAGAGAGACTGAGGAGGAGCTTCTTCCCGCAGGTGATACGGTCTCTCAATAACACCACCACACAGTACTGACCCACACATATGGTTCTTACACACACACTGGACTTTCTGGACATTGTTTTCACTTCATCACTTAAATCACTTTAAGCATATTTGCACTGCACAAGACATAATGTGGATTGCACAACACTGGTCACTATATTCTTCATTTCCAGTTAATACTTGTACAGCTGCTGTTATTGTGTATATATTTACTTATATTTCTTCATACATTCTTATATAGTTCTATATTGTGTATTTTGTTGTACAGTTATTTTATTTTCAACTTTAATTTATATTTTTTATCTTATTCTTTCCCAGTTAAATTTACCCTTCATTCTAATTTGTGTTGTACAGTTATTTCATTTTTAACCTTAATTTATATTTTATTCCTTCCTAGTTAAATTTACCCTTTTTAATTTTTCATATTTATTTCCTATCTTATTCATAGCCTTTTCCCTTTTTGTTTTCTTTAGGTCACGAGCAGTTGTCCAAGCATTTCACGACATATCGTACTGTGTAAGACTGTGTACGTGACAAATAAAATTTGAATTTGAATTTGAAAAGGGTTCCCAGTCATCCAGGTCATGGTAGTCTGATGATCTTTGAAAGAAAGCAGCTGGAATTCTCTAAGTGCCTTGAAGACCTTTCACCTCTCCTCTGAGAACCTTCGTTAGATCTAAAACTAAACGTTGGAGAGTCCCAGGTATTTAAAACCCAGCGCGGGTTGTCTTTACCAGGGTCGTTGACCAACTATGAAACACATCACATGAGCCAAGGGGTGGAAAAAAGGCGTGGGTAATTATCAGCAGAGGTGAAACCATTATGAGACCTTCACATATGTAGTTTAACGTCTTTACACCGAAATTGAATGGCCTCAATTTCGATCAGAGTTTGTGATCTCTAACGCTTTTCCACTTGCACCTACCTAGCTTGGCTTAACTTGACTCAGCTCAATCTTTAAAGTTTCCATTAGGCACACAACACATTTACAATGCCCCAGAAGGAATGTGTCTTACCAAAGAATTCCATGAAGGTAAGAGCTTGTGATCTTAAGGGGGCTCGTCCGGGATTTGAACCCGGGACCTCTCGCACCCTAAGCGAGAATCATACGCCTAGACCAACGAGCCACAGGAAGCCTGTGTTTAAGTCTGGAACTCTGAAAGGATAGACTTAAATCGGCCTTCAAATTCAAGCAGGAATGGTGTTAAGCTCTCTTCAGTATTCATTTTTGTACCTTCAGGCCTTTGCTACTGACAAGCTCCAACAGGGATGACTCCAGAGGGACTGCACACAGTGAATGAGAAAAAAGGGTTCCCAGTCATCCACGTCATGGTAGTCTGATGAGCTTTGAAAGAAAGCAGCTGGAATTCTCTAAGTGCCTTGAAGACCTTTCACCTCTCCTCTGAGAACCTTCGTTAGATCTAAAACTAAACGTTGGAGAGTCCCAGGTATTTAAAACCCAGAGCGGGTTGTCTTTACCAGGGTCGTTGACCAACTATGAAACACATCACATGAGCCAAGGGGTGGAAAAAAGGCGTGGGTAAATATCAGCAGAGGTTTCAGGTGAAACCATTATGAGACCTTCACATATGTAGTTTAACGTCTTTACACCGAAATTGAATGGCCTCAATTTCGATCAGAGTTTGTGATCTCTAATAGCCCTTTTCCACTAGCACCTACCTAGCTTGGCTTAACTTGACTCAGCTCGATCTTTAAAGTTTCCATTAGGTGATAGTACCTGGTTACAGGAATTTTTTAGTACCTGCCCAGTAAGGTTTCCAAGGCAATCTCAAAATGTGACATATACAGATTGCGTGGCAGGGACTGTGCAGTCAATGGCATCACTCAATGAGTCATGAGAGTGACTCCTTCACAAACGTTGTTTTAGAAAGACAAATTGGTGTCACACATCACATTGAACGGTTTGGCACACAACACATTTACAATGCCCCAGAAGGAATGTGTCTTACCAAAGAATTCCATGAGGGTAAGAGCTTGTGATCTTAAGGGGGCTCGTCCGGGATTTGAACCCGGGACCTCTCGCACCCTAAGCGAGAATCATACGCCTAGACCAACGAGCCACAGGAAGCCTGTGTTTAAGTCTGGAACTCTGAAAGGATAGACTTAAATCGGCCTTCAAATTCAAGCAGGAATGGTGTTAAGCTCTCTTCAGTATTCATTTTTGTACCTTCAGGCCTTTGCTACTGACAAGCTCCAACAGGGATGACTCCAGAGGGACTGCACACAGTGAATGAGAAAAAAGGGTTCCCAGTCATCCACGTCATGGTAGTCTGATGAGCTTTGAAAGAAAGCAGCTGGAATTCTCTAAGTGCCTTGAAGACCTTTCACCTCTCCTCTGAGAACCTTCGTTAGATCTAAAACTAAACGTTGGAGAGTCCCAGGTATTTAAAACCCAGAGCGGGTTGTCTTTACCAGGGTCGTTGACCAACTATGAAACACATCACATGAGCCAAGGGGTGGAAAAAAGGCGTGGGTAAATATCAGCAGAGGTTTCAGGTGAAACCATTATGAGACCTTCACATATGTAGTTTAACGTCTTTACACCGAAATTGAATGGCCTCAATTTCGATCAGAGTTTGTGATCTCTAATAGCCCTTTTCCACTAGCACCTACCTAGCTTGGCTTAACTTGACTCAGCTCGATCTTTAAAGTTTCCATTAGGTGATAGTACCTGGTTACAGGAATTTTTTAGTACCTGCCCAGTAAGGTTTCCAAGGCAATCTCAAAATGTGACATATACAGATTGCGTGGCAGGGACTGTGCAGTCAATGGCATCACTCAATGACTCATGAGAGTGACTCCTTCACAAACGTTGTTTTAGAAAGACAAATTGGTGTCACACAGCACATTGAACGGTTTGGCACACAACACATTTACAATGCCCCAGAAGGAATGTGTCTTACCAAAGAATTCCATGAAGCTAAGAGGTTGTGATCTTAAGGGGGTTCGTCCGGGATTTGAACCCGGGACCTCTCGCACCCTAAGCGAGAATCATACGCCTAGACCAACGAGCCACAGGAAGCCTGTGTTTAAGTCTGGAACTCTGAAAGGATAGACTTAAATCGGCCTTCAAATTCAAGCAGGAATGGTGTTAAGCTCTCTTCAGTATTCATTTTTGTACCTTCAGGCCTTTGCTACTGACAAGCTCCAACAGGGATGACTCCAGAGGGACTGCACACAGTGAATGAGAAAAAAGGGTTCCCAGTCATCCACGTCATGGTAGTCTGATGAGCTTTGAAAGAAAGCAGCTGGAATTCTCTAAGTGCCTTGAAGACCTTTCACCTCTCCTCTGAGAACCTTCGTTAGATCTAAAACTAAACGTTGGAGAGTCCCAGGTATTTAAAACCCAGAGCGGGTTGTCTTTACCAGGGTCGTTGACCAACTATGAAACACATCACATGAGCCAAGGTGTGAAAAAAGGCGTGGGTAATTATCAGCAGAGGTGAAACCATTATGAGACCTTCACATATGTAGTTTAACGTCTTTACACCGAAATTGAATGGCCTCAATTTCGATCAGACTTTGTGATCTCTAATAGCCCTTTTCCACTTACACCTACCTAGCTTGGCTTAACTGGACTCAGCTCGATTTTTAGAGTTTCCATTAGGTGATAGTACCTGGTTACAGGTATTTTTTAGTACCTGCCCAGTAAGGTTTCCAAGGCAATCTCAAAATGTGACATATACAGGGACTGTGCAGTCAATGGCATCACTCAATGACTCATGAGAGTGACTCCTTCACAAACGTTGTTTTAGAAAGACAAATTGGTGTCACACATCACATTGAACGGTTTGGCACACAACACATTTACAATGCCCCAGAAGGAATGTGTCTTATGTTAAGGTTCAAAATTGAGGAAGGAGAGTACAAACCACCCTTGTTCCAGAAGCTCTTGGTCAAACAATGATTTTTAATGAATACACACGTGTGGGAAGAACACTCTGTGCGCAGACAGCAAGTGGTCTTCAACTTACTCAAAGCATACACAGATTTTTATACTGTCAGGGCTTAAATTTAATGACGCCCCTTTAACGTCACAGATACATTTTATACATAGATCAGATCAACACCACAATGACTTTTAACCCAATTTGAAAGAACATCATCTTCTATTTTCATAGCCGGCACTTCCTTTCTACCTTTCAGTTTCTCTTTCTTGCCGAGACGACAAGGACGGTTCCTCTTTTACCGAGACACTTTCGCAGTTCCAACCAGACATGACGAACCTCTTTCCTATAAATAATTCTAACTCATGTGTGTGTGTCACGACCTCACTCAGCCTCTATGTCACCTCTCGCACTTCTGACCTTTTACCAGACCAGAGGCTCATCCTTATGTGTTACAACCTAACTGAGACTATGTATATGTCCTCTACTAAATAAATGTTTTAACCAAGAACCTCTGCTAAAACCTTAATATAAAATGACCTGATATAAGTGTTTTGTAAGCATGTATTGCAATTCCTTCTATGTTCTAGTTTTCCCTCAGCATGTATCACCTGAACAGTCACGTCAGTGAAGCTTAAGACCTTTAAAGAACCTGAACATCAACTCAAATAAGCACAGATATGCAATGTGTACAAAATAGCCATAACTGCACCTGAAATACAAAGTTAACATCATCATAAACATCTTAAGGCCATCTTAAAGCTATCTGTTACATTGTTAAAGCAATGATCGTCTTAGCCTGCTGCTCAAAATAACTTCCTGCTTTCACTTCTGCAAACTCTCTGCAACTTCCTGTCAGCCTGCCACTTAGTCTTTCTGAAAGACACACACTGTTCAACCTCTGAATGCAATATCCATGCTGCAGATTATATTTATTATTTAACAATAGCAGTAAAATAATTTCCCTGCTCCACACTCCCTCTCTCGACCTCTGGAACACCAGAGGTCGCAATACATTGCGTCCTCGCTCTGCAAATCAGACAACCTCATGTCATCTAATTGGTCCGGTAATAAACACCAGCTCCCCTTCGAGAACACTCCATGTGTAAGCTTTAGGTTTTCTCGGTCCCTCTCTTGTGGTTCATCAGGCCTCGGACCTCCCTGTGGTCGCCGAGATCTTCTGCAAAGGAAGCAAAATACCTTTTCCTGCACCTCCCTAACTTATCCTATTTGGGACTCTTTAATCAAAAGCATGATCCTAATTATCTTCTTTAACTTATTGACTTGTATTTATGTATATTCTTCAACGTTACTCATCACCTTAAAACTCTTTAAGCGCTGCTTTCACGTCCGGTTGCTTGCTCTATTTTCCCTTATCTGATCATCAACATCCTGTACACACAAACTGTCGCTGCTGCAAGTGCCTTCACTCTGATCTTAAGTCACCTTTTTAACAAGAAAATCATTATAAGCGCCTATTCTACTAAAAGCTCCAAAAGAAAACAACCACTTTAATCAATTAAGTTTAAGCATATAAGCAATTACTCCTGTATACATTTCATCATAGTTAAATGCTGCCTTGAAACAACTCCTGTGTGTTAACTTCATCTTAACCTCACATTTCCTATGTTATAACCCGTTTTGGTATAGCCTTTTTATTTCATTTGCTCCTTTTAATGTAACAATACCTTCTAATTCTAGTTTATCAGACTTAACCAAAATATATGCTTTCCTTCCTCTTTGGTCCTTCTTTAAGTTCAGTTAAAAGCTAAATGAATTTGAGGCCTTTTGCCTGGAATCAATACTGTCATGTGTGTTTCTGTGTAATATCTGTCTGTGTAAGCCTACATTATAACCACTACTTCTAGAAATCAAAAGAAATCAAACCTGTTCTCCTCCTTCAACCCTCACTAATTTTCCCCAAAGGATATCTTTTTGTCAACGTGTCCCACAATTTCCCTCTAAGATTTGTACACAGCTTTAAAACCCTGGTATTGTATCTTCTAAACAGGATTCAGTTCTTTAATCCTTTAACCTTAACATAAAAATAACTGTTTCAGTTTTACCATACCCAAATGACCAAAAACCCCAAAAAGTCCTAAAATGATCCTAAATTATTAAACAATTATTAAACCCTAAATTCCCCCTTTATTTTGACACATGAAATGTGTCACAATACTATACAAAACTTAAAATGCTCAGTTTTCCCCACTCATGATCCAATCTGTGTCTTACAAATAAACTTAAAACAGAACAATTATCAGTCATGTGTTCCTCCAATTAAGAAAATGTTTCCCCTTTAACATTTGGCATTCTCCCAACCATATACTATAATCCCATAATCTAACCCCAGTCAACAAAACAGAAATTTTCTCTGGTAAAAGCCAATTGTTTGTCCACATTTATTCATCCCCCGTCATCCAGCCACACATTCACATGCAGTCACACCATATATTGCTAATAATGGAGCAAGTGATCAGATTCTCCACCCTCAGCAAAATGAGCTCAGTCATTTTTTATTTTCCATAGGAAAATATTTCTTTATGCTTTTGGACTGGATTGACTCGCATAAAATCCTTTTTACAGGGACTTACGACCTGAATAGTCCCCACAGGTAGCTTTCTCCTCAGCCAATTGTAATCTGGAAAGCCCCCTTATATTTGCTCTTCCCGAGAATTTTCAGCGCCGTTACTCACTGTTGCAGGCCTGCTTAAAACAGAAATGAAAAAAATAGAGCTGATTATTAGCTCACAAAACACAAAACAAAATCACCTGACAGGTTTTCTTTAAGTGCACTGTTACAAAATAATGGGCCCAATTTTAGACATGTCGATGTTTCCTAAAACTCCCTCTATTAAAAACAAAAACAACAACCCAAACCTAACTGACAGAATCAACCCATCACCACAACAACCTCAACAACCTTAAGCACACAAAAGTTTTGCCATCACATAATTTCACCTCCTCAATACACCGAAAGTCTCGTTAAAACCACACAATTTGCACACAAAAATCACCCCCTTTAACATACTTAAATTCAGCATAAAACCCCCTTACGACAACATATAATCACTAAACTATAAACTATTTCCTACCCAAATCTGTACTTCTCTTGTCTGCCATGCTTCCTCTTCTGAAAGTCACTTCCTCAGTCACACACACACACACAGGAAGTTCCTCCGTCACCACTCACTCCAGCTAATTTGCATACTGAGTCATCTCTCAATGAGTTGCTGTAACAACAGAAACATATGTTTAAACATTACCACCTTATTAAATCATTTTATTTCTTTCTACAGTGATCACTGGTTTTGATCACTCAGTACGAGAGAGCACTCCTAAGTCACTCTTTTTAAAACTACTTTAATCACTTTTATTTTCATAACTCCCTTTGTCATATAGCTTCTTTGAGTTATTCCTCAACTACAAACTCAAATGTATTCTATTAACCAGTCACACCATTCTACCACTCATATAAGTAGCAAGCTGATCTTCATTACATATCTTTGTGTTCTAAGCCAGGTTTAATCAGTATCTATACAAATAATCATCATGAGCTTGTCTTGTCTTTATAAGGTTAATGCATTTTATGTTTGTGTATGTTGCTTTTGCAGTGTGTCAGACTCCTTCATAATTCTCCACTTAAGCCGTCAGTTTCTTTCCCAAATTTACTAACCCTCATTTTGATTTCCCCTTAAATAACAGCATTCCTTGTCCTCAGCCAGAAGTTAGGGCTCCACTTGCCACTTACCCCCTCCGCCTTAGCCCAGCGGCTTTACCCTTGAGGTCCCGTCTTCTTCACTTCATCTCACCAGTGAGTCTGAGCTCACAGGGACTGAGTGAGGCCGAGTAATCGTGACTGTGCCTGCCTTAGGTTGTCCCAGGGTTTCGAGGTGGGATCTTACCCGTCATGGGCTATCCAGCCTTCCATACTCGCCTGATACGGGGCCCAAGTGGGCAGGGGAGGGAACACACTGGCTCTGGAAATTAAAGGAGTGTAAGCTGCTTCCTTCATTGCATCTTATATTAAACTATCTCACTTCTGATTCCTTCCTAGAATAATTTCACATATGGCACTTTGTGTATGTGTGTTTTCTATTCATTAATGTAATTGTCAGTTATTTTCTCTCTTCATTTTACTTTTTTATCTGTTTGTTTGTAACGTTCTACTTTGGTTCTACTAAATCTTCATGTAAAAACAATACACCCTTATTTCACGCAGACACACTCTGCAGACTTCCTCTGTTCACACACTCGCCTATGAGTTATTATTATTAGTTATTTATTATTTTGTTCAAATCACACAGAATCATTCAAATCGAGTACTCACAGCATTCACATCACAACCTTCAACGTGCTCACTTTCAATCCTGCAAGACGCAGAGATGGACATCTCCTTCACCTAACATAAACTAAATTACCATATCAACATACAATTACTGAAATTCAGACTCAAATACACCGTCTGTTTTAATAAAGTCAAAGAGTAAACGGGTGTACCAAGTGTATGTACTTATGCGTTCTTGAACTGAAAGAAAAAGAAACTCAAACTCTTATAACATCACTCATGCCTCTCTCAAATTAAAAACACTTTCAAACTTTAAAACATCCTACTTTACATCACCAAAGAAATACCTCTCACACCTTTATTCCTCATTCAAAACCTTCTAGTCACCGCATTCACACTTAAACTGTGACCAGAGTTGAGGAATATAACTCAAAACACACTTTCCTAAGAGTATTTTAGACATACTTGTCATAATCAAAAAGAGCAAGTAAAAAACAAACAAAAAATGGAAACCTCCATTAATTCTCACCGCACACACAAGAAATTGAAAAATAAAACACACCAGCAACTATTGCTGGAAAGAAGTAATATGTTAGTCTTAAGTCTAAACAGTGCCCTCACTATATTTATATATCTACATCCAAATTCAGTCAATTACTATACATCCACTACGGCAACTCAAAACTTTATTTATAGTCCTCTAATAAACATAAATGGCATCTTAAACACACACTCAACAATGTTTGCAGCAGTATTTGTAAAACCAACTGTGGTTTAAACAGTTCACTACTTACTCATTTGCATTTTCACACTCACACACACCGTCTAAAAATAGCAGCAGACAGTCAGTGCATTACTGACTCGACACACAGCCTCCTCTCACTTTATATTACAAAGACGTCTTATATTTACAACTACTGCCAGATCTGTCAGCTTTAGCGCCTACACAATTTCGACAAATTTAAGTTAACGGTCCCACCGAAAAAGTCCAACTTTTTTGTAATCAATTAACCAGTATCTGTCCAACAGTTTCTGGCCTCATCTCTAAAGTCCCTAACTCAATTTAAAAGCGTCAACCAACCCAAACTTTGCCTGAAGCTCTATTTTTTGGCGTTTCACAGCCAAGGCTTACCCCGAAGTGTTAAGTTAAAGTTACACGCCCGAAGTCCAACTTCTTCTGACCAAAAAAACGCAGGTACCGTTCCAAACGGTAAGGAGACTCTAACTCCTAGTTATTCTGGAGTGCCCCAAGCTCCACAGTGACCAACTGACTATCCCTCTTCGAGGACAATGCCTAAGCGTCCTTGGCATTGGCAAGCGTTACCTCTGAGCACTGCGCTTCCTAGCAGACTCTAACTGCCGTTCTAGAATAATTTATAATACTTTGAAACAACAATCAACACCCAAAACAAGTGTATGACTGAGGCAGATCTACCCTGATGGACAATGGGGACTCTAACCCACAAATTGACCAACAAAGGTCTGACCTAATGACCAACCGGGACTTTAACCCACAAAATGACCAAATTCCCTACCAAACTACTTGAGACTCTAACTCAATTTCTTTGGGACTTCAACCCAGTATTTAAACTTTTCCTCGCAGACTCAAACTGCTTTAGCAGACTCTAACTGCTTTCATTTCTTCTTAGCAGAACTCTAACTGCTTCAACTCATGAGATTTTTCATCAAAATCAAAACAGACATCCACCAGTAACTTCAGTGAGTAGACTTAAATTTTATCATATCCAATTTGGCACACTTTGGAAATAATTCAACAGGTAGTGCCTTACCTTTGGATAAGCCGGCTTATGCCCACTCACTTCGACCACTGGAATTCATGTCTGCCCGTCAGACCACCTAAGACCAAATTTCTCCATCTACACCTCCAATTCTCCCTCCTCAACCACTGGACGAGCCCCCAAATGTTAAGGTTCAAAATTGAGGAAGGAGAGTACAAACCACCATGGTCCAGAAGATCTTGGTCAAACAATGATTTTAATGACTACACACGTGTGGGAAGACAACTCTGTACGCAGACAGCAATTGATCTTCAACTTACTCAAAGCATACACAGATTTTTATACTGTCAGGGCTTAAATTTAATGACGCCCCTTTAACGTCACAGATACATTTTATACATAGATCAGATCAACACCACAATGACTTTTAACCCAATTTGAAAGAACATCATCTTCTATTTTCATAGCCGGCACTTCCTTTCTACCTTTCAGTTTCTCTTTCTTGCCGAGACGACAAGGACGGTTCCTCTTTTACCGAGACACTTTCGCAGTTCCAACCAGACATGACGAACCTCTTTCCTATAAATAATTCTAACTCATGTGTGTGTGTCACGACCTCACTCAGCCTCTATGTCACCTCTCGCACTTCTGACCTTTTACCAGACCAGAGGCTCATCCTTATGTGTTACAACCTAACTGAGACTATGTATATGTCCTCTACTAAATAAATGTTTTAACCAAGAACCTCTGCTAAAACCTTAATATAAAATGACCTGATATAAGTGTTTTGTAAGCATGTATTGCAATTCCTTCTATGTTCTAGTTTTCCCTCAGCATGTATCACCTGAACAGTCACGTCAGTGAAGCTTAAGACCTTTAAAGAACCTGAACATCAACTCAAATAAGCACAGATATGCAATGTGTACAAAATAGCCATAACTGCACCTGAAATACAAAGTTAACATCATCATAAACATCTTAAGGCCATCTTAAAGCTATCTGTTACATTGTTAAAGCAATGATCGTCTTAGCCTGCTGCTCAAAATAACTTCCTGCTTTCACTTCTGCAAACTCTCTGCAACTTCCTGTCAGCCTGCCACTTGGTCTTTCTGAAAGACACACACTGTTCAACCTCTGAATGCAATATCCATGCTGCAGATTATATTTATTATTTAACAATAGCAGTAAAATAATTTCCCTGCTCCACACTTACCAAAGAATTCCATGAAGGTAAGAGCTTGTGATCTTAAGGGGGCTCATCCGGGATTTGAACCCGGGACCTCTCGCACCCTAAGCGAGAATCATACGCCTAGACCAACGAGCCACAGGAAGCCTGTGTTTAAGTCTGGAACTCTGAAAGGATAGACTTAAATCGGCCTTCAAATTCAAGCAGGAATGGTGTTAAGCTCTCTTCAGTATTCATTTTTGTACCTTCAGGCCTTTGCTACTGACAAGCTCCAACAGGGATGACTCCAGAGGGACTGCACACAGTGAATGAGAAAAAAGGGTTCCCAGTCATCCACGTCATGGTAGTCTGATGAGCTTTGAAAGAAAGCAGCTGGAATTCTCTAAGTGCCTTGAAGACCTTTCACCTCTCCTCTGAGAACCTTCGTTAGATCTAAAACTAAACGTTGGAGAGTCCCAGGTATTTAAAACCCAGAGCGGGTTGTCTTTACCAGGGTCGTTGACCAACTATGAAACACATCACATGAGCCAAGGGGTGGAAAAAAGGCGTGGGTAATTATCAGCAGAGGTGAAACCATTATGAGACCTTCACATATGTAGTTTAACGTCTTTACACCGAAATTGAATGGCCTCAATTTCGATCAGAGTTTGTGATCTCTAACGCTTTTCCACTTGCACCTACCTAGCTTGGCTTAACTTGACTCAGCTCGATCTTTAAAGTTTCCATTAGGTGATAGTACCTGGTTACAGGTATTTTTTTAGTACCTGCCCAGTAAGGTTTCCAAGGCAATCTCAAAATGTGACATATACAGATTGCGTGGCAGGGACTGTGCAGTCAATGGCATCACTCAATGAGTCATGAGAGTGACTCCTTCACAAAATCATCAACGTTATTTTAGAAATACAAGTTGATGTCACAGATGACATAGAAAGGTTTGGCACACAACACATTTACAATGCCCCAGAAGGAATGTGTCTTACCAAAGAATTCCATGAAGGTAAGAGCTTGTGATTTTAAGGGGGCTCGTCCGGGATTTGAACCCGGGACCTCTCGCACCCTAAGCGAGAATCATACGCCTAGACCAACGAGCCACAGGAAGTATGTGTTTAAGTCTGGAACTCTGAAAGGATAGACTTAAATCGGCCTTCAAATTCAAGCAGGAATGGTGTTAAGCTCTCTTCAGTATTCATTTTTGTACCTTCAGGCCTTTGCTACTGACAAGCTCCAACAGGGATGACTCCAGAGGGACTGCACACAGTGAATGAGAAAAAAGGGTTCCCAGTCATCCACGTCATGGTAGTCTGATGAGCTTTGAAAGAAAGCAGCTGGAATTCTCTAAGTGCCTTGAAGACCTTTCACCTCTCCTCTGAGAACCTTCGTTAGATCTAAAACTAAATGTTGGAGAGTCCCAGGTATTTAAACCCTAGATGGGGTTGTCTTTACCAGGGTCGTTGACCAACTATGAAACACATCACATGAGCCAAGGGGTGGAAAAAAGGCGTGGGTAATTATCAGCAGAGGTGAAACCATTATGAGACCTTCACATATGTAGTTTAACGTCTTTACACCGAAATTGAATGGCCTCAATTTCGATCAGAGTTTGTGATCTCTAACGCTTTTCCACTTGCACCTACCTAGCTTGGCTTAACTTGACTCAGCTCGATCTTTAAAGTTTCCATTAGGTGATAGTACCTGGTTACAGGTATTTTTTTAGTACCTGCCCAGTAAGGTTTCCAAGGCAATCTCAAAATGTGACATATACAGATTGCGTGGCAGGGACTGTGCAGTCAATGGCATCACTCAATGACTTATGAGAGTGACTCCTTCACAAATGTTGTTTTAGAAAGACAAATTGGTGTCCCAGATCACATTGAACGGTTTGGCACACAACACATTTACAATGCCCCAGAAGGAATGTGTCTTTCCAAAGAATTCCATGAAGGTAAGAGCTTGTGATTTTAAGGGGGCTCGTCCGGGATTTGAACCCGGGACCTCTCGCACCCAAAGCGAGAATCATACGCCTAGACCAACGAGCCACAGGAAGCCTGTGTTTAAGTCTGGAACTCTGAAAGGATAGACTTAAATCGGTCTTCAAATTCAAGCAGGAATGGTGTTAAGCTCTCTTCAGTATTCATTTTTGTACCTTCAGGCCTTTGCTACTGACAAGCTCCAACAGGGATGACTCCAGAGGGACTGCACACAGTGAATGAGAAAAAAGGGTTCCCAGTCATCCACGTCATGGTAGTCTGATGAGCTTTGAAAGAAAGCAGCTGGAATTCTCTAAGTGCCTTGAAGACCTTTCACCTCTCCTCTGAGAACCTTCGTTAGATCTAAAACTAAACGTTGGAGAGTCCCAGGTATTTAAACCCTAGATGGGGTTGTCTTTACCAGGGTCGTTGACCAACTATGAAACACATCACATGAGCCAAGGTGTGAAAAAAGGCGTGGGTAATTATCAGCAGAGGTGAAACCATTATGAGACCTTCACATATGTAGTTTAACGTCTTTACACCGAAATTGAATGGCCTCAATTTCGATCAGAGTTTGTGATCTCTAATAGCCCTTTTCCACTAGCACCTACCTAGCTTGGCTTAACTTGACTCAGCTCGATCTTTAAAGTTTCCATTAGGTGATAGTACCTGGTTACAGGTATTTTTTTAGTACCTGCCCAGTAAGGTTTCCAAGGCAATCTCAAAATGTGACATATACAGATTGCGTGGCAGGGACTGTGCAGTCAATGGCATCACTCAATGACTCATGAGAGTGACTCCTTCACAAACGTTGTTTTAGAAAGACAAATTGGTGTCCCAGATCACATTGAACGGTTTGGCACACAACACATTTACAATGCCCCAGAAGGAATGTGTCTTTCCAAAGAATTCCATGAAGCTAAGAGCTTGTGATTTTAAGGGGGCTCGTCCGGGATTTGAACCCGGGACCTCTCGCACCCAAAGCGAGAATCATACGCCTAGACCAACGAGCCACAGGAAGCCTGTGTTTAAGTCTGGAACTCTGAAAGGATAGACTTAAATCGGTCTTCAAATTCAAGCAGGAATGGTGTTAAGCTCTCTTCAGTATTCATTTTTGTACCTTCAGGCCTTTGCTACTGACAAGCTCCAACAGGGATGACTCCAGAGGGACTGCACACAGTGAATGAGAAAAAAGGGTTCCCAGTCATCCACGTCATGGTAGTCTGATGAGCTTTGAAAGAAAGCAGCTGGAATTCTCTAAGTGCCTTGAAGACCTTTCACCTCTCCTCTGAGAACCTTCGTTAGATCTAAAACTAAACGTTGGAGAGTCCCAGGTATTTAAAACCCAGAGCGGGTTGTCTTTACCAGGGTCGTTGACCAACTATGAAACACATCACATGAGCCAAGGGGTGGAAAAAAGGCGTGGGTAATTATCAGCAGAGGTGAAACCATTATGAGACCTTCACATATGTAGTTTAACGTCTTTACACCGAAATTGAATGGCCTCAATTTCGATCAGAGTTTGTGATCTCTAACGCTTTTCCACTTGCACCTACCTAGCTTGGCTTAACTTGACTCAGCTCGATCTTTAAAGTTTCCATTAGGTGATAGTACCTGGTTACAGGTATTTTTTTAGTACCTGCCCAGTAAGGTTTCCAAGGCAATCTCAAAATGTGACATATACAGATTGCGTGGCAGGGACTGTGCAGTCAATGGCATCACTCAATGACTCATGAGAGTGACTCCTTCACAAACGTTGTTTTAGAAAGACAAATTGGTGTCCCAGATCACATTGAACGGTTTGGCACACAACACATTTACAATGCCCCAGAAGGAATGTGTCTTTCCAAAGAATTCCATGAAGGTAAGAGCTTGTGATTTTAAGGAGGCTCGTCCAGGATTTGAACCCGGGACCTCTCGCACCCAAAGCGAGAATCATACGCCTAGACCAACGAGCCTCAGGAAGCCTGTGTTTAAGTCTGGAACTCTGAAAGGATAGACTTAAATCGGCCTTCAAATTCAAGCAGGAATGGTGTTAAGCTCTCTTCAGTATTCATTTTTGTACCTTCAGGCCTTTGCTACTGACAAGCTCCAACAGGGATGACTCCAGAGGGACTGCACACAGTGAATGAGAAAAAAGGGTTCCCAGTCATCCACGTCATGGTAGTCTGATGAGCTTTGAAAGAAAGCAGCTGGAATTCTCTAAGTGCCTTGAAGACCTTTCACCTCTCCTCTGAGAACCTTCGTTAGATCTAAAACTAAACGTTGGAGAGTCCCAGGTATTTAAAACCCAGAGCGGGTTGTCTTTACCAGGGTCGTTGACCAACTATGAAACACATCACATGAGCCAAGGGGTGGAAAAAAGGCGTGGGTAATTATCAGCAGAGGTGAAACCATTATGAGACCTTCACATATGTAGTTTAACGTCTTTACACCGAAATTGAATGGCCTCAATTTCGATCAGACTTTGTGATCTCTAACGCTTTTCCACTTGCACCTACCTAGCTTGGCTTAACTTGACTCAGCTCGATCTTTAAAGTTTCCATTAGGTGATAGTACCTGGTTACAGGTATTTTTTTAGTACCTGCCCAGTAAGGTTTCCAAGGCAATCTCAAAATGTGACATATACAGATTGCGTGGCAGGGACTGTGCAGTCAATGGCATCACTCAATGAATCATGAGAGTGACTCCTTCACAAAATCATCAACGTTATTTTAGAAATACAAGTTGATGTCACAGATGACATAGAAAGGTTTGGCACACAACACATTTACAATGCCCCAGAAGGAATGTGTCTTACCAAAGAATTCCATGAAGCTAAGAGCTTGTGAGTTTAAGGGGGCTCGTCCGGGATTTGAACCCGGGACCTCTCGCACCCTAAGAAAGAATCATACGCCTAGACCAATGAGCCACAGGAAGTATGTGTTTAAGTCTGGAACTCTGAAAGGATAGACTTAAATCGGCCTTCAAATTCAAGCAGGAATGGTGTTAAGCTCTCTTCAGTATTCATTTTTGTACCTTCAGGCCTTTGCTACTGACAAGCTCCAACAGGGATGACTCCAGAGGGACTGCACACAGTGAATGAGAAAAAAGGGTTCCCAGTCATCCACGTCATGGTAGTCTGATGAGCTTTGAAAGAAAGCAGCTGGAATTCTCTAAGTGCCTTGAAGACCTTTCACCTCTCCTCTGAGAACCTTCGTTAGATCTAAAACTAAATGTTGGAGAGTCCCAGGTATTTAAACCCTAGATGGGGTTGTCTTTACCAGGGTCGTTGACCAACTATGAAACACATCACATGAGCCAAGGGGTGGAAAAAAGGCGTGGGTAATTATCAGCAGAGGTGAAACCATTATGAGACCTTCACATATGTAGTTTAACGTCTTTACACCGAAATTGAATGGCCTCAATTTCGATCAGAGTTTGTGATCTCTAACGCTTTTCCACTTGCGCCTACCTAGCTTGGCTTAACTTGACTCAGCTCGATCTTTAAAGTTTCCATTAGGTGATAGTACCTGGTTACAGGTATTTTTTTAGTACCTGCCCAGTAAGGTTTCCAAGGCAATCTCAAAATGTGACATATACAGATTGCGTGGCAGGGACTGTGCAGTCAATGGCATCACTCAATGAGTCATGAGAGTGACTCCTTCACAAAATCATCAACGTTATTTTAGAAATACAAGTTGATGTCACAGATGACATAGAAAGGTTTGGCACACAACACATTTACAATGCCCCAGAAGGAATGTGTCTTACCAAAGAATTCCATGAAGGTAAGAGCTTGTGATTTTAAGGGGGCTCGTCCGGGATTTGAACCCGGGACCTCTCGCACCCTAAGCGAGAATCATACGCCTAGACCAACGAGCCACAGGAAGTATGTGTTTAAGTCTGGAACTCTGAAAGGATAGACTTAAATCTGCCTTCAAATTCAAGCAGGAATGGTGTTAAGCTCTCTTCAGTATTCATTTTTGTACCTTCAGGCCTTTGCTACTGACAAGCTCCAACAGGGATGACTCCAGAGGGACTGCACACAGTGAATGAGAAAAAAGGGTTCCCAGTCATCCACGTCATGGTAGTCTGATGAGCTTTGAAAGAAAGCAGCTGGAATTCTCTAAGTGCCTTGAAGACCTTTCACCTCTCCTCTGAGAACCTTCGTTAGATCTAAAACTAAATGTTGGAGAGTCCCAGGTATTTAAACCCTAGATGGGGTTGTCTTTACCAGGGTCGTTGACCAACTATGAAACACATCACATGAGCCAAGGGGTGGAAAAAAGGCGTGGGTAATTATCAGCAGAGGTGAAACCATTATGAGACCTTCACATATGTAGTTTAACGTCTTTACACCGAAATTGAATGGCCTCAATTTCGATCAGAGTTTGTGATCTCTAACGCTTTTCCACTTGCACCTACCTAGCTTGGCTTAACTTGACTCAGCTCGATCTTTAAAGTTTCCATTAGGTGATAGTACCTGGTTACAGGTATTTTTTTAGTACCTGCCCAGTAAGGTTTCCAAGGCAATCTCAAAATGTGACATATACAGATTGCGTGGCAGGGACTGTGCAGTCAATGGCATCACTCAATGACTTATGAGAGTGACTCCTTCACAAACGTTGTTTTAGAAAGACAAATTGGTGTCCCAGATCACATTGAACGGTTTGGCACACAACACATTTACAATGCCCCAGAAGGAATGTGTCTTTCCAAAGAATTCCATGAAGCTAAGAGCTTGTGATTTTAAGGGGGTTCGTCCAGGATTTGAACCCGGGACCTCTCGCACCCAAAGCGAGAATCATACGCCTAGACCAACGAGCCACAGGAAGCCTGTGTTTAAGTCTGGAACTCTGAAAGGATAGACTTAAATCGGTCTTCAAATTCAAGCAGGAATGGTGTTAAGCTCTCTTCAGTATTCATTTTTGTACCTTCAGGCCTTTGCTACTGACAAGCTCCAACAGGGATGACTCCAGAGGGACTGCACACAGTGAATGAGAAAAAAGGGTTCCCAGTCATCCACGTCATGGTAGTCTGATGAGCTTTGAAAGAAAGCAGCTGGAATTCTCTAAGTGCCTTGAAGACCTTTCACCTCTCCTCTGAGAACCTTCGTTAGATCTAAAACTAAACGTTGGAGAGTCCCAGGTATTTAAAACCCAGAGCGGGTTGTCTTTACCAGGGTCGTTGACCAACTATGAAACACATCACATGAGCCAAGGGGTGGAAAAAAGGCGTGGGTAATTATCAGCAGAGGTGAAACCATTATGAGACCTTCACATATGTAGTTTAACGTCTTTACACCGAAATTGAATGGCCTCAATTTCGATCAGAGTTTGTGATCTCTAACGCTTTTCCACTTGCACCTACCTAGCTTGGCTTAACTTGACTCAGCTCGATCTTTAAAGTTTCCATTAGGTGATAGTACCTGGTTACAGGTATTTTTTTAGTACCTGCCCAGTAAGGTTTCCAAGGCAATCTCAAAATGTGACATATACAGATTGCGTGGCAGGGACTGTGCAGTCAATGGCATCACTCAATGAGTCTTGAGAGTGACTCCTTCACAAAATCAACAACGTTATTTTAGAAATACAAGTTGATGTCACAGATGACATAGAAAGGTTTGGCACACAACACATTTACAATGCCCCAGAAGGAATGTGTCTTTCCAAAGAATTCCATGAAGCTAAGAGGTTGTGATTTTAAGGGGGCTCGTCCGGGATTTGAACCCGGGACCTCTCGCACCCTAAGCGAGAATCATACGCCTAGACCAACGAGCCACAGGAAGTATGTGTTTAAGTCTGGAACTCTGAAAGGATAGACTTAAATCGGCCTTCAAATTCAAGCAGGAATGGTGTTAAGCTCTCCTCAGTATTCATTTTTGTACCTTCAGGCCTTTGCTACTGACAAGCTCCAACAGGGATGACTCCAGAGGGACTGCACACAGTGAATGAGAAAAAAGGGTTCCCAGTCATCCACGTCGTGGTAGTCTGATGAGCTTTGAAAGAAAGCAGCTGGAATTCTCTAAGTGCCTTGAAGACCTTTCACCTCTCCTCTGAGAACCTTCGTTAGATCTAAAACTAAACGTTGGAGAGTCCCAGGTATTTAAAACCCAGAGCGGGTTGTCTTTGCCAGGGTCGTTGACCAACTATGAAACACATCACATGAGCCAAGGGGTGGAAAAAAGGCGTGGGTAAATATCAGCAGAGGTTTCAGGTGAAACCATTATGAGACCTTCACATATGTAGTTTAACGTCTTTACACCGAAATTGAATGGCCTCAATTTCGATCAGACTTTGTGATCTCTAATAGCCCTTTTCCACTAGCACCTACCTAGCTTGGCTTAACTTGACTCAGCTCGATCTTTAAAGTTTCCATTAGGTGATAGTACCTGGTTACAGGTATTTTTTAGTACCTGCCCAGTAAGGTTTCCAAGGCAATCTCAAAATGTGACATATACAGATTGCGTGGCATGGACTGTGCAGTCAATGGCATCACTCAATGACTCATGAGAGTGACTCCTTCACAAACGTTGTTTTAGAAAGACAAATTGGTGTCACACATCACATTGAACGGTTTGGCACACAACACATTTACAATGCCCCAGAAGGAATGTGTCTTACCAAAGAATTCCATGAAGCTTAGAGCTTGTGATGTTCAGGGGGCTCGTCCGGGATTTGAACCCGGGACCTCTCGCACCCTAAGCGAGAATCAGACGCCTAGACCAACGAGCCACAGGAAGTATGTGTTTAAGTCTGGAACTCTGAAAGGATAGACTTAAATCGGCCTTCAAATTCAAGCAGGAATGGTGTTAAGCTCTCTTCAGTATTCATTTTTGTACCTTCAGGCCTTTGCTACTGACAAGCTCCAACAGGGATGACTCCAGAGGGACTGCACACAGTGAATGAGAAAAAAGGGTTCCCAGTCATCCACGTCATGGTAGTCTGATGAGCTTTGAAAGAAAGCAGCTGGAATTCTCTAAGTGCCTTGAAGACCTTTCACCTCTCCTCTGAGAACCTTCGTTAGATCTAAAACTAAACGTTGGAGAGTCCCAGGTATTTAAAACCCAGAGCGGGTTGTCTTTACCAGGGTCGTTGACCAACTATGAAACACATCACATGAGCCAAGGGGTGGAAAAAAGGCGTGGGTAATTATCAGCAGAGGTGAAACCATTATGAGACCTTCACATATGTAGTTTAACGTCTTTACACCGAAATTGAATGGCCTCAATTTCGATCAGAGTTTGTGATCTCTAACGCTTTTCCACTTGCACCTACCTAGCTTGGCTTAACTTGACTCAGCTCGATCTTTAAAGTTTCCATTAGGTGATAGTACCTGGTTACAGGTATTTTTTTAGTACCTGCCCAGTAAGGTTTCCAAGGCAATCTCAAAATGTGACATATACAGATTGCGTGGCAGGGACTGTGCAGTCAATGGCATCACTCAATGACTTATGAGAGTGACTCCTTCACAAATGTTGTTTTAGAAAGACAAATTGGTGTCCCAGATCACATTGAACGGTTTGGCACACAACACATTTACAATGCCCCAGAAGGAATGTGTCTTTCCAAAGAATTCCATGAAGGTAAGAGCTTGTGATTTTAAGGGGGCTCGTCCGGGATTTGAACCCGGGACCTCTCGCACCCAAAGCGAGAATCATACGCCTAGACCAACGAGCCACAGGAAGCCTGTGTTTAAGTCTGGAACTCTGAAAGGATAGACTTAAATCGGTCTTCAAATTCAAGCAGGAATGGTGTTAAGCTCTCTTCAGTATTCATTTTTGTACCTTCAGGCCTTTGCTACTGACAAGCTCCAACAGGGATGACTCCAGAGGGACTGCACACAGTGAATGAGAAAAAAGGGTTCCCAGTCATCCACGTCATGGTAGTCTGATGAGCTTTGAAAGAAAGCAGCTGGAATTCTCTAAGTGCCTTGAAGACCTTTCACCTCTCCTCTGAGAACCTTCGTTAGATCTAAAACTAAACGTTGGAGAGTCCCAGGTATTTAAACCCTAGATGGGGTTGTCTTTACCAGGGTCGTTGACCAACTATGAAACACATCACATGAGCCAAGGTGTGAAAAAAGGCGTGGGTAATTATCAGCAGAGGTGAAACCATTATGAGACCTTCACATATGTAGTTTAACGTCTTTACACCGAAATTGAATGGCCTCAATTTCGATCAGAGTTTGTGATCTCTAATAGCCCTTTTCCACTAGCACCTACCTAGCTTGGCTTAACTTGACTCAGCTCGATCTTTAAAGTTTCCATTAGGTGATAGTACCTGGTTACAGGTATTTTTTTAGTACCTGCCCAGTAAGGTTTCCAAGGCAATCTCAAAATGTGACATATACAGATTGCGTGGCAGGGACTGTGCAGTCAATGGCATCACTCAATGACTCATGAGAGTGACTCCTTCACAAACGTTGTTTTAGAAAGACAAATTGGTGTCCCAGATCACATTGAACGGTTTGGCACACAACACATTTACAATGCCCCAGAAGGAATGTGTCTTTCCAAAGAATTCCATGAAGCTAAGAGCTTGTGATTTTAAGGGGGCTCGTCCGGGATTTGAACCCGGGACCTCTCGCACCCAAAGCGAGAATCATACGCCTAGACCAACGAGCCACAGGAAGCCTGTGTTTAAGTCTGGAACTCTGAAAGGATAGACTTAAATCGGTCTTCAAATTCAAGCAGGAATGGTGTTAAGCTCTCTTCAGTATTCATTTTTGTACCTTCAGGCCTTTGCTACTGACAAGCTCCAACAGGGATGACTCCAGAGGGACTGCACACAGTGAATGAGAAAAAAGGGTTCCCAGTCATCCACGTCATGGTAGTCTGATGAGCTTTGAAAGAAAGCAGCTGGAATTCTCTAAGTGCCTTGAAGACCTTTCACCTCTCCTCTGAGAACCTTCGTTAGATCTAAAACTAAACGTTGGAGAGTCCCAGGTATTTAAAACCCAGAGCGGGTTGTCTTTACCAGGGTCGTTGACCAACTATGAAACACATCACATGAGCCAAGGGGTGGAAAAAAGGCGTGGGTAATTATCAGCAGAGGTGAAACCATTATGAGACCTTCACATATGTAGTTTAACGTCTTTACACCGAAATTGAATGGCCTCAATTTCGATCAGACTTTGTGATCTCTAACGCTTTTCCACTTGCACCTACCTAGCTTGGCTTAACTTGACTCAGCTCGATCTTTAAAGTTTCCATTAGGTGATAGTACCTGGTTACAGGTATTTTTTTAGTACCTGCCCAGTAAGGTTTCCAAGGCAATCTCAAAATGTGACATATACAGATTGCGTGGCAGGGACTGTGCAGTCAATGGCATCACTCAATGACTCATGAGAGTGACTCCTTCACAAACGTTGTTTTAGAAAGACAAATTGGTGTCCCAGATCACATTGAACGGTTTGGCACACAACACATTTACAATGCCCCAGAAGGAATGTGTCTTTCCAAAGAATTCCATGAAGGTAAGAGCTTGTGATTTTAAGGGGGCTCGTCCAGGATTTGAACCCGGGACCTCTCGCACCCAAAGCGAGAATCATACGCCTAGACCAACGAGCCTCAGGAAGCCTGTGCTTAAGTCTGGAACTCTGAAAGGATAGACTTAAATCGGCCTTCAAATTCAAGCAGGAATGGTGTTAAGCTCTCTTCAGTATTCATTTTTGTACCTTCAGGCCTTTGCTACTGACAAGCTCCAACAGGGATGACTCCAGAGGGACTGCACACAGTGAATGAGAAAAAAGGGTTCCCAGTCATCCACGTCATGGTAGTCTGATGAGCTTTGAAAGAAAGCAGCTGGAATTCTCTAAGTGCCTTGAAGACCTTTCACCTCTCCTCTGAGAACCTTCGTTAGATCTAAAACTAAACGTTGGAGAGTCCCAGGTATTTAAAACCCAGAGCGGGTTGTCTTTACCAGGGTCGTTGACCAACTATGAAACACATCACATGAGCCAAGGGGTGGAAAAAAGGCGTGGGTAATTATCAGCAGAGGTGAAACCATTATGAGACCTTCACATATGTAGTTTAACGTCTTTACACCGAAATTGAATGGCCTCAATTTCGATCAGACTTTGTGATCTCTAACGCTTTTCCACTTGCACCTACCTAGCTTGGCTTAACTTGACTCAGCTCGATCTTTAAAGTTTCCATTAGGTGATAGTACCTGGTTACAGGTATTTTTTTAGTACCTGCCCAGTAAGGTTTCCAAGGCAATCTCAAAATGTGACATATACAGATTGCGTGGCAGGGACTGTGCAGTCAATGGCATCACTCAATGAATCATGAGAGTGACTCCTTCACAAAATCATCAACGTTATTTTAGAAATACAAGTTGATGTCACAGATGACATAGAAAGGTTTGGCACACAACACATTTACAATGCCCCAGAAGGAATGTGTCTTACCAAAGAATTCCATGAAGCTAAGAGCTTGTGAGTTTAAGGGGGCTCGTCCGGGATTTGAACCCGGGACCTCTCGCACCCTAAGCAAGAATCATACGCCTAGACCAATGAGCCACAGGAAGTATGTGTTTAAGTCTGGAACTCTGAAAGGATAGACTTAAATCGGCCTTCAAATTCAAGCAGGAATGGTGTTAAGCTCTCTTCAGTATTCATTTTTGTACCTTCAGGCCTTTGCTACTGACAAGCTCCAACAGGGATGACTCCAGAGGGACTGCACACAGTGAATGAGAAAAAAGGGTTCCCAGTCATCCACGTCGTGGTAGTCTGATGAGCTTTGAAAGAAAGCAGCTGGAATTCTCTAAGTGCCTTGAAGACCTTTCACCTCTCCTCTGAGAACCTTCGTTAGATCTAAAACTAAATGTTGGAGAGTCCCAGGTATTTAAACCCTAGATGGGGTTGTCTTTACCAGGGTCGTTGACCAACTATGAAACACATCACATGAGCCAAGGGGTGGAAAAAAGGCGTGGGTAATTATCAGCAGAGGTGAAACCATTATGAGACCTTCACATATGTAGTTTAACGTCTTTACACCGAAATTGAATGGCCTCAATTTCGATCAGAGTTTGTGATCTCTAACGCTTTTCCACTTGCGCCTACCTAGCTTGGCTTAACTTGACTCAGCTCGATCTTTAAAGTTTCCATTAGGTGATAGTACCTGGTTACAGGTATTTTTTTAGTACCTGCCCAGTAAGGTTTCCAAGGCAATCTCAAAATGTGACATATACAGATTGCGTGGCAGGGACTGTGCAGTCAATGGCATCACTCAATGAGTCATGAGAGTGACTCCTTCACAAAATCATCAACGTTATTTTAGAAATACAAGTTGATGTCACAGATGACATAGAAAGGTTTGGCACACAACACATTTACAATGCCCCAGAAGGAATGTGTCTTACCAAAGAATTCCATGAAGGTAAGAGCTTGTGATTTTAAGGGGGCTCGTCCGGGATTTGAAACCGGGACCTCTCGCACCCTAAGCGAGAATCATACGCCTAGACCAACGAGCCACAGGAAGTATGTGTTTAAGTCTGGAACTCTGAAAGGATAGACTTAAATCTGCCTTCAAATTCAAGCAGGAATGGTGTTAAGCTCTCTTCAGTATTCATTTTTGTACCTTCAGGCCTTTGCTACTGACAAGCTCCAACAGGGATGACTCCAGAGGGACTGCACACAGTGAATGAGAAAAAAGGGTTCCCAGTCATCCACGTCATGGTAGTCTGATGAGCTTTGAAAGAAAGCAGCTGGAATTCTCTAAGTGCCTTGAAGACCTTTCACCTCTCCTCTGAGAACCTTCGTTAGATCTAAAACTAAATGTTGGAGAGTCCCAGGTATTTAAACCCTAGATGGGGTTGTCTTTACCAGGGTCGTTGACCAACTATGAAACACATCACATGAGCCAAGGGGTGGAAAAAAGGCGTGGGTAATTATCAGCAGAGGTGAAACCATTATGAGACCTTCACATATGTAGTTTAACGTCTTTACACCGAAATTGAATGGCCTCAATTTCGATCAGAGTTTGTGATCTCTAACGCTTTTCCACTTGCACCTACCTAGCTTGGCTTAACTTGACTCAGCTCGATCTTTAAAGTTTCCATTAGGTGATAGTACCTGGTTACAGGTATTTTTTTAGTACCTGCCCAGTAAGGTTTCCAAGGCAATCTCAAAATGTGACATATACAGATTGCGTGGCAGGGACTGTGCAGTCAATGGCATCACTCAATGACTTATGAGAGTGACTCCTTCACAAACGTTGTTTTAGAAAGACAAATTGGTGTCCCAGATCACATTGAACGGTTTGGCACACAACACATTTACAATGCCCCAGAAGGAATGTGTCTTTCCAAAGAATTCCATGAAGCTAAGAGCTTGTGATTTTAAGGGGGTTCGTCCGGGATTTGAACCCGGGACCTCTCGCACCCTAAGCGAGAATCATACGCCTAGACCAACGAGCCACAGGAAGTATGTGTTTAAGTCTGGAACTCTGAAAGGATAGACTTAAATCGGCCTTCAAATTCAAGCAGGAATGGTGTTAAGCTCTCTTCAGTATTCATTTTTGTACCTTCAGGCCTTTGCTACTGACAAGCTCCAACAGGGATGACTCCAGAGGGACTGCACACAGTGAATGAGAAAAAAGGGTTCCCAGTCATCCACGTCATGGTAGTCTGATGAGCTTTGAAAGAAAGCAGCTGGAATTCTCTAAGTGCCTTGAAGACCTTTCACCTCTCCTCTGAGAACCTTCGTTAGATCTAAAACTAAACGTTGGAGAGTCCCAGGTATTTAAAACCCAGAGCGGGTTGTCTTTACCAGGGTCGTTGACCAACTATGAAACACATCACATGAGCCAAGGGGTGGAAAAAAGGCGTGGGTAATTATCAGCAGAGGTGAAACCATTATGAGACCTTCACATATGTAGTTTAACGTCTTTACACCAAAATTGAATGGCCTCAATTTCGATCAGAGTTTGTGATCTCTAACGCTTTTCCACTTGCACCTACCTAGCTTGGCTTAACTTGACTCAGCTCGATCTTTAAAGTTTCCATTAGGTGATAGTACCTGGTTACAGGTATTTTTTTAGTACCTGCCCAGTAAGGTTTCCAAGGCAATCTCAAAATGTGACATATACAGATTGCGTGGCAGGGACTGTGCAGTCAATGGCATCACTCAATGAGTCTTGAGAGTGACTCCTTCACAAAATCAACAACGTTATTTTAGAAATACAAGTTGATGTCACAGATGACATAGAAAGGTTTGGCACACAACACATTTACAATGCCCCAGAAGGAATGTGTCTTACCAAAGAATTCCATGAAGCTAAGAGCTTGTGATTTTAAGGGGGCTCGTCCGGGATTTGAACCCGGGACCTCTCGCACCCTAAGCGAGAATCATACGCCTAGACCAACGAGCCACAGGAAGTTTGTGTTTAAGTCTGGAACTCTGAAAGGATAGACTTAAATCGGCCTTCAAATTCAAGCAGGAATGGTGTTAAGCTCTCTTCAGTATTCATTTTTGTACCTTCAGGCCTTTCCTACTGACAAGCTCCAACAGGGATGACTCCAGAGGGACTGCACACAGTGAATGAGAAAAAAGGGTTCCCAGTCATCCACGTCATGGTAGTCTGATGAGCTTTGAAAGAAAGCAGCTGGAATTCTCTAAGTGCCTTGAAGACCTTTCACCTCTCCTCTGAGAACCTTCGTTAGATCTAAAACTAAACGTTGGAGAGTCCCAGGTATTTAAAACCCAGAGCGGGTTGTCTTTGCCAGGGTCGTTGACCAACTATGAAACACATCACATGAGCCAAGGGGTGGAAAAAAGGCGTGGGTAAATATCAGCAGAGGTTTCAGGTGAAACCATTATGAGACCTTCACATATGTAGTTTAACGTCTTTACACCGAAATTGAATGGCCTCAATTTCGATCAGAGTTTGTGATCTCTAATAGCCCTTTTCCACTAACACCTACCTAGCTTGGCTTAACTTGACTCAGCTCGATCTTTAAAGTTCCCATTAGGTGATAGTACCTGGTTACAGGTATTTTTTAGTACCTGCCCAGTAAGGTTTCCAAGGCAATCTCAAAATGTGACATATACAGATTGCGTGGCAGGGACTGTGCAGTCAATGGCATCACTCAATGACTCATGAGAGTGACTCCTTCACAAACGTTGTTTTAGAAAGACAAATTGGTGTCCCAGATCACATTGAACGGTTTGGCACACAACACATTTACAATGCCCCAGAAGGAATGTGTCTTACCAAAGAATTCCATGAAGCTAAGAGCTTGTGATTTTAAGGGGGCTCGTCCGGGATTTGAACCCGGGACCTCTCGCACCCTAAGCGAGAATCATACGCCTAGACCAACGAGCCACAGGAAGTGTTTGTTTAAGTCTGGAACTCTGAAAGGATAGACTTAAATCGGCCTTCAAATTCAAGCAGGAATGGTGTTAAGCTCTCTTCAGTATTCATTTTTGTACCTTCAGGCCTTTGCTACTGACAAGCTCCAACAGGGATGACTCCAGAGGGACTGCACACAGTGAATGAGAAAAAAGGGTTCCCAGTCATCCACGTCATGGTAGTCTGATGAGCTTTGAAAGAAAGCAGCTGGAATTCTCTAAGTGCCTTGAAGACCTTTCACCTCTCCTCTGAGAACCTTCGTTAGATCTAAAACTAAACGTTGGAGAGTCCCAGGTATTTAAAACCCAGAGCGGGTTGTCTTTGCCAGGGTCGTTGACCAACTATGAAACACATCACATGAGCCAAGGGGTGGAAAAAAGGCGTGGGTAAATATCAGCAGAGGTTTCAGGTGAAACCATTATGAGACCTTCACATATGTAGTTTAACGTCTTTACACCGAAATTGAATGGCCTCAATTTCGATCAGAGTTTGTGATCTCTAATAGCCCTTTTCCACTAGCACCTACCTAGCTTGGCTTAACTTGACTCAGCTCGATCTTTAAAGTTTCCATTAGGTGATAGTACCTGGTTACAGGTATTTTTTTAGTACCTGCCCAGTAAGGTTTCCAAGGCAATCTCAAAATGTGACATATACAGATTGCGTGGCAGGGACTGTGCAGTCAATGGCATCACTCAATGAGTCTTGAGAGTGACTCCTTCACAAAATCAACAACGTTATTTTAGAAATACAAGTTGATGTCACAGATGACATAGAAAGGTTTGGCACACAACACATTTACAATGCCCCAGAAGGAATGTGTCTTACCAAAGAATTCCATGAAGCTAAGAGCTTGTGATTTTAAGGGGGCTCGTCCGGGATTTGAACCCGGGACCTCTCGCACCCTAAGCGAGAATCATACGCCTAGACCAACGAGCCACAGGAAGTATGTGTTTAAGTCTGGAACTCTGAAAGGATAGACTTAAATCGGCCTTCAAATTCAAGCAGGAATGGTGTTAAGCTCTCCTCAGTATTCATTTTTGTACCTTCAGGCCTTTGCTACTGACAAGCTCCAACAGGGATGACTCCAGAGGGACTGCACACAGTGAATGAGAAAAAAGGGTTCCCAGTCATCCACGTCGTGGTAGTCTGATGAGCTTTGAAAGAAAGCAGCTGGAATTCTCTAAGTGCCTTGAAGACCTTTCACCTCTCCTCTGAGAACCTTCGTTAGATCTAAAACTAAACGTTGGAGAGTCCCAGGTATTTAAAACCCAGAGCGGGTTGTCTTTGCCAGGGTCGTTGACCAACTATGAAACACATCACATGAGCCAAGGGGTGGAAAAAAGGCGTGGGTAAATATCAGCAGAGGTTTCAGGTGAAACCATTATGAGACCTTCACATATGTAGTTTAACGTCTTTACACCGAAATTGAATGGCCTCAATTTCGATCAGACTTTGTGATCTCTAATAGCCCTTTTCCACTAGCACCTACCTAGCTTGGCTTAACTTGACTCAGCTCGATCTTTAAAGTTTCCATTAGGTGATAGTACCTGGTTACAGGTATTTTTTAGTACCTGCCCAGTAAGGTTTCCAAGGCAATCTCAAAATGTGACATATACAGATTGCGTGGCATGGACTGTGCAGTCAATGGCATCACTCAATGACTCATGAGAGTGACTCCTTCACAAACGTTGTTTTAGAAAGACAAATTGGTGTCACACATCACATTGAACGGTTTGGCACACAACACATTTACAATGCCCCAGAAGGAATGTGTCTTACCAAAGAATTCCATGAAGCTTAGAGCTTGTGATGTTCAGGGGGCTCGTCCGGGATTTGAACCCGGGACCTCTCGCACCCTAAGCGAGAATCAGACGCCTAGACCAACGAGCCACAGGAAGTATGTGTTTAAGTCTGGAACTCTGAAAGGATAGACTTAAATCGGCCTTCAAATTCAAGCAGGAATGGTGTTAAGCTCTCTTCAGTATTCATTTTTGTACCTTCAGGCCTTTGCTACTGACAAGCTCCAACAGGGATGACTCCAGAGGGACTGCACACAGTGAATGAGAAAAAAGGGTTCCCAGTCATCCACGTCATGGTAGTCTGATGAGCTTTGAAAGAAAGCAGCTGGAATTCTCTAAGTGCCTTGAAGACCTTTCACCTCTCCTCTGAGAACCTTCGTTAGATCTAAAACTAAACGTTGGAGAGTCCCAGGTATTTAAAACCCAGAGCGGGTTGTCTTTACCAGGGTCGTTGACCAACTATGAAACACATCACATGAGCCAAGGGGTGGAAAAAAGGCGTGGGTAATTATCAGCAGAGGTGAAACCATTATGAGACCTTCACATATGTAGTTTAACGTCTTTACACCGAAATTGAATGGCCTCAATTTCGATCAGAGTTTGTGATCTCTAACGCTTTTCCACTTGCACCTACCTAGCTTGGCTTAACTTGACTCAGCTCGATCTTTAAAGTTTCCATTAGGTGATAGTACCTGGTTACAGGTATTTTTTTAGTACCTGCCCAGTAAGGTTTCAATTCAATTCAATTCAATTCAATTTTATTTATATAGCGCCAAATCACAACAAAAGTCGCCTCAAGGCGCTTCATAGATACAGAGAAAAACCCAACAATCATATGACCCCCTATGAGCAAGCACTTTGGCGACAGTGGGAAGGAAAAACTCCCTTTTAACAGGAAGAAACCTCCGGCAGAACCAGGCTCAGGGAGGGGCGGCCATCTGCTGCGACCGGTTGGGGTGAGAGAAGGAAGACAGGATAAAGACATGCTGTGGAAGAGAGACAGAGGTTAATAACAGATATGATTCAATGCAGAGAGGTCTATTAATACATAGTGAGTGAGAAAGGTGACTGGAAAGGAAAAACTCAATGCATCATGGGAATCCCCCGGCAGCCTACATCTATTGCAGCATAACAAAGGGAGGATTCAGGGTCACCTGGTCCAGCCCTAACTATATGCTTTAGAAAAAAGGAAAGTTTTAAGCCTAATCTTAAAAGTAGAGATAGTGTCTGTCTCCCGAATCCAAACTGGAAGCTGGTTCCACAGAAGAGGGGCCTGAAAACTGAAGGCTCTCCCTCCCATTCTACTTTTAAATACTCTAGGAACAACAAGTAGGCCTGCAGAGCGAGAGCGGAGCGCTCTAATAGGGTGATATGGTACTACAAGGTCATTAAGATAAGATGGGGCCTGATTATTTAAGACCTTGTATGTGAGGAGCAGGATTTTGAATTCAATTCTGGATTTAACAGGAAGCCAATGAAGGGAAGCCAAAACAGGAGAAATATGCTCTCTCTTTCTAGTCCCTGTCAGGACTCTTGCTGCAGCATTTTGGATTAGCTGAAGGCTTTTCAGTGAGTTTTTTGGACATCCTGATAATAATGAATTACAGTAGTCCAGCCTGGAAGTAATAAATGCATGAACTAGTTTTTCAGCGTCACTCTGAGACAGGATATTTCTAATTTTAGAGATGTTGCGCAAATGGAAGAAAGCAGTCTTACATATTTGTTTAATATGTGCGTTGAAGGACATGTCCTGGTCAAAAATGACTCCAAGGTTCCTCACCGCGTTACTGGAGGCCAAGGTAATGCCATCCAGAGTAAGAATCTGATTAGATACCATATTTCTAAGATTTTCAGGGCCGAGTACAATAACCTCAGTTTTATCTGAATTAAGAAGCAGAAAGTTAGCGGCCATCCAGGTCTTTATGTCTTTAAGACATTCCTGCAGTTTAACTAATTGGTGTGTGTTATCTGGCTTCATGGACAGATAGAGCTGGGTGTCATCTGCATAGCAGTGAAAATGTATGCTATGTCTTCTAATGATGCTGCCTAAGGGAAGCATGTATAATGTAAACAGAATTGGTCCTAGCACTGAACCCTGTGGAACTCCATAATTAACCTCAGTGTGTGAAGAGGACTCTCCATTTACATGCACGAATTGGAGTCTATTAGATAGATATGATACAAACCACTGCAGCGCAGTACCTGTAATACCTACAGCATGTTCTAATCGCTCTAATAGGATATTATGATCAACAGTATCGAACGCTGCACTGAGGTCTAGCAGGACAAGCACAGAGATGAGTCCACTGTCAGAGGCCATAAGAAGATCATTTGTAACCTTCACTAAAGCTGTTTCTGTGCTGTGCTGAGCTCTGAAACCTGACTGAAACTCTTCAAATAAACCATTCCTCTGCAGATGATCTGTTAGCTGTTTGACAACTACTCTTTCAAGGATTTTTGATATGAAAGGAAGGTTGGAGATTGGCCTATAATTAGCTAAGACTGCTGGGTCTAGAGATGGCTTTTTGAGTAAAGGTTTAACTACAGCCAGCTTGAAGGCCTGTGGTACATAGCCGATTATTAGAGATAGGTTGATCATATTTAAGATCGAAGAATTAATTAATGGCAGGACTTCTTTGAGCAGTTTTGTAGGAATGGGGTCTAAAAGACACGTTGATGGTTTGGAGGAAGTAATTATTGAAGTTAACTCAGAAAGATCAATTGGAGAAAAAGAGTCTAACTTAATATCAATGGTACTAAGAGTAGCTGTAGATAATATTACATCTGTGGGATGATTATTGGTAATTTTTTCTCTAATGATAAAAATTTTATTTGTGAAGAAGTTCATGAAGTCATTACTAGTTAACGTTAAAGGGATGGTTGGCTCAAAAGAGCTCTGACTTTTTGTCAGCCTGGCTACAGTGCTGAAGAGAAACCTAGGGTTGTTCTTATTTTCTTCAATCAGTGATGAATAGTAAGATGTTCTGGCTTTGCGGAGGGCTTTCTTATAAAGCAGCAAACTATTTCTCCAGGCTAAATGATGATCCTCTAGATTTGTGACACGCCATTTCCTCTCCAGATTACGAGTCATCTGCTTTAGGGTACGTGTTTCAGAATTATACCACGGAGTCAGGTACTTCTGATTTGAGGCCTTAGTTTTCACAGGAGCTACAGTATCCAGAGTCGTACGTAGTGAGGAGGTGAAATTATTAACAAGATAATCGACCTCTGTTGGGGTAGCGTTCGTTTCCAAGGCAATCTCAAAATGTGACATATACAGATTGCGTGGCAGGGACTGTGCAGTCAATGGCATCACTCAATGAGTCTTGAGAGTGACTCCTTCACAAAATCAACAACGTTATTTTAGAAATACAAGTTGATGTCACAGATGACATAGAAAGGTTTGGCACACAACACATTTACAATGCCCCAGAAGGAATGTGTCTTACCAAAGAATTCCATGAAGCTAAGAGCTTGTGATTTTAAGGGGGCTCGTCCGGGATTTGAACCCGGGACCTCTCGCACCCTAAGCGAGAATCATACGCCTAGACCAACGAGCCACAGGAAGTATGTGTTTAAGTCTGGAACTCTGAAAGGATAGACTTAAATCGGCCTTCAAATTCAAGCAGGAATGGTGTTAAGCTCTCCTCAGTATTCATTTTTGTACCTTCAGGCCTTTGCTACTGACAAGCTCCAACAGGGATGACTCCAGAGGGACTGCACACAGTGAATGAGAAAAAAGGGTTCCCAGTCATCCACGTCGTGGTAGTCTGATGAGCTTTGAAAGAAAGCAGCTGGAATTCTCTAAGTGCCTTGAAGACCTTTCACCTCTCCTCTGAGAACCTTCGTTAGATCTAAAACTAAACGTTGGAGAGTCCCAGGTATTTAAAACCCAGAGCGGGTTGTCTTTGCCAGGGTCGTTGACCAACTATGAAACACATCACATGAGCCAAGGGGTGGAAAAAAGGCGTGGGTAATTATCAGCAGAGGTGAAACCATTATGAGACCTTCACATATGTAGTTTAACGTCTTTACACCGAAATTGAATGGCCTCAATTTCGATCAGAGTTTGTGATCTCTAACGCTTTTCCACTTGCACCTACCTAGCTTGGCTTAACTTGACTCAGCTCGATCTTTAAAGTTTCCATTAGGTGATAGTACCTGGTTACAGGTATTTTTTTAGTACCTGCCCAGTAAGGTTTCCAAGGCAATCTCAAAATGTGACATATACAGATTGCGTGGCAGGGACTGTGCAGTCAATGGCATCACTCAATGAGTCTTGAGAGTGACTCCTTCACAAAATCAACAACGTTATTTTAGAAATACAAGTTGATGTCACAGATGACATAGAAAGGTTTGGCACACAACACATTTACAATGCCCCAGAAGGAATGTGTCTTACCAAAGAATTCCATGAAGCTAAGAGCTTGTGATTTTAAGGGGGCTCGTCCGGGATTTGAACCCGGGACCTCTCGCACCCTAAGCGAGAATCATACGCCTAGACCAACGAGCCACAGGAAGTATGTGTTTAAGTCTGGAACTCTGAAAGGATAGACTTAAATCGGCCTTCAAATTCAAGCAGGAATGGTGTTAAGCTCTCTTCAGTATTCATTTTTGTACCTTCAGGCCTTTGCTACTGACAAGCTCCAACAGGGATGACTCCAGAGGGACTGCACACAGTGAATGAGAAAAAAGGGTTCCCAGTCATCCACGTCATGGTAGTCTGATGAGCTTTGAAAGAAAGCAGCTGGAATTCTCTAAGTGCCTTGAAGACCTTTCACCTCTCCTCTGAGAACCTTCGTTAGATCTAAAACTAAACGTTGGAGAGTCCCAGGTATTTAAAACCCAGAGCGGGTTGTCTTTGCCAGGGTCGTTGACCAACTATGAAACACATCACATGAGCCAAGGGGTGGAAAAAAGGCGTGGGTAATTATCAGCAGAGGTGAAACCATTATGAGACCTTCACATATGTAGTTTAACGTCTTTACACCGAAATTGAATGGCCTCAATTTCGATCAGAGTTTGTGATCTCTAACGCTTTTCCACTTGCACCTACCTAGCTTGGCTTAACTTGACTCAGCTCGATCTTTAAAGTTTCCATTAGGTGATAGTACCTGGTTACAGGTATTTTTTTAGTACCTGCCCAGTAAGGTTTCCAAGGCAATCTCAAAATGTGACATATACAGATTGCGTGGCAGGGACTGTGCAGTCAATGGCATCACTCAATGAGTCTTGAGAGTGACTCCTTCACAAAATCAACAACGTTATTTTAGAAATACAAGTTGATGTCACAGATGACATAGAAAGGTTTGGCACACAACACATTTACAATGCCCCAGAAGGAATGTGTCTTACCAAAGAATTCCATGAAGCTAAGAGCTTGTGATTTTAAGGGGGCTCGTCCGGGATTTGAACCCGGGACCTCTCGCACCCTAAGCGAGAATCATACGCCTAGACCAACGAGCCACAGGAAGTATGTGTTTAAGTCTGGAACTCTGAAAGGATAGACTTAAATCGGCCTTCAAATTCAAGCAGGAATGGTGTTAAGCTCTCTTCAGTATTCATTTTTGTACCTTCAGGCCTTTGCTACTGACAAGCTCCAACAGGGATGACTCCAGAGGGACTGCACACAGTGAATGAGAAAAAAGGGTTCCCAGTCATCCACGTCATGGTAGTCTGATGAGCTTTGAAAGAAAGCAGCTGGAATTCTCTAAGTGCCTTGAAGACCTTTCACCTCTCCTCTGAGAACCTTCGTTAGATCTAAAACTAAATGTTGGAGAGTCCCAGGTATTTAAACCCTAGATGGGGTTGTCTTTACCAGGGTCGTTGACCAACTATGAAACACATCACATGAGCCAAGGTGTGAAAAAAGGCGTGGGTAATTATCAGCAGAGGTGAAACCATTATGAGACCTTCACATATGTAGTTTAACGTCTTTACACCGAAATTGAATGGCCTCAATTTCGATCAGAGTTTGTGATCTCTAATAGCCCTTTTCCACTAGCACCTACCTAGCTTGGCTTAACTTGACTCAGCTCGATCTTTAAAGTTTCCATTAGGTGATAGTACCTGGTTACAGGTATTTTTTTAGTACCTGCCCAGTAAGGTTTCCAAGGCAATCTCAAAATGTGACATATACAGATTGCGTGGCAGGGACTGTGCAGTCAATGGCATCACTCAATGACTTATGAGAGTGACTCCTTCACAAACGTTGTTTTAGAAAGACAAATTGGTGTCCCAGATCACATTGAACGGTTTGGCACACAACACATTTACAATGCCCCAGAAGGAATGTGTCTTTCCAAAGAATTCCATGAAGCTAAGAGCTTGTGATTTTAAGGGGGCTCGTCCGGGATTTGAACCCGGGACCTCTCGCACCCAAAGCGAGAATCATACGCCTAGACCAACGAGCCACAGGAAGCCTGTGTTTAAGTCTGGAACTCTGAAAGGATAGACTTAAATCGGTCTTCAAATTCAAGCAGGAATGGTGTTAAGCTCTCTTCAGTATTCATTTTTGTACCTTCAGGCCTTTGCTACTGACAAGCTCCAACAGGGATGACTCCAGAGGGACTGCACACAGTGAATGAGAAAAAAGGGTTCCCAGTCATCCACGTCATGGTAGTCTGATGAGCTTTGAAAGAAAGCAGCTGGAATTCTCTAAGTGCCTTGAAGACCTTTCACCTCTCCTCTGAGAACCTTCGTTAGATCTAAAACTAAACGTTGGAGAGTCCCAGGTATTTAAACCCTAGATGGGGTTGTCTTTACCAGGGTCGTTGACCAACTATGAAACACATCACATGAGCCAAGGTGTGAAAAAAGGCGTGGGTAATTATCAGCAGAGGTGAAACCATTATGAGACCTTCACATATGTAGTTTAACGTCTTTACACCGAAATTGAATGGCCTCAATTTCGATCAGAGTTTGTGATCTCTAATAGCCCTTTTCCACTAGCACCTACCTAGCTTGGCTTAACTTGACTCAGCTCGATCTTTAAAGTTTCCATTAGGTGATAGTACCTGGTTACAGGTATTTTTTTAGTACCTGCCCAGTAAGGTTTCCAAGGCAATCTCAAAATGTGACATATACAGATTGCGTGGCAGGGACTGTGCAGTCAATGGCATCACTCAATGACTCATGAGAGTGACTCCTTCACAAACGTTGTTTTAGAAAGACAAATTGGTGTCCCAGATCACATTGAACGGTTTGGCACACAACACATTTACAATGCCCCAGAAGGAATGTGTCTTTCCAAAGAATTCCATGAAGCTAAGAGCTTGTGATTTTAAGGGGGCTCGTCCGGGATTTGAACCCGGGACCTCTCGCACCCAAAGCGAGAATCATACGCCTAGACCAACGAGCCACAGGAAGCCTGTGTTTAAGTCTGGAACTCTGAAAGGATAGACTTAAATCGGTCTTCAAATTCAAGCAGGAATGGTGTTAAGCTCTCTTCAGTATTCATTTTTGTACCTTCAGGCCTTTGCTACTGACAAGCTCCAACAGGGATGACTCCAGAGGGACTGCACACAGTGAATGAGAAAAAAGGGTTCCCAGTCATCCACGTCATGGTAGTCTGATGAGCTTTGAAAGAAAGCAGCTGGAATTCTCTAAGTGCCTTGAAGACCTTTCACCTCTCCTCTGAGAACCTTCGTTAGATCTAAAACTAAACGTTGGAGAGTCCCAGGTATTTAAAACCCAGAGCGGGTTGTCTTTACCAGGGTCGTTGACCAACTATGAAACACATCACATGAGCCAAGGGGTGGAAAAAAGGCGTGGGTAATTATCAGCAGAGGTGAAACCATTATGAGACCTTCACATATGTAGTTTAACGTCTTTACACCGAAATTGAATGGCCTCAATTTCGATCAGACTTTGTGATCTCTAACGCTTTTCCACTTGCACCTACCTAGCTTGGCTTAACTTGACTCAGCTCGATCTTTAAAGTTTCCATTAGGTGATAGTACCTGGTTACAGGTATTTTTTTAGTACCTGCCCAGTAAGGTTTCCAAGGCAATCTCAAAATGTGACATATACAGATTGCGTGGCAGGGACTGTGCAGTCAATGGCATCACTCAATGACTCATGAGAGTGACTCCTTCACAAACGTTGTTTTAGAAAGACAAATTGGTGTCCCAGATCACATTGAACGGTTTGGCACACAACACATTTACAATGCCCCAGAAGGAATGTGTCTTTCCAAAGCATTCCATGAAGCTAAGAGCTTGTGATTTTAAGGGGGTTCGTCCGGGATTTGAACCCGGGACCTCTCGCACCCAAAGCGAGAATCATACGCCTAGACCAACGAGCCACAGGAAGCCTGTGTTTAAGTCTGGAACTCTGAAAGGATAGACTTAAATCGGTCTTCAAATTCAAGCAGGAATGGTGTTAAGCTCTCTTCAGTATTCATTTTTGTACCTTCAGGCCTTTGCTACTGACAAGCTCCAACAGGGATGACTCCAGAGGGACTGCACACAGTGAATGAGAAAAAAGGGTTCCCAGTCATCCACGTCATGGTAGTCTGATGAGCTTTGAAAGAAAGCAGCTGGAATTCTCTAAGTGCCTTGAAGACCTTTCACCTCTCCTCTGAGAACCTTCGTTAGATCTAAAACTAAACGTTGGAGAGTCCCAGGTATTTAAAACCCAGAGCGGGTTGTCTTTACCAGGGTCGTTGACCAACTATGAAACACATCACATGAGCCAAGGGGTGGAAAAAAGGCGTGGGTAATTATCAGCAGAGGTGAAACCATTATGAGACCTTCACATATGTAGTTTAACGTCTTTACACCGAAATTGAATGGCCTCAATTTCGATCAGACTTTGTGATCTCTAATAGCCCTTTTCCACTAGCACCTACCTAGCTTGGCTTAACTTGACTCAGCTCGATCTTTAAAGTTTCCATTAGGTGATAGTACCTGGTTACAGGTATTTTTTAGTACCTGCCCAGTAAGGTTTCCAAGGCAATCTCAAAATGTGACATATACAGATTGCGTGGCAGGGACTGTGCAGTCAATGGCATCACTCAATGACTCATGAGAGTGACTCCTTCACAAACGTTGTTTTAGAAAGACAAATTGGTGTCCCAGATCACATTGAACGGTTTGGCACACAACACATTTACAATGCCCCAGAAGGAATGTGTCTTACCAAAGAATTCCATGAAGCTAAGAGCTTGTAATTTTAAGGGGGCTCGTCCGGGATTTGAACCCGGGACCTCTCGCACCCTAAGCGAGAATCATACGCCTAGACCAACGAGCCACAGGAAGTGTTTGTTTAAGTCTGGAACTCTGAAAGGATAGACTTAAATCGGCCTTCAAATTCAAGCAGGAATGGTGTTAAGCTCTCTTCAGTATTCATTTTTGTACCTTCAGGCCTTTGCTACTGACAAGCTCCAACAGGGATGACTCCAGAGGGACTGCACACAGTGAATGAGAAAAAAGGGTTCCCAGTCATCCACGTCATGGTAGTCTGATGAGCTTTGAAAGAAAGCAGCTGGAATTCTCTAAGTGCCTTGAAGACCTTTCACCTCTCCTCTGAGAACCTTCGTTAGATCTAAAACTAAACGTTGGAGAGTCCCAGGTATTTAAAACCCAGAGCGGGTTGTCTTTACCAGGGTCGTTGACCAACTATGAAACACATCACATGAGCCAAGGGGTGGAAAAAAGGCGTGGGTAATTATCAGCAGAGGTGAAACCATTATGAGACCTTCACATATGTAGTTTAACGTCTTTACACCGAAATTGAATGGCCTCAATTTCGATCAGAGTTTGTGATCTCTAACGCTTTTCCACTTGCACCTACCTAGCTTGGCTTAACTTGACTCAGCTCGATCTTTAAAGTTTCCATTAGGTGATAGTACCTGGTTACAGGTATTTTTTTAGTACCTGCCCAGTAAGGTTTCCAAGGCAATCTCAAAATGTGACATATACAGATTGCGTGGCAGGGACTGTGCAGTCAATGGCATCACTCAAGGAGTCTTGAGAGTGACTCCTTCACAAAATCAACAACGTTATTTTAGAAATACAAGTTTATGTCACAGATGACATAGAAAGGTTTGGCACACAACACATTTACAATGCCCCAGAAGGAATGTGTCTTACCAAAGAATTCCATGAAGCTAAGAGCTTGTGATTTTAAGGGGGCTCGTCCGGGATTTGAACCCGGGACCTCTCGCACCCAAAGCGAGAATCATACGCCTAGACCAACGAGCCACAGGAAGCCTGTGTTTAAGTCTGGAACTCTGAAAGGATAGACTTAAATCGGCCTTCAAATTCAAGCAGGAATGGTGTTAAGCTCTCTTCAGTATTCATTTTTGTACCTTCAGGCCTTTGCTACTGACAAGCTCCAACAGGGATGACTCCAGAGGGACTGCACACAGTGAATGAGAAAAAAGGGTTCCCAGTCATCCACGTCATGGTAGTCTGATGAGCTTTGAAAGAAAGCAGCTGGAATTCTCTAAGTGCCTTGAAGACCTTTCACCTCTCCTCTGAGAACCTTCGTTAGATCTAAAACTAAACGTTGGAGAGTCCCAGGTATTTAAAACCCAGAGCGGGTTGTCTTTACCAGGGTCGTTGACCAACTATGAAACACATCACATGAGCCAAGGGGTGGAAAAAAGGCGTGGGTAATTATCAGCAGAGGTGAAACCATTATGAGACCTTCACATATGTAGTTTAACGTCTTTACACCGAAATTGAATGGCCTCAATTTCGATCAGAGTTTGTGATCTCTAACGCTTTTCCACTTGCACCTACCTAGCTTGGCTTAACTTGACTCAGCTCGATCTTTAAAGTTTCCATTAGGTGATAGTACCTGGTTACAGGTATTTTTTTAGTACCTGCCCAGTAAGGTTTCCAAGGCAATCTCAAAATGTGACATATACAGATTGCGTGGCAGGGACTGTGCAGTCAATGGCATCACTCAATGAGTCTTGAGAGTGACTCCTTCACAAAATCAACAACGTTATTTTAGAAATACAAGTTGATGTCACAGAAAGGTTTGGCACACAACACATTTACAATGCCCCAGAAGGAATGTGTCTTACCAAAGAATTCCATGAAGCTAAGAGCTTGTGATTTTAAGGGGGCTCGTCCGGGATTTGAACCCGGGACCTCTCGCACCCTAAGCGAGAATCATACGCCTAGACCAACGAGCCACAGGAAGTATGTGTTTAAGTCTGGAACTCTGAAAGGATAGACTTAAATCGGCCTTCAAATTCAAGCAGGAATGGTGTTAAGCTCTCTTCAGTATTCATTTTTGTACCTTCAGGCCTTTGCTACTGACAAGCTCCAACAGGGATGACTCCAGAGGGACTGCACACAGTGAATGAGAAAAAAGGGTTCCCAGTCATCCACGTCATGGTAGTCTGATGAGCTTTGAAAGAAAGCAGCTGGAATTCTCTAAGTGCCTTGAAGACCTTTCACCTCTCCTCTGAGAACCTTCGTTAGATCTAAAACTAAACGTTGGAGAGTCCCAGGTATTTAAAACCCAGAGCGGGTTGTCTTTGCCAGGGTCGTTGACCAACTATGAAACACATCACATGAGCCAAGGGGTGGAAAAAAGGCGTGGGTAAATATCAGCAGAGGTTTCAGGTGAAACCATTATGAGACCTTCACATATGTAGTTTAACGTCTTTACACCGAAATTGAATGGCCTCAATTTCGATCAGAGTTTGTGATCTCTAATAGCCCTTTTCCACTAGCACCTACCTAGCTTGGCTTAACTTGACTCAGCTCGATCTTTAAAGTTTCCATTAGGTGATAGTACCTGGTTACAGGTATTTTTTAGTACCTGCCCAGTAAGGTTTCCAAGGCAATCTCAAAATGTGACATATACAGATTGCGTGGCAGGGACTGTGCAGTCAATGGCATCACTCAATGACTCATGAGAGTGACTCCTTCACAAACGTTGTTTTAGAAAGACAAATTGGTGTCCCAGATCACATTGAACGGTTTGGCACACAACACATTTACAATGCCCCAGAAGGAATGTGTCTTACCAAAGAATTCCATGAAGGTAAGAGCTTGTAATTTTAAGGGGGCTCGTCCGGGATTTGAACCCGGGACCTCTCGCACCCTAAGCGAGAATCATACGCCTAGACCAACGAGCCACAGGAAGTGTTTGTTTAAGTCTGGAACTCTGAAAGGATAGACTTAAATCGGCCTTCAAATTCAAGCAGGAATGGTGTTAAGCTCTCTTCAGTATTCATTTTTGTACCTTCAGGCCTTTGCTACTGACAAGCTCCAACAGGGATGACTCCAGAGGGACTGCACACAGTGAATGAGAAAAAAGGGTTCCCAGTCATCCACGTCATGGTAGTCTGATGAGCTTTGAAAGAAAGCAGCTGGAATTCTCTAAGTGCCTTGAAGACCTTTCACCTCTCCTCTGAGAACCTTCGTTAGATCTAAAACTAAACGTTGGAGAGTCCCAGGTATTTAAAACCCAGAGCGGGTTGTCTTTACCAGGGTCGTTGACCAACTATGAAACACATCACATGAGCCAAGGGGTGGAAAAAAGGCGTGGGTAATTATCAGCAGAGGTGAAACCATTATGAGACCTTCACATATGTAGTTTAACGTCTTTACACCGAAATTGAATGGCCTCAATTTCGATCAGAGTTTGTGATCTCTAACGCTTTTCCACTTGCACCTACCTAGCTTGGCTTAACTTGACTCAGCTCGATCTTTAAAGTTTCCATTAGGTGATAGTACCTGGTTACAGGTATTTTTTTAGTACCTGCCCAGTAAGGTTTCCAAGGCAATCTCAAAATGTGACATATACAGATTGCGTGGCAGGGACTGTGCAGTCAATGGCATCACTCAAGGAGTCTTGAGAGTGACTCCTTCACAAAATCAACAACGTTATTTTAGAAATACAAGTTTATGTCACAGATGACATAGAAAGGTTTGGCACACAACACATTTACAATGCCCCAGAAGGAATGTGTCTTACCAAAGAATTCCATGAAGCTAAGAGCTTGTGATTTTAAGGGGGCTCGTCCGGGATTTGAACCCGGGACCTCTCGCACCCTAAGCGAGAATCATACGCCTAGACCAACGAGCCACAGGAAGTATGTGTTTAAGTCTGGAACTCTGAAAGGATAGACTTAAATCGGCCTTCAAATTCAAGCAGGAATGGTGTTAAGCTCTCTTCAGTATTCATTTTTGTACCTTCAGGCCTTTGCTACTGACAAGCTCCAACAGGGATGACTCCAGAGGGACTGCACACAGTGAATGAGAAAAAAGGGTTCCCAGTCATCCACGTCATGGTAGTCTGATGAGCTTTGAAAGAAAGCAGCTGGAATTCTCTAAGTGCCTTGAAGACCTTTCACCTCTCCTCTGAGAACCTTCGTTAGATCTAAAACTAAACGTTGGAGAGTCCCAGGTATTTAAAACCCAGAGCGGGTTGTCTTTGCCAGGGTCGTTGACCAACTATGAAACACATCACATGAGCCAAGGGGTGGAAAAAAGGCGTGGGTAAATATCAGCAGAGGTTTCAGGTGAAACCATTATGAGACCTTCACATATGTAGTTTAACGTCTTTACACCGAAATTGAATGGCCTCAATTTCGATCAGAGTTTGTGATCTCTAATAGCCCTTTTCCACTAGCACCTACCTAGCTTGGCTTAACTTGACTCAGCTCGATCTTTAAAGTTTCCATTAGGTGATAGTACCTGGTTACAGGTATTTTTTAGTACCTGCCCAGTAAGGTTTCCAAGGCAATCTCAAAATGTGACATATACAGATTGCGTGGCAGGGACTGTGCAGTCAATGGCATCACTCAATGACTCATGAGAGTGACTCCTTCACAAACGTTGTTTTAGAAAGACAAATTGGTGTCCCAGATCACATTGAACGGTTTGGCACACAACACATTTACAATGCCCCAGAAGGAATGTGTCTTACCAAAGAATTCCATGAAGCTAAGAGTTTGTGATTTTAAGGGGGCTCGTCCGGGATTTGAACCCGGGACCTCTCGCACCCTAAGCGAGAATCATACGCCTAGACCAACGAGCCACAGGAAGTGTTTGTTTAAGTCTGGAACTCTGAAAGGATAGACTTAAATCGGCCTTCAAATTCAAGCAGGAATGGTGTTAAGCTCTCTTCAGTATTCATTTTTGTACCTTCAGGCCTTTGCTACTGACAAGCTCCAACAGGGATGACTCCAGAGGGACTGCACACAGTGAATGAGAAAAAAGGGTTCCCAGTCATCCACGTCATGGTAGTCTGATGAGCTTTGAAAGAAAGCAGCTGGAATTCTCTAAGTGCCTTGAAGACCTTTCACCTCTCCTCTGAGAACCTTCGTTAGATCTAAAACTAAACGTTGGAGAGTCCCAGGTATTTAAAACCCAGAGCGGGTTGTCTTTGCCAGGGTCGTTGACCAACTATGAAACACATCACATGAGCCAAGGGGTGGAAAAAAGGCGTGGGTAAATATCAGCAGAGGTTTCAGGTGAAACCATTATGAGACCTTCACATATGTAGTTTAACGTCTTTACACCGAAATTGAATGGCCTCAATTTCGATCAGAGTTTGTGATCTCTAATAGCCCTTTTCCACTAGCACCTACCTAGCTTGGCTTAACTTGACTCAGCTCGATCTTTAAAGTTTCCATTAGGTGATAGTACCTGGTTACAGGTATTTTTTAGTACCTGCCCAGTAAGGTTTCCAAGGCAATCTCAAAATGTGACATATACAGATTGCGTGGCAGGGACTGTGCAGTCAATGGCATCACTCAATGACTCATGAGAGTGACTCCTTCACAAACGTTGTTTTAGAAAGACAAATTGGTGTCCCAGATCACATTGAACGGTTTGGCACACAACACATTTACAATGCCCCAGAAGGAATGTGTCTTTCCAAAGAATTCCATGAAGCTAAGAGCTTGTGATTTTAAGGGGGCTCGTCCGGGATTTGAACCCGGGACCTCTCGCACCCAAAGCGAGAATCATACGCCTAGACCAACGAGCCACAGGAAGCCTGTGTTTAAGTCTGGAACTCTGAAAGGATAGACTTAAATCGGCCTTCAAATTCAAGCAGGAATGGTGTTAAGCTCTCTTCAGTATTCATTTTTGTACCTTCAGGCCTTTGCTACTGACAAGCTCCAACAGGGATGACTCCAGAGGGACTGCACACAGTGAATGAGAAAAAAGGTTTCCCAGTCATCCACGTCATGGTAGTCTGATGAGCTTTGAAAGAAAGCAGCTGGAATTCTCTAAGTGCCTTGAAGACCTTTCACCTCTCCTCTGAGAACCTTCGTTAGATCTAAAACTAAATGTTGGAGAGTCCCAGGTATTTAAACCCTAGATGGGGTTGTCTTTACCAGGGTCGTTGACCAACTATGAAACACATCACATGAGCCAAGGTGTGAAAAAAGGCGTGGGTAATTATCAGCAGAGGTGAAACCATTATGAGACCTTCACATATGTAGTTTAACGTCTTTACACCGAAATTGAATGGCCTCAATTTCGATCAGAGTTTGTGATCTCTAATAGCCCTTTTCCACTAGCACCTACCTAGCTTGGCTTAACTTGACTCAGCTCGATCTTTAAAGTTTCCATTAGGTGATAGTACCTGGTTACAGGTATTTTTTAGTACCTGCCCAGTAAGGTTTCCAAGGCAATCTCAAAATGTGACATATACAGATTGCGTGGCAGGGACTGTGCAGTCAATGGCATCACTCAATGACTCATGAGAGTGACTCCTTCACAAACGTTGTTTTAGAAAGACAAAGTGGTGTCACACATCACATTGAACGGTTTGGCACACAACACATTTACAATGCCCCAGAAGGAATGTGTCTTACCAAAGAATTCCATGAAGCTAAGAGCTTGTGATGTTAAGGGGGTTCGTCCCGGGACCTCTCGCACCATAAGCGAGAATCATACGCCTAGACCAACGAGCCACAGGAAGCATGTGTTTAAGTCTGGAACTCTGAAAGGATAGACTTAAATCGGCCTTCAAATTCAAGCAGGAATGGTGTTAAGCTCTCTTCAGTATTCATTTTTGTACCTTCAGGCCTTTGCTACTGACAAGCTCCAACAGGGATGACTCCAGAGGGACTGCACACAGTGAATGAGAAAAAAGGGTTCCCAGTCATCCACGTCATGGTAGTCTGATGAGCTTTGAAAGAAAGCAGCTGGAATTCTCTAAGTGCCTTGAAGACCTTTCACCTCTCCTCTGAGAACCTTCGTTAGATCTAAAACTAAATGTTGGAGAGTCCCAGGTATTTAAACCCTAGATGGGGTTGTCTTTACCAGGGTCGTTGACCAACTATGAAACACATCACATGAGCCAAGGGGTGGAAAAAAGGCGTGGGTAAATATCAGCAGAGGTGAAACCATTATGAGACCTTCACATATGTAGTTTAACGTCTTTACACCGAAATTGAATGGCCTCAATTTCGATCAGAGTTTGTGATCTCTAATAGCCCTTTTCCACTAACACCTACCTAGCTTGGCTTAACTTGACTCAGCTCGATCTTTAAAGTTCCCATTAGGTGATAGTACCTGGTTACAGGTATTTTTTAGTACCTGCCCAGTAAGGTTTCCAAGGCAATCTCAAAATGTGACATATACAGATTGCGTGGCAGGGACTGTGCAGTCAATGGCATCACTCAATGACTCATGAGAGTGACTCCTTCACAAACGTTGTTTTAGAAAGACAAATTGGTGTCCCAGATGACATTGAACGGTTTGGCACACAACACATTTACAATGCCCCAGAAGGAATGTGTCTTACCAAAGAATTCCATGAAGCTAAGAGCTTGTGATTTTAAGGGGGCTCGTCCGGGATTTGAACCCGGGACCTCTCGCACCCTAAGCGAGAATCATACGCCTAGACCAACGAGCCACAGGAAGCCTGTGTTTAAGTCTGGAACTCTGAAAGGATAGACTTAAATCGGCCTTCAAATTCAAGCAGGAATGGTGTTAAGCTCTCTTCAGTATTCATTTTTGTACCTTCAGGCCTTTGCTACTGACAAGCTCCAACAGGGATGACTCCAGAGGGACTGCACACAGTGAATGAGAAAAAAGGGTTCCCAGTCATCCACGTCATGGTAGTCTGATGAGCTTTGAAAGAAAGCAGCTGGAATTCTCTAAGTGCCTTGAAGACCTTTCACCTCTCCTCTGAGAACCTTCGTTAGATCTAAAACTAAACGTTGGAGAGTCCCAGGTATTTAAAACCCAGAGCGGGTTGTCTTTGCCAGGGTCGTTGACCAACTATGAAACACATCACATGAGCCAAGGGGTGGAAAAAAGGCGTGGGTAAATATCAGCAGAGGTTTCAGGTGAAACCATTATGAGACCTTCACATATGTAGTTTAACGTCTTTACACCGAAATTGAATGGCCTCAATTTCGATCAGAGTTTGTGATCTCTAATAGCCCTTTTCCACTAGCACCTACCTAGCTTGGCTTAACTTGACTCAGCTCGATCTTTAAAGTTTCCATTAGGTGATAGTACCTGGTTACAGGTATTTTTTAGTACCTGCCCAGTAAGGTTTCCAAGGCAATCTCAAAATGTGACATATACAGATTGCGTGGCAGGGACTGTGCAGTCAATGGCATCACTCAATGACTCATGAGAGTGACTCCTTCACAAACGTTGTTTTAGAAAGACAAATTGGTGTCCCAGATCACATTGAACGGTTTGGCACACAACACATTTACAATGCCCCAGAAGGAATGTGTCTTTCCAAAGAATTCCATGAAGCTAAGAGCTTGTGATTTTAAGGGGGTTCGTCCGGGATTTGAACCCGGGACCTCTCGCACCCAAAGCGAGAATCATACGCCTAGACCAACGAGCCACAGGAAGCATGTGTTTAAGTCTGGAACTCTTAAAGGATAGACTTAAATCGGCCTTCAAATTCAAGCAGGAATGGTGTTAAGCTCTCTTCAGTATTCATTTTTGTACCTTCAGGCCTTTGCTACTGACAAGCTCCAACAGGGATGACTCCAGAGGGACTGCACACAGTGAATGAGAAAAAAGGGTTCCCAGTCATCCACGTCATGGTAGTCTGATGAGCTTTGAAAGAAAGCAGCTGGAATTCTCTAAGTGCCTTGAAGACCTTTCACCTCTCCTCTGAGAACCTTCGTTAGATCTAAAACTAAACGTTGGAGAGTCCCAGGTATTTAAAACCCAGAGCGGGTTGTCTTTACCAGGGTCGTTGACCAACTATGAAACACATCACATGAGCCAAGGGGTGGAAAAAAGGCGTGGGTAAATATCAGCAGAGGTTTCAGGTGAAACCATTATGAGACCTTCACATATGTAGTTTAACGTCTTTACACCGAAATTGAATGGCCTCAATTTCGATCAGAGTTTGTGATCTCTAATAGCCCTTTTCCACTAACACCTACCTAGCTTGGCTTAACTTGACTCAGCTCGATCTTTAAAGTTCCCATTAGGTGATAGTACCTGGTTACAGGTATTTTTTAGTACCTGCCCAGTAAGGTTTCCAAGGCAATCTCAAAATGTGACATATACAGATTGCGTGGCAGGGACTGTGCAGTCAATGGCATCACTCAATGACTCATGAGAGTGACTCCTTCACAAACGTTGTTTTAGAAAGACAAATTGGTGTCCCAGATCACATTGAACGGTTTGGCACACAACACATTTACAATGCCCCAGAAGGAATGTGTCTTTCCAAAGAATTCCATGAAGCTAAGAGCTTGTGATTTTAAGGGGGTTCGTCCGGGATTTGAACCCGGGACCTCTCGCACCCAAAGCGAGAATCATACGCCTAGACCAACGAGCCACAGGAAGCATGTGTTTAAGTCTGGAACTCTTAAAGGATAGACTTAAATCGGCCTTCAAATTCAAGCAGGAATGGTGTTAAGCTCTCTTCAGTATTCATTTTTGTACCTTCAGGCCTTTGCTACTGACAAGCTCCAACAGGGATGACTCCAGAGGGACTGCACACAGTGAATGAGAAAAAAGGGTTCCCAGTCATCCACGTCATGGTAGTCTGATGAGCTTTGAAAGAAAGCAGCTGGAATTCTCTAAGTGCCTTGAAGACCTTTCACCTCTCCTCTGAGAACCTTCGTTAGATCTAAAACTAAACGTTGGAGAGTCCCAGGTATTTAAAACCCAGAGCGGGTTGTCTTTACCAGGGTCGTTGACCAACTATGAAACACATCACATGAGCCAAGGGGTGGAAAAAAGGCGTGGGTAATTATCAGCAGAGGTGAAACCATTATGAGACCTTCACATATGTAGTTTAACGTCTTTACACCGAAATTGAATGGCCTCAATTTCGATCAGAGTTTGTGATCTCTAATAGCCCTTTTCCACTAGCACCTACCTAGCTTGGCTTAACTTGACTCAGCTCGATCTTTAAAGTTTCCATTAGGTGATAGTACCTGGTTACAGGTATTTTTTAGTACCTGCCCAGTAAGGTTTCCAAGGCAATCTCAAAATGAGACATATACAGATTGCGTGGCAGGGACTGTGCAGTCAATGGCATCACTCAATGAGTCATGAGAGTGACTCCTTCACAAACGTTGTTTTAGAAAGACAAATTGGTGTCCCAGATCACATAGAAAGGTTTGGCACACAACACATTTACAATGCCCCAGAAGGAATGTGTCTTACCAAAGAATTCCATGAAGCTAAGAGCTTGTGATTTTAAGGGGGCTCGTCCGGGATTTGAACCCGGGACCTCTCGCACCCTAAGCGAGAATCATACGCCTAGACCAACGAGCCACAGGAAGCCTGTGTTTAAGTCTGGAACTCTGAAAGGATAGACTTAAATCGGCCTTCAAATTCAAGCAGGAATGGTGTTAAGCTCTCTTCAGTATTCATTTTTGTACCTTCAGGCCTTTGCTACTGACAAGCTCCAACAGGGATGACTCCAGAGGGACTGCACACAGTGAATGAGAAAAAAGGGTTCCCAGTCATCCACGTCATGGTAGTCTGATGAGCTTTGAAAGAAAGCAGCTGGAATTCTCTAAGTGCCTTGAAGACCTTTCACCTCTCCTCTGAGAACCTTCGTTAGATCTAAAACTAAACGTTGGAGAGTCCCAGGTATTTAAAACCCAGAGCGGGTTGTCTTTGCCAGGGTCGTTGACCAACTATGAAACACATCACATGAGCCAAGGGGTGGAAAAAAGGCGTGGGTAAATATCAGCAGAGGTTTCAGGTGAAACCATTATGAGACCTTCACATATGTAGTTTAACGTCTTTACACCGAAATTGAATGGCCTCAATTTCGATCAGAGTTTGTGATCTCTAGTAGCCCTTTTCCACTAACACCTACCTAGCTTGGCTTAACTTGACTCAGCTCGATCTTTAAAGTTCCCATTAGGTGATAGTACCTGGTTACAGGTATTTTTTAGTACCTGCCCAGTAAGGTTTCCAAGGCAATCTCAAAATGTGACATATACAGATTGCGTGGCAGGGACTGTGCAGTCAATGGCATCACTCAATGACTCATGAGAGTGACTCCTTCACAAACATTGTTTTAGAAAGACAAATTGGTGTCCCAGATCACATTGAACGGTTTGGCACACAACACATTTACAATGCCCCAGAAGGAATGTGTCTTACCAAAGAATTCCATGAAGCTAAGAGCTTGTGATTTTAAGGGGGCTCGTCCGGGATTTGAACCCGGGACCTCTCGCACCCAAAGCGAGAATCATACGCCTAGACCAACGAGCCACAGGAAGCCTGTGTTTAAGTCTGGAACTCTGAAAGGATAGACTTAAATCGGCCTTCAAATTCAAGCAGGAATGGTGTTAAGCTCTCTTCAGTATTCATTTTTGTACCTTCAGGCCTTTGCTACTGACAAACTCCAACAGGGATGACTCCAGAGGGACTGCACACAGTGAATGAGAAAAAAGGGTTCCCAGTCATCCACGTCATGGTAGTCTGATGAGCTTTGAAAGAAAGCAGCTGGAATTCTCTAAGTGCCTTGAAGACCTTTCACCTCTCCTCTGAGAACCTTCGTTAGATCTAAAACTAAACGTTGGAGAGTCCCAGGTATTTAAAACCCAGAGCGGGTTGTCTTTGCCAGGGTCGTTGACCAACTATGAAACACATCACATGAGCCAAGGGGTGGAAAAAAGGCGTGGGTAAATATCAGCAGAGGTTTCAGGTGAAACCATTATGAGACCTTCACATATGTAGTTTAACGTCTTTACACCGAAATTGAATGGCCTCAATTTCGATCAGAGTTTGTGATCTCTAATAGCCCTTTTCCACTAGCACCTACCTAGCTTGGCTTAACTTGACTCAGCTCGATCTTTAAAGTTTCCATTAGGTGATAGTACCTGGTTACAGGTATTTTTTAGTACCTGCCCAGTAAGGTTTCCAAGGCAATCTCAAAATGTGACATATACAGATTGCGTGGCAGGGACTGTGCAGTCAATGGCATCACTCAATGACTCATGAGAGTGACTCCTTCACAAACGTTGTTTTAGAAAGACAAATTGGTGTCCCAGATCACATTGAACGGTTTGGCACACAACACATTTACAATGCCCCAGAAGGAATGTGTCTTTCCAAAGAATTCCATGAAGCTAAGAGCTTGTGATTTTAAGGGGGTTCGTCCGGGATTTGAACCCGGGACCTCTCGCACCCAAAGCGAGAATCATACGCCTAGACCAACGAGCCACAGGAAGCATGTGTTTAAGTCTGGAACTCTTAAAGGATACACTTAAATCGGCCTTCAAATTCAAGCAGGAATGGTGTTAAGCTCTCTTCAGTATTCATTTTTGTACCTTCAGGCCTTTGCTACTGACAAGCTCCAACAGGGATGACTCCAGAGGGACTGCACACAGTGAATGAGAAAAAAGGGTTCCCAGTCATCCACGTCATGGTAGTCTGATGAGCTTTGAAAGAAAGCAGCTGGAATTCTCTAAGTGCCTTGAAGACCTTTCACCTCTCCTCTGAGAACCTTCGTTAGATCTAAAACTAAACGTTGGAGAGTCCCAGGTATTTAAAACCCAGAGCGGGTTGTCTTTGCCAGGGTCGTTGACCAACTATGAAACACATCACATGAGCCAAGGGGTGGAAAAAAGGCGTGGGTAAATATCAGCAGAGGTTTCAGGTGAAACCATTATGAGACCTTCACATATGTAGTTTAACGTCTTTACACCGAAATTGAATGGCCTCAATTTCGATCAGAGTTTGTGATCTCTAATAGCCCTTTTCCACTAACACCTACCTAGCTTGGCTTAACTTGACTCAGCTCGATCTTTAAAGTTCCCATTAGGTGATAGTACCTGGTTACAGGTATTTTTTAGTACCTGCCCAGTAAGGTTTCCAAGGCAATCTCAAAATGTGACATATACAGATTGCGTGGCAGGGACTGTGCAGTCAATGGCATCACTCAATGACTCATGAGAGTGACTCCTTCACAAACGTTGTTTTAGAAAGACAAATTGGTGTCCCAGATGACATTGAACGGTTTGGCACACAACACATTTACAATGCCCCAGAAGGAATGTGTCTTACCAAAGAATTCCATGAAGCTAAGAGCTTGTGATTTTAAGGGGGCTCGTCCGGGATTTGAACCCGGGACCTCTCGCACCCAAAGCGAGAATCATACGCCTAGACCAACGAGCCACAGGAAGCCTGTGTTTAAGTCTGGAACTCTGAAAGGATAGACTTAAATCGGCCTTCAAATTCAAGCAGGAATGGTGTTAAGCTCTCTTCAGTATTCATTTTTGTACCTTCAGGCCTTTGCTACTGACAAACTCCAACAGGGATGACTCCAGAGGGACTGCACACAGTGAATGAGAAAAAAGGGTTCCCAGTCATCCACGTCATGGTAGTCTGATGAGCTTTGAAAGAAAGCAGCTGGAATTCTCTAAGTGCCTTGAAGACCTTTCACCTCTCCTCTGAGAACCTTCGTTAGATCTAAAACTAAACGTTGGAGAGTCCCAGGTATTTAAAACCCAGAGCGGGTTGTCTTTGCCAGGGTCGTTGACCAACTATGAAACACATCACATGAGCCAAGGGGTGGAAAAAAGGCGTGGGTAAATATCAGCAGAGGTTTCAGGTGAAACCATTATGAGACCTTCACATATGTAGTTTAACGTCTTTACACCGAAATTGAATGGCCTCAATTTCGATCAGAGTTTGTGATCTCTAATAGCCCTTTTCCACTAGCACCTACCTAGCTTGGCTTAACTTGACTCAGCTCGATCTTTAAAGTTTCCATTAGGTGATAGTACCTGGTTACAGGTATTTTTTAGTACCTGCCCAGTAAGGTTTCCAAGGCAATCTCAAAATGTGACATATACAGATTGCGTGGCAGGGACTGTGCAGTCAATGGCATCACTCAATGACTCATGAGAGTGACTCCTTCACAAACATTGTTTTAGAAAGACAAATTGGTGTCCCAGATCACATTGAACGGTTTGGCACACAACACATTTACAATGCCCCAGAAGGAATGTGTCTTTCCAAAGAATTCCATGAAGCTAAGAGCTTGTGATTTTAAGGGGGTTCGTCCGGGATTTGAACCCGGGACCTCTCGCACCCTAAGCGAGAATCATACGCCTAGACCAACGAGCCACAGGAAGCCTGTGTTTAAGTCTGGAACTCTGAAAGGATAGACTTAAATCGGCCTTCAAATTCAAGCAGGAATGGTGTTAAGCTCTCTTCAGTATTCATTTTTGTACCTTCAGGCCTTTGCTACTGACAAGCTCCAACAGGGATGACTCCAGAGGGACTGCACACAGTGAATGAGAAAAAAGGGTTCCCAGTCATCCACGTCATGGTAGTCTGATGAGCTTTGAAAGAAAGCAGCTGGAATTCTCTAAGTGCCTTGAAGACCTTTCACCTCTCCTCTGAGAACCTTCGTTAGATCTAAAACTAAACGTTGGAGAGTCCCAGGTATTTAAAACCCAGAGCGGGTTGTCTTTACCAGGGTCGTTGACCAACTATGAAACACATCACATGAGCCAAGGGGTGGAAAAAAGGCGTGGGTAATTATCAGCAGAGGTGAAACCATTATGAGACCTTCACATATGTAGTTTAACGTCTTTACACCGAAATTGAATGGCCTCAATTTCGATCAGAGTTTGTGATCTCTAACGCTTTTCCACTTGCACCTACCTAGCTTGGCTTAACTTGACTCAGCTCGATCTTTAAAGTTTCCATTAGGTGATAGTACCTGGTTACAGGTATTTTTTTAGTACCTGCCCAGTAAGGTTTCCAAGGCAATCTCAAAATGTGACATATACAGATTGCGTGGCAGGGACTGTGCAGTCAATGGCATCACTCAATGAGTCTTGAGAGTGACTCCTTCACAAAATCAACAACGTTATTTTAGAAATACAAGTTGATGTCACAGATGACATAGAAAGGTTTGGCACACAACACATTTACAATGCCCCAGAAGGAATGTGTCTTACCAAAGAATTCCATGAAGCTAAGAGCTTGTGATTTTAAGGGGGCTCGTCCGGGATTTGAACCCGGGACCTCTCGCACCCTAAGCGAGAATCATACGCCTAGACCAACGAGCCACAGGAAGCCTGTGTTTAAGTCTGGAACTCTGAAAGGATAGACTTAAATCGGCCTTCAAATTCAAGCAGGAATGGTGTTAAGCTCTCTTCAGTATTCATTTTTGTACCTTCAGGCCTTTGCTACTGACAAGCTCCAACAGGGATGACTCCAGAGGGACTGCACACAGTGAATGAGAAAAAAGGGTTCCCAGTCATCCACGTCATGGTAGTCTGATGAGCTTTGAAAGAAAGCAGCTGGAATTCTCTAAGTGCCTTGAAGACCTTTCACCTCTCCTCTGAGAACCTTCGTTAGATCTAAAACTAAACGTTGGAGAGTCCCAGGTATTTAAAACCCAGAGCGGGTTGTCTTTGCCAGGGTCGTTGACCAACTATGAAACACATCACATGAGCCAAGGGGTGGAAAAAAGGCGTGGGTAAATATCAGCAGAGGTTTCAGGTGAAACCATTATGAGACCTTCACATATGTAGTTTAACGTCTTTACACCGAAATTGAATGGCCTCAATTTCGATCAGAGTTTGTGATCTCTAATAGCCCTTTTCCACTAACACCTACCTAGCTTGGCTTAACTTGACTCAGCTCGATCTTTAAAGTTCCCATTAGGTGATAGTACCTGGTTACAGGTATTTTTTAGTACCTGCCCAGTAAGGTTTCCAAGGCAATCTCAAAATGTGACATATACAGATTGCGTGGCAGGGACTGTGCAGTCAATGGCATCACTCAATGACTCATGAGAGTGACTCCTTCACAAACGTTGTTTTAGAAAGACAAATTGGTGTCCCAGATCACATTGAACGGTTTGGCACACAACACATTTACAATGCCCCAGAAGGAATGTGTCTTACCAAAGAATTCCATGAAGCTAAGAGCTTGTGATTTTAAGGGGGCTCGTCCGGGATTTGAACCCGGGACCTCTCGCACCCTAAGCGAGAATCATACGCCTAGACCAACGAGCCACAGGAAGTTTGTGTTTAAGTCTGGAACTCTGAAAGGATAGACTTAAATCGGCCTTCAAATTCAAGCAGGAATGGTGTTAAGCTCTCTTCAGTATTCATTTTTGTACCTTCAGGCCTTTGCTACTGACAAGCTCCAACAGGGATGACTCCAGAGGGACTGCACACAGTGAATGAGAAAAAAGGGTTCCCAGTCATCCACGTCATGGTAGTCTGATGAGCTTTGAAAGAAAGCAGCTGGAATTCTCTAAGTGCCTTGAAGACCTTTCACCTCTCCTCTGAGAACCTTCGTTAGATCTAAAACTAAACGTTGGAGAGTCCCAGGTATTTAAAACCCAGAGCGGGTTGTCTTTGCCAGGGTCGTTGACCAACTATGAAACACATCACATGAGCCAAGGGGTGGAAAAAAGGCGTGGGTAAATATCAGCAGAGGTTTCAGGTGAAACCATTATGAGACCTTCACATATGTAGTTTAACGTCTTTACACCGAAATTGAATGGCCTCAATTTCGATCAGAGTTTGTGATCTCTAATAGCCCTTTTCCACTAGCACCTACCTAGCTTGGCTTAACTTGACTCAGCTCGATCTTTAAAGTTTCCATTAGGTGATAGTACCTGGTTACAGGTATTTTTTAGTACCTGCCCAGTAAGGTTTCCAAGGCAATCTCAAAATGTGACATATACAGATTGCGTGGCAGGGACTGTGCAGTCAATAGCATCACTCAATGACTCATGAGAGTGACTCCTTCACAAACGTTGTTTTAGAAAGACAAATTGGTGTCCCAGATCACATTGAACGGTTTGGCACACAACACATTTACAATGCCCCAGAAGGAATGTGTCTTTCCAAAGAATTCCATGAAGCTAAGAGCTTGTGATTTTAAGGGGGCTCGTCCGGGATTTGAACCCGGGACCTCTCGCACCCAAAGCGAGAATCATACGCCTAGACCAACGAGCCACAGGAAGCCTGTGTTTAAGTCTGGAACTCTGAAAGGATAGACTTAAATCGGCCTTCAAATTCAAGCAGGAATGGTGTTAAGCTCTCTTCAGTATTCATTTTTGTACCTTCAGGCCTTTGCTACTGACAAGCTCCAACAGGGATGACTCCAGAGGGACTGCACACAGTGAATGAGAAAAAAGGGTTCCCAGTCATCCACGTCATGGTAGTCTGATGAGCTTTGAAAGAAAGCAGCTGGAATTCTCTAAGTGCCTTGAAGACCTTTCACCTCTCCTCTGAGAACCTTCGTTAGATCTAAAACTAAACGTTGGAGAGTCCCAGGTATTTAAAACCCAGAGCGGGTTGTCTTTACCAGGGTCGTTGACCAACTATGAAACACATCACATGAGCCAAGGGGTGGAAAAAAGGCGTGGGTAATTATCAGCAGAGGTGAAACCATTATGAGACCTTCACATATGTAGTTTAACGTCTTTACACCGAAATTGAATGGCCTCAATTTCGATCAGAGTTTGTGATCTCTAACGCTTTTCCACTTGCACCTACCTAGCTTGGCTTAACTTGACTCAGCTCGATCTTTAAAGTTTCCATTAGGTGATAGTACCTGGTTACAGGTATTTTTTTAGTACCTGCCCAGTAAGGTTTCCAAGGCAATCTCAAAATGTGACATATACAGATTGCGTGGCAGGGACTGTGCAGTCAATGGCATCACTCAATGAGTCTTGAGAGTGACTCCTTCACAAAATCAACAACGTTATTTTAGAAATACAAGTTGATGTCACAGATGACATAGAAAGGTTTGGCACACAACACATTTACAATGCCCCAGAAGGAATGTGTCTTACCAAAGAATTCCATGAAGCTAAGAGCTTGTGATTTTAAGGGGGCTCGTCCGGGATTTGAACCCGGGACCTCTCGCACCCTAAGCGAGAATCATACGCCTAGACCAACGAGCCACAGGAAGTATGTGTTTAAGTCTGGAACTCTGAAAGGATAGACTTAAATCGGCCTTCAAATTCAAGCAGGAATGGTGTTAAGCTCTCTTCAGTATTCATTTTTGTACCTTCAGGCCTTTGCTACTGACAAGCTCCAACAGGGATGACTCCAGAGGGACTGCACACAGTGAATGAGAAAAAAGGGTTCCCAGTCATCCACGTCATGGTAGTCTGATGAGCTTTGAAAGAAAGCAGCTGGAATTCTCTAAGTGCCTTGAAGACCTTTCACCTCTCCTCTGAGAACCTTCGTTAGATCTAAAACTAAACGTTGGAGAGTCCCAGGTATTTAAAACCCAGAGCGGGTTGTCTTTGCCAGGGTCGTTGACCAACTATGAAACACATCACATGAGCCAAGGGGTGGAAAAAAGGCGTGGGTAAATATCAGCAGAGGTTTCAGGTGAAACCATTATGAGACCTTCACATATGTAGTTTAACGTCTTTACACCGAAATTGAATGGCCTCAATTTCGATCAGAGTTTGTGATCTCTAATAGCCCTTTTCCACTAGCACCTACCTAGCTTGGCTTAACTTGACTCAGCTCGATCTTTAAAGTTTCCATTAGGTGATAGTACCTGGTTACAGGTATTTTTTAGTACCTGCCCAGTAAGGTTTCCAAGGCAATCTCAAAATGTGACATATACAGATTGCGTGGCAGGGACTGTGCAGTCAATGGCATCACTCAATGACTCATGAGAGTGACTCCTTCACAAACGTTGTTTTAGAAAGACAAATTGGTGTCCCAGATCACATTGAACGGTTTGGCACACAACACATTTACAATGCCCCAGAAGGAATGTGTCTTTCCAAAGAATTCCATGAAGCTAAGAGCTTGTGATTTTAAGGGGGTTCGTCCGGGATTTGAACCCGGGACCTCTCGCACCCAAAGCGAGAATCATACGCCTAGACCAACGAGCCACAGGAAGCCTGTGTTTAAGTCTGGAACTCTGAAAGGATAGACTTAAATCGGCCTTCAAATTCAAGCAGGAATGGTGTTAAGCTCTCTTCAGTATTCATTTTTGTACCTTCAGGCCTTTGCTACTGACAAGCTCCAACAGGGATGACTCCAGAGGGACTGCACACAGTGAATGAGAAAAAAGGGTTCCCAGTCATCCACGTCATGGTAGTCTGATGAGCTTTGAAAGAAAGCAGCTGGAATTCTCTAAGTGCCTTGAAGACCTTTCACCTCTCCTCTGAGAACCTTCGTTAGATCTAAAACTAAACGTTGGAGAGTCCCAGGTATTTAAAACCCAGAGCGGGTTGTCTTTACCAGGGTCGTTGACCAACTATGAAACACATCACATGAGCCAAGGGGTGGAAAAAAGGCATGGGTAATTATCAGCAGAGGTGAAACCATTATGAGACCTTCACATATGTAGTTTAACGTCTTTACACCGAAATTGAATGGCCTCAATTTCGATCAGAGTTTGTGATCTCTAATAGCCCTTTTCCACTAGCACCTACCTAGCTTGGCTTAACTTGACTCAGCTCGATCTTTAAAGTTTCCATTAGGTGATAGTACCTGGTTACAGGTATTTTTTAGTACCTGCCCAGTAAGGTTTCCAAGGCAATCTCAAAATGTGACATATACAGATTGCGTGGCAGGGACTGTGCAGTCAATGGCATCACTCAATGACTCATGAGAGTGACTCCTTCACAAACGTTGTTTTAGAAAGACAAATTGGTGTCCCAGATCACATTGAACGGTTTGGCACACAACACATTTACAATGCCCCAGAAGGAATGTGTCTTTCCAAAGAATTCCATGAAGCTAAGAGCTTGTGATTTTAAGGGGGTTCGTCCGGGATTTGAACCCGGGACCTCTCGCACCCAAAGCGAGAATCATACGCCTAGACCAACGAGCCACAGGAAGCATGTGTTTAAGTCTGGAACTCTGAAAGGATAGACTTAAATCGGCCTTCAAATTCAAGCAGGAATGGTGTTAAGCTCTCTTCAGTATTCATTTTTGTACCTTCAGGCCTTTGCTACTGACAAGCTCCAACAGGGATGACTCCAGAGGGACTGCACACAGTGAATGAGAAAAAAGGGTTCCCAGTCATCCACGTCATGGTAGTCTGATGAGCTTTGAAAGAAAGCAGCTGGAATTCTCTAAGTGCCTTGAAGACCTTTCACCTCTCCTCTGAGAACCTTCGTTAGATCTAAAACTAAATGTTGGAGAGTCCCAGGTATTTAAAACCCAGAGCGGGTTGTCTTTACCAGGGTCGTTGACCAACTATGAAACACATCACATGAGCCAAGGGGTGGAAAAAAGGCGTGGGTAAATATCAGCAGAGGTTTCAGGTGAAACCATTATGAGACCTTCACATATGTAGTTTAACGTCTTTACACCGAAATTGAATGGCCTCAATTTCGATCAGACTTTGTGATCTCTAATAGCCCTTTTCCACTAACACCTACCTAGCTTGGCTTAACTTGACTCAGCTCGATCTTTAAAGTTCCCATTAGGTGATAGTACCTGGTTACAGGTATTTTTTAGTACCTGCCCAGTAAGGTTTCCAAGGCAATCTCAAAATGTGACATATACAGATTGCGTGGCAGGGACTGTGCAGTCAATGGCATCACTCAATGACTCATGAGAGTGACTCCTTCACAAACGTTGTTTTAGAAAGACAAATTGGTGTCCCAGATCACATTGAACGGTTTGGCACACAACACATTTACAATGCCCCAGAAGGAATGTGTCTTACCAAAGAATTCCATGAAGCTAAGAGCTTGTGATTTTAAGGGGGCTCGTCCGGGATTTGAACCCGGGACCTCTCGCACCCTAAGCGAGAATCATACGCCTAGACCAACGAGCCACAGGAAGTATGTGTTTAAGTCTGGAACTCTGAAAGGATAGACTTAAATCGGCCTTCAAATTCAAGCAGGAATGGTGTTAAGCTCTCTTCAGTATTCATTTTTGTACCTTCAGGCCTTTGCTACTGACAAGCTCCAACAGGGATGACTCCAGAGGGACTGCACACAGTGAATGAGAAAAAAGGGTTCCCAGTCATCCACGTCATGGTAGTCTGATGAGCTTTGAAAGAAAGCAGCTGGAATTCTCTAAGTGCCTTGAAGACCTTTCACCTCTCCTCTGAGAACCTTCGTTAGATCTAAAACTAAACGTTGGAGAGTCCCAGGTATTTAAAACCCAGAGCGGGTTGTCTTTGCCAGGGTCGTTGACCAACTATGAAACACATCACATGAGCCAAGGGGTGGAAAAAAGGCGTGGGTAAATATCAGCAGAGGTTTCAGGTGAAACCATTATGAGACCTTCACATATGTAGTTTAACGTCTTTACACCGAAATTGAATGGCCTCAATTTCGATCAGAGTTTGTGATCTCTAATAGCCCTTTTCCACTAGCACCTACCTAGCTTGGCTTAACTTGACTCAGCTCGATCTTTAAAGTTTCCATTAGGTGATAGTACCTGGTTACAGGTATTTTTTAGTACCTGCCCAGTAAGGTTTCCAAGGCAATCTCAAAATGTGACATATACAGATTGCGTGGCAGGGACTGTGCAGTCAATGGCATCACTCAATGACTCATGAGAGTGACTCCTTCACAAACGTTGTTTTAGAAAGACAAATTGGTGTCCCAGATCACATTGAACGGTTTGGCACACAACACATTTACAATGCCCCAGAAGGAATGTGTCTTTCAAAAGAATTCCATGAAGCTAAGAGCTTGTGATTTTAAGGGGGCTCGTCCGGGATTTGAACCCGGGACCTCTCGCACCCAAAGCGAGAATCATACGCCTAGACCAACGAGCCACAGGAAGTTTGTGTTTAAGTCTGGAACTCTGAAAGGATAGACTTAAATCGGCCTTCAAATTCAAGCAGGAATGGTGTTAAGCTCTCTTCAGTATTCATTTTTGTACCTTCAGGCCTTTGCTACTGACAAGCTCCAACAGGGATGACTCCAGAGGGACTGCACACAGTGAATGAGAAAAAAGGGTTCCCAGTCATCCACGTCATGGTAGTCTGATGAGCTTTGAAAGAAAGCAGCTGGAATTCTCTAAGTGCCTTGAAGACCTTTCACCTCTCCTCTGAGAACCTTCGTTAGATCTAAAACTAAATGTTGGAGAGTCCCAGGTATTTAAACCCTAGATGGGGTTGTCTTTACCAGGGTCGTTGACCAACTATGAAACACATCACATGAGCCAAGGTGTGAAAAAAGGCGTGGGTAATTATCAGCAGAGGTGAAACCATTATGAGACCTTCACATATGTAGTTTAACGTCTTTACACCGAAATTGAATGGCCTCAATTTCGATCAGAGTTTGTGATCTCTAATAGCCCTTTTCCACTAGCACCTACCTAGCTTGGCTTAACTTGACTCAGCTCGATCTTTAAAGTTTCCATTAGGTGATAGTACCTGGTTACAGGTATTTTTTAGTACCTGCCCAGTAAGGTTTCCAAGGCAATCTCAAAATGTGACATATACAGACTGCGTGGCAGGGACTGTGCAGTCAATGGCATCACTCAATGACTCATGAGAGTGACTCCTTCACAAACGTTGTTTTAGAAAGACAAATTGGTGTCCCAGATCACATTGAACGGTTTGGCACACAACACATTTACAATGCCCCAGAAGGAATGTGTCTTTCCAAAGAATTCCATGAAGCTAAGAGCTTGTGATTTTAAGGGGGCTCGTCCGGGATTTGAACCCGGGACCTCTCGCACCCAAAGCGAGAATCATACGCCTAGACCAACGAGCCACAGGAAGCCTGTGTTTAAGTCTGGAACTCTGAAAGGATAGACTTAAATCGGCCTTCAAATTCAAGCAGGAATGGTGTTAAGCTCTCTTCAGTATTCATTTTTGTACCTTCAGGCCTTTGCTACTGACAAGCTCCAACAGGGATGACTCCAGAGGGACTGCACACAGTGAATGAGAAAAAAGGGTTCCCAGTCATCCACGTCATGGTAGTCTGATGAGCTTTGAAAGAAAGCAGCTGGAATTCTCTAAGTGCCTTGAAGACCTTTCACCTCTCCTCTGAGAACCTTCGTTAGATCTAAAACTAAACGTTGGAGAGTCCCAGGTATTTAAAACCCAGAGCGGGTTGTCTTTACCAGGGTCGTTGACCAACTATGAAACACATCACATGAGCCAAGGGGTGGAAAAAAGGCGTGGGTAATTATCAGCAGAGGTGAAACCATTATGAGACCTTCACATATGTAGTTTAACGTCTTTACACCGAAATTGAATGGCCTCAATTTCGATCAGAGTTTGTGATCTCTAACGCTTTTCCACTTGCACCTACCTAGCTTGGCTTAACTTGACTCAGCTCGATCTTTAAAGTTTCCATTAGGTGATAGTACCTGGTTACAGGTATTTTTTTAGTACCTGCCCAGTAAGGTTTCCAAGGCAATCTCAAAATGTGACATATACAGATTGCGTGGCAGGGACTGTGCAGTCAATGGCATCACTCAATGAGTCTTGAGAGTGACTCCTTCACAAAATCAACAACGTTATTTTAGAAATACAAGTTGATGTCACAGATGACATAGAAAGGTTTGGCACACAACACATTTACAATGCCCCAGAAGGAATGTGTCTTACCAAAGAATTCCATGAAGCTAAGAGCTTGTGATTTTAAGGGGGTTCGTCCGGGATTTGAACCCGGGACCTCTCGCACCCTAAGCGAGAATCATACGCCTAGACCAACGAGCCACAGGAAGTATGTGTTTAAGTCTGGAACTCTGAAAGGATAGACTTAAATCGGCCTTCAAATTCAAGCAGGAATGGTGTTAAGCTCTCTTCAGTATTCATTTTTGTACCTTCAGGCCTTTGCTACTGACAAGCTCCAACAGGGATGACTCCAGAGGGACTGCACACAGTGAATGAGAAAAAAGGGTTCCCAGTCATCCACGTCATGGTAGTCTGATGAGCTTTGAAAGAAAGCAGCTGGAATTCTCTAAGTGCCTTGAAGACCTTTCACCTCTCCTCTGAGAACCTTCGTTAGATCTAAAACTAAACGTTGGAGAGTCCCAGGTATTTAAAACCCAGAGCGGGTTGTCTTTGCCAGGGTCGTTGACCAACTATGAAACACATCACATGAGCCAAGGGGTGGAAAAAAGGCGTGGGTAAATATCAGCAGAGGTTTCAGGTGAAACCATTATGAGACCTTCACATATGTAGTTTAACGTCTTTACACCGAAATTGAATGGCCTCAATTTCGATCAGAGTTTGTGATCTCTAATAGCCCTTTTCCACTAACACCTACCTAGCTTGGCTTAACTTGACTCAGCTCGATCTTTAAAGTTCCCATTAGGTGATAGTACCTGGTTACAGGTATTTTTTAGTACCTGCCCAGTAAGGTTTCCAAGGCAATCTCAAAATGTGACATATACAGATTGCGTGGCAGGGACTGTGCAGTCAATGGCATCACTCAATGACTCATGAGAGTGACTCCTTCACAAACGTTGTTTTAGAAAGACAAATTGGTGTCCCAGATCACATTGAACGGTTTGGCACACAACACATTTACAATGCCCCAGAAGGAATGTGTCTTACCAAAGAATTCCATGAAGCTAAGAGCTTGTGATTTTAAGGGGGTTCGTCCGGGATTTGAACCCGGGACCTCTCGCACCCTAAGCGAGAATCATACGCCTAGACCAACGAGCCACAGGAAGTTTGTGTTTAAGTCTGGAACTCTGAAAGGATAGACTTAAATCGGCCTTCAAATTCAAGCAGGAATGGTGTTAAGCTCTCTTCAGTATTCATTTTTGTACCTTCAGGCCTTTGCTACTGACAAGCTCCAACAGGGATGACTCCAGAGGGACTGCACACAGTGAATGAGAAAAAAGGGTTCCCAGTCATCCACGTCATGGTAGTCTGATGAGCTTTGAAAGAAAGCAGCTGGAATTCTCTAAGTGCCTTGAAGACCTTTCACCTCTCCTCTGAGAACCTTCGTTAGATCTAAAACTAAACGTTGGAGAGTCCCAGGTATTTAAAACCCAGAGCGGGTTGTCTTTGCCAGGGTCGTTGACCAACTATGAAACACATCACATGAGCCAAGGGGTGGAAAAAAGGCGTGGGTAAATATCAGCAGAGGTTTCAGGTGAAACCATTATGAGACCTTCACATATGTAGTTTAACGTCTTTACACCGAAATTGAATGGCCTCAATTTCGATCAGAGTTTGTGATCTCTAATAGCCCTTTTCCACTAGCACCTACCTAGCTTGGCTTAACTTGACTCAGCTCGATCTTTAAAGTTTCCATTAGGTGATAGTACCTGGTTACAGGTATTTTTTAGTACCTGCCCAGTAAGGTTTCCAAGGCAATCTCAAAATGTGACATATACAGATTGCGTGGCAGGGACTGTGCAGTCAATGGCATCACTCAATGACTCATGAGAGTGACTCCTTCACAAACGTTGTTTTAGAAAGACAAATTGGTGTCCCAGATCACATTGAACGGTTTGGCACACAACACATTTACAATGCCCCAGAAGGAATGTGTCTTTCCAAAGAATTCCATGAAGCTAAGAGCTTGTGATTTTAAGGGGGCTCGTCCGGGATTTGAACCCGGGACCTCTCGCACCCAAAGCGAGAATCATACGCCTAGACCAACGAGCCACAGGAAGCCTGTGTTTAAGTCTGGAACTCTGAAAGGATAGACTTAAATCGGCCTTCAAATTCAAGCAGGAATGGTGTTAAGCTCTCTTCAGTATTCATTTTTGTACCTTCAGGCCTTTGCTACTGACAAGCTCCAACAGGGATGACTCCAGAGGGACTGCACACAGTGAATGAGAAAAAAGGGTTCCCAGTCATCCACGTCATGGTAGTCTGATGAGCTTTGAAAGAAAGCAGCTGGAATTCTCTAAGTGCCTTGAAGACCTTTCACCTCTCCTCTGAGAACCTTCGTTAGATCTAAAACTAAACGTTGGAGAGTCCCAGGTATTTAAAACCCAGAGCGGGTTGTCTTTACCAGGGTCGTTGACCAACTATGAAACACATCACATGAGCCAAGGGGTGGAAAAAAGGCGTGGGTAATTATCAGCAGAGGTGAAACCATTATGAGACCTTCACATATGTAGTTTAACGTCTTTACACCGAAATTGAATGGCCTCAATTTCGATCAGAGTTTGTGATCTCTAACGCTTTTCCACTTGCACCTACCTAGCTTGGCTTAACTTGACTCAGCTCGATCTTTAAAGTTTCCATTAGGTGATAGTACCTGGTTACAGGTATTTTTTTAGTACCTGCCCAGTAAGGTTTCCAAGGGAATCTCAAAATGTGACATATACAGATTGCGTGGCAGGGACTGTGCAGTCAATGGCATCACTCAATGAGTCTTGAGAGTGACTCCTTCACAAAATCAACAACGTTATTTTAGAAATACAAGTTGATGTCACAGATGACATAGAAAGGTTTGGCACACAACACATTTACAATGCCCGAGAAGGAATGTGTCTTACCAAAGAATTCCATGAAGCTAAGAGCTTGTGATTTTAAGGGGGCTCGTCCGGGATTTGAACCCGGGACCTCTCGCACCCTAAGCGAGAATCATACGCCTAGACCAACGAGCCACAGGAAGTATGTGTTTAAGTCTGGAACTCTGAAAGGATAGACTTAAATCGGCCTTCAAATTCAAGCAGGAATGGTGTTAAGCTCTCTTCAGTATTCATTTTTGTACCTTCAGGCCTTTGCTACTGACAAGCTCCAACAGGGATGACTCCAGAGGGACTGCACACAGTGAATGAGAAAAAAGGGTTCCCAGTCATCCACGTCATGGTAGTCTGATGAGCTTTGAAAGAAAGCAGCTGGAATTCTCTAAGTGCCTTGAAGACCTTTCACCTCTCCTCTGAGAACCTTCGTTAGATCTAAAACTAAACGTTGGAGAGTCCCAGGTATTTAAAACCCAGAGCGGGTTGTCTTTGCCAGGGTCGTTGACCAACTATGAAACACATCACATGAGCCAAGGGGTGGAAAAAAGGCGTGGGTAAATATCAGCAGAGGTTTCAGGTGAAACCATTATGAGACCTTCACATATGTAGTTTAACGTCTTTACACCGAAATTGAATGGCCTCAATTTCGATCAGAGTTTGTGATCTCTAATAGCCCTTTTCCACTAGCACCTACCTAGCTTGGCTTAACTTGACTCAGCTCGATCTTTAAAGTTTCCATTAGGTGATAGTACCTGGTTACAGGTATTTTTTAGTACCTGCCCAGTAAGGTTTCCAAGGCAATCTCAAAATGTGACATATACAGATTGCGTGGCAGGGACTGTGCAGTCAATGGCATCACTCAATGACTCATGAGAGTGACTCCTTCACAAACGTTGTTTTAGAAAGACAAATTGGTGTCCCAGATCACATTGAACGGTTTGGCACACAACACATTTACAATGCCCCAGAAGGAATGTGTCTTTCCAAAGAATTCCATGAAGCTAAGAGCTTGTGATTTTAAGGGGGCTCGTCCGGGATTTGAACCCGGGACCTCTCGCACCCAAAGCGAGAATCATACGCCTAGACCAACGAGCCACAGGAAGCCTGTGTTTAAGTCTGGAACTCTGAAAGGATAGACTTAAATCGGCCTTCAAATTCAAGCAGGAATGGTGTTAAGCTCTCTTCAGTATTCATTTTTGTACCTTCAGGCCTTTGCTACTGACAAGCTCCAACAGGGATGACTCCAGAGGGACTGCACACAGTGAATGAGAAAAAAGGGTTCCCAGTCATCCACGTCATGGTAGTCTGATGAGCTTTGAAAGAAAGCAGCTGGAATTCTCTAAGTGCCTTGAAGACCTTTCACCTCTCCTCTGAGAACCTTCGTTAGATCTAAAACTAAACGTTGGAGAGTCCCAGGTATTTAAAACCCAGAGCGGGTTGTCTTTACCAGGGTCGTTGACCAACTATGAAACACATCACATGAGCCAAGGGGTGGAAAAAAGGCGTGGGTAATTATCAGCAGAGGTGAAACCATTATGAGACCTTCACATATGTAGTTTAACGTCTTTACACCGAAATTGAATGGCCTCAATTTCGATCAGAGTTTGTGATCTCTAACGCTTTTCCACTTGCACCTACCTAGCTTGGCTTAACTTGACTCAGCTCGATCTTTAAAGTTTCCATTAGGTGATAGTACCTGGTTACAGGTATTTTTTTAGTACCTGCCCAGTAAGGTTTCCAAGGCAATCTCAAAATGTGACATATACAGATTGCGTGGCAGGGACTGTGCAGTCAATGGCATCACTCAATGAGTCTTGAGAGTGACTCCTTCACAAAATCAACAACGTTATTTTAGAAATACAAGTTGATGTCACAGATGACATAGAAAGGTTTGGCACACAACACATTTACAATGCCCCAGAAGGAATGTGTCTTACCAAAGAATTCCATGAAGCTAAGAGCTTGTGATTTTAAGGGGGCTCGTCCGGGATTTGAACCCGGGACCTCTCACACCCTAAGCGAGAATCATACGCCTAGACCAACGAGCCACAGGAAGTATGTGTTTAAGTCTGGAACTCTGAAAGGATAGACTTAAATCGGCCTTCAAATTCAAGCAGGAATGGTGTTAAGCTCTCTTCAGTATTCATTTTTGTACCTTCAGGCCTTTGCTACTGACAAGCTCCAACAGGGATGACTCCAGAGGGACTGCACACAGTGAATGAGAAAAAAGGGTTCCCAGTCATCCACGTCATGGTAGTCTGATGAGCTTTGAAAGAAAGCAGCTGGAATTCTCTAAGTGCCTTGAAGACCTTTCACCTCTCCTCTGAGAACCTTCGTTAGATCTAAAACTAAACGTTGGAGAGTCCCAGGTATTTAAAACCCAGAGCGGGTTGTCTTTGCCAGGGTCATTGACCAACTATGAAACACATCACATGAGCCAAGGGGTGGAAAAAAGGCGTGGGTAAATATCAGCAGAGGTTTCAGGTGAAACCATTATGAGACCTTCACATATGTAGTTTAACGTCTTTACACCGAAATTGAATGGCCTCAATTTCGATCAGAGTTTGTGATCTCTAATAGCCCTTTTCCACTAGCACCTACCTAGCTTGGCTTAACTTGACTCAGCTCGATCTTTAAAGTTTCCATTAGGTGATAGTACCTGGTTACAGGTATTTTTTAGTACCTGCCCAGTAAGGTTTCCAAGGCAATCTCAAAATGTGACATATACAGATTGCGTGGCAGGGACTGTGCAGTCAATGGCATCACTCAATGACTCATGAGAGTGACTCCTTCACAAACGTTGTTTTAGAAAGACAAATTGGTGTCCCAGATCACATTGAACGGTTTGGCACACAACACATTTACAATGCCCCAGAAGGAATGTGTCTTTCCAAAGAATTCCATGAAGCTAAGAGCTTGTGATTTTAAGGGGGCTCGTCCGGGATTTGAACCCGGGACCTCTCGCACCCAAAGCGAGAATCATACGCCTAGACCAACGAGCCACAGGAAGCCTGTGTTTAAGTCTGGAACTCTGAAAGGATAGACTTAAATCGGCCTTCAAATTCAAGCAGGAATGGTGTTAAGCTCTCTTCAGTATTCATTTTTGTACCTTCAGGCCTTTGCTACTGACAAGCTCCAACAGGGATGACTCCAGAGGGACTGCACACAGTGAATGAGAAAAAAGGGTTCCCAGTCATCCACGTCATGGTAGTCTGATGAGCTTTGAAAGAAAGCAGCTGGAATTCTCTAAGTGCCTTGAAGACCTTTCACCTCTCCTCTGAGAACCTTCGTTAGATCTAAAACTAAACGTTGGAGAGTCCCAGGTATTTAAAACCCAGAGCGGGTTGTCTTTACCAGGGTCGTTGACCAACTATGAAACACATCACATGAGCCAAGGGGTGGAAAAAAGGCGTGGGTAATTATCAGCAGAGGTGAAACCATTATGAGACCTTCACATATGTAGTTTAACGTCTTTACACCGAAATTGAATGGCCTCAATTTCGATCAGAGTTTGTGATCTCTAATAGCCCTTTTCCACTAGCACCTACCTAGCTTGGCTTAACTTGACTCAGCTCGATCTTTAAAGTTTCCATTAGGTGATAGTACCTGGTTACAGGTATTTTTTAGTACCTGCCCAGTAAGGTTTCCAAGGCAATCTCAAAATGTGACATATACAGATTGCGTGGCAGGGACTGTGCAGTCAATGGCATCACTCAATGACTCATGAGAGTGACTCCTTCACAAACGTTGTTTTAGAAAGACAAATTGGTGTCCCAGATCACATTGAACGGTTTGGCACACAACACATTTACAATGCCCCAGAAGGAATGTGTCTTTCCAAAGAATTCCATGAAGCTAAGAGCTTGTGATTTTAAGGGGGCTCGTCCGGGATTTGAACCCGGGACCTCTCGCACCCAAAGCGAGAATCATACGCCTAGACCAACGAGCCACAGGAAGCATGTGTTTAAGTCTGGAACTCTGAAAGGATAGACTTAAATCGGCCTTCAAATTCAAGCAGGAATGGTGTTAAGCTCTCTTCAGTATTCATTTTTGTACCTTCAGGCCTTTGCTACTGACAAGCTCCAACAGGGATGACTCCAGAGGGACTGCACACAGTGAATGAGAAAAAAGGGTTCCCAGTCATCCACGTCATGGTAGTCTGATGAGCTTTGAAAGAAAGCAGCTGGAATTCTCTAAGTGCCTTGAAGACCTTTCACCTCTCCTCTGAGAACCTTCGTTAGATCTAAAACTAAATGTTGGAGAGTCCCAGGTATTTAAACCCTAGATGGGGTTGTCTTTACCAGGGTCGTTGACCAACTATGAAACACATCACATGAGCCAAGGTGTGAAAAAAGGCGTGGGTAATTATCAGCAGAGGTGAAACCATTATGAGACCTTCACATATGTAGTTTAACGTCTTTACACCGAAATTGAATGGCCTCAATTTCGATCAGAGTTTGTGATCTCTAATAGCCCTTTTCCACTAGCACCTACCTAGCTTGGCTTAACTTGACTCAGCTCGATCTTTAAAGTTTCCATTAGGTGATAGTACCTGGTTACAGGTATTTTTTAGTACCTGCCCAGTAAGGTTTCCAAGGCAATCTCAAAATGTGACATATACAGATTGCGTGGCAGGGACTGTGCAGTCAATGGCATCACTCAATGACTCATGAGAGTGACTCCTTCACAAACGTTGTTTTAGAAAGACAAATTGGTGTCCCAGATCACATTGAACGGTTTGGCACACAACACATTTACAATGCCCCAGAAGGAATGTGTCTTTCCAAAGAATTCCATGAAGCTAGGAGCTTGTGATTTTAAGGGGGCTCGTCCGGGATTTGAACCCGGGACCTCTCGCACCCAAAGCGAGAATCATACGCCTAGACCAACGAGCCACAGGAAGCATGTGTTTAAGTCTGGAACTCTGAAAGGATAGACTTAAATCGGCCTTCAAATTCAAGCAGGAATGGTGTTAAGCTCTCTTCAGTATTCATTTTTGTACCTTCAGGCCTTTGCTACTGACAAGCTCCAACAGGGATGACTCCAGAGGGACTGCACACAGTGAATGAGAAAAAAGGGTTCCCAGTCATCCACGTCATGGTAGTCTGATGAGCTTTGAAAGAAAGCAGCTGGAATTCTCTAAGTGCCTTGAAGACCTTTCACCTCTCCTCTGAGAACCTTCGTTAGATCTAAAACTAAACGTTGGAGAGTCCCAGGTATTTAAAACCCACAGCGGGTTGTCTTTACCAGGGTCGTTGACCAACTATGAAACACATCACATGAGCCAAGGGGTGGAAAAAAAGCGTGGGTAATTATCAGCAGAGGTGAAACCATTATGAGACCTTCACATATGTAGTTTAACGTCTTTACACCGAAATTGAATGGCCTCAATTTCGATCAGAGTTTGTGATCTCTAATAGCCCTTTTCCACTAGCACCTACCTAGCTTGGCTTAACTTGACTCAGCTCGATCTTTAAAGTTTCCATTAGGTGATAGTACCTGGTTACAGGTATTTTTTAGTACCTGCCCAGTAAGGTTTCCAAGGCAATCTCAAAATGTGACATATACAGATTGCGTGGCAGGGACTGTGCAGTCAATGGCATCACTCAATGACTCATGAGAGTGACTCCTTCACAAACGTTGTTTTAGAAAGACAAACTGGTGTCCCAGATCACATTGAACGGTTTGGCACACAACACATTTACAATGCCCCAGAAGGAATGTGTCTTTCCAAAGAATTCCATGAAGCTAAGAGCTTGTGATTTTAAGGGGGCTCGTCCGGGATTTGAACCCGGGACCTCTCGCACCCAAAGCGAGAATCATACGCCTAGACCAACGAGCCACAGGAAGCCTGTGTTTAAGTCTGGAACTCTGAAAGGATAGACTTAAATCGGCCTTCAAATTCAAGCAGGAATGGTGTTAAGCTCTCTTCAGTATTCATTTTTGTACCTTCAGGCCTTTGCTACTGACAAGCTCCAACAGGGATGACTCCAGAGGGACTGCACACAGTGAATGAGAAAAAAGGGTTCCCAGTCATCCACGTCATGGTAGTCTGATGAGCTTTGAAAGAAAGCAGCTGGAATTCTCTAAGTGCCTTGAAGACCTTTCACCTCTCCTCTGAGAACCTTCGTTAGATCTAAAACTAAACGTTGGAGAGTCCCAGGTATTTAAAACCCAGAGCGGGTTGTCTTTACCAGGGTCGTTGACCAACTATGAAACACATCACATGAGCCAAGGGGTGGAAAAAAGGCGTGGGTAATTATCAGCAGAGGTGAAACCATTATGAGACCTTCACATATGTAGTTTAACGTCTTTACACCGAAATTGAATGGCCTCAATTTCGATCAGAGTTTGTGATCTCTAACGCTTTTCCACTTGCACCTACCTAGCTTGGCTTAACTTGACTCAGCTCGATCTTTAAAGTTTCCATTAGGTGATAGTACCTGGTTACAGGTATTTTTTTAGTACCTGCCCAGTAAGGTTTCCAAGGCAATCTCAAAATGTGACATATACAGATTGCGTGGCAGGGACTGTGCAGTCAATGGCATCACTCAATGAGTCTTGAGAGTGACTCCTTCACAAAATCAACAACGTTATTTTAGAAATACAAGTTGATGTCACAGATGACATAGAAAGGTTTGGCACACAACACATTTACAATGCCCCAGAAGGAATGTGTCTTACCAAAGAATTCCATGAAGCTAAGAGCTTGTGATTTTAAGGGGGCTCGTCCGGGATTTGAACCCGGGACCTCTCGCACCCTAAGCGAGAATCATACGCCTAGACCAACGAGCCACAGGAAGCATGTGTTTAAGTCTGGAACTCTGAAAGGATAGACTTAAATCGGCCTTCAAATTCAAGCAGGAATGGTGTTAAGCTCTCTTCAGTATTCATTTTTGTACCTTCAGGCCTTTGCTACTGACAAGCTCCAACAGGGATGACTCCAGAGGGACTGCACACAGTGAATGAGAAAAAAGGGTTCCCAGTCATCCACGTCATGGTAGTCTGATGAGCTTTGAAAGAAAGCAGCTGGAATTCTCTAAGTGCCTTGAAGACCTTTCACCTCTCCTCTGAGAACCTTCGTTAGATCTAAAACTAAACGTTGGAGAGTCCCAGGTATTTAAAACCCAGAGCGGGTTGTCTTTGCCAGGGTCGTTGACCAACTATGAAACACATCACATGAGCCAAGGGGTGGAAAAAAGGCGTGGGTAAATATCAGCAGAGGTTTCAGGTGAAACCATTATGAGACCTTCACATATGTAGTTTAACGTCTTTACACCGAAATTGAATGGCCTCAATTTCGATCAGAGTTTGTGATCTCTAATAGCCCTTTTCCACTAGCACCTACCTAGCTTGGCTTAACTTGACTCAGCTCGATCTTTAAAGTTTCCATTAGGTGATAGTACCTGGTTACAGGTATTTTTTAGTACCTGCCCAGTAAGGTTTCCAAGGCAATCTCAAAATGTGACATATACAGATTGCGTGGCAGGGACTGTGCAGTCAATGGCATCACTCAATGACTCATGAGAGTGACTCCTTCACAAACGTTGTTTTAGAAAGACAAATTGGTGTCCCAGATCACATTGAACGGTTTGGCACACAACACATTTACAATGCCCCAGAAGGAATGTGTCTTTCCAAAGAATTCCATGAAGCTAAGAGCTTGTGATTTTAAGGGGGCTCGTCCGGGATTTGAACCCGGGACCTCTCGCACCCAAAGCGAGAATCATACGCCTAGACCAACGAGCCACAGGAAGCCTGTGTTTAAGTCTGGAACTCTGAAAGGATAGACTTAAATCGGCCTTCAAATTCAAGCAGGAATGGTGTTAAGCTCTCTTCAGTATTCATTTTTGTACCTTCAGGCCTTTGCTACTGACAAGCTCCAACAGGGATGACTCCAGAGGGACTGCACACAGTGAATGAGAAAAAAGGGTTCCCAGTCATCCACGTCATGGTAGTCTGATGAGCTTTGAAAGAAAGCAGCTGGAATTCTCTAAGTGCCTTGAAGACCTTTCACCTCTCCTCTGAGAACCTTCGTTAGATCTAAAACTAAACGTTGGAGAGTCCCAGGTATTTAAAACCCAGAGCGGGTTGTCTTTACCAGGGTCGTTGACCAACTATGAAACACATCACATGAGCCAAGGGGTGGAAAAAAGGCGTGGGTAATTATCAGCAGAGGTGAAACCATTATGAGACCTTCACATATGTAGTTTAACGTCTTTACACCGAAATTGAATGGCCTCAATTTCGATCAGAGTTTGTGATCTCTAATAGCCCTTTTCCACTAGCACCTACCTAGCTTGGCTTAACTTGACTCAGCTCGATCTTTAAAGTTTCCATTAGGTGATAGTACCTGGTTACAGGTATTTTTTAGTACCTGCCCAGTAAGGTTTCCAAGGCAATCTCAAAATGTGACATATACAGATTGCGTGGCAGGGACTGTGCAGTCAATGGCATCACTCAATGACTCATGAGAGTGACTCCTTCACAAACGTTGTTTTAGAAAGACAAATTGGTGTCCCAGATCACATTGAACGGTTTGGCACACAACACATTTACAATGCCCCAGAAGGAATGTGTCTTTCCAAAGAATTCCATGAAGCTAAGAGCTTGTGATTTTAAGGGGGCTCGTCCGGGATTTGAACCCGGGACCTCTCGCACCCAAAGCGAGAATCATACGCCTAGACCAACGAGCCACAGGAAGCATGTGTTTAAGTCTGGAACTCTGAAAGGATAGACTTAAATCGGCCTTCAAATTCAAGCAGGAATGGTGTTAAGCTCTCTTCAGTATTCATTTTTGTACCTTCAGGCCTTTGCTACTGACAAGCTCCAACAGGGATGACTCCAGAGGGACTGCACACAGTGAATGAGAAAAAAGGGTTCCCAGTCATCCACGTCATGGTAGTCTGATGAGCTTTGAAAGAAAGCAGCTGGAATTCTCTAAGTGCCTTGAAGACCTTTCACCTCTCCTCTGAGAACCTTCGTTAGATCTAAAACTAAATGTTGGAGAGTCCCAGGTATTTAAACCCTAGATGGGGTTGTCTTTACCAGGGTCGTTGACCAACTATGAAACACATCACATGAGCCAAGGTGTGAAAAAAGGCGTGGGTAATTATCAGCAGAGGTGAAACCATTATGAGACCTTCACATATGTAGTTTAACGTCTTTACACCGAAATTGAATGGCCTCAATTTCGATCAGAGTTTGTGATCTCTAATAGCCCTTTTCCACTAGCACCTACCTAGCTTGGCTTAACTTGACTCAGCTCGATCTTTAAAGTTTCCATTAGGTGATAGTACCTGGTTACAGGTATTTTTTAGTACCTGCCCAGTAAGGTTTCCAAGGCAATCTCAAAATGTGACATATACAGATTGCGTGGCAGGGACTGTGCAGTCAATGGCATCACTCAATGACTCATGAGAGTGACTCCTTCACAAACGTTGTTTTAGAAAGACAAATTGGTGTCCCAGATCACATTGAACGGTTTGGCACACAACACATTTACAATGCCCCAGAAGGAATGTGTCTTTCCAAAGAATTCCATGAAGCTAGGAGGTTGTGATTTTAAGGGGGCTCGTCCGGGATTTGAACCCGGGACCTCTCGCACCCAAAGCGAGAATCATACGCCTAGACCAACGAGCCACAGGAAGCATGTGTTTAAGTCTGGAACTCTGAAAGGATAGACTTAAATCGGCCTTCAAATTCAAGCAGGAATGGTGTTAAGCTCTCTTCAGTATTCATTTTTGTACCTTCAGGCCTTTGCTACTGACAAGCTCCAACAGGGATGACTCCAGAGGGACTGCACACAGTGAATGAGAAAAAAGGGTTCCCAGTCATCCACGTCATGGTAGTCTGATGAGCTTTGAAAGAAAGCAGCTGGAATTCTCTAAGTGCCTTGAAGACCTTTCACCTCTCCTCTGAGAACCTTCGTTAGATCTAAAACTAAACGTTGGAGAGTCCCAGGTATTTAAAACCCACAGCGGGTTGTCTTTACCAGGGTCGTTGACCAACTATGAAACACATCACATGAGCCAAGGGGTGGAAAAAAGGCGTGGGTAATTATCAGCAGAGGTGAAACCATTATGAGACCTTCACATATGTAGTTTAACGTCTTTACACCGAAATTGAATGGCCTCAATTTCGATCAGAGTTTGTGATCTCTAATAGCCCTTTTCCACTAGCACCTACCTAGCTTGGCTTAACTTGACTCAGCTCGATCTTTAAAGTTTCCATTAGGTGATAGTACCTGGTTACAGGTATTTTTTAGTACCTGCCCAGTAAGGTTTCCAAGGCAATCTCAAAATGTGACATATACAGATTGCGTGGCAGGGACTGTGCAGTCAATGGCATCACTCAATGACTCATGAGAGTGACTCCTTCACAAACGTTGTTTTAGAAAGACAAATTGGTGTCCCAGATCACATTGAACGGTTTGGCACACAACACATTTACAATGCCCCAGAAGGAATGTGTCTTTCCAAAGAATTCCATGAAGCTAAGAGCTTGTGATTTTAAGGGGGCTCGTCCGGGATTTGAACCCGGGACCTCTCGCACCCAAAGCGAGAATCATACGCCTAGACCAACGAGCCACAGGAAGCATGTGTTTAAGTCTGGAACTCTGAAAGGATAGACTTAAATCGGCCTTCAAATTCAAGCAGGAATGGTGTTAAGCTCTCTTCAGTATTCATTTTTGTACCTTCAGGCCTTTGCTACTGACAAGCTCCAACAGGGATGACTCCAGAGGGACTGCACACAGTGAATGAGAAAAAAGGGTTCCCAGTCATCCACGTCATGGTAGTCTGATGAGCTTTGAAAGAAAGCAGCTGGAATTCTCTAAGTGCCTTGAAGACCTTTCACCTCTCCTCTGAGAACCTTCGTTAGATCTAAAACTAAATGTTGGAGAGTCCCAGGTATTTAAAACCCAGAGCGGGTTGTCTTTACCAGGGTCGTTGACCAACTATGAAACACATCACATGAGCCAAGGGGTGGAAAAAAGGCGTGGGTAAATATCAGCAGAGGTTTCAGGTGAAACCATTATGAGACCTTCACATATGTAGTTTAACGTCTTTACACCGAAATTGAATGGCCTCAATTTCGATCAGACTTTGTGATCTCTAATAGCCCTTTTCCACTAACACCTACCTAGCTTGGCTTAACTTGACTCAGCTCGATCTTTAAAGTTCCCATTAGGTGATAGTACCTGGTTACAGGTATTTTTTAGTACCTGCCCAGTAAGGTTTCCAAGGCAATCTCAAAATGTGACATATACAGATTGCGTGGCAGGGACTGTGCAGTCAATGGCATCACTCAATGACTCATGAGAGTGACTCCTTCACAAACGTTGTTTTAGAAAGACAAATTGGTGTCCCAGATCACATTGAAAGGTTTGGCACACAACACATTTACAATGCCCCAGAAGGAATGTGTCTTACCAAAGAATTCCATGAAGCTAAGAGCTTGTGATTTTAAGGGGGCTCGTCCGGGATTTGAACCCAGGACCTCTCGCACCCTAAGCGAGAATCATACGCCTAGACCAACGAGCCACAGGAAGTATGTGTTTAAGTCTGGAACTCTGAAAGGATAGACTTAAATCGGCCTTCAAATTCAAGCAGGAATGGTGTTAAGCTCTCTTCAGTATTCATTTTTGTACCTTCAGGCCTTTGCTACTGACAAGCTCCAACAGGGATGACTCCAGAGGGACTGCACACAGTGAATGAGAAAAAAGGGTTCCCAGTCATCCACGTCATGGTAGTCTGATGAGCTTTGAAAGAAAGCAGCTGGAATTCTCTAAGTGCCTTGAAGACCTTTCACCTCTCCTCTGAGAACCTTCGTTAGATCTAAAACTAAACGTTGGAGAGTCCCAGGTATTTAAAACCCAGAGCGGGTTGTCTTTGCCAGGGTCGTTGACCAACTATGAAACACATCACATGAGCCAAGGGGTGGAAAAAAGGCGTGGGTAAATATCAGCAGAGGTTTCAGGTGAAACCATTATGAGACCTTCACATATGTAGTTTAACGTCTTTACACCGAAATTGAATGGCCTCAATTTCGATCAGAGTTTGTGATCTCTAATAGCCCTTTTCCACTAGCACCTACCTAGCTTGGCTTAACTTGACTCAGCTCGATCTTTAAAGTTTCCATTAGGTGATAGTACCTGGTTACAGGTATTTTTTAGTACCTGCCCAGTAAGGTTTCCAAGGCAATCTCAAAATGTGACATATACAGATTGCGTGGCAGGGACTGTGCAGTCAATGGCATCACTCAATGACTCATGAGAGTGACTCCTTCACAAACGTTGTTTTAGAAAGACAAATTGGTGTCCCAGATCACATTGAACGGTTTGGCACACAACACATTTACAATGCCCCAGAAGGAATGTGTCTTTCCAAAGAATTCCATGAAGCTAAGAGCTTGTGATTTTAAGGGGGTTCGTCCGGGATTTGAACCCGGGACCTCTCGCACCCAAAGCGAGAATCATACGCCTAGACCAACGAGCCACAGGAAGTGTTTGTTTAAGTCTGGAACTCTGAAAGGATAGACTTAAATCGGCCTTCAAATTCAAGCAGGAATGGTGTTAAGCTCTCTTCAGTATTCATTTTTGTACCTTCAGGCCTTTGCTACTGACAAGCTCCAACAGGGATGACTCCAGAGGGACTGCACACAGTGAATGAGAAAAAAGGGTTCCCAGTCATCCACGTCATGGTAGTCTGATGAGCTTTGAAAGAAAGCAGCTGGAATTCTCTAAGTGCCTTGAAGACCTTTCACCTCTCCTCTGAGAACCTTCGTTAGATCTAAAACTAAACGTTGGAGAGTCCCAGGTATTTAAAACCCAGAGCGGGTTGTCTTTACCAGGGTCGTTGACCAACTATGAAACACATCACATGAGCCAAGGGGTGGAAAAAAGGCGTGGGTAATTATCAGCAGAGGTGAAACCATTATGAGACCTTCACATATGTAGTTTAACGTCTTTACACCGAAATTGAATGGCCTCAATTTCGATCAGAGTTTGTGATCTCTAACGCTTTTCCACTTGCACCTACCTAGCTTGGCTTAACTTGACTCAGCTCGATCTTTAAAGTTTCCATTAGGTGATAGTACCTGGTTACAGGTATTTTTTTAGTACCTGCCCAGTAAGGTTTCCAAGGCAATCTCAAAATGTGACATATACAGATTGCGTGGCAGGGACTGTGCAGTCAATGGCATCACTCAATGAGTCTTGAGAGTGACTCCTTCACAAAATCAACAACTTTATTTTAGAAATACAAGTTGATGTCACAGATGACATAGAAAGGTTTGGCACACAACACATTTACAATGCCCCAGAAGGAATGTGTCTTACCAAAGAATTCCATGAAGCTAAGAGCTTGTGATTTTAAGGGGGCTCGTCCGGGATTTGAACCCGGGACCTCTCGCACCCTAAGCGAGAATCATACGCCTAGACCAACGAGCCACAGGAAGTATGTGTTTAAGTCTGGAACTCTGAAAGGATAGACTTAAATCGGCCTTCAAATTCAAGCAGGAATGGTGTTAAGCTCTCTTCAGTATTCATTTTTGTACCTTCAGGCCTTTGCTACTGACAAGCTCCAACAGGGATGACTCCAGAGGGACTGCACACAGTGAATGAGAAAAAAGGGTTCCCAGTCATCCACGTCATGGTAGTCTGATGAGCTTTGAAAGAAAGCAGCTGGAATTCTCTAAGTGCCTTGAAGACCTTTCACCTCTCCTCTGAGAACCTTCGTTAGATCTAAAACTAAACGTTGGAGAGTCCCAGGTATTTAAAACCCAGAGCGGGTTGTCTTTGCCAGGGTCGTTGACCAACTATGAAACACATCACATGAGCCAAGGGGTGGAAAAAAGGCGTGGGTAAATATCAGCAGAGGTTTCAGGTGAAACCATTATGAGACCTTCACATATGTAGTTTAACGTCTTTACACCGAAATTGAATGGCCTCAATTTCGATCAGAGTTTGTGATCTCTAATAGCCCTTTTCCACTAGCACCTACCTAGCTTGGCTTAACTTGACTCAGCTCGATCTTTAAAGTTTCCATTAGGTGATAGTACCTGGTTACAGGTATTTTTTAGTACCTGCCCAGTAAGGTTTCCAAGGCAATCTCAAAATGTGACATATACAGATTGCGTGGCAGGGACTGTGCAGTCAATGGCATCACTCATGAGAGTGACTCCTTCACAAACGTTGTTTTAGAAAGACAAATTGGTGTCCCAGATCACATTGAACGGTTTGGCACACAACACATTTACAATGCCCCAGAAGGAATGTGTCTTTCCAAAGAATTCCATGAAGCTAAGAGCTTGTGATTTTAAGGGTGCTCGTCCGGGATTTGAACCCGGGACCTCTCGCACCCAAAGAGAGAATCATACGCCTAGACCAACGAGCCACAGGAAGCATGTGTTTAAGTCTGGAACTCTGAAAGGATAGACTTAAATCGGCCTTCAAATTCAAGCAGGAATGGTGTTAAGCTCTCTTCAGTATTCATTTTTGTACCTTCAGGCCTTTGCTACTGACAAGCTCCAACAGGGATGACTCCAGAGGGACTGCACACAGTGAATGAGAAAAAAGGGTTCCCAGTCATCCACGTCATGGTAGTCTGATGAGCTTTGAAAGAAAGCAGCTGGAATTCTCTAAGTGCCTTGAAGACCTTTCACCTCTCCTCTGAGAACCTTCGTTAGATCTAAAACTAAACGTTGGAGAGTCCCAGGTATTTAAAACCCAGAGCGGGTTGTCTTTACCAGGGTCGTTGACCAACTATGAAACACATCACATGAGCCAAGGGGTGGAAAAAAGGCGTGGGTAATTATCAGCAGAGGTGAAACCATTATGAGACCTTCACATATGTAGTTTAACGTCTTTACACCGAAATTGAATGGCCTCAATTTCGATCAGACTTTGTGATCTCTAACGCTTTTCCACTTGCACCTACCTAGCTTGGCTTAACTTGACTCAGCTCGATCTTTAAAGTTTCCATTAGGTGATAGTACCTGGTTACAGGTATTTTTTTAGTACCTGCCCAGTAAGGTTTCCAAGGCAATCTCAAAATGTGACATATACAGATTGCGTGGCAGGGACTGTGCAGTCAATGGCATCACTCAATGAGTCATGAGAGTGACTCCTTCACAAAATCAACAATGTTATTTTAGAAATACAAGTTGATGTCACAGATGACATAGAAAGGTTTGGCACACAACACATTTACAATGCCCCAGAAGGAATGTGTCTTACCAAAGAATTCCATGAAGCTAAGAGCTTGTGATTTTAAGGGGGCTCGTCCGGGATTTGAAACCAGGACCTCTCGCACCCTAAGCGAGAATCATACGCCTAGACCAACGAGCCACAGGAAGCATGTGTTTAAGTCTGGAACTCTGAAAGGATAGACTTAAATCGGCCTTCAAATTCAAGCAGGAATGGTGTTAAGCTCTCTTCAGTATTCATTTTTGTACCTTCAGGCCTTTGCTACTGACAAGCTCCAACAGGGATGACTCCAGAGGGACTGCACACAGTGAATGAGAAAAAAGGGTTCCCAGTCATCCACGTCATGGTAGTCTGATGAGCTTTGAAAGAAAGCAGCTGGAATTCTCTAAGTGCCTTGAAGACCTTTCACCTCTCCTCTGAGAACCTTCGTTAGATCTAAAACTAAACGTTGGAGAGTCCCAGGTATTTAAAACCCAGAGCGGGTTGTCTTTACCAGGGTCGTTGACCAACTATGAAACACATCACATGAGCCAAGGGGTGGAAAAAAGGCGTGGGTAATTATCAGCAGAGGTGAAACCATTATGAGACCTTCACATATGTAGTTTAACGTCTTTACACCGAAATTGAATGGCCTCAATTTCGATCAGAGTTTGTGATCTCTAATAGCCCTTTCCACTTGCACCTACCTAGCTTGGCTTAACTTGACTCAGCTCGATCTTTAAAGTTTCCATTAGGTGATAGTACCTGGTTACAGGTATTTTTTAGTACCTGCCCAGTAAGGTTTCCAAGGCAATCTCAAAATGTGACATATACAGATTGCGTGGCAGGGACTGTGCAGTCAATGGCATCACTCATGAGAGTGACTCCTTCACAAACGTTGTTTTAGAAAGACAAATTGGTGTCCCAGATCACATTGAACGGTTTGGCACACAACACATTTACAATGCCCCAGAAGGAATGTGTCTTTCCAAAGAACTCCATGAAGCTAAGAGCTTGTGATTTTAAGGGGGCTCGTCCGGGATTTGAAACCAGGACCTCTCGCACCCTAAGCGAGAATCATAAGCCTAGACCAACGAGCCACAGGAAGTATGTGTTTAAGTCTGGAACTCTGAAAGGATAGACTTAAATCGGCCTTCAAATTCAAGCAGGAATGGTGTTAAGCTCTCTTCAGTATTCATTTTTGTACCTTCAGGCCTTTGCTACTGACAAGCTCCAACAGGGATGACTCCAGAGGGACTGCACACAGTGAATGAGAAAAAAGGGTTCCCAGTCATCCACGTCATGGTAGTTTGATGAGCTTTGAAAGAAAGCAGCTGGAATTCTCTAAGTGCCTTGAAGACCTTTCACCTCTCCTCTGAGAACCTTCGTTAGATCTAAAACTAAACGTTGGAGAGTCCCAGGTATTTAAAACCCAGAGCGGGTTGTCTTTACCAGGGTCGTTGACCAACTATGAAACACATCACATGAGCCAAGGGGTGGAAAAAAGGCGTGGGTAATTATCAGCAGAGGTGAAACCATTATGAGACCTTCACATATGTAGTTTAACGTCTTTACACCGAAATTGCAGTTTATTCCAACATCAAAATGGGCTACAGGGCCAGACTTTTGCCACATCTGGGTCAGTCTGACCACTTGTCACTGTTTCTAATCTCTGCATATGCCCCCCTCAAGAAAACTGCTCTTACCATCACAAAGAATATTACCATATGGTCAGAGGGTGCCTCTCAGCAGCTGCAGGACTGTTTTGACAGGACTAACTGGGATATCTTTGAACATCAGGACTTGGAAATGTTCACAGACAGTGTCCTCTGCTATATAAAACACTGCATAGACACTGTTACAGCAGTCAAACGGATCCGGGCTTATCCCAACCAAAAGCCCTGGATGACCCGGGAGGTCAGGCAGCTGCTGCAGGAGAGGAACATTGCGTTCAGGTCTGGCAACAGGGATTACTACACCACAGCCCGATCCAACCTGAAGAGAGGCATCAGAGAGGCAAAGGGGGACTATAGGAGGAGGATTGAGGACCATCTGAAGAGTAATACCAGCCGGCAGGTGTGGCAAGGCATCCGGCACCTAACCAACTATAAGATCAATCTCGGAGCTGCGGACGGTGACCTGGAGCTGGCAGAGGAGCTGAATATCTTCTTCGCCCGCTTTGAGACCAGGGTACCGGAGGTATTGGAGCCACAGCAGCAACACGCCACCCATAGCTGCACCACCCTCACCCTGGAAGAGCACGAGGTGAGGCGCATGCTGCAGGCTGTTAACCCGAGGAAGGCGGCGGGTCCTGATGGTGTGCCAGGTCGAATATTGAGGGATTGTGCAGAACAGCTGGCTGGGATCTTCACCAGGATCTTCAACAAATCCCTCGCACAGGCGACTGTCCCACTCTGCCTGAAGTCCTCCACCATAGTCCCCTTGCCTAAGAAGCCCCACATCACCGGCCTGAATGACTACAGACCGGTGGCACTCACCCCAGTGGTAATGAAATGCTTTGAGAAGCTGGTCTGCAGACACATCACAGCAGCCCTGCCCCGCAGCCTGGATCCACACCAGTTTGCCTACAGAGCAAACCGGTCCACGGAAGACGCTGTAGCCACAGCACTCCATGCTGCATTAACTCACCTGGAAGAGCATGGTAGCTATGTGCGGATGCTCTTCGTGGATTACTGCTCAGCTTTTAACACCATCCTTCCACATAAACTGGTGGCCAAGCTACAAGACCTGGGGCTTCCTTAAAGCACCTGCATGTGGATCAACAGCTTCCTCTCGGGCCGTAGACAGAGAGTCAGAGTTGGCCATCACACATCCTCAGCCCTGAGTCTCAGCACTGGCTCACCCCAGGGCTGTGTGCTCAGTCCACTGCTCTACTCTCTCTACACACACGACTGCACTCCTCGCCACCACAGCAACATCTTTGTGAAATTTGAAGATGACACCACAGTGGTGGGGCTCATTACCAAGGGAGACGAGTCTACGTACAGAGACGAGGTGGAGCAGCTGACGTCATGGTGTAAGGCCAATAACCTCCTCCTCAACACTTCAAAAACCAAAGAACTCATAATAGATTTCAGAAGGAAAAAGGCAGAGATCCAACCACTATTCATAAATGGGGACTGTGTAGAAAGGGTGGCAAGCTTCCGCTTCCTGGGAGTCAATATAGAGGAGAACCTTTCCTGGAGTGTGAACACCTCCGAGCTGCTGAAAAAGGCCCAACAGAGACTGTACTTCCTGAGAATTCTCAGGAGGAATAACATCACACAGAAACTGCTGGTGTCCTTCTACAGAGCCACCATTGAGAGTGTTCTAACTTACTGCATATGTATTTGGTACACTAGCTGCACAGGGGCTCAGAGGAAAGCACTCCAAGGGATCATTAACACCGCCCAAAAGATCACTGGCTGCCCTCTCCCCACACTGGAAGTTCTACACAATGCCCACTGTTTTAAAAAGGCCCAAAACATCATAAAAGACACCTCACATCCTGGCCACTCCCTGTTCGAACTGTTGCCCTCAGGCAGACGGTACAGGGCAATCAGAGCAAGGACTAATAGACTCAAACACAGCTGTTATCCAACTGCAATAACACATCTGAATACTACAAAAAAATGTCCATCATGCCACTCTTGTGTTAATCTATGCACGGCCTGAAGCATGTGTGTGGGAATGTATGTGAATGTTTTACTGTTACATCTTATTAGTATTTTAAGTATTCTATCTATTTTATTTATTGAATTTTATTGTTTTATTTATATTTTGATATTGCTAGGGATGATGCAATGATCGGGGACCATTCTTCATTTCGTTGTTCTCGTGACAATGACAATAAAGTTTCTGATTCTGATTCTGATTGAATGGCCTCAATTTTGATCAGAGTTTGTGATCTCTAATAGCCCTTTTCCACTTACACCTACCTAGCTTGGCTTAACTTGACTCAGCTCGATCTTTAAAGTTTCCATTAGGTGATAGTACCTGGTTACAGGTATTTTTTTAGTACCTGCCCAGTAATGTTTCCAAGGCAATCTCAAAATGTGACATATACAGATTGCATGGCAGGGACTATGCAGTCAATGGCATCACTCAATGAGTCATGAGAGTGACTCCTTCACAAAAGCAACAACGTTATTTTAGAAATACAAGTTGATGTCACAGAAAGGTTTGGAACACAACACATTTACAATGCCCCAGAAGGAATGTGTCTTACCAAAGAATTCCATGAAGCTAAGAGGTTGTGATTTTAAGGGGGTTCGTCCGGGATTTGAACCCGGGACCTCTCGCACCCTAAGCGAGAATCATACGCCTAGACCAACGAGCCTCAGGAAGCCTGTACTTAACTCTGCAACTCTGAAATGATAGACTTAAATCGGCCTTCAAATTCAAGCAGGAATGGTGTTAAGCTCTCTTCAGTATTCATTTTTGTACCTTCAGGCCTTTGCTACTGACAAGCTCCAACAGGGATGACTCCAGAGGGACTGCACACAGTGAATGAGAAAAAAGGGTTCCCAGTCATCCACGTCATGGTAGTCTGATGAGCTTTGAAAGAAAGCAGCTGGAATTCTCTAAGTGCCTTGAAGACCTTTCACCTCTCCTCTGAGAACCTTCGTTAGATCTAAAACTAAACGTTGGAGAGTCCCAGGTATTTAAAACCCAGAGCGGGTTGTCTTTACCAGGGTCGTTGACCAACTATGAAACACATCACATGAGCCAAGGGGTGGAAAAAAGGCGTGGGTAATTATCAGCAGAGGTGAAACCATTATGAGACCTTCACATATGTAGTTTAACGTCTTTACACCGAAATTGCAGTTTATTCCAACATCAAAATGGGCTACAGGGCCAGACTTTTGCCACATCTGGGTCAGTCTGACCACTTGTCACTGTTTCTAATCTCTGCATATGCCCCCCTCAAGAAAACTGCTCTTACCATCACAAAGAATATTACCATATGGTCAGAGGGTGCCTCTCAGCAGCTGCAGGACTGTTTTGACAGGACTAACTGGGATATCTTTGAACATCAGGACTTGGAAATGTTCACAGACAGTGTCCTCTGCTATATAAAACACTGCATAGACACTGTTACAGCAGTCAAACGGATCCGGGCTTATCCCAACCAAAAGCCCTGGATGACCCGGGAGGTCAGGCAGCTGCTGCAGGAGAGGAACATTGCGTTCAGGTCTGGCAACAGGGATTACTACACCACAGCCCGATCCAACCTGAAGAGAGGCATCAGAGAGGCAAAGGGGGACTATAGGAGGAGGATTGAGGACCATCTGAAGAGTAATACCAGCCGGCAGGTGTGGCAAGGCATCCGGCACCTAACCAACTATAAGATCAATCTCGGAGCTGCGGACGGTGACCTGGAGCTGGCAGAGGAGCTGAATATCTTCTTCGCCCGCTTTGAGACCAGGGTACCGGAGGTATTGGAGCCACAGCAGCAACACGCCACCCATAGCTGCACCACCCTCACCCTGGAAGAGCACGAGGTGAGGCGCATGCTGCAGGCTGTTAACCCGAGGAAGGCGGCGGGTCCTGATGGTGTGCCAGGTCGAATATTGAGGGATTGTGCAGAACAGCTGGCTGGGATCTTCACCAGGATCTTCAACAAATCCCTCGCACAGGCGACTGTCCCACTCTGCCTGAAGTCCTCCACCATAGTCCCCTTGCCTAAGAAGCCCCACATCACCGGCCTGAATGACTACAGACCGGTGGCACTCACCCCAGTGGTAATGAAATGCTTTGAGAAGCTGGTCTGCAGACACATCACAGCAGCCCTGCCCCGCAGCCTGGATCCACACCAGTTTGCCTACAGAGCAAACCGGTCCACGGAAGACGCTGTAGCCACAGCACTCCATGCTGCATTAACTCACCTGGAAGAGCATGGTAGCTATGTGCGGATGCTCTTCGTGGATTACTGCTCAGCTTTTAACACCATCCTTCCACATAAACTGGTGGCCAAGCTACAAGACCTGGGGCTTCCTTAAAGCACCTGCATGTGGATCAACAGCTTCCTCTCGGGCCGTAGACAGAGAGTCAGAGTTGGCCATCACACATCCTCAGCCCTGAGTCTCAGCACTGGCTCACCCCAGGGCTGTGTGCTCAGTCCACTGCTCTACTCTCTCTACACACACGACTGCACTCCTCGCCACCACAGCAACATCTTTGTGAAATTTGAAGATGACACCACAGTGGTGGGGCTCATTACCAAGGGAGACGAGTCTACGTACAGAGACGAGGTGGAGCAGCTGACGTCATGGTGTAAGGCCAATAACCTCCTCCTCAACACTTCAAAAACCAAAGAACTCATAATAGATTTCAGAAGGAAAAAGGCAGAGATCCAACCACTATTCATAAATGGGGACTGTGTAGAAAGGGTGGCAAGCTTCCGCTTCCTGGGAGTCAATATAGAGGAGAACCTTTCCTGGAGTGTGAACACCTCCGAGCTGCTGAAAAAGGCCCAACAGAGACTGTACTTCCTGAGAATTCTCAGGAGGAATAACATCACACAGAAACTGCTGGTGTCCTTCTACAGAGCCACCATTGAGAGTGTTCTAACTTACTGCATATGTATTTGGTACACTAGCTGCACAGGGGCTCAGAGGAAAGCACTCCAAGGGATCATTAACACCGCCCAAAAGATCACTGGCTGCCCTCTCCCCACACTGGAAGTTCTACACAATGCCCACTGTTTTAAAAAGGCCCAAAACATCATAAAAGACACCTCACATCCTGGCCACTCCCTGTTCGAACTGTTGCCCTCAGGCAGACGGTACAGGGCAATCAGAGCAAGGACTAATAGACTCAAACACAGCTGTTATCCAACTGCAATAACACATCTGAATACTACAAAAAAAATGTCCATCACGCCACTCTTGTGTTAATCTATGCACGGCCTGAAGCATGTGTGTGGGAATGTATGTGAATGTTTTACTGTTACATCTTATTAGTATTTTAAGTATTCTATCTATTTTATTTATTGAATTTTATTGTTTTATTTATATTTTGATATTGCTAGGGATGATGCAATGATCGGGGACCATTCTTCATTTCGTTGTTCTCGTGACAATGACAATAAAGTTTCTGATTCTGATTCTGATTGAATGGCCTCAATTTTGATCAGAGTTTGTGATCTCTAATAGCCCTTTTCCACTTACACCTACCTAGCTTGGCTTAACTTGACTCAGCTCGATCTTTAAAGTTTCCATTAGGTGATAGTACCTGGTTACAGGTATTTTTTTAGTACCTGCCCAGTAATGTTTCCAAGGCAATCTCAAAATGTGACATATACAGATTGCATGGCAGGGACTATGCAGTCAATGGCATCACTCAATGAGTCATGAGAGTGACTCCTTCACAAAAGCAACAACGTTATTTTAGAAATACAAGTTGATGTCACAGAAAGGTTTGGAACACAACACATTTACAATGCCCCAGAAGGAATGTGTCTTACCAAAGAATTCCATGAAGCTAAGAGCCTGTGATTTTAAGGGGGCTCGTCCAGGATTTGAACCCGGAACCTCTTGCACCCAAAGCGAGAATCATACGCCTAGACCAACGAGCCACAGGTAAGGCAAGGCAAGGCAAGGCAAGGCAAATTCATTTGTATAGCACAATTCAACAACAAGGTGATTCAAAGTGCTTTACAGAGACATTAGAAACAAAAACAAATAAAAAGCATGATTTAAAATTGATTAAAACAAGCAAACAAACAAACTAACTAAACACACACATTTCACACCTGTTCGCGCGATCTGAACCCTTATCGTAAGGGGAGCTACCAGTCCTTCTGTGGACGAGCTACTTTCTATTTTAAATTCCCTGAATTTAAAATACTCTCTAGACCCAGTCTAGACCCAGCTGGGGAGCTACCCAGAGCTCTAATCCCACACCTGTTCGCGCGATCTGAACCCTTATCATAAGGGGAGCTACCAGTCCTTCTGTGGACGAGCTACTTTCTATTTTAAATTCCCTGAATTTAAAATACTCTCTAGACCCAGTCTAGACCCAGCTGGGGAGCTACCCAGAGCTCTAATCCCACACCTGTTCGCGCGATCTGAACCCTTATCGTAAGGGGAGCTACCAGTCCTTCTGTGGACGAGCTACTTTCTATTTTAAATTCCCTGAATTTAAAATACTCTCTAGACCCAGTCTAGACCCAGCTGGGGAGCTACCCAGAGCTCTAAACCCACTTAACAAACAAACAAACAAACAAAACAGTATATAAAATCAAAACAGATAAAATCAGAACAGTAGATAAAATCAGTAGTTAATGTAAGTTTGGAAATTTAAGCTTAACAAACAAACAAAACAGTATATAAAATCAAAACAGATAAAATCAGAAATAGATAAGATCAGTAGTTAGTGTAAGTTTTGAAATGTAAGCTTAAAAGTGTGGATTTGGTGCTTTATTCAAATGCAGCTGAGAATAGGTGAGTCTTCAGCCTGGATTTAAATAAACTGAGTGTTTCAGCTGATCTGAGGCTTTCTGGGAGTTTGTTCCAGATATAAGGAGCATAAAAGCTGAATGCAGCTTCTCCGTGTCTGGTTCTGACTCTGGGAACTGATAAAAGACCGGATCCATATGACCTGAGGGATCTGGAAGGTTCATACTGGGTCAGGAGGTCACTGATGTATTTTGGTCCTAAACCATTCAGAGCTTTATAGACCAGCATCAGGACTTTAAAGTCTATCCTCTGACGGACAGGCAGCCAGTGTAAAGACCTCAGAGCTGGACTGATGTGGTCCACTTTTTTGGTCTTAGTGAGGACTCGAGCAGCAGAGTTCTGAATGAGCTGTAGTTGTCTGACTGATTTTTTTAGGTAGACCTGTAAAGATGCTGTTACAGTAATCAAGCCTACTAAAAATGAATGCATGGACTAGTTTTTCCAGGTCCTGTTGAGACATCAGATCTTTTATCCTTGATATATTCTTGAGGTGATAGTAAGCTGACTTTGTTATTGTCTTAATGTGTTTTTCTAAGTTTAGGTCTGCATCCATCACTACACCCAAATTTCTCGCCTGGTTTGTGGTTTTTAGATGTATGGATTGAAGTTCTCTGGTGACCTGTAATCGTTTTTCTTTGGCGCCAAAGACTATTACTTCAGTTTTGTTTTTGTTTAGTTGGAGAAAATTGTGGCACAACCAGTCATTAATTTCCTCAATGCATTTACCAAGAGCCTGTACAGGGCCTCGGTCTCCTGGTGACATTGTGATATATATTTGTGTGTCATCTGCATAGCTGTGATAGTTTATTTTGTTGTTGTTTATAATCTGTGCCAGTGGGAGCATGTAGATGTTAAACAGAAGGGGTCCCAAGATGGAACCTTGGGGAACTCCACATGTGATACTTGTCTGCTCGGATGTGAAGTTACCTATTGATACAAAGTATTTCCTGTTTTCTAAGTATGTTTTGAACCAGTTTAGTACAGTTCCTGAAAGACCTGCCCAGTTCTCCAGTCGTTTGAGTAATATGTTGTGGTCAACTGTATCAAATGCTGCACTGAGATCCAGTAAAACTAAGACTGACATTTTTCCACTGTCTGTATTCAGACATATGTCATTAAACACTTTGGTCAGAGCAGTTTCAGTGCTGTGGTTCTGTCTAAAACCTGACTGGAAGGCATCATAGCAGTTATTCTGTTTTAAGAAGTAACTGAGCTGTTGAGAAACTGCTTTTTCAATGATCTTACTTAAAAATGGGAGATTTGAGATCGGCCTGTAGTTTTTCATTTGTGTCTTGTCAAGATTGTCCTTTTTCAGTATAGGTTTGATTACAGCAGTTTTTAGTGATTCTGGAAACACACCTGATAATAAAGAAAAGTTGACGATCTGTAACAGGTCTGACTCCAAAGTCTTTGAGACCTTTTTGAAAAAACTTGTTGGCAGGACATCTAAACAGCAAGAGGAGGAGTTCAGTTGACCTAAGATGTCCTCCAGGTCTTTGCTGTTAATCGGGTGAAACTGTTTGATGGTGTTTAAACAGTTTTTCGGTGGACACAGTACATATCCTGGATCTGCTGTTGATGTACCAACTGCTTGTCTAATCTTTTGGATTTTGTCTGTGAAGAATTTGGCAAAGTCATTGCAGGCCATGGTCGAGTTCAGCTGCCACTGGCACAGGAGGGTTTGTTAGCCTGTCAACTGTAGAAAATAAGACCCGAGCATTATGGCTGTTTTTAGTGATGATGTCAGAGAAGTAGGACCTTCTTGCACTCCTCAGTTGTAAATTATAATTGTGAAGTTTCTCTTTATAGATGTCATAATGAACCTGGAGGTTTGTTTTTCTCCATCTGCGCTCAGCTTTCCTACACTCTCTTTTTTCATTTTTCACTAGTGTGGAGTTTCTCCATGGAGACTTTTTCCTTCCAGAGATAACCTTCACCTTAATGGGAGCAATAGTGTCCATTACATTTAACATGTTAGCATTGAAGCTATTGACGAGCTCATTGACTGAACCTTTGGACAGGTCGGGTGTTAATGGGAAGACCTGGTTAAAGATCTCACTACTGTCTTCAGTTATACACCGTTTTGTGATCACTGCTGTTGATATATTTGTGTGGGCTGAGATTTTACTTTCAAAGAAAACACAGTAATGATCAGATAAGCCCACATCAGACACAGTAATGTTTGAAATGCTCAGGCCTTTGGAGATCAGTAGGTCAAGAGTGTGTCCTCTATTATGTGTGGCCTCTGTTACATGCTGAGTCAGCCCAAAGTTGCCCAGAGTGTTACTCAGGTCTTTAGTCCCTTTGTCCTGAGGGTTGTCCACATGGATGTTAAAATCCACAACAATAATTACACAGTCGAAATCAACACAGATCACAGACAGCAGTTCACTGAGGTCATTAAAAAAGTCTGTGCAGTATTTGGGAGGCCTGTAAACATTAAGAAACACAACTTTGGATGGGGCCTTCAGCTGTAAAGCCACATATTCAAAAGACTGAAAACTTCCAGGAGATAGCTGCTTACATTGAAATGATTCATTAAATAAGACAGCAACCCCTCCTCCTCTCCTGCTCGCCCTGACCTCACTGATAAAACTGTAGTTAGGAGGGGTCGTCTCGATGAGAACAGCTCCACTGTTACTTTGGTCCAACCAAGTTTCAGTTAAAAACATAAAATCAAGGCTGTGCTCAGTGATTAAATCATTAATTAAAAATGTTTTCCCAGCTAAAGATCTAACGTTTAATAAAGCCAACTTAAGTGTTTTAGAGGCATTACTTGTCCCCTCGTGTTTGGGAGCAGTCTGTGGCACACAAGGTATGTTTACTATGTTTAAAGATCTTTTAGAGTGCAGCTCTCTGTGTTTTGACCAGGCCACATGTCTCCTGTCACCTAAAAGTACAGAGATTTTAAAACCTTCAAGTAAACAGGGTCCCAGCTTCTCCTGGGAAAAGTCACCACTGCCATAATCCTCGCAGCCCGGACCCTCCACACATCACACATCAGACTGCGGAGACAAAGCATGAAGGTGGTAAGGAGGAACTAAGGGGGGCGAGGCTGGGCAATGTGACTTCGATTGCTCTGTTGAGGGTGGGGCTCGGTGGCGAACCTTTGGCTGCTTTGGTGGGGGGTTTATGGGGGACAAAGAGGGATTGGGCCGGGGGGTAGATCTGAGCCCAGCATTGACCCGCTCCATCATCTCTTCAGTGAATTTCAGGTGTGGGGAGGAGGGAGAAAGGGAGGGGGAGGAGGGTGATGGGGGTGATGGCCTGTCAGGGGTTTGGGGGACTGGGGAAGATCCTGGTCCTGGTTGTTGGTGTTGTTGAGAGAGTTGGAGGCAAATAGGGACCCCTCTTCTTGCCTCTTCTTGCCTCAGATGTCTCTCCTTTCTGAGGCTCTTCCCGGGTGGGGGCAGATGGAGCTCCTCCTCAAGGTTTCTGCTGGGCTTTGTCTGTTCTTGGAGTACTGTTTGTTCCTCTTTATGAGATAACTCCTCGTTTATCTCAGCCTTGGCTCCAAGCACAGATGGATGACGTATGGAATAAAACAAGTTGGAGGTGAACAGTTTCACCCCTGACTTGTTAAAATTAAATCCATTTGCTTTAAACAGATGCCTGCGTTCCCAAAAAATATTAAAGTTGTCAATAAAATGCACTGAGTGGTCAGCACATGCTGATATAAGCCATTTATTCAGTGTAAACAGCCTGCTGAATCTCTCGTCTCCTCCTCTGACCGGCGGTACAGGTCCACTGATGAATACAGCTGCATTCAGAGAGTTTACAGTGTTTAATAATCCAATAAAGTCCCGTTTCAGAACCTCCCATTGTTGTTTGGACACATCGTTTGACCCTGTATGCAGGACAATGTTTGTCACAGTTGGATATTCAGCCTGTGTTTAACTCTGGAACTCTGAAAGGATAGACTTAAATCGGCCTTCAAATTCAAGCAGGAATGGTGTTAAGCTCTCTTCAGTATTCATTTTTGTACCTTCAGGCCTTTGCTACTGACAAGCTCCAACAGGGATGACTCCAGGTTGTAGGAGTCTGGAAGGCCGCTGAGTCCGGGTCTTTAGCTTCAGGCACAGATCTCACATGCAGCAACATATTCCTTTGCATCGCGTTCCCAAGTTCTCCACCAAAAATGGCGCTTAAGGAGACTAATTGTGCGACCTGTTCCAGGGTGACAGGAGAAATGAGAAGTGTGGGCCCACCTAATCACTGCTGAGCGGGCAGCCGCAGGGATGACACGACCCATTCCAGGGTCTGAATGGTTTCCTCCACACTCCAAGACAGGAATCCTACCAAGCAGGAAGCAGGAAGCACAGGAGCTGGTTCAAGATGTTCCTCATCTGGACTGTATTGCTGGGAGAGGGCGTCGGCTTTTGTGTTTTTAGAGCCTGGACAGAAGAAGATTCTGAATCTGAATCGATCAAAAAACAAAGACCACCTGGCTTGGCGGGCGTTCAGTCGCTTTGCTGTCCTAAGGTAGGAAAGGTTCTTGTGATCGGTGAAGATAGTGAACGGGTGCTCCGCTCCCTCTAATATGTGGCGGAATTCTTCCAGAGCAAGTTTAATGGCTAGTAGCTCTCTGTCCCCAACATCATAGTTCCTTTCAGCTGGCGAAAACCGTCGTGAAAAGAACGTATTTTCCCTCTGGGGCCTGTGTGGGGATTGGGATTGGACAGCTCCTACACCGATGTCTGAAGCGTCTACTTCAATGACAAATGGCCTTCTGAGGTCTGGTTGGATCAACACAAGAGCTGAGGTGAAGAGATGTTTCAGTCTTTGAAAAGCAGCCTCAGCTTCAGACGTCCAGGAGAACTGGCGCTTTACAGAGGTGAGTGTGGTGAGTGATGTGGCTACCTGACTGTATTTCCTTATGAAGCGCCGATAGAAGTTAGCGAAGCCCAGAAAGCGTTGTAGCTGCTTGCGAGTGGTGGGTGTGGGCCATTCCTGAACTGCCCGGATCTTGGCTGGGTCCGTCTTCACCTGCCCTCCAGCTAAAACGTATCCCAGAAATGTGACAGAAGGTGCATGAAACTCGCACTTCTCAGCCTTGACGTAGAATCTATTTTCTAACAGACGCTGTAGCACGGCCCGAACATGGACCTTGTGTTCTTGGAGGTTCCTGGAAAAGATTAGAATGTCATCTAGGTAGACATAGACAAAGCGGTTCAGAAAGTCCCGTAGCACATCATTGACCAAGCTTTGGAACACGGCTGGAGCGTTGGTTAACCCAAAGGGCATGACCAGGTATTCAAAATGGCCTAGCAGGGTGTTGAAAGCTGTTTTCCATTCGTCACCCTCCCTGATACAGACCACATGCTAAGCATTGCGGAGATCTAATTTAGTGAAAATAGTGGCCCCCTGCAGGGGCTCAAACGCGGCACTGATGCGTGGCAGGGGGTATTTGTTCTTGACGGTGATAGCGTTGAGACCTCTGAAGTCAATACATGGACGGAGGCTCTTGTCCTTCTTAGCCACAAAAAAGAATCCTGCGCCTACAGGAGAGGATGAAGGCCAGATGATCCCTGCTGCCAGAGAATCATGAATGTATTTCTCCATTGCCTCTCTTTTGGGCTTGGAAATGTTGAACAGACGGCTGGAGGGAAGTGGAGCGCCAGGTAAGAGATCAATGGCACAGTCATATGGTCTATATGGCAGAAGCGAAAGTGCTTTGTCTTTACTGAACACCTCTTGGAGGTCATGATACCCGAGAGGGACAGTGGTAAGGTCTGGGATGTCGATGTGGGAGTCATCTTCCTTCATGGATCCAGGTGGCAGGGCTGACAAAAGACAGTGGGCAAGCCAGAACAAACTCCAATTGATAATTTTATTCCCTAACCAGTCTATATGGGGATTGTGTTTCTGGAGCCAGGAGTAACCTAAAATGAGTGGCGACTCTGGTGGGTGAAGGTGAACAGTGTAAGACTTTCTCTGTGATTACCCGATGTGAGAAGAGTGACTGGACCAGCTCGGCACACGGTGTCAAAACTTGGTTCTTTACTGAGAGCTTTACTCTTTGCACTCATGGGTGTCATCTAGTTCAATTCAATTTTATTTACATAGTGCCAAATTGCAACAACAGTCTCCTCAAGGAGCTTTATATCTAGTGGCAGCATTGGTTGTTGCACAGCCAAAGGAATCCTTGCACTTGTGATTCACATTTCAAATGTATTATAAAATCCAAACTAATGGAGGGAGAACGACTCAAATATCCTGGAAATATGACCTTTTATTTTATTTTTTTTTAGGTTTTTGCATCCCGTATTAAAGAATCTACCTGAGTAATCTATAAAATAATCAAATAGACCAAAACATTGTAAATTACATAATGGACAGTGAAAATGTTTTTACATAATGCAAAGGCTTTTTTATTTATTTAGTTCTGACTTTGTTTGGTGTACTGGATATTTTCTTTGGTACTGTGTTTGGGGTACTGGATGTGTGTGCTTATATAACTCAGGTGTTTTGACTGAGAAATAATAACCATTCCACAGTGGATGGGCTTACATGGTATCTCCCTTGCTGAGACAACTTCCCCAGCATTTGAGAACCATTTTTTTTACAAGGACCAGAAGAAGCTGGTGTCACCAGGAACTGTTTGGCCAACTGAAGCAAGCATCTGCAGTTGCACGTCTGGACCAAGAAGTGTCCACAGGTTCATACAGTTTATCAGTTGGTATTCTGCTTAAATTTTGATCAAGGTCTTTCACCATGTCATTTATGGACTAGTTTAACATTTTATTGAGGGCATTTCTGCCATTGCTGACCTACGACCGATCCACCCGAGAAAACTAAATTAAAATGGACTGAAGCAAAGTAGAAACCTGTTCTGTGGTCAGATTAACTGAAATGTGAAATTCTTTTGGGAAAAATTTCCTATGTCCTTTGGAGTAAACAGGCTATCAGTGGTGCATCTCTGATGGAACTGAAACACATTAGTACTTAGAGTTGCTTTCTTATTTTACTGTTTGTATTTAAAGAGAAGTTATCTTTAAATCTCGTTGTTGTAATAATAATGGATTGGATTTATATAGCGCTTTTTCAAGGGACCCAAAGCGCTTGACAATGCCACTATTCATTCACTCTCACATTCACACACTGGTGGAAGCAGCTACGGTTGTAGCTACAGCTGCCCTGGGGCAGACTGACAGAAGCGAGGCTGCCATATCGCACCATCGGCCCCTCTGGCCAACAACAGTAGGCGGTAGGGAAAACTGTCTTGCCCAAGGACACAACGACCAGGACAGAGAGCCTGGGGATCAAACCAGCGACCTTCGGGTTACAGATACACTTCCCAACCCCCTGAGCCACGGTCTTTATTGTCATTGTACTGTGTACAATGACAATAAAGGATTTCAGTTCAAACATAAGATCCAGTTCAGATGCTTAATATTGTGAGAACAACACAGAAGAGGGCCTGCGGTGTGTTGGTTATACTAAATACTCCTTCAGGACACTTTCATCATGGTGACAGCTTAATGTTTTATTTCATATCACTGATATTTTCATGTTCCATCCTGAGGCCTGGCTGACACTCTCTGTTACTATTCTGAATTCAGAAAAAAACCTCCATTGATGTGCTTGACGTGACATCAGAGATTATATAACATTCTTAACCCAACATTACATAGAAACCAGCACGTAAGTACCAGCTTTTTCAAGCCTTACATGAAGCACAAGGACTGCAAGGAAACTTTAAACATAAAATCATTCAATCTCAGCGTTGCAGGGACCATGCGTTGCCAGGAGATTATCAAGTTTTAACATACAAAAATCCTCTGGCTGGATGAGAGTAGCAGATGACAGATGTGCCTCTCTCTCTGTTGGAGAAAGAGAGACAGAGACAGAGAGAGCATCGTTTGCTATGTAGCCTGTAAAAAGTGAGTCAGTATGAGAGTGTGAGGCTGAACATGTGTGTGCCACCAGTGTCGCAAAGGCTGCTGTTTTCTGATTGGCTGCTGCCCACACATACTCAGAATGCACCCTGCTGGCAGTGAGATATATGGACGAGAGAACGAGAGACTCGGGGTTAGAGTGAACGTGGAAAGACCAGAATAACATCAGGGGCGACAGAAAGAGTTAAAGAAGCAGAAAGATAAGATCATTTATCAGTTTCAGAGTAGTCTTATCAACCACAATCAGCACTCCAACAGCAGGAAAAGCAGGTAAGAATCAGCCCTTCTTCAATTTTCTGCCTGCCTTTAAAGTTTTCTGAAAGCCTGATCGCATGCTGACAACAATGTGAACTAACAGGTGCTGAAATTATTCTTTGTTGGGACCAGGGATTTTTCTATTTTCAGTAAGAACTCCATCTCAAGTGTTGTGAAGCTGAAAAGTCCCGTAAGTGTAAGAGAAAAAGTAGTATTTGAATATTATTTTGTATTGTAGGTCTGTGTTTAATTGATAACTGAAGTTGATGGAACAGAGCTGATGGAAGAAGAATAAAATAAACAAAGATAAACATAAAATAAAATATATACAGAATTAGAAGCACAGACAGTGCAGCTGTGGAGCCGAGGAAAGTTACAAAGAGCTGAAGTGAAACTGAGTGTAAAACACAAAAAAATGTGTCCACTGGAGCCACTGTTGTAGTTTTCATACAGTATTTTTAATCTTGGATGTTTTTATTATATTATGTATTAGTGGATTTTTAAACACTAGGGATCTCTATTCTAAGTCTCTGTTAGCACATGAATGAATAACTGATCAACAATCGATTTAGTCTGCCTTACAGAAACCTGGTTACAGCAGGATGATTATGTTAGTTTAAATGAATCAACAGTTATATAAATGTCAGAATCCTCGAACCCTCACAGGACAGAAGGGGGCGGTGTGGCAGCAATCTTCCACTCCAAGTTATTAATCGACCAAAGACCCAGACAGAGTCTGAATTCATTTGAAAGCCTGATGCTTCGCATTTCCACCCCAGCTGGAAATATCAAAAAACGTTTTTGTTTTGTTTTGTTGTTGATATCTATCGTCCACCTGGGCCTCAGTCAGAGATTTCTCAGACTTGGGTGATTTTACCATTCATGTAGATGCTAAAAATGACAGCCTCAACATTTAATCTGTTATTAACAGATTTAATCACACTCTAGATCTTGTTCTCAAATATGGCATAGAAACTGAACATTTAACAGTGTTTCCTGAAAACCCTTGTTTCTCTGATCATTTACTAATAGCATTTATTTACAGAAATGCAGTGGGGAATAGATTTCATCACAGTAGATGTCTTTCTGAAAGTACTGTTACGAAATTTACAGATATAATTTGTGCCAATACAGTGCAGAACAGCTACCTGAATGCTGTTATCAGTTATCACAGCCACAGAAACAGGAATTCAAACACCAACATGCAGACATGGAAGCAGAGCAACTACGGACAAAAGTTTGGGCCTGCCTCAGCAATGCAAAGCCCCCAGCATCCAACATCAGCATGGAGGAGAGGAAGGCACTCACATCACTTAACAATGACAACAACATTATCATCCTTCCAGCAGACAAGGGGCAGGTGCACAGTTTTGCTAAACCAGAAAGACTATCATGAGAAAATTTTGTCACTGCTTAGTGACAAAAATACTTATGAGCCCCTGAAACCAGACCCAGGAAGTGGCTACAGCAAGAGGGTAATAGACTGTCTGAAGCACTTAGAACAAGACAAGGCTACCAACCGGACCTCATACCACAGGCTGTACCCAGGGGAGTCTACACCAAGTCTGTATGGTTTACCGAAGATACAGAAACAGGGTTTAAGACCGATTGTCTGTATGATCAACTCGGTCACCCTATAACATCTCTAAGTTTCTGTCTTCAATCCTCAACGGCTGGTAGGCAGCTCTGAACACCACATCCAGAACACGTTGGATTTTGTTGAGAAAGTGAGAGATGTCATGATGGAGGCAGATGAAACCATGGTCTCGTACGATGTTACATCTGTCTTCACCATCCCCACAGACACAGCGGCCAGAGAAGCAGAAGAACATCACATCAAGAAGGCCCTGAGTAAGTGGTTATCCCACCTGGACTTTTGTCAACAAGAAAGCTCCATCCAATCCAGGAGAGAAGGACAACCGCTGCTTAAGTGAAAACCTGTAGTGATCCCATATGTGTCAGGAATATCAGAACAGCTGAGACGCATTTTCTCTAAACACCGCATCTCTGTGGCTTTTAAACACCAAAACATGCTGCGCCAAACGGGTCCACCCCAAGGATCGGGTCCCCCGACACAAACAGAGTATCATAGTGTACGCTGTTAAGTGCAGGAGGATTGCCAGGATTTATACATCGGGGAAACCAAACAACCTCTGGCTACAACACAGCAGAGCCACCTCGTCAGGCCAGGACTCTGCAGTCTATCTACACCTACAGGCCAGTGGACACTCTTTCAATGATGAGGATATAACATCCTGGACAGGGAGGAACGCTGGTTTGAGGGCGGAGTCAAGGAGGCCGTTTACGTGAAAAGGGAAAGACCATCTCTGAATGGAGGAGGGGCCTAAGGGTACATCTGTCACCATCTTCCAATGCTGTGATTGCAGCCATTCCCCAACTCTCTGTGAATGGTACTCATGGCCATTGATCAGTGGTTGTTGATCAATGGCCATGACATTGACATTTGACATGACATTTGCATATTAATTAATAATCAATGAACTGACCTCCCAGCCCATTGTTCATTCAGTGGTGCTGGTTTCAGTCATTGTACAAATGTCCTGTTTATAAGGTTGGAAACCTGCAGTCAGCTGAGACTGAAGACGTCACCTGATGAGTGATAAAACGTTCCTCCCACTAAAAACTTCTCTGTTAAAGATTTTTCTGAATTAACTTCAATAATTAGAATAATGGTAAGTCACTGAAACTTTCCCAACACAAAGTTTCAGCGTTCCTCTTCAATCCTTCTGACCACATGGTGGCCTTAATTTAGGAACAGACCATATTTGCACAAGTGGATAGAACTGCTGGGGGACACCCAAATCTCATGATTTAGGACTGCACTGACATCAGATTGAAATTCATGAGATAAGGTCACAATTTTTCAGTGGGAGTGTGAGTGGGAATAGGCGAGACCTACCGACCCTCAGTGGTACTGCATTTTAGGCACTTCTGTATTGGTAGATGAACCATTACAGACACATCAAAAGTTGTATTTTTAGCTCAATTTTTTGTCCATTTTTAGCTCAAGTAATGTTTCATTACTATTAATAATTTATATATCATACAACTTACACATAAATGCAACATGCAAATAGAAGCTTTGAAGCGAGATATAGCCCACTGTGTGATACGCAAACAGTTATAAATTAAAAAGAAATGTCCAGAGATGCACAACAGAATAAGCATCACAGGATTAACTGACTGGCCTAAAGTGAGAGAGATGAAAGCATACACAGTACAAAGACCTACATGATAAGCATTTTAAATATATAAAACCAATATAATCTGTGGTTGTGAAATTGTGTTGAAATGATGTAGGCAATATATTTTTGGAGGTGGTGCTATAGAGATATTTGTCAGAACAGAAAATCGTTGGCATGTTTGGTTCAGGGTTTGAGCTTCCTGAGCTAAACACATACACGTCATTTTAGCAAGTCACAATAAGTGCTTTAACTTGTGATGGAGCTTCTTATTATTATTATTATTAAGTCCAGGCACCAGTGTGTCGCCACAATACTTTATTTATAAAGCCTTGAAACATTTCAGCCAATGGGACTTGTGTGTTTTCTGGTGTGTTAGCAATTTAAAATGAAAGATTCAAATGTAAAACAACAAAAGATATCGACAAAGACACGGAGAAAGATATGAAGTGAGACGCAGTTGGAAGAAATTAACAAATTACAGAAAATCAGGATAAGAAGGAAAAGAAAGCAAACCAGAAACAACAGAAAACTATTAAATCACAAAAGTAACTCAAAGAGAAACTTATACTGACAAAGATGCAGATGGAGACAGAACAGAGGAAATAGACAAACAAAACCAACAAATATTACATGGCCCCGTCTTTTGCACCATTTCAGTCACAAATCAAACAATTTAGAGTTGTGTGGGAGCTGGAGTCTATCCCACCTGCGATCCCCTAGGCAGGTTCCCAGGCATAAGAGGACTAACTCAAAGACGTAGTCAACCATATATGCTCACATCCACTCCTATAGCCTAGTTAATAATTCAGTATTGTGGGCGTTTCCTACAGATTAAATAGGAAACAATATTGAGATTCTGGTGAAGGATATAGCTGATCCTCCCTTGGCTCATCCTCCTCACTGGGAAGGATGCCAATTAGACTACATCCAGTTAATGTCACCATCTGCTGTAGCCTGTAGAGATACTTCGATATAAAATCACTTCCAAATCTGCCTGAAAGACTTCATCAAAATCTTTTCTTCCAATAAGGGATTAAAAGCAGATTAGTGCCGGATTAAACCCAGAATTCATTACATTGACCATCTACTCCAGTTGCAGTTTAACAATAATTTTGTATCTGAAGGTTAAATCTCAGTTTTGCTCCCCGTCATGGCAGCAAAGCGACCACCCATTCCTCTCTTTCTCTCCCCCTAGTTTCCCTCTCTTCCCCTTCAGTCTGTATTGTTCTCTTTCAGCTGTGCTCTTTATCCAAGGTGACCCAGTTATTGTTGTGCATGTGCATTACTGTTGTCTGTTTAGATGTGATCTGCTGGACAGAGGGCAGGAGCAAGTTCAAACATCTTGCTATTCGTCACTAAGTAAATAACATAAGAACAATCATAGTTTTTTTTTTACAGCTCTGTAGCCAGGCTGACAAACAGTCAGAGCTCTGTTGAGCCAACCTTCCCTTTAACGTTAACTAATAATGACTTCATGAACTTCTTCACAAATAAAATTTAACAATTGGAGAAAAAAACATATTCATAACATCCCACAGATCTATATTATTACATATGGCTACTTTCAATATTTCAATAGATCATAATTTAGACTCTTTTTCTTCAGTTGATCTTTCTGAGATAACTTCAATAATTACTTCCTCCAAACCATCAACGTGTCTTTTAGACCCTATTCCTACAAAACTGCTCAAAGAAGTCCTGCCATTAATTAATGCTTCGATCTTAAATATGATCAACCTATCTCTAATAATCAGCTATGTACCACAGGCCTTCAAACTGGCTGTAGTTAAACCTTTACTCAAAAAGCATCTCTAGACCCAGCAGTCTTAGCTAATTATAGGCCAATCTCCAACCTTCCTTTATATCAAACATCCTTGAAAGAGTAGTTGTCAAACAGCTAACAGATCATCTGCAGAGGTTTATTTGAAGAGTTTCAGTCAGGTTTCAGAGCTCATCACAGAAACAGCTTTAGTGAAGGTTATAAATGATCTTCTTATGGCCTCTGACAGTGGACTCATCTCTGTGCTTGTCCTGCTAGACCTCAGTGCAGCGTTCGATACTGTCGACCATAATATCCTATTAGAGCGATTAGAACATGCTGTAGGTATTACAGGTACTGTGCTGCAGTGGTTTGTATCATATCTATCTAATAGACTCCAGTTTGTGCATGTAAATGGAGAGTCCTCTTCACACACTGAGGTTAATTATGGAGTTCCACAGGGTTCAGTGCTAGGACCAATTCTGTTTACATTATACATGCTTCCCTTAGGCAGCATCATTAGAAGACATACTATACATCAGAATCAGAATCAGAATACTTTATTGATCCCTTTACACTGCTATGCTGATGACACCCAGCTCTATCTGTCCATGAAGCCAGATAACACACACCAATGAGTTAAACTGCAGGAATGTCTTAAAGACATAAAGACCTGGATGGCCGCTAACTTTCTGCTTCTTAATTCAGATCAAACTGAGGTTATTGTACTCGGCCCTGAAAATCTTAGAAATATGGTATCTAAGCAGATTCTTCCTCTGGATGGCATTACCTTGGCCTCCAGTAACACTGTGAGGAACCTTGGAGTCATTTTTGACCAGGACATGTCCTTCAACACACATATTAAACAAATATGTCAGACTGCGTTCTTCCATTTGCGCAACAGCTCTAAAGTTAGAAATATCCTGTCTCAGAGTGACGCTGAAAAACTAGTTCATGCATTTATTACTTCCAGGCTGGACGACTGTAATTCATTATTATCAGGAAGTCCTAAAAACTCCCTGAAAAGCCTTCAGCTGATCCAAAATGCTGCAGCAAGAGTCCTGACAGGGACTAGAAAGAGAGAGCAGATTTCCCCTGTTTTGGCTTCCCTTCATTGGCTTCCTGTTAAATCCAGAATTGAATTCAAAATCCTGCTCCTCACATACAAGGTCTTAAATAATCAGGCCCCATCTTAACTTCAAGATGTCATAGCGAGCAAGCAAGTAATTTATTTATATAGCGCTTTTAGAATAAGTCCCAGCTGAACACAAAGTGCTGTACAGTTGACATCCCAGAAATGATACATTAAATAAGTTTAAAAGTAAAGTAAAAATAAAATAAAATAAAGATAAAAAAAGGATAATTAAAATGACATTTAAAATAATAAAATTAGCACAAATAGCAAAAACAATAAAAAAATAGTATAAAATGATAATTAGATTAAAACAATAAGCCAAAGAGTAAAAATGGGTTTTAAGACGTGTTTTAAAAGTGGACAGTGAGGGGCCTCTCTAATGTGCTGGGGAAGATTGTTCCACAGATTAGGAGCAGCAATAGAGAAGGCCCTATCCCCTCTGAGCTTTCTCTTGGACCAGGGTACCTCCAGGTACAAACGCCTTAAATGATAAAAACTGGACTTGACAGTAGCCCTAATTTGAGTGTCCAATTTAAAATCACTGTCCATCTTAAAACCCAGGTTAGAAACAACAGGTTTAAAATACTCTGCCAGGGGTCCCAAGCAGTGTTGGTCAAGTTACTTGAAAAAAGTAATCAGTAACTAATTACTGATTACTTCCCCCAAAAAGTAATCTCGTTACATTACTAATTACTTATTTTCAAAAGTAATTAATTACTTAGTTACTTAGTTACTTTTTAAAACCCTGAATAGGTAATAAAACAATAGATCTTTCAGCCCAATTCTACTTTTTCTGCATAATCCATCATATAAAATGTAATCAAATGGAAAAGTCTCTTTTTAAAACTTGTTTTATTAGTTTTAATCTTTTAACTTTATGCATCAAGCAAACATTTAATTATATGCAACATTCTCTGAGTTGAATAAATTAGTTTAACATTTAAACCTATTTTCTGCACATTCCAGCACATAAAATAAAATATTTTTTGTGTTTACACTCAGTCTTTCAAATAGATGCAAGTAAAACACAGCAGAAAATAAATAAAGTCACAGGCTCAGCAGTCCTGTCGCTCTATTTTCACCTGTAAAGCAGGAGTGGCGTAGGCGTAGGTTTCCCTGGTGCAGGTGTGCCGCAGCGGTCAGTGGAAGGATACGGCAGTTTCTCTGTGAGTTTCACATTATGTTGTTGCGCACTCGGTGCTTGTTGAGGGTTTTTTTTCGCTGTAAAAAAGTTTTCTTCCCACGCACGATGGACACTAATGTTTTTGTCACTTTTTATGGAATCAAACTCAAAGTAAGGTCAGTACTTCCACGCTTTAAGCGCTGCATGCTCATACTCTCTCCCGCACTCGATATATGATCCACTGTTGATCTGCACACAGCTGTTGTCACGAACGTCGCGCTCGCTTACGTCACTGTCATGAGACACTCTCGCAAAAAAATCACGGTTAAAACACAGCGTGCTTACGGGAAAGTAACAGTAATCTAATTGCAATAGTGATCCCTTACTTTCCTCGTTACTCAAAATAAGTAATCGGATTACAGTAACGCGTTACAAGTAACGCGTTATGCCCATCTCTGGTCCCAAGTCAATAGTGGAGGGTTCACAAGGTCCACTGGGACCAAACACAATCATCTCAGTTTTGCTTGAATTACATCTTAGAAAGTTTAGGGACATCCAAGATTGAATATCTTCTAGACATGCTAAAAGTGGCTTAATAGAGAAGGCATCTTTCTGCTTCAGAGGCAGATCAATCTGACAGTCGTCAGCATAGCAGTGGAAGGATATTCCATGCCTTTGAGGATAGTTCCCAGGGGCTGTAAATATAATGAAAAAAGCAGAGGCCCTAAAATTGAGCCCTGCGGGACCCCAGACTGAAAGGCGGCAGAGGAGGACTCATACCCTAAAAAGTTAACACTAAAAGTTCTGTCAGAAAGATAAGACCTAAACCAGGGGTCCCCAATCCCAGTCCACGAGGGCTGGTGTCCCTGCAGGTTTTAGATCTCACCCTGGGTCAACACACCTGAATCACATGATTAGTTCATTACCAGGCCTCTGGAGAACTTCAGGACATGTTGAGGAGGTCATTTATCCATTTAAATCAGCTGTGATGGATCAAGGACACATCTAAAACCTGCAGGGACACCGGCCCTCATGGACTGGGATTGGGGACCCCTGACCTAAACCATTTCAAAGCAGTACCACAAATGGAGATAGGCCTGTAGTTAGCCAACACAGTGTGGTCCAGGGCAGGTTTCTTAAGCAGGGGTTGTACTACTGCATGCTTAAAATTAGCAGGGACTACACCAGATATTAAACTGCTGTTTATAACAGTAAGAACAGCCTGGCCTATGCTAGGAAAAATCTCCTTAAAAAATTGTGGTGGGACAGGATCATTTGGGGAACCAGAGGGCCTCAGGTGGCCAACCACATCCTCTAAATAAGAAAGAGACACAGGCTCAAACTGGTTAAAAACAGCAGAGCAAGGGATCAAGACAGAGCGGTCAGACTCAGGAGAGCCCGCGTGGCTGCAACCTTCTCAATGAAAAACACATAAAATCATTAGTTTATGAGAGGCCTCCAAGCAGCCACTTTGTGGAGTATTTAAGACTTAAGTCAATAGAGTTAAATAATCAGAGATGGTTACTTGTAATGCGTTACTGTAATCTGATTACTTTTTTCAAGTAACGAGGAAAGTAAGGGATTACTATTGCAAAATCGGTAATTAGATTACCGTTACTTTCCCGTAGGAACGCTGCGTTACTGCGTTACTAAAACCGTGATTTTTTTGCGAGAATGTCTCATGACAGTGACGCAAGCGAGCGCGACGTTCGTGACAACAGCTGTGTGCAGATCAACAATGGATCATATATCGAGTGAAGAGAGAGTATGAGCGTGCAGCGTTTAAAGCGTGGAAGTACTGACCTTACTTTGAGTTTGATTCCATAAAATGTGACAAAAACATTAGTGTCCGCTGTGCGTGGGAAGAAAACTTCTTTTTACAGCGAAAAAAACCCCTAAACTTCCAACAAGCACCGAGTAGCTACGACGTAATGGGAAACTCACAGAGAAACTCGCGGATTCTTCCACTGACCGCGGCACACCTGCACCAGGGTAAACCTCCGCCTACGCCACTCCTGCTTTACAGGTGAAAATAGAGCAACAGGACCGCTGAGTCTTTGACTTTATTTATTTTCTGCTGTGTTTTACTTGCATCTATTTGAAAGACTGAGTGTAAACACAAAAAATATTTTATTTTATGTGCTGGAATGTGCAGAAAATAGGTTTAAATGTTAAACTAATTTCTTCCAGTCAGAGAATGTTGCATATAATTAAATGTTTGCTTGATGCATAAAATTAAAAGATTAAAACTAATAAAACAAGTTTTAAAAAGAGACTTTTCCATTTGATTACATTTTGTATGATGGATTATGTAGAAAAAGTAGAATTGGGCTGAAAGATCTATCGCTTTATCACCTACTCAGGTTGTAAATCGTGTTTTTAAAAAGTAACTAAGTAATTAATTACATTTGAAAATAAGTAATCAGTAAAGTAACGGATTACTTTCTTGGGGAAGTAATCAGTAATTAGTTACTGATTACTTTTTTCAAGTAACTTGACCAACACTGTAAATAACACACGTGGATTGTGACTGTTGGAGGAAATGATCTTAGAAAAATATTTTCTTTTAGCCTCTTTGACCGTATCCTGATAGAGGCGCCAGCAGTCCTTTAGGATTTGAAGAGACACCTGCAGTTTGTCCCTCTTCCATCTGCGTTCAGCTCTACGACACTCCCTCCTCACAGCCCGAGTGGCGTCGTTAAACCAAGGGTCCGTTTTAGCCTTGGGCTGCCTGGTTATTAATGGTGCCACAGAGTCCAGAATGGTTAGGCAAGAAGATTGAAACCAGGAGCTGAGGTCCTCTGTGTCCAAGGGAGTACGATCGGCAGGGATAGACAGCTGGTTAAAAGCAGTTGAGAACTGGGCAGCAGTGGAAGGGTTAATAATCTGACAGCGGCGAACAGGAGCGCTGGTTTGAACTGTAGTGCGCGAAAACACATCATCAAATAATACAGCCATATGGTCAGAGAAAGCAGTGTCAGTCACTTCCACGTTAGACACAGGTAGACTGTGTGACAAGACCAGGTCTAGTGTGTGTCCGTGTTCATGTGTGGGACCAGGTACGGGCTGGACCAGATTAAAAGAGTCAATGAGGCTTAAAAACTCCTTCACCAGAGGTTTGTCAGGACAGCAGACATGGATATTAAAATCTCCCACAATAAGAACATGATCATAGTTGGGCATAATCCCAGCTATAAATTCTGAAAAGTCATTTATGAAATTCTTATTGTATTTAGGGGGACGATAAATAACAGCAAAGAGCACAGAGTTAGAGCGACTGACTTCAAAACACGTGAGCTCAAAGCTGGAAGACGAGGGCTGTAAAAAACACTGTTTACCTCCTCCTCTCCCTGATGTCCTTGGTGTGTTAAAATAGGAACAATCCGCTGGTAAAAGTTTGGATAAAATACTGGACTCACCAGAGTTAAGCCAAGTCTCTGTGATACACATGAAGTCCAGGTTCCAGGAGGTGAATAACTCATTCAGAATAAAAGATTTGTTCACCAGCGATCTGGCGTTTACCAGCCCAATCCTGACAGGAGCCGGGGATGAGGTATGCACCATAGTACCATATCACCCCAACAGAGCACTTCAGTCTGAGAATGCTCTCTTCCCTATCGTTCCTATGATATTTAAAAGTAGTATGTGAGGCAGAGCCTTTGCTTTCAGGCACCTCTTCCGTGGAAAATTGAATTGAATTGAACTTACCTCAGCTCACCTCGTTCACGAACTTGCTCTCTAACAAACACAGACGATATAAGAGTGTTAAAAATGTTCCTGCTGTGGGATTTTATTTTAGCCATTACTTCTGATGGAATTGCAACATTGGGACAGAAAACTGCAACATCTATTTCAATTTGTTTTTTTCCTTTATTTTATTATTTTACTATAATTGTTAGTGTCACAATATATTTCTATAGCACAATTAAAAGCAACAAAGTTGACCAAAGTAATTTACAAGTTATTTAATGAACAAGAGAAAGACAATAAAATAAAACATGAGAAGAAGCAAATGCGATGTTGTGACATCATATCAAAAAAAGTTACAGTATTACATTAATTTATTCAAACATTATCTAACAACATTTTAAACTACTTATTAAACATTTATCAACCTCTATCACAAAACCAGTAAATAAAAGACGGCCATAGCCAGTGTGCCCTCACCCAAAGGTGTCCTGATATGAAGCCTAGCGCTGAGCGTTTATGCCAGCACCATTTTGGTGTTTGGAACTGGATGTGACAAATGAGGAGAGGATCTGGTTGTAACCCATGCTTACTGGCTAACACCTTGTGATTAACAACATGGAGCCAATGGGAGTGTCAGATTTAGCTGTGTGAAGTGTGGTGGCGGCTTACCCACCCAAAAGCATAATGCAGTATACAGAGGTGCTTACTGCCAAACTGACAAAAGTAACTCACAGTCCAAAAAGAGAAAACATCCAAAGGCCTTAAGGAATAACTGAAGAAAGCAATTCCTGGGGAAACTAGGGAGAGCACAGCTATGTGGGACAACTCAACAAAGGACAAATGGAAATTGAGAAAATGTATGCATAAGATAATGATGGGAGGGGGAACAGTTGGGAAACAGCTGCAGACACCAGACCAAATGAAATGAGGAAGTACAAGTCAGCACATGACACAGAGAGAAATGCTTACCAAAGTAAAATGTGAGAGACGGCAGAACAAGGTAAATAATGAATGACTTCACACAAAAGGAAAACAGAGATGGAAAAACAAGGGAAGCAATACACAGGGACTCAGGGAATAAAATACAACCAACCGAACAGAACCAGATGAGAAACCAAAAACTGAAAATGTAAATAAATATGGAAAAAACAAACAAACAGGAAACTCTGCACTCTTGCACACTCTGCAAGAGTCTGGGTCCAAGACCCAATTTAATTCAATTCAATTCACTTTTATTTATACAGCACCAAATGACAACAACAGTCGCCTCAAGGTGCTTTATATTGTAAGGTTGACCCTACAATAATACATATAGAGAAAAGCCCAACAATCATATGACCCCCTATGAGCAGCACTTTGGCAACAGTGGGAAGGAAAAACTGCCTTTTAACAGGAAGAAACCTCAGACAGAACCAGGCTCAGGGAGGGGCGGGGCCATCTGTTGTGATTGGTTAGGGAGAGAGAAGGAAGACAGGACAAAGACATGCTGTGGAAGAGAGACAGAGGTTAATAACAGATATGATTCAGTGCAGAGAGGTCTGTTAACACATAGACCCAGGGACCATGACAGAGAGTAGCCTAGTTTATCTTGCTTTCTAACTCTAATGACCATAAATGTGCAAATTAAAGTTGTTTTTGCATGACCTGAAACTACCTGTCCTCAAAGGCATAAGGAAAGTGTTTAATGATGTCACAGACCTGAATATAATATGTGGCAGTATTTATAGTTATAATGTAATTAACTACATAAAATTAAATAAATTAAGTAATTAGATAAAAATCCATTAAAACAGTAAATTATGAATTCGCAGTCTAAAGCAATTCAAATAACAGTTAACATATACAAACAAAGATTATGTCCGTGATGCTAACAGTAGATATTAACTGTACATCCCCCACAGGCCTAGCCTACTTGCTAAGATAGCTATCTTTTACAGTGTTGAAGCCTGGGGGGCGTGAACGGCGGATGCAGCGGGCGCAGATGGGGAGGGGGGTCGGAACCAGGCGTACAGTAAAAAGAGAGAGAGATGTGCAAGAGTCTGCCAATAAAAATCGATCTCTTCTGCTCTAATTCACACACTAGCTCAGGTCGATACAGCCTGCCTCTCTCTCCCCCGCTGCTCTCGTTCTCTCTATCTCTCTCCACCACATACACGTACGCTCGCGGCAGCCGCCAGCTTGTATGCGTCCCTCCTCGCGCCAGAGAGTGGCCGCCTGGCTGCTCGCGCTGCCGTTGGGGAGCGGTGGAGAGGAATGCGCGCGCCGCGGCCGACTGGAGATGATCTCGTTTTGGCTGCTGTGCTGGAAGCTGTTGGTAGGTAAATAAACCAATCAACAACATTGAATAATAAAGCCGAACAGCGTCTTCCTCGTGGGTTTGCAGCTGTGTGGATGCACACCGTGTAGCCTATGAACGCGGTGTATGCGCGAGGCTCTGGCTCAGCTTGGCTTCTGTATGCACGCTTATCTGTCACGATTTTGGTGCTTTGCCCAAGTTTAGAATATTGTCTTATATAACACTGCTGGCACAGCACTCATCTGACAGAACGCAGTAGAACCAGGAGGATAATTGTATTTTTCATTAGAATTTAACTACAACGAGCAGAACAGGAGAAAATGGAACGCTAGAACCGAGTGCAACAGCATCATGGCTCCATTTATAACTCATCTTTGGTAAAACACATGATGCCTAAAGCTGCTGTGTAATCCTCTCAAAACGCACACACACACACACACACACACACACACACACACACACACACACACACACACACACACACACACACACAGAGGTGTCTGATTAAGTAATCATCATAATGCTGTCTCCAGCTGCTGATGTGGGGGCAGAGACTGCAAGGGAATTCACTATACAGGGAATATAACTCCATGTTGCGGATTTAATATGTTTTAAACCTAAAGTTCAGCTGACAAAGGTCAGTGAGGTCTACCAATAATCCAAAAGTCTGCTGGTTCAAATCTAGATAGGCAGTGTCCAGGGGCATGGATTACAGCAGAGCGCCACTACACCACTAATGACCGTGCAGGCTGTCCTCAGAAACTGAAGAAGAAACAATGCTATTTTGAATGTGCGCAGGAGCACATGTACTGACTACATTTCTATGCTACGATCAGGACATGCTCAATAAATATGGCTTCAGTAGTGTATTAGAAATAGGGGTGGGCAATATAAACGATATACGATAGAAATGATATAAATTTGGCCAACGATAGAGATTTTGACTATACCGCTCTATCGCGATAGCACATGTTGATGATGTCATCAAGCTGCGCATGTTTTGGTCGAAAGCATCGCAGCGGCTACAACCATAATCATCTGCAAATTATTGCGGGCGACAGTCATAGCAAAGAGATGAAGCACTTTTGAAATATGGCAAAAACTGCGCTTCCTCCACTTCCGTAACATTGATTCATTAATGTTGGATTCTCTCGCAGCTGCTCTGTTCCCATGTTGTTGCAGTATATTAATAACTAACCTCGTATTGTGGATGAATAATCTCAGTTGTTCTCCTGACTGAAGTTTGGCCCGTGTACAGCATCCTGCTATGCGATTGCATTTGTCCCTGACCACCAGAATCCCTCACGTTAACTTTTATCGAGTGGAAAAAAAGTTGGCGTTCATCCTCCTGCTTCACTGTGCTAATGTTATGCTAACATAGCTGTGTCACTAGCAATCACGTAGCACAACATTATATACCAGCTAGCCAAACTTCAGTAACCCTACAAACGTCACTGCTGTTTAGTTTTCTGTCTTCATTTATGTTGGAAGTGGTAGCAGAGCTGTACGTTTGAAATAGCTTCAAAAATCTCAGTCAGAACATGCTATGAAATGTTTAGGTGGAAACTAGCGAGCTAACTTCCTGTTAACTTCTAACTCCGTTAAATTTAATAAATCTGTTTTCATGGATGCCTGGATGTTAAACGTAATTGTTACACCCGATAAAGCAGAAACGCTGATGATTTAATTAAAGATGAAAGAATTTAGACCGTTTTTAACTCTCAGTGTTCGTTTGACTTTGGGACCTGAAGCGGACGGAGTTTTGGACCCAGATTACTCCGTGAAGCTCCTCACTACGGCAGCCATAATGCTCTGACAATCCATCAAGCAGTGCTGCTTACCAAAGTTGTACTAAAACATTTTTAACAGATTTCTGCAGCCAAAATCGGTTCAACGTCAGTAAGCACAATCAGAATTCATACATAAGGTACACTCTCGATTTTTGAGAAAATTAAAGGATTTTTAGTGTGGAAAACACGCTATACAGAAGAAAAGAATATATCGTGATATATATCGTTACTGCACATGCTTCAAATTATATTGCGATATGAATTTTAGGCCATATCGCCCAGCCCTAATTAGAAACTATATTCATTTGACAGATTAAAGAAATCATTTTCAGTATCAGGAGGATCTGATGTTTTCATAAACCGTCACATCCTGCTGCTCAAGCTTCTGTGAGAGGCAAGCAGATGTTGACAGCTGCTAACCAACAGTTGTTGCACAGATGAAGTCTGAGCTACTGTGAAAGGTTATTCCCTGTATATACTTTGTGCAGCAAAACTCTGGACTGTCCTGCAGAAGGCTTTATTTGCAAAAATCCAGGGTCTTCAACCCACGCAGTCATAGTGCAGCATTGTTCATTGTTATATTTTCTGCATAGTCTGCTATTTATTAGAGTTTCTGTTTATCAGGTTTTCCATGATATTATGTCCGCTTAAACCCTTAGTCAAAGGAGCTTGCCAAGAAAAGCGTCTGGACTTCTTTAACTTAAAGAAGTCCAGACGCTTTTCTTGGCAAGCTCCTTTGACTACGATGACCTGGATGACTGAGAACCTTCACAGACACTTAAACCCTTAGTTTTCCTCAGTTCTTTGTTGTGTTGTTTGTCAGCCTGCGTGTTCCAGTTTGGATCATCATCTCTGCTTTATCTCAGCTCTCTGGAATCGCTGCCTCATATAAATAAATGTTTTCGTTTATGTAAATGTGCTTTAGAGTCTGCATCTTGGGTCCTGGATTCTCCATAACTATGACATTATTGTGTTTTGGTAAGCTGGTCAAAGTTCATGAGTATTGTGTCTCATGGCTAAGAGCACACCTGCAACAGAGCTGTAAAAAGGCTATAGTCACATTCTGCTAAAAGAGTTTTGCAGATCAGAATGATGACCTTGCAGGCCAGACATGAACTCTGAAAAACAAACCCATGAATATTGATTCAAACTGGCAGATGTTGTATCAGTCAGCGAGTTAAAGCAGGGTCACTGCAAAATTAATAATAGTTTCAGCGAGAAACAGGACGGACATATTTGATTTCTGTCATGAATGGATCCAACTTTGCTCACCAGTATGTCGGTGTGTGTGAGGGAGCAAGAATGAGGGTGACTGTTGATTTCCATATTTACATAACTGCACGTCATGAAATAAGCACCAGGGCAGGACAGATGATTATGTCACACGGCTAACACGATTCAGCTCAGTTCAATTTTATTTATACAGCCCCAAATCACAACAACACTCGCCTCAATGCAATAGTGTGCAAATGGAAGAACGCAGTCTTACATATTTGTTTAATATGTGCATTGAAAGACATGTCCTGGTCAAAAATGACTCCAAGGTTCCTCACAGCATTACTGGAGGCCAAGGTAATGCCATCCAGAGTAAGAATCTGCTTAGATACCATATTTCTAAGCTTTTCAGGGCCGAGTACAATAACCTCAGTTTGATCTGAATTAAGAAGCAGAAAGTTAGCGGCCATCCAGGTCTTTATGTCTTTAAGACATTCCTGCAGTTTAACTCATTGGTGTGTGTTATCTGGCTTCATGGACAGATAGAGCTGGGTGTCATCAGCATAGCAGTGTAAATGTATGCTATGGCTTCTAATGATGCTGCCTAAGGGAAGCATGTATAATGTAAACAGAATTGGTCCTAGCACTGAACCCTGTGGAACTCCATAATTAACCTCAGTGTGTGAAGAGGACTCTCCATTTACATGCACAAACTGGAGTCTATTAGATAGATATGATAGAAACCACTGCAGTGCAGTACCTGTAATACCTACAGCATGTTCTAATCGCTCTAATAGGATATTATGGTCGACAGTATCGAACGCTGCACTGAGGTCTAGCAGGACAAGCACAGAGATGAGTCCACTGTCAGAGGCCATAAGAAGATCATTTGTAACCTTCACTAAAGCTGTGAATAACACAGAGAGACAGACAACCATTCACAATCACATTCACACCTATGGGCAGTTTAGATTCACCAAATAAGCTGACCCTACAACTGTATGTCTTTGGACTGTGGGAGGAAGCCAGAGAGAACCCACACAAACACGGGCAGTACATGCAGATCCCACAGAGGAAGGTGAAGTGGCAGTACTAACCACCATGCCACTGCCAATGCAAATTCTAGATGTAAAATGTATACATGAATTTCATTAAATAGCGACTTCCAAAATTAATTAAATTCACTTCATCGATTCTCTTCTGCTTATTGTTATCAGGGTCACAGGGACTGAATAACAACAGTAGTCACTTCAAAGTGCTTTGTTAGATAAACACCCAACAATAATAATGTGGGTCAATATAACATCAATAATATTTCCATTATTTTACATTAATTATGTTCATATTACATCAATATTACAGCAGTACTAATGAACAAAGGGGAATAGAAAAGTTATCTTAGCATCATCTAACTTACATTTAGCAATAGTACAATATAAAGAGCTATATTATACTGAGGCAAGAATGCCACTTCTGCAAGTCAGTCACCTGTCAGGGATGATGCACAATTATTCACAGCATCCCAATGTACAGTTATGGACAGGTGAGTATATGAGCGTGTTGTATAAGGCCTTGGGCCTCTTGAGACAACTGCTGTGGTGATTTGGCGCATATAAATACAACTGAATTGAACTCCATTGAATTGATAAATGTATCCGCTTATTATTATTTTTATTATTATTAGTAGTATTAGTATTATTATTATTATTACTTACTTACTTACAATTATTATTAGTAATATTTAAAGTGCCTTAACAAAGGAATTTTCCAAATATGGGATAATGAAAATACCATCTTATCTTAGTAATCTTTCTTCTCATGCAGTAAACATTGGTTGATTTTCAATGAATGCTGTGTTTCCAGTCTATAACCAATAAGTTTCAGTGACCCGAACCGAACATTTGCTTCAGATATGAGATGTCAGAATCTAATCATAATCAACATCAAATGTTTAAAGGAATGGTGTTAAATCAAAAACATTCGTGCAGGTCAATAAAAACAGAAGCCAACTTTGTGATTTTGGTAAGTTTAGGGTTTGAAGTTGATCAGTGTACTGGCATGTGTAGCAATTGTTAAAATGGGAAATAATACAACAGCAGAAAACTGTAGTTACATTAATATTTTTTGGGATGCTGTTTTTTTCCTTTTTTTCCAGGTGGTGGTTGTGTACTATCTAATTGTACACAACCCCCAGATTAGATGTACTATCTAATCTAATTGATGTGTATCTAATCTTCTGTTATTATAAATATGGAGGTGTCAATTTTTAAGTTAAAGATTTAAACAAAAATGTTGCATTAAACGCTGAGGAATTGGATACATTTTTATACACAGTCCTAAAGTGCGGTTAAGTTCACTGAAATGTGAAACCTATTTCTTCATACATTAAGTAACTAAATGTCTGGAGATGATTCCACATGGGGTATTTGCTACGGCCAAGCCAACACATCAAACTCAGTGTTGTGTTCCTCAAACCATTCCTGAACCCTTTTTGCTTTGTGGCAGGACATCTTAACCTGCTGCCATCAGGTGGTACATCTTAATGTAACATGACCCAAGGTTTCCTAGCAGAACATTGCCCAAAGCGCCACACTGCCTCCTCCAGCTTGCTTTGTTCCCATTGTGTATCCAGGAGCCAGTGGTTCCCCAGGTAAATGACACACATATACCCAGCAATGTGATGTAAAAGAAAACGTGACCTATCTGGCCACCTTCTACCAACCCAAAAAAGTTGATTCTGTTCATCTGGACATAGAGTTTTCAGTACGAGAAATGTTTCGCCACTCATCCAAGTGACTTCTTCAGTCTCAGCTGACTGCAGGTTTCCCCGCCCTTATAAACAGGACATTTGCACAATGTATCTCTGATCAATGTTCATGAGTCCCAGTCACAGAGAGTTGGGGAATGGCTGCAATCACAGCATTGTAAGATGGTGACAGATGTACCCTTAGGCCCCCCCTCCATTCAGAGATGGTCTTTCCCTTTTCACGTAAACGGCCTCCTTGACTCCGCCCTCAAACCAGCGTTCCTCCCTGTCCAGGATGTTATATCCTCATCATTGAAAGAGTGTCCACTGGCCTGTAGGTGTGAACAGACTGCAGAGTCCTGACGAGGTGGCTCTGCTGTGTTGTAGCCAGAGGTTGTTTGGTTTCCCCGATGTATAAATCCTGGCAGTCCTCCTGCACTTAACAGCGTACACTATGTTACTCTGTTTGTGTCGGGGGACCCGATCCTTGGGGTGGACCCATTTTTGGCACAGAGTGTTTTGGGGTTTAAAAGCCACAGAGACGCGGTATTTAGAGAAAATGTGTCTCTGCTGTTCCAATATTCCTAACATGTACGGGATCACTACAGGTTTTCTCTTAGGCAGCGGTTGTCTTTCTCTCCTGGATCAGCTGAAGCTTTCTTTTGGAGCCTTCCCAGCTTTGACAAAAGTCCAGCTGGGGTAACCACATTTACTCAGGGCCTTCTTGATGTTCTTCTGCCTCCCTGGCTGCTGTGTCAGTGGGGATGGTGTTCGCTCTGTGTTGTAGCGTCCTGATGACACCCAGTTTATGCTCCAGTGGATGATGAGAGTCAAACCTTAAATACCGTAGGTTTACGGTACACATCAAGAACCAGCAACTTTTTGACAATTTGCGCTACAGTAGTGCATCTGTTGGCTCGGACTACCGTATTTTCACGACCATAAGACGCACTGTACTAAAAGGCGCAGTCTCAGTTATGTGTGCCATTACTGTATTTAACACACACATAAGGCGCACTGGATTATAGGGCGCATACAAGTACCGTATGCGTATTTAAAAATAAAGCGGGAGCAAACCTGAGTTCGGTACCTTACTCACATTTTTATTACCAGTAATCGTCATCATCAACAACACACAAGCATACAAGTGTGCGTATTTAAAAATAAAGCAGGAGCAAAACAAAGTTTGGTACTCACATTTTTATCATCAATCAAACCCATCGAAGTCCTCATCCTCTGTGTCTGAATTGAACAGCTGCGCTAAATCTCCATCAAACATGCCAGGTTCACTTTCTTCACTGTCAGAGTCACTTTCCGTGCCGTGCGGCTCCTCGGAAATGATGCCGGCTTTTGCGAAAGCTCGAACAACAGTGCCAGCAGACATGTTAGCCCAAGCATCTACAATCCATTCGCAAATTGTGGCATAACTCGCCCGGCGCTGCCTTCCACTCTTGGGGAAACTGGTCTCCATCGGTCATCCATCGCTCCCAGGCCGCTCGCAGCCTTACTTTGAACGGGCGGTTCACACCGATGTCCAGCGGTTGGAGTTCCTTTGTCAGGCCTCCCGGAATGACAGCAAGCTCACAGTTCATTTGCTTCACTTGTTTTTTCACATCGGCTGTGAGATGGGCACGCATAGAGTCACAGATTAAGAGCGATTGTGATGCGTGGAAAAAACCACCTGGTCTCCTTACATACGCCTCCCTCAGCCACTCTTTCATCATTTCCTCATCCATCCAGCCCTTTTCATTTGCCTTAATGATGATTCCTGGAAACTTCTCTTTAGGCAAAGTCTTTCGCTTAAAAATCACCATAGGAAAGGCAAGGCAAGGCAAGGCAAGTTTATTTGTATAGCACAATTCAACAACAAGGTGATTCAAAGTGCTTTACAGAGACATTAGAAACAAGAACAAATAAAAAGCATGATTTAAAATTGATTAAAACAAGCAAATAAACTAACTAACTAATTAACAAACAAACAAACAAAACAGTATATAAAATCAAAACAGATTAAATCAGAGCAGTAGATAAAATCAGTAGTTAAATGTAAGTTTTGAAATTTAAGCTTAAAGTGTGGATTTGGTGCTTTATTCAAATGCAGCTGAGAACAGGTGAGTCTTCAACCTGGATTTAAATAAACTGAGTGTTTCAGCTGATCTGAGGCTTTCTGGGAGTTTGTTCCAGATATAAGGAGCATAAAAGCTGAATGCAGCTTCTCCGTGTCTGGTTCTGACTCTGGGAACTGATAAAAGACCGGATCCAGATGACCTGAGGGATCTGGAAGGTTCATACTGGGTCAGGAGGTCACTGATGTATTTTGGTCCTAAACCATTCAGAGCTTTATAGACCAGCATCAGGACTTTAAAGTCTATCCTCTGACGGACAGGCAGCCAGTGTAAAGACCTCAGAGCTGGACTGATGTGGTCCACTTTTTTGGTCTTAGTGAGGACTCGAGCAGCAGAGTTCTGAATGAGCTGTAGTTGTCTGACTGATTTTTTAGGTAGACCTGTAAAGATGCTGTTACAGTAATCAAGCCTACTAAAGATGAATGCATGGACTAGTTTTTCCAGGTCCTGTTGAGACATCAGATCTTTTATCCTTGAAATATTCTTGAGGTGATAGTAAGCTGACTTTGTTATTGTCTTAATGTGTTTTTCTAAGTTTAGGTCTGCATCCATCACTACACCCAAATTTCTCGCCTGGTTTGTGGTTTTTAGATGTATAGATTGAAGTTCTCTGGTGACCTGTAATCGTTTTTCTTTGGCGCCAAAGACTATTACCTCAGTTTTGTTTTTGTTTAGCTGGAGAAAATTGTGGCACAACCAGTCATTGATTTCCTCAATGCATTTACCAAGAGCCTGTACAGGGCCTCGGTCTCCTGGTGACATTGTGATATATATTTGTGTGTCATCTGCATAGCTGTGATAGTTTATTTTGTTGTTGTTTATAATCTGTGCCAGTGGGAGCATGTAGATGTTAAACAGAAGGGGTCCCAAGATGGAACCTTGGGGAACTCCACATGTGATACTTGTCTGCTCAGATGTGAAGTTACCTATTGATACAAAGTATTTCCTGTTTTCTAAGTATGTTTTGAACCAGTTTAGTGCAGTTCCTGAAAGACCTGCCCAGTTCTCCAGTCGTTTGAGTAATATGTTGTGGTCAACTGTATCAAATGCTGCACTGAGATCCAGTAAAACTAGGACTGACATTTTTCCACTGTCTGTATTCAGACATATGTCATTAAACACTTTGGTCAGAGCGGTTTCAGTGCTGTGGTTCTGTCTAAAACCTGACTGGAAGGCATCGTAGCAGTTATTCTGTTTTAAGAAGTAACTGAGCTGTTGAGAAACTGCTTTTTCAATGATCTTACTTAAAAACGGGAGATTTGAGATCGGCCTGTAGTTGTTCATTTGTGTCTTGTCAAGATTGTCCTTTTTCAGTATAGGTTTGATTACAGCAGTTTTTAGTGATTCTGGAAACACACCTGATAATAAAGAAAAGTTGACGATCTGTAACAGGTCTGACTCTAAAGTCTTTGAGACCTTTTTGAAAAAACTTGTTGGCAGGACATCTAAACAGCAGGAGGAGGAGTTCAGTTGACCTAAGATGTCCTCCAGGTCTTTGCTGTTAATAGGTTGAAACTGTTTCATGGTGTTTAAACAGTTTTTCGGTGGACACAGTACATATCCTGGATCTGCTGTTGATGTACCAATTGCTTGTCTAATTTTTTGGATTTTGTCTGTGAAGAATTTGGCAAAGTCATTGCAGGCCATGGTTGAATGAAGTTCAGCTGCCGCTGGCACAGGAGGGTTTGTTAGCCTGTCAACTGTAGAAAATAAGACCCGAGCATTATGGCTGTTTTTAGTGATGATGTCAGAGAAGTAGGACCTCCTTGCATTCCTCAGTTGTAAATTATAATTGTGAAGTTTCTCTTTATAGATGTCATAATGAACCTGGAGGTTTGTTTTTCTCCATCTGCGCTCAGCTTTCCTACACTCTCTTTTTTCATTTTTCACCAGTGTGAAGTTTCTCCATGGAGACTTTTTCCTTCCAGAGATAACCTTCACCTTAATGGGAGCAATAGTGTCCATTACATTTAACATGTTAGCATTGAAGCTATTGACGAGCTCATTGACTGACCCTCTGGACAGGTCGGGTGTTAATGGGAAGACCTGGTTAAAAATTGCACTACTGTGTTCAGTTATACACCGTTTTGTGATCACTGTTGTTGATATATTTGTGTGGGCTGAGATTTTACTTTCAAAGAAAACACAGTAATGATCAGACAGGCCCACATCAGACACAGTAATGTTTGAAATGCTCAGGCCTTTGGAGATCAGTAGGTCAAGAGTGTGTCCTCTATTATGTGTGGCCTCTGTTACATGCTGAGTCAGCCCAAAGTTGCCCAGAGTGTTACTCAGGTCTTTAGTCCCTTTGTCCTGAGGGTTGTCCACATGAATGTTAAAATCCCCAGCAATAATTACACAGTCAAAATCAACACAGATCACAGACAGCAGTTCACTGAGGTCATTAAAAAAGTCTGTGCAGTATTTGGGAGGCCTGTAAACATTAAGAAACACAACTTTGGATGGGGCCTTCAGCTGTAAAGCCACATATTCAAAAGACTGAAAACTTCCAGGAGATAGCTGCTTACATTGAAATGATTCATTAAATAAGACAGCAACCCCTCCTCCTCTCCTGCTCGCCCTGACCTCACTGATAAAACTGTAGTTAGGAGGGGTCGTCTCGATGAGAACAGCTCCACTGTTACTTTGGTCCAACCAAGTTTCAGTTAAAAACATAAAATCAAGGCTGTGCTCATTGATTAAATCATTAATTAAAAATGTTTTCCCAGCTAGAGATCTAATGTTTAATAAAGCCAACTTAAGTGTTTTAGAGGTATTACTTGTCCCCTCGTGTTTGGGAGCAGTCTGTGGCACACAAGGTATGTTTACTATGTTTAAAGATCTTTTAGAGTGCATCTCTCTGTGTTTTGACCAGGCCACATGTCTCCTGTCACCTAAAAGTACAGAAATTTTAAAACCTTCTAGTAAACAGGGTCCCAGCTTCTCCTGGGAAAAGTCACCACTGCCATAATCCTCACAGCCCCGACCCTTCACACATCACGCATCAGACTGCGGAGACAGGGCATGAAGAGGAACTAAGGGGGGCGAGGCTGGGCAATGTGACTTCGATTGCTCTGTTGAGGGTGGGGCTCGATGGCGAACCTTTGGCCGCTCTGGTGGGGGGTTTATGGGGGACAAAAAGGGATTGGGACGGGGGGTAGATCTGAGCCCAGCATTGACCCGCTCCATCATCTCCTCAGTGAATTTCAGGTGTGGGGAGGAGGGAGAAAGGGAGGGGGAGGAGGGTGATGGCCTGTCAGGGGTTTGGGGGACTGGGGAAGGTCGTGGTCCCTTGTCCTGGTCGTTGGTGTTGTTGAGAGAGTTGGAGGCAAATAGGGACCCCTCTTCTTGCCTTAGATGTCTCTCCTTTCTGAGGCTCTTCCTCAGATGCCATGGATGTCTCTCCTTTCTGAGGCTCTTCCCGGGTGGGGGCAGATGGAGCTCCTCCTCAAGGTTTCTGCTGGGCCTTGTCTGTTCTTGGAGTACTGTTTGTTCCTCTTTATGAGATAACTCCTCGTTTATCTCAGCCTTGGCACCAAGCACGGATGGATGACGTATGGAATAAAACAAGTTGGAGGTGAACAGTTTCACCCCTGACTTGTTAAAATTAAATCCATTTGCTTTGAACAGATGCTTGCGTTCCCAAAAAATATTAAAGTTGTCGATAAAGTGCACTGAGTGGTCAGCACATGCTGATATAAGCCATTTATTCAGTGTAAACAACCTGCTGAATCTCTCGTCTCCTCCTCTGACCGGCGGTACAGGTCCACTGATGAATACAGCTGCATTCAGAGAGTTTACAGTATTTAATAATCCAGTAAAGTCCCGTTTCAGAACCTCCGACTGTTGTTTGGACACATCGTTTGACCCTGTATGCAGAACAATGTTTGTCACAGTTGGATGTTCATCTGCAATTTGAAGAATTCTCTCCTTCAGGTTGTTGACCATATCGTTAGGAAAGCAGAGGACTTTAGTGTTCTTACCGCACATCCTTTGTACATCCTTTACAGCAGAGTCACCCACAATCAGAGTTTCAGGCCTAGCCTTTAGCTTTCCCTGTGGCCTTTCACTTTTCAACAGATTTTCAGACCTTATTTCGCTGCTTTTAGATGGATGGTTGTCCGATATAGATCCAGGGTCCTTTGATAGTGGAGCAAATCTGTTCTGCAGTTTCACATTCAGTTGTTTTGGAGGTTTGTTGTTAACCTTCCTATTCACGGTTGTCCAGTCCTGTTTCCTCCCGTATACAGGGGTAGAAGAGCTTCTCTGTCTCGTAGGAAGTGAAGGCCAGTCGGTTTCAGAGATTTCAGCTCGCTGTGCCCTGCCTGTGATACGTCCTCCCCCTTCCAGGAGACATGATTTATGTCTTGGTTTTGCACCAAGACAGTCTAAGGGGGGATTATCACTTGAGGATTTATAATAATGCACAGAGTCTACTTTCTTGGTCATGTTATCTGTGCTCCTTAGCTGTGTACTAGCTTGCTCATCGCCATTGTTTTGAATCAAAGGCAAGGTTGTTTCATTTCCACACAGTCCATTTACCTCCACGTTTACTTCTAAGCGATGAATTTTTGTCTCCAGTACTGCAATCTTCTGCAGGAGGCTGTGGTAGTCATCTGTGGAGAGGGAAGGCATCTTGTTGCTAGTTAGCCTAGCGGTTAGCACCTTTCCAGGCTATTGAGGCTGCTCGGTGCCCAGACGCTGTAATCAGGCTTCAGCTGTGTCTAGGCCACAGACACACGGAGCGCTGAGGACAAGGTAACCATAAAATGTTGCTGTTTCTGTTAAGAACACTCTAGTCCTAATGATCTACAAGTGTCCAGAAGTTATTGCAGGTAAGCTCACACGGAAAAAAGGGACAAAATCAGCATAAAAATCAATAAAAATCAATATAAGAAGCAAAGCATTCAAGAGCAAAGAGATGAAGCGTCCACACTCACAAAGGGGAGGAGCTGCGGTTTTTCGGCAGCTCCTCCCCTTGCGGCAGTTTCTGTCCATTAGCATGGCAGCCAAGCACAACAGTAAAAGAAGACTTTTCGTGCCCCGTTGTGCGTATCGCTACCGTGCTTGTCCCCTTCTTCTCTACAGTGTGACTCACCGGGATGTCAAAAGTGAGCGGCACCTCGTCCATGTTTGTGATGTGGCTGGGCTGGATGTGTTTGGCGGCGATGTGTTTGCTGCAGTAGGAGCGGAAGATGGCCAGCTTTTCCTTATAATCCGCTGGAAGTTGCTGCGCTACCGTAGTCCTGGTCCGGATGGAAAAATGGCACCGTTTCATAAAACGAAAGCACCAAGATGGACCTCCTTGGAAATGTTCAATGTTCATCTCTTCAGCTAGTGAAACTTCTTTGAGCCGAATGGTGACCGTCGAAACGCTTCTCCCGCTCGTTCTTTGCTCGATGATCCACCGCTCGAGTCTTTCCTCCAACTCGGGCCACCTCGCCTTATGTCCGCGGAAACTCAGCTGCGTTTTCTTGACCTGCCGGAGCTTGTTTTCTAGCTTCCTCCATTTGCGAACCATCGATTCGTTAATCTTAAATTCTCTCGCCGCTGCTCGATTTCCATGTTCCTCCGCATAGCTGATGGCCTTCAGTTTAAACTGTGTTTCATAAGCGTGTCTCTTTGCCATTTTCTTTTCTTTTTTTTTTGCTTGTCCCGTTTGGCTCTTTTGCCATCAGAATCGTTGTCTAAAGGCAAAGAAAGATGCCCAACGGATTTACTTTACCAAATTGACCATCCCAGCCCTGCCGTAATGGTCCATTTGATTCACCTTTTATTGTTTATTTTATTTTCACTTACTGAATACGGGACAGACTTGACTGGGGGAAAGAAGGGGAGAAAGAAAGAGGGAAGGAGAAACAGCTGAGAAGAGGGACGGGGAGAAGGACAAAAAACAAAAACCAACAGAAGGTTCAAGGTTCAAGGTTCTGTATTTGTCACATGCATAGTTATACAAGTATAACACACAGTGAAATGTAGCCTGACACGCTCCTCGACATATGCAAAAATTGGGGGGGGGGGGGGGGGGTGTAGAGGAAGAACATTATATATATATATATATATATACATACATACAGTATATACACTGGGTGAATGTGCAGTAGTAGCAGCAAGCAGGTGAATTCTGTACATTAATATGAATAGACATCTGACTATTTTACAGGATAGACAATGTAAACATATTTAAAATTAAAGGAATTGAAATGTACATTGTGCCTTGGTTTAGTGTCTGGAAGAGTCCTGTCTCAGTCAATTATAGATGATGTGAGAGGGCGGGTGTGTGTGTTTAGGGCACGGATGGCTTGGGGATAGAAGCTCCTCTTGAGTCTCTCTGTCCTTGCCCGGAAGATGCGGAACCTTCTACCAGATTGCAGAAGTTGGAACAGTTTGTTGCCAGGATGGGACGGGTCCTTCAGTATCTGCGCTGCTCTAGTCCGGCATCTCCTGGTGTAGGTGTCCTGAAGCGCGGGGAGAGCAATCCTGCAGCAGCGTTCTGCTGTACGGATCACTCTCTGGGGAGCTTTTTGGTCCTTCATACAGCTGTTCCCAAACCACGATGTCATGTTCTGTGTGAGGATGCTCTCCACAGCGCCTGTATAGAAAATCCTGAGGATCTTTGGAGAGACCCTGAACTTCCTCAGTTGTCGTAGGTGATACAGGCGCTGCCTAGCCTTTTTGGTCTGGACCTGAATGTGGGCAGCCCATGTCAGGTCTGAGGAGATGTGGACACCAAGATACTTGAAGGACTGCACCCTCTCCACTGGAGCTCCATTGATGATAATGGGCTTGTAGTCTCTGTGCTGACCCCTTCTGAAGTCCACCACCAGCTCCTTGGTCTTGCTGACGTTCAGCTGGAGGTGGTTGTCCTGGCACCACGATGCCAGATTCTTCACTTCATCCATGTAGGCCGCCTCATCGTTGTTGGAGATGGCACCCAACACCACTGTGTCGTCAGCAAACTTCACAATGGTGTTGGAGCCATGGGTGGCCACACAGTCTGAAGTGTAGAGGGAGTAGAGCAGTGGCGAGAGGACACATCCCTGAGGTGCTCCTGTGTTGATGGTGATGCTGTTGGAGAAGCACCTGCCCACCCTCACCACCTGAGTTCTGCCAGTGAGGAAGTCCAACACCCATGCACACAGACGGCTGTTAAGTCCCAGATCCCTCAGCTTTGTGAACAGTCTGCAGGGCACTATTGTGTTAAACGCTGAACTGTAATCAGCAAACAGCATTCGCACATAGTTACCCTGTTTCTTGTCCACGTGGCTGAGAGTGGTGTGTAGGACGTGGGCGATGGCATCATCTGTGGATCTGTTGGATCTGTAGGCGAACTGCAGCGGATCTGTGGTGTCTGGGATGGAGGAGGAGATGATGTTCTTCAGCAGCCTCTCAAACACCTTCATTACTACCGAGGTCAGTGCAACTGGCCGGTAATCGTTCAGGGATGAGGGTTTGCTGTTCTTGGGCACAGGGATGATGGTGGATCTTTTGAAGCATGTGGGGACCACAGACTTCGCCAGGGACTCATTGAAGATGTAAGTGAACACACCTGCTAGCTGGTCAGCACAGCAGCGCAGCAGACGGCCGGTGATGCCGTCTGGCCCTGCCGCTTTCCTTGTGTTCACTCTCCTCAGTGCCGCTCGGACGTCATGCTCCGCGATGCTGGTCACCGGTCTCTCGCTGATGACGTCACTGTCCTCGGTAGTCAGGCGGTAGATAGCATTAGCCGCCTGGCTAACCTCGAAACGGGCGTAGAACCGATTCAGCTCGTTGGTGAATGCAGAGTCGGCGTTGATCGGCGCAGTGTCCCTGGCTTTGTAGTCCGTAATGGTGCGTAGTCCGTGCCACATACTCCGTGTGTCGCCCTGGTGGAAGCGGGACTCCACACGTTCCCGGTACTGGCGTTTGGCATCTCTCACCGCGCGCCGCACGCTGTATGAGGCCGCTTTGTAGGCGCTCATATCGCCAGTGGCGAGACCCGCGTTGTAGGAGGCGGGTGAGCAGAAAAAAAAAAAGAAAGAAATAAAAAATGCATATATCAATCACCTGGATCACCTGCTGAGAAAGAAAAAAGAAAACAAGCAGAAGAGAACAAGAGTAATAGAATAAACAGCATCACAATGATATATGGGAATATGACAGTAAATACTAAATATTAAACATTATTGTGCAGCACATAATATCAACAGAACACAGTGTGCTTTGAGGTAGGAGCCAAAAAGGGTGTAGTTTGTGGGTGTGATCACCCGTGTGTACACCTGTGAGCATGGACGCGCTTGTTTTTAAAAGGTTCCTTCATGTAATGATCTGCTAGAGGGTGTGGGGGGGGGGGGGGGGCCACAGCCCCGTCCTCCAGGGCATGAAGCAGGTATGGAGGAGATCAAAACTCCAGACATCCAGAGGCCCCCAGAACACAAGAGACCAAGGAAGACCAACAGAGGGGCAGCCGCGCCACTGTCCCAGAAAGAGCTGAGGAGAGTCCCAGATGAGGGCTCACTCAGCAGCCGCGGAGCAGAAGCCAGGGGGAGTTGCAGTGACGCGCCTGTGAGCTCCGCCGGCAGCCAGCCGTGCCTGAGTGACCGAGCCCCAGGCCGAGAGGCCGGGGGCACCCCACCTCCGAAGTGGCCCGAGCGAGCCCCAGGCTCCAGGCCCCGATAAGCGGCCGCCAAGGAGTGAGCCGGTGTGTACCTGGACGCCCATCCCCGGACACAAAGAACCACCAACGCACCGATGTCTGAGGGAGTCCGCCACTGGCAGGGGAAGTGGTGGTAGGGGGAGATAGGCCTCCAAACCTTGGAGGGCCTGAGATGTCCCCAGAGAGGTGGCGCCTGACACCCAACCTGACATATAGACACAGAAATACAGGCACACACATATACAAACATCCATTCCCACCCTCATGCTCTCATATGCACTTACTCCACACTCAACCAACGTGGAGACAAACATAAAGAGACGCTGTACACACGATCACACTCCCCAAGCGTACTCTACAAACCGGGACTAGGTACCCTTTGCCATTTTCAGGGTTGTTAAAACAACGATGTTCCACATAATGCACATACCTGTCCTTTTATACAGGTATGTGCGATTGTCCGGTATATACGATCAACGCCCACACTTCACCCTTTAGCGTTCTCATGGTGTTCTCTACTACGTCCTCCTTACAACACACAGGGCGCACTGCGCTATAGGGAGCGCCGTACTTTTTGAAGAAAATCCAAGACTTTTAAGTGCGCCTTATGGTCGTGAAAATACGGTACACGGCCCAGCCTTCCCTCTCCTTGTGCATCAGTGAGTCTTGGTTACCCATGACCCTGTCACTGGTTCACCACTATTCTTCTTTGGAACACTTTTGATAGATACTGAACACTGCAGACCTGGAACATGAAAGCTGTAGTGTTAGAGATGCTCTGACCCAGTCATCTAGCCATCACACTTGCTCAAAGCTTTACACATACTCATATTTGCTGATTTAAAAAATCAGCTTTGAGGACAAAATGCAAAAGCAAACACAAAAACCAAAGCACAAGCACAAAGAGACTTAGCAAAATCAACACAGGGATTTTATTTTAGAAACATGAACGGGTAGAAATCAAGGCTGAAACCTGACTGCTCATTACTGCCTTGGTTACCTGTTGAAGTTCAGGGTCTTTCTGTTAGGCTGGGGTTGACTTTCACTCAGCTTTAACATCGCTCTGGGTGCTGGTGCACAGACATGCTTAACTGGGACCAGTGGATTTTCTATCCCTTTCTGGTGAGGTCATGAACGCATCCACACACTTTCCCAACAGGTTATTAAACCCGAGCCAATCTGTCACCACAATTAAGGGATGCATCCAGTGTGAGCTAACCGCAGCCTATGGGATATTTGTCCCCATTAGGGGTGGGCGATATAAACGATATACAATAGAAATGATATAAATTTGGCCAACGATAGAGATTTTGACTATACCGCTCTATCGCGATAGCGCATGTTGATGATGTCATCAAGCTGCGCCTGTTTTGGTCGAAAGCATCGCAGTGTCTACAACCATTATCATCTGCAAATTATGGCGGGCGACAGTCATAGCAAAGAGATGAAGCACTTTTGAAATATGGGGAAAGCCAAAAACTGCGCTTCCTCCACTTCCGTAACATTGATTCTGTTAGGATGCCAGGGTTTTTGAGTTTATTATATTATTTATAATTTCTAGTCTTTGGGTTTTTGTTAGAGTCATGTCTTATGGTTTGTCTCTGTGTAATCCTTAGTTGCTGTCTCCCCTGTCCGCTATATCCCCGTGTCCAGTCAGTGTCTGTGTCTGCCCTGGTCCCACGTCTCTGTTCCCTCTGTTGTAGTGCCTGCATGTGAGTCTGTCTTTGTTCAGTCTGTGTTATGTGTTTCCTGTTTTACTTTGAAGGTCTCTGTCTTATCTCAGTGTGTTCGGTTTACGCTTCCTGGTCTCGTCAGTTCTGATTTGCCCCAGCTGTGTTTCCCTCCAGTTGTCCATTCCCTGATTGCTCCCTCTATGTATTTAAGCCCTGTGTTTCAGGTTGTCATTGTTGGGATCTACTGTTTATCTAGCTGTGTGTTCTGTCAGTCTTCCGGTGTAAGTTTATTTTGATATTTCCAGTTATGTTAAATTTGAGTTTAACATTAAAGCTGTTTTGAGTTCAAGTTTTGCCTCCGAGTGTCTGCACCTTGGGTCCTATTCCTGTCTGCACGCAGCCGTTCCATAACATTGATTCATTAATGTTGAATTCTCTCGCAGCTGCTCTGTTCCCATGTTGTTGCAGTACATTAATAACTAACCTCGTATTGTGGATGAATAATCTCAGTTGTTGTCCTGACTGAAGTTTGGCCCGTGTACAGCATCCTGCTATGCGACTGCATTTGTCCCTGACCACCAGAATCCCTCACGTTAACTTTTATCGAGTGGAAAAAAAAGTTGGCGTTCATCCTCCTGCTTCACTGTGCTAATGTTATGCTAACATAGCTGTGTCGCTAGCAATCACGTAGCACAACATTATATACCAGCTAGCCAAACTTCAGTAACCCTACAAACGTCACTGCTGTTTAGTTTCATTTATGTTGGAAGTGGTAGCAGAGCTGTACGTTTGAAATAGCTTCAAAAATCTCAGTCAGAACATGGTATGAAATGTTTAGGTGGAAACTAGCGAGCTAACTTCCTGCTAACTTCTAACTCCGTTAAATTTAATAAATCTGTTTTCATGGATGCCTGGATGTTAAACTTAATTGTTACACCTGGTAAAGCAGAAACGCTGATGATTTAATTAAAGATGAAAGAATTTAGACCGTTTTTAACTCTCAGTGTTCGTTTGACTTTTGGACCTGAAGCGGACGGAGTTTTGGACCCAGATTACTCCGTGAAGCTCCTCACTACGGCAGCCGTAATGCTCTGACAATCCATCAAGCAGTGCTGCTTACCAAAGTTGTACTAAAACATTTTTTAACAGATTTCTGCAGCCAAAATCGGTTCGAGGTCAGTAAGAACAACCAGAATTCATACATAAGGTACACTTTCGAGTTTTGAGAAAATTAAAGGATTTTAAGTCCTTATAGTGTGGAAAAATACGTTATACAGAAGAAAAGAATATATCGTGATATATATCGTTACCGCACATGCTTCAAATTATATCGCGATATGGATTTTAGGCCATATCGCCCAGCCCTAGTCCCCATGCACTTACCTAACATCCACCCACTCGCTCTCCAACAATGCCACACAAGGGTATGTGCGAGCCAGGGTCCACCATAGCCTGTCCTCCAACAGCTGGTGCTGGTGCACTGCTGCCTGCTCCATGCACATGACGGACTGGGTACAAGAATGCCTGGGTTTCAGCATCACTTGTAAAGTGAGGACCCTGTATCCACAGCGTTGGAGATCATTGGAGGCTTTATTTCCAATCATGCTTTTCTAATTACAGTGCTGTCGGGATGCTTCAGCTTCTTCCCTCAGCCTGAGCTGCCGGCTCATGTGTTCTGGTCAGCCTCCTTCACACCACACCCTTAACCCACTACTCCACCTCAGCTATGAACATAACCAACAATTGAAATTCAAAATACTGAGTCGCCACTTTACCTCTTGCTTTTACCTCCTTACGCAGATGCAGGGTATATCCTGGACAGGTCCACCACAGCAGATGCACACTCTCAAATCCACACCTGTGGAAAATTTAGTATAAACAGTCCCTAGCATTTATGTCTTTGGGCTGTGGGATAAAACTGGAGTTTCTGGACAGAATCCATGCAAGCCCACAGATGAACTGTTAGCTAAAATCAATGGACAGCTGTTATACTTGGAAAGCTTAAAGTAGGGGAAGAATTGCAGAATAAGGCTACAACAGTTACAGGCTAACTGCCAGCATAGTTAAAACCCATGCATAATATTACGAAAGCTGGAAGTGCAGGGTTAATAGTTAAAGTGTAAACAAAATGATTTGTGAGCTGGGATGGTTGGCCTTGGTAGATGCACGCAACCTTTTCCATGAATTTGATTAAAAATGCCATGGATAGAACAACGTGTCTAAATAAAGCAGTGAGAGCTCAGGATGAAAAGTAATTTTGTTCCCCTATGAATCAAAATGTAAGTAAATGTTTCCGCCTATGCGCATTCACTCAGTTTGTACTACGGCTTAATGTTAATTGATGCAGAGAGACGTTAATCATCTGTTATGCAGCATACTGGAAATGACATCTCTTCAAAGTAAATGCCTTCAGAGACTCATCACATCAGAATTAATTGAGGTTGTTGAGTAAAACTAAAGCCCCTTTCACTCATGGACTTTATGCCGTCTGGAATCATTTCCAGTGCTGGAAATGCAGAAGAGGACAAGAAACAGGTCATCTTCATAAGTGTTTGTGATAAATCCTGTTGGGTAGAACTTTTAGAAACCAGAGAGGTGCTGCATGAAAAAAGCATTACTCCACCGAGAAATTCTGATGACTTTACTGCCACAAACTTGTTACAAACTATAGCTGCATTGGCACTGATCCAGTGTTGTAGTTGACACATTGGTGCAGGTATGCATGTCATGGGCCATTGATGCAGAGGACTCTGTCTTCATATGTTTTAGTTTATATTTGCTCGGTGTCATTTTAGTTCCTACGTTTGCTGTTTATGAATGTTATACCATAAATGTGCTGTTATGCAACTAAAGAAGTTTTTGTATGAAGTCACTTTATTCACGCAACCAAGGAGAAGTGATGGGCTATAATATGTGATCTCTCTTCACACAGTGGGACTGAACTGAAAAGGAACTGACTTTAGCAGCTTGCCTGCCTCTGCAGCTATACTTAGTGTTACCATAGCAACACCTCCCATCTGTCACCAGCACATGCTTTTAACGACAGACCATAATAATATGCAAACCCACTCACAGCCAACGCAGTGCCACCATGGTAATGAGAGGATGGCTTGAGTTTATCTCATCAAACATATGAGGCCATGTGCAGTACTGTACCTTGATGTACTCATGAGTATGTGGATGGTTATATATTCAAATATATTCAGTAATTGTTGAGTAATTGTATATTTGCATATGCCTTATTATAGTGTAAGTTTAACAGTGTAGCTCAGTGTGTGTTGAATTAACCAAGTGTTTCTACTTTAATCTTAGCTCTGTGTTTGGTCTCCACCTACTCGTGTGCATACCTGTGCAGCTGCTAAAGATTTACCAGTTTTAACTTCTAATTTACTAAACCATGTAGGGTGATAAATTCAAACAGGCGATAAGATGCTTTAGCCTACCCACAGTTGTTACCCATCTGCAAACCACTTTGCAGACCACCTCCATCCAAGGTTCTCATGATGTTTCTGATCTATAATCTCTGATTAGCACTGATCCTTCATGTATTATGTAACAGACCTGTAACACCAAATACAGGTTACTGTAGAAGCAGACTTTAACTAGAGTGATTGTCAAATTCTAAATTGGAGATAAAGTATCAGAATTTCAGGAGCAGGACCACACCTCCAAATATGCTCCTTCCAGTTCTCATCTATGTATGTTCCCCCAGTTCTACAAGCTGTTCATTCTCATTTACGTGCCCCACCTTCCCTGCCTTGTTAAATTCTTTAGCTTCTTCAATTCTATTTAGTACATGGGGACCTGCCAGGCCCGGTCAGGGTCTTCCCCAAACCGCAGCTCAATTCTTGTCCAAGCCATTCACCTTTACCTACTAAAACGCTATCAAACCTCAAATGAGGACGTGGGCCCAGTGAGGGGAAACACATATTTGAGATACCAAGTTAAAACTGTGACTTTTCTCATAGAGAGTTACTCCCTGCTGTGTTTTCAGTGTTATTAACTGAGTAACTGTGATGTAGATTAAACCATTGCTAAGCTGACACGAAATTAAATGAAATTTATAATGTTAACAGCCTCCAATCAGAAGCAGCCTGTCCACCTCCAGTAACCCCCGCCCTTGCTTAAGTATTTCCTGTATATGCATCAGTAAGAAGAGCTGTTTTTCACTATCAGAACTGGTTAAAATGGCCTGTATTTATATAGCGCTTTACTAGTCCCTAAGGACCCCAAAGCGCTTTACATATCCAGTCATCCACCCATTCACACACACATTCACACACTGGTGATGGCAGCTACATGTAGCCACAGCCACCCTGGGGCGCACTGACAGAGGCGAGGCTGCCGGACACTGGCGCCACCAGGCCCTCTGACCAGTTAGTGCACCAGGTATGCTTTCTTTTCCTTTAGAACCTCGTACTGCTAAGCACAGCAGTGACAGGAGCACTTTCATCCATGATTCACACCAACGTCTGCTTTGTGAGATTCTGCAGGAAAGCAGTCCTGTAGTTCAGATAGCCCTCTTTGACTCTGTCATCCTCCTCTGGGTGTCACTGTGTGACATCCATGTGTATCCATCTACCTATTAGCCTGAACTCTCGCAGGCTTCCTTTATGCATGTTGGTCACTGCCGCTCATTGGAAAGAATGCAAACCCATAAGCCGTCATTGTTATCATAATTATGAGATTTTAGTAGATTGGACTTTTGAATTGACTTCATGTTTTTAATCCAAGTATGTTTTTTTTTTAATTTCCGCTCCATTATAACCACAAAATGAATTACAACTACACGTATGTTTCCTCAGAGAGCTACGACTGGGCTAAGGAGGACAACACCTGAGCTAACAGACGCTAACCACGACAACGCTAGCTCCAGCAGCAATAACCCCGTCTGCCCTCCCTCTCCCCCACCGCTAGTCAGTGCAGTTACCATGGAGATGAGCTCATCAGCACCGCTAAGAGACATAGAAAGAGAGAGCCTTTTTAGCTGCCACAACCAGGAAGAGGACCAACTGTGTCTTCCTGGGGTCCATAGGGTGGAAGACGAGGCTGTAGGAGGAGAAAATAGGAAAGGAGATGAGTGTGACTATCTCATTTTTGAGATGGGAGATGAGAAAGGAAGAGACCTCAGTGAAAGTGAAGGAGGAGAGGATGAAGGGAGAGGGGAAATAGAGGGAGAAGATGGAAACGAAAGAGAAACAGAGAGTGATAGCTGGGAAAGAAGAGAGACAGAGGGAGATGATGAAAGCAGAGAGAATACAGAGGGTGGGGAGGTGGGGGGTGGAGAAGAGGGAGAAGACCCAGGAACAAAAGAAGAGGATAGCTGGATCAGAGGAATAGAGGAAGAGGCAAAAGAAGATGTCCTTTCAGATCTCCTCTTCCCCTCAGACAGTCTGCTGTGTCCTTCACCATCTGAGCCACTAGGCACCACCTCACATCCTCTGGAGGCCGTGTCACAAGAAGTTTGGGGTCCCGACTTCACAATCAGGGATGACCTCAGTGACAGCCACCTCAGTGACTGCCTCCAAGCAGAGCGTGTCATCGTGTACTCAGACAGCGATGCAGGTGAGGACCAGTGGTCAGCTTTTGCCCCCTCTGACATCACCAGCCAGATCGAAGAGGAGAGGAAGAAAGATGCAAGATTTGAAGAAGAGGAGAAGGCCAAAAGAGAGGAAGAAGACAATGAAGTCAAAGCAGATGCAAAAAATCAAGCGCAGAAGAGAGAGGTGGCGGTGGAGGAGTACAGGGTGGGAAGAAAGGATGATGATGAAGACCAGATGAGGTTGAGGAGAGATCTTTTCCTACGGTCTCCTTCAGTCAGCTCCACAGCGAGCTCCACAGACCCTGACAAGAAGGTGAGTTTGCTGTTTATATGTAGCCTGATGCAGAGACACGGCGGTGTTTTCTTTGTGCTTTTAACTTGGTTCAACACTTTTCACCAGACATTTAACAGAGATGAATTATGACAACAAAAAATGTTTGCCAAAATGCAATAAGCTCCTCTGAGTGTTAAATACAACACTGTTGAGTGTTAAATTAACACTTTTGACAGTGTTATATGTTTAAAAGTAACCTAGTCAGTTTTGAAGATTAACAAAGACTAACACTGAGCAGTGATGGTTTTCTAACACTGGAACATTTCTAACATTTTGAGTTATTTTCCAGTGTTAGAAAATCAGCACTGCTCAGTGTTAGTCTTTGTTAATCTTCAAAACTGACTAGGTTACTTTTAAACATTTAACACTGTCAAAAGTGTTAATTTAACACTCAACAGTGTTGTATTTAACACTCAGAGGTGTGGACCCATATAGACACCCTAGATTTTGCTGTGTAACTTAAGCTATCTCTAAAAAGAAAAGCCTAAACTTAAACCAGAGCAGGTACAGTATAGGCACACATGAGCTTTATAAACTCTGGTCTTAACAGGGTGCCTGTCAGTTAGCCAACAGTAGATGGAGCTGTGTCTCTGTCACTCATCTGTTACAGTTTCTGACACTTTTCATCTGTACCACCCAAAACTGCACTGTCAGTGTCTGATAGAGGGAGCTGCAACATGTGCAATGACTGTAAGAGCCTTGAACCCATCACCCAGCATTAGCACTCGTAGTTTGTATCAGAATTCTAGGACATTAATTCAAGCATCAACTAAATCGAACTCTGCAGTTATAACACAGACGAATCTCAGAAGTATTCATTGCTGCATTATAACAAACATGTCCATTTTAACAAGAAAAGGGAATAAAGATCATCGCTGCCACCTTGTGTCCAAACTGTGCAACCACAGCTGAAAGTGATAGCATAGTCCACTCAAAGGTGACATGAAAAGGCTAATTTACACTGTGGATCCCTGCTCTCACATACTGTCATAGGTTTAACACTGACTGTGAAGCTGGATTTAAAAATACGTGTTTGAAGTTTTTAGAACAAGTTTAGCGCCGTCTTGTACCAATACAGAACGTGATGTCACTGAGTTGGTTGGTTGCTGCTAATAGACTTAGATTAGTTTCTGTTAGCTAACTAGTAACAGAATCATTAACTCATTAAAACTAAAACTCGGTCTATATCTATATCAGTTTTATACGAAACCAAGGACATGCTGTCCATTTCTCTCTGTCCTGTAGGGTTTTTATGAGAGAGAAGACAAATATGTTGTAAGTTTTCACAGTTTATTATGAAAACGGTTAAAATTTCAATGGACCTCAGTCTCTTTGGCTCAGAGACAAAAGGCTGTGTGTCTTTCTGCTCACTCAGGAGACCCAAATGAACAAAGAGCCCCACCCTCAGACACTAATGCTTTTATTATGTGTGGTAAACAGGGCTCTAAGGTGATTGGTCAAAAGTTGGAGGAAAGCCACAGTTCTATTTATCGGGCTGAGATCCAGCACTTTGGCTCACGTTTTTTCTTCTGCATCTTTCTGGGCATTTCCTTATTTGGAGATGCCACTTCACCCATCACCATGGCAACCACCTCTTGTCCTCCATCAAGTCTGATGTATGGCCTTGTTGTCTTGTAGGTACTACAACCTCGTCCACACTCTTAATAATAAAGTGTGCGTGTTAGTCCCCATAGGGAAATAGTTCCTCTGCATTTAACCCATTCACCCAGTGAAGCAGTGGGCAGCCACCAATGCAGCGCCCGGGGAGCAGCGTGTAGGGACGGCACCTTGCTCAGGGGTACCTCAGGGTAGCCGTTCCGTGGAGTCGAACCCCCGACCTTCCGATCATGGGGCCACCACTCTACCTACTGAGCTATCTCTGCCCTTGTGACGGGGTCTTAGTCTGTCGCTATCAGAATGAATCCAAAACTGTTCTGCAATACACTGTGAGCAGTATTAGACAAAACACAGATATGTGATGCTAATTATGAGACATTAGCCTGACAGATAGAAAGAAATCCCAACAGTCCTTTAAACAGTAAGTGTTTTTTTGTTGTTTAACTAACTGCACTGAAACTGGAAGCTCCACTTGTTAACCTTAATGTTTGAGTTTATAAAGCACTTTATGAATGAAAACAGTCTGGAGGAGAGCCTGAGTCATGTGACAGATGGTTCACCTGATATGCCCAGCCTGGCTGTCGGACTCTAGCTGAGTCAAAGAGTCACTGGCTGTTTGCTAACCCCACATTTAATCTCTCCCGTCAGGTCCCTGTAGATTTCTGCGTGCATGAAGAGACCCAAAGTGAAAATGTCTCTACTGAGCATGTGGACTTCCTTTTGGCCCGTCAGCAGTGGAAGAAGATGGAAGAAGAGGTCAAAGGTCAGCCTATCCCAAAACCGGGACTGAGAGCTCAGGGGAGCTTCCAGGGCACCCACTCCTCACTGTATCCCCCCACTCGCAGTCCCCGGCTCAAACACAGGTAAATCTTCACCCTGGAGTCTTAGTCATCCTCACCGTAAATATTTTCTACTACAGCCTTCGTTGAGGTTTCAAGGACTCAACCTAAAAATGCGTCATACAATTTATAGTGCTAACAGACGCTGTAGAGTGACAGTGGAATAGTTTTCAGGGCTCATGCCCAGCAGTAAAACAAAGAACAATGCACCACATTAACAAGATGAGTCCTTCAGCCAACATAGTACACTTAGCAAGTAGCTAGTACGCTGTAGGTTTCACATCCTTCTCAACTTGAGTGTGGTTTCCTCCTGTCCTATACAAGGGAAATTCAAATCCCCATGCCCAGGGAACCTCCTCTGTCCTCCACCCTGTCCCCTAGCTCAGAGGACTCAGGTCTGGATGATTCGTCATACCGCAGCACCCTGGAGGAGCCTGAGACTGCAGTGGAGAGAGAGATCCGATTGACTCTAGAGAGAGAGGAACGACACCGCAGGGAGAGGGGGATGATTGCACATGGCCTCCCAATACCCAGGTACAGCAGCCAAAAAGTCCTAGTCTACCACTACACACCAGCAGTAATTGGCTCTGCTGTATTGTGCAATCATGAAAACTCACATAGCAACAGAATGCAGTCCTTATGATCTCAAAGGCACTTAAATGCACCTAGATAGAATTTTCATTCATTTGAAAGCCTTGCCTCTCAACTGTCACAAGCTCTGGTAGTAACCAAAAGAGTGACATTATGGATACAAGCGGCAGAAGTGAGCTTTCTTCGAAGGACTGCTGGCCTCTCCCTTAAAAATAGGGTGAGGAGCTCAGATCGAGTGGTGTAGAGTAGAGCCGCTACTCCTCCGCATTGAAAGCAGCCTATTGAGGTGGATGCCTCACTGGAGAGGTGTTTCAGACATGTCCTATAAGGAGCAGGCCCCAGGGCGGACCCAGGACATGCTGGACAGATAACAACTCTTATATGTTGTGGGAATGCCTCGATGTTCCTACGGATAAGCTGGAGGAGGTGGCTGAGGTGTAGAGGGAAGTCTGGGCAGCCTTGATGATGGATGGATGGATGGATAAATGATGGCTAGATAAATGGACAGACGGATGGATAGATATAAGGAAAGATGGATGGATGGATGGATGCATGGATGCATGGTTAGATAAATGGATGGATGGGTGAATGGATGGATGGCTATATGGATGGATAAAGTTACGTTGAAACCAAGCACACCATTGTTGTTCTTGTGACATTACCAATAAGTTTGATGTGTCACATGGCCCTCTTCCTATTGAAAAAAGTTGTATCCAAGATGGCCGACTTGTAAATGGCCACCATGGTCACCGCCCATCTTGAGGAGTTTTCTCCTCACATATACTAATGTGCCACAAACAGGACTTTAATATCACCAACCATTCCCATGTTATTACGGTGTATTCATATAAATGGCCCACCCTGTAGATAGAATTGAAGATTAACTATAAGGAGTAGGAACTGTTTTTTTTTTTCTGATTGCAGGGTATTCAAGTTTGGGGAATACCCTGTTAGAACTAGATTTTTCAAGTGATTTTGATGGACCTGAGTGTGAAATAAGGATACTGCCCTTTTGTATGTGCTTGTCAGTCATAAAGTGTCTACATTTTTGTCTATTTTACTTTATTGGAGGCCACCATTTACAATATCTATATAATATTAATTTTATTCAATGAGAAACTGAAACGATAAACTCATCATGAAAGTGTTTACTGAGGCCATGGGTCAAGCATGCTGACTCTTGAGTTACTGTACCTCCTGCTGGCCAGGTTAGCAGCACTTTCACATCGATGTTCATTTTTACGCAGACCCCTAATAAAAGTTGACATTAAAGTTGCCATGGTGTCTGTGATAGCAAGCATTTGTCTATTTATTTCTCTTCGTTAAGCTCTGGTTTGGCTTCCATCAAATGTAACTGTTAGTGTCCCAGTGAAGGTTGTACATGTTTGTTTATTGCTGGGCAGGTAATCATTTGATTAAGCTTTTAAGAAGTGAAATCTAATTAAAATTGCTGTCTGTACCCATCACCCTACAACCAAAATAAACCCAACCTATTGAGTTAAAAGAAGTGCATAGAAGAGTGATAGTTCTACTGTAGAAACACATTTTAGACAGAATAATTCAGAAAGGATTCTGAATATTTGTCAAAATGACCCAAAACCCCTCCATTCAAAACACTTAACATTCACATTGTTCTTTTCTGTATGCAGGCCATCCAGCTTGCAGACAGGACGATCTCCACCCAGACCTCCAGCCTGCCGCACCCCGACACTCTCCATCTCCCCAACTCCTTCCTGTTCCTCGTCCCTTCCCCGATCTGTCTACCATGAAATGACAGCTAACAATGTCATCATCCTGGAGCCTGATTCCTCTAGCCCCGCCTCCAGGAATCGTCTGCTCTCTTCTGCAATCGGCGGCCTTTCCGATTGGCCAGCAAATTCAGATGCAGTGCCTTCCGTTAATGTCATTGTTGTAGAAACCTCCAATCTGATCATTCGCAGTGCGTCTGAGTTCTGCCTAAGCTCCACCCAACTGTCCGTGGAACCGCAGGAGAGCACCTTCACGTCAAATCCTTTTTTCAAGCTGCGCTCACTCAGCAGCCAGTCACTGGTGGAGCAAGAGATCAGGATGGTGAGGCAGAGGGAGGAGGAGTGGAAAAGGCAGAGGGAGGAGATGTGGAGGAGGAAAAGAGAGGAGGAGTGGAAGAGAGGGAGAGAGCGGTACGATACTGTTTTGGTGTCTCCGGGTCTGAGTGATAATGTTACGTACAACGGTATGTATCATCCACACAACTAAAACACTAATGATGTAGGAAGCACACAACCTAACATACTAGAAACCTTTTATTTTATTGTAGATTTATTCAAATGAGTCAGTGTTTGAATGTGTTTGAATGTAAGACCGTGTGCTTAGGCATAGATAGGTAAAAGAGTCCACATTTAAGTTTCTAACAAATTTCTCTTTCTCTTTCTGAGTGCGAGATCTCGCAAAAGTCCGTCTTAATTTTTTTTTCTCCCATGTCCCCTGCGGGGCTCCGTATGTTCATGATGTTAGCCAACACTAACAGTTTTCACTGCTGAGTGAAAACAACAATTGCTAAGTCAAACAGGTCAACAGCACAGTGTTAATCTGTTACCAATATGACACATAAATCAGCCTTTGATGTATGCTTCACCACTAAAGGCTTTAATGAGGACTCCCTTTTTTATGATTGGTGACATCTTGGGAAAATTTCCCAACAAGCATCTATAAGTGTTTCCGGATCTGAAAAGAAATGTTAGAAAAATGTCTTATAGACTGTGTAGTTCTCAATTAGGCCCTAATTCATATATGCTGATGATGCTGTGGGAACTTCCTCTGTTTTGATACCAGTGTCAGTGGTTCCAGACAGAAGCGTCTCCTCCCCGTCATCCCCCTCCAGGACCCGCAAAATAGAGCGATCCAGTTTGTCTTGTGACCACAAGGTTGGCAGACTCACACACACATTCATATGCATGCACTCTACAGCTGTTGTAGAAGACAAAGTTGTGTCAGCACCAAAGTCTGGAAATCATTATGCACACCTCTAATACAAATGAGCTGACAGAGAGTCAGAGCTAAATTGAGGTTTTCTTTTAACTTTAACGAGAAATTCTTCAGAAATAAAATTTTAACCATCAGAGAAAAAAGAATTCATAGCTGCCCCATATGAAGTGCATTAAATGCAGGAACTTTAATAACTGCTTACTTTACCTAGGCTCTTCCTCTCTTATCATCTTTCTAAGTTGACTAAACCATGAATGCGCCTCAAACAATTTTCACTATTATTTAATGCTTAAATATGATTATTCTATCTTCATCAGCAGATTATGTACCACAGGCTTCTAAGGTGGCCACAAACAAATGATTTCTAAACTTTCTTTTATTTTAAAATACAGTTGCTGTCAAACAGTTAAATGGTCATTTTCAAAGTAATGGTTTATAGAGTGCATGATAGCAGAGAATGTAATGATGCTGTTTAAACTGTCACTCTGACTTTCGTTTGTACATCACCCATTGTATATGTCATACACATTGTTTCACTCATTTTTTACCCTACCTTTCTGACTCATCAATCAGTTGGATTGATCGCACCTTTCATTCACCAGTTCACAATTTAGCAAATATATTCATTATTTACCTCATTTCATCGAACCATTACACCTGCATCACTTTATCCAGCATTTCTGTTACATCTTCTCTTAATTTTTCTTTCTCTCTAATGTCCATCCATCCATCATCCATCCATCCATCATCCATCCATCCATCCTCCATCCATCATCCATCATCCATCCATCCATCCATCATCCATCCATCCTCCATCCATCATCCATCATCCATCCATCCATCCATCCTCCATCCATCATCCATCCATCCATCCATCCATCCATCCATCCATCCATCATCCATCATCCATCAATCCATCCATCATCCATCCATCCATCCATTCATCCATCATCCATCCATCCATCCATCCATCCATCCATCCATCCATCCATCATCCATCCATCCATCATTCATCCATCATCCATCCATCATTCATCCATCCATCCTCCATCCATCATCCATCATCCATCCATCCATCCATCCATCCTCCATCCATCATCCATCCATCATCCATCCATCCATCCATCCATCCATCATCCATCCATCCATCATTCATCCATCATTCATCCATCATTCATCCATCCATCCATCCATCATCCATCCATCCATCATTCATCCATCATTCATCCATCCATCCATCCATCATTCATCCATCATTCATTCATCCATCCATCCATCCATCCATCCATCCATCCATCCATCCATCCTCCATCATCCATCCATCCATCTTTGCTCCAGTGGTTCAGCTGAGTCTTCCCCTCCCTCCAGTTCCCTCCTTCCCTCTCTTCAGTGCCTCGACAGCAAAATGCCATGGCACAACGATGGGAGGCCTCCCTACTAGCCAATCAGAAGAAGTAAGCAACGGTACTGCTCAGCTGTCAGACATTGTAAAAGCCAAAATCAAGTCCCCTGCCTGTTTCTTCCTTAGTTTTGCTCTCAGTCAGTCCCTTGTATCGGCAGCCAATGTGTTTTACAACATTTGTCAGAGCTATGGGTTATAGCTCAAATGTGGGTTTTTCACCTGGACACCACAGAAGAAGAGAACTGTTTCTCGGTTTCAATGATTTCAGTAATTTACCTGAGCTGGTTTTCTCACAATGTCTCAGTGGCTTTAAAAGTCAGACTATCTAAAAGAGTCCGACACATTGGACCTGCCTGTAACGTCACTTTTTCCTTTATATAATAATTCCTGTGGACAGATTACCTAAAGCTGTATAACAAACATAAGTATATATAAGTCTTAATCTGCAGTCATGCTAATCCCACTGGTTTTAACATGTGATATTTAATGTGAATTTTCACATTTTAACATTTGTGATTTTCTCCTCGATATATGATATTTACAGCACTTTGATAACTAGATATGGCTGAGCTAAGGCACTAGTAGAACTATTTATTGACATCTGTTTTATGTGAATGACTGACTCGAATGCAGTGATTTTCAATTTTACTTCTTGGCAGTCACATGCTCGATTTTAATGACTTTATATGTGAAAATATTGTAGCTATGCATTGCAGAGATGCAGAAAAGATGTTGCATGTTGTTTTCTTCACAATAACAGTTCATGTATTTTAAAGGTGCCACGCCAAACTTTGAAAATCACTGCCTTAATGAAGTGTTACAATGAGCCATTGATCCAAACAGTTTGGATGTCCCAGGTTTCCTAAAGAGCTACTTTTGCTTCTTTGATGAAGGTCAGCTGTTAGCACAGGTTCTGATCAGTGTGTTAAATATACACTCTACCTTCCTTTAGTTCCTCTAGTTTGCCTTTGGCATCCACACTGTATTGTTTTCATCCTCTCAGTAGTTGGCCTACAGCCTTTTTACTTTAGGAACCAAAAGAAAATGTGTAATTTCTGCTCTGCAACCTGTGTTGTTGTGTGTGCCACAGGCTTTTTTCCATCATGAGCCTAGCTATCCCCCGAGAGTCCAAGGTATAAGGACGGAGTCTACTCTTATCTAGACTGTAGATAAGTTAATTAGTTTAGGTTAACTTCACACCATCATACAAAAAATGGACATCATAGAGCCTGTGTTTCATCCTGAAGTAAAACAAATAAGGAACAAAGATGTATCTCAGGAAAAGGATTACTGTGCAATGGAACTGAAGAGAAGTGAAAAAGTTAAAAGAGGACAACAGTTATTCGAATATGTTGCCAGATAGCTTGTAGCTAATGCCTCACCAACAACTTCCATCTATAAAATGGATGAAACATCTCAAGCTGAAACAAACGTTTGCACGGCCGTGTCCCCGTGCTGTTTGAGCTTTATAATCATCCCCAGACAAACACGCTTCTCTTGGAGTGATACAACCTGGCCAAACCCTGTATGGCTCCACAGTTATGGAGGCGAGGGCTCGTCACAGCTCTGACCACAAGATCTAGTCAATATTTTTACAGATTTTTATCGCCTGTCTTGATTCTTACAAAGAGAGATTTATCGTATTGTATTTTTGCTGCATATATTTATGAACTGAGCAGTGCTTATAAATTCTTAAAACTTTTATTTGTAAAAGGTTTATAACATATTGTGATGGTAAGATTATTGAAAACTTTCCATGTTTTTTAGAAGCTGATATTTCCGTGTGGTGTGTGCGTATGTGCACGAGTGCATACCAATCCATCCTCCTTACACATGGGACTTACACATGAGTGGCTCTGGCTTCTGCAGTATGACTCCAGAGTACGTCCACTAGTTTGGATAAAAGGTGCGTTCAAGTCAGCTCAGGATGCAGGATTTCTCTGTCACAGGGAACAACACCAGACAGGAATGCAGCAGATTGTTTGGGATCACTTTATTTTAGCTGTGCTACACTGCAGTGTATTACTGAATAAACTATATTACAGTATCTCAAACTACCTAGCTAAACCTGCGAGTCACTGTGCAACCTGAAGCTAGATCCACAGCTCAGTAGATTATAGTAGTTTGGCTTACCTTTTCTTTACCTTCTGCCCTACCTTCCTAATATTTTAATCCTACATTTACAACTTTTTATGACAATGTTAAAGTAATACTACTTTTCAAGTGCTGAAGGTGTTGTTAGATACTATAATTAGCTTTGTATCCACACTAGGTGTTATAGTTTCAACTTGAAATTGAAGGCGAAGCTTTAAGTACCTTAAATAGAAAGATTGCTAATAGAAGGCTGCAAAAAAACTTTCCCACTGAGTATTTTTCACCAGCCACTCTGATCAGTATGCTGGTGGTAATTTTTTAAATAAGACAGAGGTCCATTTTTAGGTGCTTGATTGACATGCTCCGTCTTGTGTGATTAACACACTGGCCAGTTACTAATAAACATAAGGAACTATGTTGTTCAGATTTTTCACTCAGTTAATATTTTCCTTTAAATCCATGTAGCAATATTAGTGCTCAAATGTTAACAGTGCATTTGGCTCTTTGGTGATGTATCTCCTCCAATCAGCTTCCAGCTGTTAACCGCCTACTCCACCGCACTGCACATATTCTGGCAATGTTAACCTCCACCTGAAAAGATGGTGTTGACCACAAAACCATCACTGGCTTCAGTTAAGCTGTAATATAACAATAACGGCCGTAGTGAACAGCATCAGCTTTTATGCCCATCTTTATATACAGTCTTTATACACACCCTTGTGGAACAGCTAAAAGCTGGAAAAGCTTTTGACTGGAAAGCTGGAATTCTGGAATGAAAGTAGACGACTTCAATCCAAAGATAATGCTGACTGGCGTCTGACCCCTGACCCTGGATACACTGTCAGTGACTCGTGGAAATGAAGCAGTAGCAACCATGCTACAAAGAAAATAGTCCTAATTTAATAAACCTGTCACAACTATTCTTTTTTTTTTCCTCCCCAAAACATTCAGTTTGCCTTACTCCAAAATATACGGTTAAGGTAGGTCTACCACCTACAATGGCTCAGACCTGGTTAGATTACCAGGATAATTAATACATCAGTGTTGTCCATCTAAAGATTTTTGTTGGAGATTTAGTTCAATTTTATTTATACAGCATCAAACAACACTGTAAGGTAGACCCTACAATAATAATGTCGGATTATTCACACATATATCAGTTATTACTGCTAGAAATGGCCTTTTGCTGACCACATATTGGAAACTGAAATACAGAAAACAAATGCAACTAAAAATTCAACTCAAAGTGCAAAATGTACACCCCCACCCCCTGATCAGAGGTCACAGAGGTCGCAGACTGCACTTAGATGCTGTGTTAATGCTTTGGGAAGTCTGAATATGCTGCTTAAATCTCTGTGTTATGAATTCTGAGATGTGTTGAATGCACTCTGTGAGAACAGGATGAAGGGTCAGCATGTTTCTGTGTTGCTGTGATACTGTATTATAACCTGGATTACACTGTACTGTGCACTCAGTGATCAGCCTGTAATTTCAAGGATTTGAGTCCACATCCACACCTGGCTGCAGTTTTACTTTAAGTTTTGTTGTTTTTGCATTTAATTTTGTTTAGTTTTGGAAATAAATTGAATTTAGATTTCAGATGTACTTCTCAGCTGGTGCAAAGGTCCGATCTTCAGTGTGGAGTCACAGATGTTTCCCTCATACGTGTTATTTATGTGTATTAGTTTGTTTGCATCCACATTCACTCATTTATTATTGCCAAATAAAGGTGTGGTGATCTTAAATAAAGCATAACTCCTGAGTGGTGCTCAGCGTTTCTTTATTCTCCATCAACCACATTCACCTACACAACTAGAAACACCAAGTAAACGAAGTGAACTGCTGCATTGTATATTTAGCTGTACTTGGTCTTAATTTTGTTTTAGTTCTAAACACTTTCAGGAGAAATGTACTTCAAAATAACACAAAAAGCATAGAAGAGCTAACCTGGAGTCTGGATCTGCAGATTTCCACTGTGTGTTCACAGGGTGGGACTCACAGGGTGGGACTCACCCACTCGGATTAGGATGAAGCACATTTATTATGGGATATCACCATGGACACACACTTTTACAGCAGACATGGTCGTGACAATTTCTAATCTCGTTTTGTTTAGGCTTCTCCATATAATGACAATATATAAAAATAATAACATGATTCTGAAAATGTCCATGCTGAAAACTGGCATGACCCCAACAAGCTTCAGTGTCCCTGAGAGACAAGTACAATAAAAAAGTAATCAGTAACTAATTACCAATTACTTCCCCAAAAAAGTAATCCCGTTACTTTACTGATTACTTATTTTCAAAAGTAATTAATTACTTAGTTACTTTTTTAAAACACGATTTACAACCTGAGTAGGTGATAAAGCGATAGATCTTTCAGCCCAATTCTACTTTTTCTGCATAATCCATCACACAAAATGTAATCAAATGAAAAAGTCTCTTTTTAACTTGTTTTATTAGTTTTAATCTTTTAACTTTATGCATCAAGCAAACATTTAATTATATGCAACATTCTCTGACTTGAATAAATTAGTTTAACATTTAAACCTATTTTCTGCACATTCCAGCACATAAAATAAAATATTTTTTGTGTTTACACTCAGTCTTTCAAATAGATGCAAGTAAAACACAGCAGAAAATAAATAAAGTCAAAGACTCAGCGGTCCTGTTGCTCTATTTTCACCTGTAAAGCAGGAGTGGGGTAGGCGGAGGGTTACCCTGGTGCAGGTGTGCCGCGGTCAGTGGAAGAATCCGCGAGTTTCTCTGTGAGTTTCCCATTACGTCGTAGCTACTCGGTGCTTGTTGGAAGTTTAGGGGTTTTTTCGCTGTAAAAAGAAGTTTTCTTCCCACGCACAGCGGACACTAATGTTTTTGTCACTTTTTATGGAATCAAACTCAAAGTAAGGTCAGTACTTCCACGCTTTAAACGCTGCACGCTCATACTCTCTCTGCACTCGATATGTGATCCATTGTTGATCTGCACACAGCTGTTGTCACCAACGTCGCACTCGCTTACGTCACTGTCGTGAGACATTCTCGCAAAAAAATCACGGTTTTAGTAACGCAGCGTTCCTACGGGAAAGTAACGGTAATCTAATTACCGTTTTTGCAATAGTAATCCCTTACTTTACTCGTTACCTGAAAAAAGTAATCAGATTACAGCTGTGTTTCCCTCCAGTTTCCCTCTTTACTGTATTCAAGCCCTGTGTTTTCCTCTGCCCTTTGTCACGTCGTACCTCCTCATGTGCTGTAAGTCGCTCCGTGTTTCTGGTTTCAGTTTTTCTACGCTTCTAGTTTCGCAGTGTTTTGTTCTTAGTTTTATACTCTAGGTGTTTGCTTTGTTTTCTGTAAGTTATATCATGAAGGGTTTTTCCAGCAAATAAAGCTGCCGATTCAAAGTTTGTTTTTCCGTGCACGAATGTCTGCATTTGGGTCCACGTCCTGCCTGCCACAGCACAAACAGTTTCATTGTGTTTGCTGATAAATATAATGGTGGCTGTGTGCCAAAGCCAGTGATACGGGCACCTGCATTAATGACGTTAAACTCGTGGATAGTTCTTTAATGACACGAGCGACTAACAGAGAGTGATATCCAGCGTGACTCTGTGGGGACGTCTGAGCTGACTCGTGTCACACAGGATTAATGTCGCACACGCATTAAATGGTCAGAGCAGCGTACACGGGATGAGCTGGTTTATTAGCATCATTGTTCTAGGGCTTTCTACATGCTCGTCATCTCACACACTGCACCCAAATGTTTAAAGGCACTATCAGAATGGACACTGAAGGAAATTTCCGTCCCGGGTTTCCTCCGTGGCGTGAGCGATAAGCAGAGTTTTGTCCTTTCCTTATAATACTCCTAATTATTCAGAGTAACACTCAGGTATGCCGTTCAGCTGGGTTAGTTACGACGTCGGGAGCAGTTAGGAGAACAAAGTGACAGAAACTGTTCAGGTTGCTTTCCCACAATCAACTCAAAGGTTTATTTAGTACACAACAGCTTATATAGAGGAAAAAGGTTCGTGTGTCAGCATGTTCTCAGTTCAAACCGGTACAGACCAAATAAGGAAACGTCTTCCTGCCTCCTGAGCAAAGAAGTATCCTTTGTGTAGTTTATCTCTTCAGTTACAATTTATGATCATCCCAGCAAAATACACTCCTAGACATAGAATACAGAGTTCTTTCATTAGTGAATTCTGAAACAAACCACCTGGCCTTTAACAAGCCTTTTCTAAAGGATAAGGAAGGGAGGATGGGAGTAAGGAAGTGGTCTCGTCTCTGTGGTATTTTCGACCTTGGGGTACCAGCCTGTGAGTCTTACACATTAATTCTTGGGTCACAGAGAAAGAGAAAAACAACTAGTAAATGGGCCTTATTGAGTAACAGTTTTCCTGTATAATATCACTATAAAACAATATCCTGTAAATGCTACCATGGTATCAAAATATCACAACAGACACCGTATCAGAACGAAAGGGTTTACAAATGCTGATGACAGTAAAATTATGATTTTACTGTCAGGTATTTACAAACCAGATGTTTAAGCTTCCACTGTCAGGAAATGATGAATATTGTTTCTCATATGCAAATGTTCCAGTTGGAGAAAGCACAACTGAAACATTGGCACCTGAGCTGTGAATGCTAATGCAGTCATGCTGCTGTTGTGCAGCTCAGTCCATCCAGTTATAACAAATATCACACTTGTCCATCCGGTTGTTGTTCAGTATTTATCAGCTGATATTGTTTTGGTATTATTAAACCCACGTGGGCCAGCCCAGAACAGAATATGCTGCATAGCACAGGAAAGTAATGCAAACATTCACCGACACATTCAACACAGTGTGAAGTCATTCTGAAGTAGGTCACTCCAATCCGTTATTACCAGCAGAGGGAGCCACAGTGCGCTCCACTGGTCAAACCTAATATTGTGTCTGTTGCTATGGGAACATGTGCTTGTTCTGTAATATTGTTTAATTTGGACCTGAGGACTATAAGAAGATCATTAATGTTATTACCTCCATGTGTGTCTGTGTGTGTCTGTGTGTGTCTATGTAAACCATTGTTTTGAATTCATTCTGATAAAGGATTTTAGATTGGGGTCATGGTAACTACCCATTAAATGTTAGCTTACATCCATTACGGTCTTCAATATCAGCTTCATGATTTATTGGTTGAAAACGGACAAAAAGCCTTTTAAATTCAAAGTTCTGACTCTTAAAATTGTGCTGTGCATTGTCAACATATGGAAAATATCATATCAAGATCATGTGATCTCTCCTCAACAGATCAAGAGCTGCGTCTTGGAAATGCGTAATTTTGGTTAATTTATTACTGTCGTAGGCTTTTGGGAACAAACAAAACAAAAACATGCATGAAGCTACAAAGTTCTTCAGGCTAACATGCTGTCCAAACCTAATCCTAACGATCAGAGCTGGGCTTATTTGAGTGCTTTGAAGCAGTAAAAGTGAAGCATCTTACAGTCCAGTCATCATCATGCTGGTGTTGCTCTGCTGTTCGTTGTCACAACCAGCAGCTCTGCAGTGTAACAATGAAATGAGTAAATGTTAAACAGTACAGTTTTGAGTTGTTATTCTGAGAGGTTAAAGCTAGCTGCCTGGGCTTTGAATACTGGGAGCTAGGAGCAGACATGCTAAAGCACTGCTAGCACATGTGCAGTAAGAACACGTGTGTCACTTGGATTTAATCCTGTTCAAAGTGATTTATTTTGGTTTGTCTTTTTTCTCCATGCATTCCAACTTCAGATGACAGATTTGTGGGTTAATCTTTTCAAGTCATCTTACATTTTACATTAATCTGTAGCATATATATCCTGGGGCAACATACTGAACTCCCAGTTGCTCTCTGATGCATTCATTCATTCATTCATTCATTCATTGTTAGTACTTGTTAGCATGGAAAACAGTGCTTGTGTGATTGTGTGTGATTTGGTGAAGTAGAAGCAGAAAAGCGCTATATAAAAACAGTCCACTTACAGCGACACACAGCAGTATGTGATACGTGGGGAACACGTTATAAAGACTGACCAAATTAAACAGGGCTCTTTAGTTACAGTGTCACATGTTTATTAGCTGGAGATGATTTCACATCTTCCCTTTCACAAAAGGTCACTAAGCGCTCGAGGAGAATCGGTCATTTTAGGCAGCACCACGTAAAAAAGAAGGCTTTCAGTTAGCAGACACTACAGCACGGTTGTTGTTTTTTCCAGATCTTTCTGACGCCTGGTCCCACCGCGCTCTCTCTGTGTCCGTCTCCAAGTCCCTGCACGTGTGCAGCAGCTCCATTGCTTGCGCTTGGCTTTGGAATGTGCCCGTGGCTCTTCTTCTCCTTCATGTTGCTGTCATCATAGTCTTCATCGTCCTCAACAATGACCAGTTCAGCCTTGAGGGAACCTTCAAACTCCCGAACCTGCCGGCTCTCGTCCAACGCTGACTGAAAACCCATGAATATGGCTGTGATTGGCTCAGCAGTGTCCAAGACGCTAAGGACTGTGCAAGGAGGGTCATCTCCAGTAAGGGGTGCTCTGTGTCTGTTCCCAGTTTGTCTGTTTGACTGGTACAATGATGGGCGGTAATGTTCTTCCTCACTGATATAATCAATAGCAGGAATATAACAGGGAGTGTAGCTGAAGCGTGTGTGTGTTAGTATTTCCTGGTCATGTGTTCTAAGAGGTACGCAGCACCTGGATGGTTCAGTGATCCTGCTGCTGCTTCTGGTCATGCCACTGGGCTGGTGGCTTGCAGACCCGCCTTCCTGAAGACGGTGACAATTTGTCACTGGATATGAACTACAGTGACAATCTCGCTGGTTGCCATAGTGATCCAGGCGCGTCACACAACTTTCCGTCAGATTGCTTTGCTGGCTCCTGCCTTCATTTTTGATAAGACAGCTGTCCTGGTTACAGTAGTGATGCTCACTGTGTGGGTTTCTTTGGCTGTTTTCGTTGGAGCTAAAGTCTTTGTCTGCTTTGTGTCTTTGCAGGACATCATAGTGTCCTGGCTGCTTCCTGAGGTCATGCTCCTCCACCCTGTTCCAGTTTTGGTGCTTTGCTTGACCATGCATTGTAGCATTTCTCAGTAAATGTTCCACCTCATTGGCCGATAGCTCAGAAACACCATTCTGGCCACGTGATGCCTAGAAGTACAAAAAAACCAGGACTCAGAAACTGAAAGAAATTCAAACACAACAGAAGCTAACATGACGCATTCTGTTTATGTCACTTCACGAGCTACTTGAAAAGGAACATGTACAGCTAAAATGCTTGTTCTTTGTCAGCAGAATTGCTAACAGAAATCTATATTAGCTTGAGATGTTCATGCCAGTGTTTCCCACACACAGGCTTTATTCGTGTGGGTGACTGTTTTGCAGCTAAGTGAGGCCACAGTTCAGGACTGTGGATTTGGAGTTGCTACTATGTGATACAGAACTCAGTTAAGAGACAGTGGATTATTGCTCCTTTATTTATTGTCATAGTTTTTGAGATTTATTAAAATAAAGATTTAAACAAAGGAAAAACCAACTAAGAACCATGCAGATGGTTCAAACAGTAACAGACGACAGTCGGCTGCATCCTTCATTACTGTAGTTTTCTCTCTCTTGAAATAGAGAAACGATATAGTGCATGCCTCCATTTATATTCATCATATACAACAAATCTTTGTTTGCCTTTGGCACCCCAGGTAGATAGCTTTACATTAATCCAGTGTAACATTAGCCCCACCCAGTCCACTGCTCTGTGCCAGTCGCAGCTACTGGGACTTTGGTAAAAATGCTGGTGTCATTATTACCAGTTGTGGAGTATTAGGGTCACTAATCAAAAGTTACAGGGAGCTAATATTCTCATACAAATCTGTTTCAAAGCTAAAATGGAATAAAACAAAGCATGCACCTCCACTGCTTAAAGTGAAGTCAGGGTTTGGCTCAGAATAATAAAAATACCTGCTGAGAGTTGAGTGCACAAACACACTTCTGGACATCATCAGGAACCCTGAGCCCGGTGTTTTGGTGAAAGTCTTTCAGAAGAACATCAGGCGTAGAAAGTACTGAGCTCTCCCCAGTCAGAGTATTTTTAGCCACATTGAGCTGCATGTTAAACAGAGCTGGGACACAGAGGGCAGTTAATGCAGTTAAAGTTTATCCTGATTATCATGACATCCGTCCAGGTGCACAGCACAATCCATGTCCTGTACATTAGTTAATGTAAGTCTCCACAGGTCATTCTCAATGGGTGATACAAATGTATAAAAATAAAGCAGAGGAAAAAGTTCGCTTTGAGCTCAGAGATATGGTATATCTGATATAACATATACAGGACAGTATGTGTAGAACCCAGAAACATAGATGTGTGGTCAAAGATGAAAGAATGTGCACTAATGAGGTGAAAAAGTTACATTTATGTGACTTTCTGATGTCCTTTTTAAAGATCTGTGGAAAATGATGAATCACGTTTTTTGTGCAGAAACTAGGAGTGAGTCATATAGACATCCTTTACTCAGCGTTCTGATACCTGTGCAAAGTTCACAGGTAGATCCTCAAAAACTAGAGCGCACTGGAACGCCAAATTAAAGCAGACATGAAACACTACACACATACAAAGGCTGATTTACAACGTAAAAATCCAGCTGTTACTCATAATCTGTGTGTTTGTAAAGAATTTAAAAATGAGGACAGATTTTCCTGTTTGAGTGAATGTAGCCAAACAATGGAGCCAATTATTGTTAAAGAGACAGACAGTATAAGTGGACAGTATGTCCTTGGTTTTACTGCTGCAGCCAGGGGCAGCACAAAAGGGTTTTCCACTGAGTTATTGGTTCTGTCACCAGTTAGCTAACATAAACCAATGTGGGTTTATTAGCCACAACCAACCAGGCGACGTCACATTCTGTGCTGACAGAAGATGGCGTAAACATCTTTTGAAAGCACTTATTGTACTGTAGCTGCCTCCACCAGTTTGTGAGAGTGAATGAATAGTGGCATTGTAAAGCACTTTGGGTGCCTTGAAAAGTGCTATATAAATCCAATCCATTATTAATTGTCAGAACACAGCACTATAAATTCAGTTCTACATTTGCAAACTCTTGTGTATTTCAGTGCTATTGTGTATAACAGTTTTAAATGTATGAATGATCTCACGCTGCCGTGGTGTGTTTGGCTCACACTGTTCACTGGCTGGTGAGGAGAAGGATTCAGGGATTGCTGTGGTTATGTGTAATGGTTCTGCAAGAACAAAAACAGAACTGTTAGCTTGGGTTCATCTTTCGTCGCAACACCAGAGATGTTGCAAATGATGTCACATGACTTACCAGGAACAAAGCTGTTGTGGGCTTCCTAGAAGACACGCACAACTCAGTAAGTATAACAGGTACTAGAGGGAGCACAACACTACACCTGTGTATCTGTGAGAATGTGTGTTTGTATATACCTTGATAATGTCCTCCGGACTTTTCTCCACTGCCTTGAGTCTACTGAGGATAAAACTCTCATTAACGCTGATCATAGACTCTTCTCTCTCCAGAGAATCCACCTCCATTTCAATCCTAAGGAGACAGAGGGGTCAGAGCAGGGTAGTAACAGGGCAGGACATCACATGAGAAACAGTAACCTCTGGGCCTGAAAATGTGGCCAATGTGAAAGTGACAAAAACTGCAGTGCCTCTGAAGGCTATTTGAGGCTGGCAACCTCATAGACTCTCTTGTTAAAATACCCAACTTTACAGCATTAAAGAGCATGTTTAATTTTTGATTTTTTTTTGTTTTGTTTCAAGTAGAGCTGTGCGATAGAACGATAACGATATGTATTGCGAAATAACTTTTCCTCGATAGAAAAATTAAACTATTGCGATAGACCTCACCGCTCTGGTCCTCTTAGAAAGAAGAACAGCCAATCCAAATTAAGTTGCGCAAAGCCGAACCAATCACAGCCGCAGCGTCACGTGACTTGTTACGTACAGCACAAGTGCCAAGCTGCACATGTGTATTTGTTTGGGAAGCAGCCAGCCGCCGTGCCGCCCGGATAATGGAGAAAATGAGTGTGCTGACTAGAAAAATCAACCGAGAGCATGACCGAAGGTTACCGAAGAGAAAACAGATGATAGTTCCAATGCCGGAGAGCTTGTCAAACGGAGGAGCCACAGAAGTCCCGTAGTGTGAAGGTATTTCGGCTATTTCAAGTCTGACAAAAAACATTAGCGCGCACTGTAAATTGTGCCGAAAGCAAGTCTGGAAACACAATAAAGTGGTGCATGCTCAATCTCTGACTGGAAGCGCTAATTCGTCATTCGGCTTTTGTCAGACTAAAGTAACTGTTAAAACTGTTTGAAAAGCTCAGCTATACAACAATGTGTCATGATCCTGGGTCCTTTTGACCCAGCGTTTTGTGTTTTCTCTTCTTGTGATTTTGGTTCTGTTCTTCCTCTGTTTAGTGTTTATTCTGTTCTGCCCGTGTGTTCCTGTATCTAGTCCGCGTTTCTTAGTTGTGTCCTTTCATGTGTAAGTTCCTGTTTTATTGTGAAGGTCTGCGTCTTATGTGAGTGTTTTCATTTGCCTCCCTAGTCTCGTCATGTTAATTACTCCCAGCTGTGTTCCCACCAGTGTGTAACCTCCCTGTGTTCTCTGAGTGTATTTAAGTTGTGTCTTCTGTCATAGTAGTTGCTGGTTCGTCTGTGTTGTTTCCCCTCGGTCTCCCTGCATCTCTCCATGTGTATTTCCCCGGATCTCCCTGCATCTTCGTTTCTGGTTTGTGTTGTTAGTTTACCCAGTTTAGGTGTCCGGTTTCATGTTCACCCACCATTGCTGTTTGTACCCACTCCTGTAAATAAATACTCACCTGCACCAGAGCTGCCGCCTTTTGGGTCCTTTCTCCAACTCCACACGGCTTGCCCCGGCAAACCGTGACACAAGGAGAGATTGAGAATTTCCTTTTAGTTCTCAGTTTATTTGATATTGACAAAAGTTAGTAAATTTTGTCTGTTCTTCTGTAAAACAAACTAAGATTTATTTTTAGAATTAATATTTTGTTTCTAAGTGGAATTGACAATTTAGTCTGTTTCGTTTGTTCTGTTTTGGCAGATATCCAAGAAAGGGTCTCCAGTATGAAGAGTTGGACAGCACCAGGGCCCGACATGGTTCACGCCTACTGGCTGAAGGAGCTGACTGCACTCCACGAGCGTCCAGCAGCACAAATGAACCAGCTGCTAGTTAACGAGAGACACCCAGAATGGCTAACTGAAGGCCGGACGGTCCTGATCCCCAAGGACCCCAAGAAGGGACCGGTCCCCTCCAACTACCGACCAATAACCTGCCTCAGTACTACATGGAAGCTCCTGTCAGGCATCATATCGGCTAAGATGAACAGGCACATGGGTCAATACATGAGCGGGACACAGAAAGGAATTGGCAAGAATACCAGAGGCGCAAAACACCAGCTACTGGTAGACAGAACAATCAGCCGAGACTGCAAGACCAGACTGACCAACCTGTGCACTGCCTGGATTGATTACAAGAAGGCCTATGACTCAATGCCCCACAGCTGGATACTGGAATGCCTAGAATTGTACAAGATCAATGGGACCCTAAGAGCCTTCATCAGGAACTCAATGGGGATGTGGCGTACAACACTAGAGGCCAACTCCAAGCCCATAGCACAAGTCACCATCAAGTGCGGGATCTACCAAGGAGAAGCTCTGTCCCCACTGCTGTTCTGCATAGGCCTGAACCCCCTCAGTGAGATCATTAACAAGACTGGCTACGGATACCGACTACGGAACGGAGCAGTTGTCAGCCACCTCCTGTACATGGATGACATCAAGCTGTATGCCAAGAGTGAACGAGACATCGATTCACTGATCCACACTACCAGGCTATACAGCAATGACATTGGAATGTCGTTCGGACTGGAGAAGTGTAGTCGGATGGTAACAAAGAGAGGGAAGGTAGTCAGAACTGAGGGGATTGAACTACCAGAAGGCAACATTGCAGACATAGAGGACAGTTACAAGTACTTGGGGATCCCGCAGGCGAATGGGAACCATGAAGAGGCCGCTAGAAAAGCTGCAACCACCAAGTACCTGCAGAGGGTCAGGCAAGTCCTGAGGAGTCAGCTGAATGGTAAGAACAAGATCCGGGCCATCAACACGTACGCCCTGCCCGTGATCAGGTACCCTGCTGGGGTAATAGGCTGGCCAAAGGAGGAGATAGAAGCCACTGACATAAAGACAAGAAAGCTCCTTACCATGCATGGAGGGTTTCACCCCAAGTCCAGCACCCTGAGGCTGTACGCTAAGCGGAAGGAAGGGGGCCGGGGACTGGTGAGTGTCAGCACCACAGTCCAGGATGAGACAACGAACATCCAAGAATACATTGGGAAGATGGCCCCAACTGACCGAGTGCTCAGTGAATACCTCAGGCAGTAGAAACCCAAGAAAGAGGAGGGAGACGAGGAACCATCATGGAAGGACAGGCCCCTGCATGTATGTACCACCGGCAGATAGAGGAGGTGGCTGATATCCAGAAATCCTACCAGAGGCTGGACAAAGCTGGACTGAAAGACAGCACAGAGGCACTAATCATGGCAGCACAAGAACAAGCTCTGAGTACAAGATCCATAGAGGCTGGGGTCTATCACACCAGGCAAGACCCCAGGTGCAGGCTGTGTAAAGATGCCCCAGAGACAATCCAGCACATAACAGCAGGGTGCAAGATGCTAGCAGGCAAGGCATACATGGAACACCATAACCAAGTGGCCGGCATAGTGTACAGGAACATCTGTGCCGAGTATAACCTGGAAGTCCCGAGGTCAAAATGGGAGACGCCCCCAAGGGTGGTGGAGAATGACCGAGCTAAGATCCTGTGGGACTTCCAGATACAGACGGACAAAATGGTGGTGGCTAACCAACCGGACATAGTGGTGGTAGACAAACAGAAGAAGACGGCCGTAGTGATCGATGTAGCGGTTCCGAATGACAGCAATATCAGGAAGAAGGAACACGAGAAGCTGGAGAAATACCAAGGGCTCAGAGAAGAGCTCGAGAGGATGTGGAGGGTGAAGGTAACGGTGGTCCCCGTGGTAATCGGAGCACTAGGTGCGGTGACTCCCAAGCTAGGCGAGTGGCTCCAGCAGATCCCGGGAATAACATCGGAGATCTCTGTCCAGAAGAGCGCAGTCCTGGGAACAGCTAAGATACTGCAGGACCCTCAAGCTCCCAGGCCTCTGGTAGAGGACCCGAGCTTGAAGGATAAACCGCCCGCAGGGGTGTGCTGGGTGTTTTTTTTATGTATATATATATATGTATATATATGTGTATATGTGTGTATATGTATATGTATATGTGTATATGTATGTGTGCGTATATATATATGTGTATATATATGTGTGTGTGTGTGTGCGTGTGTCATGTACCGGTGTGTGGCAGGCAGGAAATAGGACCCAAACGCAAACTCACGGGAAAACAGAACTGAACTCAAAGTGCAGCTTTATTGCTGACAAAAGATAACAGGAGAGGCAGAACGTAGAAAATACAAAATTAAACTGGGAAGAGCTAATTGTAAGAAATATCAGAAAACACGGGGAGAATCACACACAGCATGTGGGACGACACGACACAGAACTGAGGGAGACGCAGACATAAATACACAGAGGGTTAACGAGGGAAGTGGGAGCACACGGGGAACACAGGTGACACTGATAATCATAACAAGACACGGCAGGAGTGAACACCACACTGATGGGAGACGGGCAAAGTAAAACAGCAAGTACAGAGGTTCAGACAGGAGGAGAGAGAGCACGGGGAGAACACAGACATAATGGGCTGGGGAAAACATAGAATAAAACACGAGGAGAGACGAGGGCTCACAGTTACACAGGGGCACACAGGGGGTAAGAGTCACGAAGGGAAAACACTTAGGGAACAACATAACAGGACAACTCAGGAAACATGGCCTAAATAAGAAATGAAATACAGAAATACAAGAAACTAAGAATACTGGGCCAACATGGCCCAGGACCATGACAGCGTGTATATATATATGTGTGTGTATGTGTGCGTGTATATATGTGTGTGTGTATGTGTGCGTGTATATATGTGTGTGTGTATATATGTGTGTGTGTATGTGTGCGTGTGTATGTGTGCGTGTGTATATATGTGTGTGTGTATGTGTGCGTGTATATATGTGTGCGTGTATATATGTGTGTGTGCATGTGTGCGTGTATATATGTGTGTGTGCATGTGTGCGTGTGTATGTGTGCGTGTGTATATATGTGTTTGTGTATGTGTGCGTGTATATATGTGTGTGTGTGTATGTGTGCGTGTGTATGTGTGCGTGTGTATATATGTGTGTGTGCATGTGTGCGTGTGTATGTGTGCGTGTGTATATATGTGTTTGTGTATGTGTGCGTGTATATATGTGTGTGTGTATGTGTGCGTGTGTATATATGTGTGTGTGTATGTGTGCGTGTGTATATATGTGTGTGTGTATGTGTGCGTGTATATATGTGTGTGTGTATGTGTGCGTGTATATATGTGTGTGTGTATGTGTGCGTGTATATATGTGTTTGTGTATGTGTGCGTGTATATATATGTGTGTGCATGTGTGCGTGTGTATATGTGTGTGTGTATGTGTGCGTGTGTATATGTGTGTGTGTATGTGTATATATATGTATGTATATATATATATATATATATATATATATGTATATATATATATATATATGTGTATATATATATTAGGGGTGCAACGATACTCGTATCGATGTTGAACCGTTCGATACAGTGCTTTCGGTTCGGTACGCATATGTATCGAACAATACAAAATTTGTAATTTATTTTATCAACTTTCCTTCTGACGATGCTGTCTGTGTTGAGCGCTCAGTGAATCTGCGTTCGACTACTCCGCCTAGGCTGCACTGTCGAGCGCAGATCCACTGAGCGCAGCACAAGCTAGCAAGACAGAAGCTAAGCTCTCCTTGCAACATGGCAAATTGAACCTCCCCCACCCTCATTCAGATCTGGCGTTTGGAATTATTTTGGTTTTCATGTGACGTATGACCCTGAAGGTAAGCGCGTCATGGACTAAAGTAAAACAGTATGTCGGATGTGCCACGCAATGCTCAATTACATGGGTGGGAGCTAGTGCGTTAGCGCAGTTAGTTATATAAAAATAAACACCCAGCACGCCCCTGCGGGCGGTTTATCCTTCAAGCTCGGGTCCTCTACCAGAGGCCTGGGAGCTTGAGGGTCCTGCGCAGTATCTTAGCTGTTCCCAGGACTGCGCTCTTCTGGACAGAGATCTCCGATGTTATTCCCGGGATCTGCTGGAGCCACTCGCCTAGCTTGGGAGTCACCGCACCTAGTGCTCCGATTACCACGGGGACCACCGTTACCTTCACCCTCCACATCCTCTCGAGCTCTTCTCTGGGCCCTTGGTATTTCTCCAGCTTCTCGTGTTCCTTCTTCCTGATATTGCTGTCATTCGGAACCGCTACATCGATCACTACGGCCGTCTTCTTCCGTTTGTCTACCACCACTATGTCCGGTTGGTAAAACACAAAATGCTGGGTCAACGACCTATATATAGATATATATAGATATATATATATATATTTACCAGCTGTTCTTCACAGAAGCAGCCAAGGTGTACTCCTAGTGGGAGGGGAACAATATGAGAACAGCACCGCCAAGGCTGGAAACGGATCAATACTGGTACAGCATATGGGGAGAGGACACAACCCATAATAGCAATGCTCAGTGGCTAGTGAATCCAAGAGCAGACCACAACAACCTCCCTGAACAGGGTCCAGTAACAATCATAGTGGCAGACATCCAAGAAAAGATTAGATTAGATTAGATTAGATTAGATAGAACTTTATTAATCCCTCGGGTGGGTTCCTCTGGGAAATTCGATTTCCAAAAAAGCACAGCACCGACAGAAGTTACAGAGTTACAGAATATTATATATATATATACACACACACACACACACACACACACACACACACACACACACACACACACACACACATATAAATACAGAGACAATATAAATAAAATATACGAAGGGGATAAATAGAATAAATAGGAATAAAAAATAAAAATACAAGTGAATTGCACATTTCAAGTATTGAGGTCTATTGCACTGTTGACTATTTACAAAAGTATTGCACAAAAGGTATTGCACAGTGTCCCCAGTATGAAGAGTTGGACAGCACCAGGCCCCGACATGGTTCACGCCTACTGGCTGAAGGAGCTGACTGCACTCCACGAGCGTCCAGCAGCACAAATCAACCAGTTGCTAGTTGACGGGAGACACCTGGAATGGCTAACCGGAGGTCGGACGGTCCTGATCCTCAAGGACCCCCAGAAGGGACCGGTCCCCTCCAACTACCGACCAATAACCTGCCTCAGCACCACATGGAAGCTCCTGTCAGGCATCATAGCGGCTAAGATGAACATGCAAATGGGTCAATACATGAGCGGGGCACAGAAAGGGATGGGCAAGAATACAAGAGGCGCAAAACACCAGCTACTGGTAGACCGAGCAGTCAGCCGAGACTGCAAGACCAGGCTGACCAACCTGTGCACTGCCTGGATTAATTAGAAATATCCTGTCTCAGAGTGACGCTGAAAAACTAGTTCATGCATTTATTACTTCCAGGCTGGACGACTGTAATTCATTATTATCAGGAAGTCCTAAAAACTCCCTGAAAAGCCTTCAGCTAATCCAAAATGCTGCAGCAAGAGTCCTGACAGGGACTAGAAAGAGAGAGCAGATTTCTCCTGTTTTGGCTTCCTGTTAAATCCAGAATTCAAAATCCTGCTCCTCACATACAAGGTCTTAAATAATCAGGCCCCATCTTATCTTAATGACCTTGTAGTACCATATCACCCTATTAGAGCACTTCGCTCTCGCTCTGCAGGCCTACTTGTTGTTCCTAGAGTATTTAAAAGTAGAATGGGAGGCAGAGCCTTCAGTTTTCAGGCCCCTCTTCTGTGGAACCAGCTTCCAGTTTGGATTCAGGAGACAGACACTATCTCTACTTTCAAGATTAGGCTTCAAACTTTCCTTTTTGCTAAAGCATATAGTTAGGGCTGGACCAGGTGACCCTTGTGTGTGTATATTTAGTGGGTGTCGGTCTGTGTTCGTTGTGGCTCGTCTGTGTTCGTCTGCATTTCTCTGTGTTCCATGGTGTTTCGGTCCTGTCTCTGCGTCTCTCTGCCCCGCACCCCTTTTGTATGCTCTCAGGTTTGTTATTTAGTTCTCCCAGTTTTGGTTTCTTCAGTTATTTGTCATGCCTCACTGCTATCCCACCTTGTAAATAAACGTCACACTCTTGACCAGTCAGCTTCCTGCATTTTGGGTCATTTTCATTCCACAACACGACTGCTGCACTGAATCATACCTGTTATTAATAATAATAATAATAATAATAATAATAATAATACATTTTATTTGAGGGCGCCTTTCAGAAACCCAAGGTCACCTTACAAAAAACACAATTAATAAAAGGAACAATAGTCATAAAATACATAAAATAAGTTAAGTTATTAACCTCTGTCTCTCTTCCACAGCATGTCTTTATCCTGTCTTCCTTCTCTCACCCCAACCAATCACAGCAGATGGCCCCGCCCCTCCCTGAGCCTGGATCTGCTGGAGGTTTCTTCCTGTTAAAAGGGAGTTTTTCCTTCCCACTGTCACCAAAGTGCTGCTCATAGGGGGTCATATGATTGTTGGGTTTTTCTCTGTATGTGTTACTGTAGGGTCGACCTCACAATATAAAGCACCTTGAGGCAACTGTTGTTGTGATTTGGTGCTGTGTAAATAAATGAAATTGAATTGAACTGAATTACAAGAAGGCCTATGACTCAATGCCCCCACAGCTGGATCCTGGAATGCATGGAATTGTACAAGATCAACGGGACCCTAAGAGCCTTCATCAGGAACTCAATGGGGATGTGGCATACAACACTAGAGGCCAACTTCAAGCCCATAGCACAAGTCAGCATCAAGTGCGGGATCTACCAAGGAGATGCTCTGTCCCCACTGCTTTTCTGCATAGGACCGACTGCAGAATGGAGCAGCAGAAGGAAGGAGGCCGGGGATTGGTGAGTGTCAGCACCACAGTCCAGGATGAGACAACAAATATCCATGAGTACATCGTGAAGATGTCCCCAACCAACCGCATGCTCAGTGAATACCTCAGGCAGCAGAAACCCAAGAGGAGGAACTATCATGGAAGGACTGGCCCTCAGGAAGAAGGAACATGAGAAGCTCAGAGAAGAGCTCGAGAGGATGTGGAGGGTGAAGGTAACGGTGGTCCCCGTGGTAATCGGAGCACTAGGTGCGGTGACTCCCAAGCTAGGCGAGTGGCTCCAGCAGATCCCGGGAATAACATCGGAGATCTCTGTCCAGAAGAGCGCAGTCCTGGGAACAGCTAAGATACTGCGCAGGACCCTCAAGCTCCCAGGCCTCTGGTAGAGGACCCAATTTTGATGGATAGACCGCCCGCAGGGACGAGTGGGGAATTTTTTGTTTGACATGACTCCAGTAGTGACAGCAGTGATTCAAAAGTGCAACAAATTGTCAGCGAGTCAGTGTTCTTGCCTTGATTAAGTTAACAACTTTGTCTCGCATGTGCTTCAAAAATGCAAAGTTACAGAATCAGAATCAGAAAGACTTTATTTATCTCCAGGGGGCAATTAAGATACAACAGAGCAGCATGACGTTGAAGGTAAGGACAGGGCATAAACATGGTAAATGGTAAATGGCCTGTATTTGTATACTTAGTCCCTATGGACCCCAAGGCACTTTACACTACATTCAGTAATCCACCCATTCACACACACATTGACACACCGGTGATGGCAGCTACACTGTAGCCACAGCTGCCCTGGGGTGCACTGACAGAGGCGATAACATACAATAATAGTGAAATAATAAATACACAGAATATACAGTATATACACAGTTTTAAAATTAAAGTGACTGAATAGGTGAATAAATAACTGTAAGTGACTAAAAGTGAGTAAAGTGTCGGCAGTATAAAAGAGTGTAGAGTAGTTTCTGTTTCTGGTGTGGGAAACGGTCTCATCGGCTGGAGTTAAAAAGCAGAGCTGCTTTGGGGACAAAGGTGGCGCTCCTCCTCCTCTCAGTCCTGCAGGAAATGCAGCGGAGGCGTCGCCCAGAGGGGAGCCATTGAAACGCGGGTGAAGAATGTGAGAGGGGTCGTTGATGATTTTGGCTGCCTGTCTGAGGGCCTGTTGACAGGCCAATGACTGTAGAGCACATTGATGCAGTGCGCTGCAGTCTGTTCCTGTATGAAGGCTGAGGCAGTGGAACCAGCAGGTGATGGAGAAGGTCATGATGCTTTCCAGGAAAGCATAGTAAAAAGTCATCATGATGGCTGTGCTGACTCCAAAGGAGGTATAGCTGTTGGTGGCACCTCCTGAGAATCTCCTCAGTGTTGGCAGAGAATCTCAGGAGGTTGTCAAAGATGGTTCGCAGGTATTTGTACTCCTCAACTACCTCCACTGGCTTCCCGTGGATGGTGGTGGTGACTGAAGCAGCCAGATCCCTCTGCCTGCTGGAGAAGGTCACCACCTTTGCTCACGTTCAGTTCAAGTTTGGAGCTGTCACACCACTCTACAAACTCCTGCAGAGCGGCCGTGGTGCTGTGAGGGCCTGACAGCAGTGACAGGAGAACTGTGTCGTCAGCATATTTCACCAGGTGACAGATCTGTGTGGATCTGCAGTCATCAGTGTAGAGGATGAAGAGCAGGGGGGAGAGCACACAGCCCTGGGGGGAGCCAGTGGAGCTGAGACCGGAAAGAGAGTTGTTGACCCGTCCTGTTGGTCAAAAAGTCCAATATCCACAGGCAGTGTTGGTCAAGTTACTTTAAAAAAGTAATCAGTAACTAATTACTGATTACTTCCCCCCAAAAGTAATCCCGTTACTTTACTGATTACTTATTTTCAAAAGTCTTTAGTTACTTAGTTACTTAGTTACTTTTTAAAACATGATTTATCCCCTAAATAAGTGATAAAGCGATAGATCTCTCAGCCCAATTCTACTTTTTCTGCATAATCCATCATACAAAATGTAATCAAATGGAAAAGTCTCCTTTTAAAACTTGTTTTATTAGTTTTAATCTTTTAACTTCATGCATCAAGCAAAGATTAAATTATATGCAACATTATCTGACTGGAAGAAATTAGTTTAACATTTAAACCTATTTTCTGCACATTCCAGCACATAAAATATTTTTTGTGTTTACACTCACTCTTTCAAATAGATGCAAGTAAAACACAGCAGAAAATAAATAACATCAAAGACTCAGCGGTCCTTTTGCTCTATTTCCACCTGTAAAGCAGGAGTGGGGTAGGCGGAGGTTTACCCTGGTGCAGGTGTGCTGCAGCTGTCAGTGGAAGGATCTGTGAATTTCCCATTACGTCGTAGCTACTCGGTGCTTGTTGGAAGTTTAGGGGTTTTTCGCTGTAAAAAGAAGTTTTCTTCCCATGCACAGCGGACACTAATGTTTTTGTCACTTTTTATGGAATCAAACTCAAAGTAAGGTCAGTACTTCCACGCTTTAAACGCTGCACGCTCATACTCTCTCTGCACTCGATATATGATCCATTGTTGATCTGCACACAGCTGTTGTCACTAACGTCGCGCTTGCTTACGTCACTGTCACGAGACACTCTTGCAAAAAAATCACGGTTTTAGTAACGCAGTAACGCAGCGTTCCTACGGGAAAGTAACAGTAATCTAATTACCTTTTTTGCAATAGTAATCCCTTACTTTACTCGTTACTCGAAAAAAGTAATCAGTTTACAGTAACGCGTTACAAGTAACACGTTACTGCCCATCTCTGTCCACAGGATTAGCTGATCATCCAGGTGAAATCAGAAGGAAAGTTTAGTGGGCAGGATACGAGGCTGCAGAGTGATGCATGCTGATGAGAAACCAGCAAACAGAAGTCTGGTGGAGGAGTCAGGGAACTCCAGATGTTTGTGGATGGAGTCCAAGATGAAGGTTGTTGCATCATCGACGCCTCTGCGTGCACGGTAAGCAAACTGGGGAGGGTCCATCAGTGGGTCAGTTGCTCTTGATGTGCTGTTTTATGATCTTCTCCATGGCCTTCATCACCAGGGAGGTGAGGGCCACAGGACGAAGATCATTCAGAGACTTTGGGTTGTTTCTTTTGGGGACGGTGTGACTGTCAATTGAGTTTTGAAATAGAGTCCAGAACACACTTCCTAGTTGCCCTGTCTCAGAACTCGCCTGCTGATGTTGTCAGGGCCAGACGTGTTCCGCTGCTGAAGCCAGTGCATGTCCAGGCCCGTCTGAAGTTTGCCAGAGAGCACATGGATGATACAGCAGAGGATTGGGAGAATGTCATGTGGTCAGATGAAACCAAAGTAGAACTTTTTGGTATAAACTCAACTCGTCGTGTTTGGAGGAAGAAGAATACTGAGTTGCATCCCAAGAACACCATACCTACTGTGAAGCATGGGGGTGGAAACATCATGCTATGGGGCTGTTTTTCTGCCAAGGGGACAGGACGACTGATCCGTGTTAAGGACAGAATGAATGGGGCCATGTATCGTGAGATTTTGAGCCAAAACCTCCTTCCATCAGTGAGAACTTTGAAGATGAAACGAGGCTGGGTCTTCCAACATGACAATGATCCTAAACACACCGCCCGGGCAACAAAGGAGTGGCTCCGTAAGAAGCATTTGAAAGTCCTGGAGTGGCCTAACCAGTCTCCAGACCTCAACCCCATAGAAAATCTGTGGCGGGAGTTGAAAGTCCGTGTTGCTCGGCGACAGCCCCAAAACATCACTGCTCTCGAGAAGATCTGCATGGAGGAATGGGCCAAAATACCAGCTACTGTGTGTGCAAACCTGGTAAAGACCTATAGTAAACGTTTGACCTCTGTTATTGCCAACAAAGGTTATGTTACAAAGTATTGAGTTGTATTTTTGGTATTGACCAAATACTTATTTTCCACCCTGATTTACCAATAAATTCTTTACAAATCCTACCATGTGGATTCATGGATTTTTTTTTCACATTCTGTCTCTCACAGTTGAAGTGTACCTCTGGTGCAAATTACTGACCTCTGTCCTCATTTTAGGTGGGGGAACTTGCACAATCGGTGGCTGACTAAATACTTTTTTGCCCCACTGTACTAACCCCAAGTTGCCCTCCGATGTGTTCATTGGAGTGTGAATGTAGAGTCGTTTGCACTTGTGTTTAGAACTGCTTGTATGAGTGGGTGTGAATGAGGCATGTTGTATAGAACCCTTTGAGTACTCTGGGAGAGTAGAAAAGCGCTATATAAGAATCAGTCCATTTACCATGTTTAGTCTCCTAACAACAATTCAAATTGTAATCCTTGTGTTTAAGGATTTACCTCGTTAAAAACTATATTCTGCATCAATCTTTTTTGTGTGCTGACATCTTTCAGAGCTAGCAAACCCACACCTCTCACAAACGTACAAAACACACAGTACACCGTTCTCTGGAGATGATCAATGAGTGTTTGATGTCTAAGATGGAACAAGCTGCATTATACTTATTTACATTTGAATTCTAATTTCCCATTCACCTTTAGATGTCAGAGACACCAAAAGGCTGTGGCCTGCAAGGCCAAACAATGCCCATGCGTAATCTATGGTGATGATATTTGCTTCTCTGTGAGCTCTGTTTGAGCTGATTTTGTACCTGTGGATGCTGAGCTGCAGGGCTCTGGTGTGTTCCTGGTCAGACAGAAAGCTCTGCTGCTGTGTGCAGTCGACTCCATTATTGGAGTCTCGCAGCAGCCACTGCTCTCTCAGAGCCTTTTTCTGTACAGAAGAACAGAATTATCATTAGTGTGGATTGGGACTGGAAGTAAAAATGCAGGTCTGCAAACAGGTAGGACGACTATCCTGCCTTTCTCTCCTCACCCCAACCAGTCGTGGCCATCTGCTGCGACATTCCTGTTAAAATTGAGTTTTTCCTTCCCACTGTCATCACAGTGCTGCTCATAGGGGGTCATATGATTGTTGGGTTTTTCTCTGTTGTATTATTGTAGGGTCTACCTTACAATATAAAGCACCTTGAGGCGACTGTTGTTGTGATTTGGCGCTGTATCAGTAAAACTGAATTGAAATGAATTGATTACTTCTGCAGTTCATGCTGATAATACACATCCAATGAAATGATTTGCTCTACACTTTATCTGCTGTTATAGCCGATCATTTATTCAAACCAACCTTCAGATGTTGCAGTTTGAATTTCTCTTGATCGAGTTTCACTTTCTTCTTTTTAATGTCCTCTTGAATTCGATGCTTCTGCTGTTTCATCAAAAGCAAAAGCTTAAATGAGTGAATATATGAAACATTTACAATTGACAATGGATTGTCAGAATAAGTCAAATATCTATTGAAAATGTAACCCAGTGAGTTTACACGACTCTGTAATGCACTACAACATTGTTATTGCTAATTGTGATTCATCGTTACTCTGTTAATCACTGAGTTGAGCTAAAGTAAATCAATAATAAAAGATAAATAATCTGAATATAAAAATAAAACCCCAGAGAGTATATTTGACACCCCTACTGGTTAGGAAGGAACAAGCCCCGCCTTCCCCTGCTCTGTATGTGCTCAGACACAGAGAGAGAGGAGGTGCACCGTCGCTGATTTTCACCGCCAAGCTTGTTGCTGGAAAATAACTATAAACTTGATAAATTGAGCAAATATCCATACCGGAGATCTGCATGGACCTTGGAGAAACGGACCTGATTTGTTTTGAACATTTTGGACTTTGGAACCATTGCCGTGAGTCAGAAGCTAACCTTCAAGCTAACAAGCTAACAAGAAGTTAACCGGGAATATAATGGCCCAATTTCAATGTTGTAGATCTGCACGGGTGCGGATGAAGTGGACAAGATCCTTTCTGAGAGTTGAACATTAGAAGCGTGCTGGTGAGTTAAACTGGGACTGGGCGAATCAGGCTAATTAACAAGCTAATTAGCTCGTAGCTGTAGCTGGAGCCGACCACGTTTTCACTGTGGGAGAACACACGGGGTTTGGAGTTCAGCTACTCTGAGCACTCAGCTTGTGTGCTGATGATGTTCTAGTATTACATGTTGAATATTAAATGCACTAAAATAAGATGATGGGATGAAGTTAATTTTGATCTTAAAGGTTATGAATCTATTTTATTTGATGCTCGAGCGGCACTGTAAAGATGCCTCTGCATATTCTTACTGTGCTGATACGTTACCACATACTGTAGAACTACAGCCTGTGGGCTTTTGTATATTTTTGGTCATTTTATTTTGTACATTGAGTGTAATTAACATATTGCTTCGTTGCTATGCAGTGCAAAGCAAGGCTCCTGTAATTCAGTAAAAGGGGCAGTACTGGGAAAGATAATCTACCATAGTTCATGGTTTATTTCTGGTTTCTGATAGAAATGTGCTCCTTGATGGAAAAATAAGCTGATTGTGATTTAAAGATTGCATTCATGATTAAGACGCACTGTATAGACTGTAATTAGAAATTAGAATTAATGTTTTGTGCTTGATTTGTTATAGCACTTAAATTATTTACATATGGCCATATATATCATTAGAGTGTGAGTTGAATTAGTAATAGCCCTGTTGTTTACAGGCTAGGCTTTTTTGGGGGATCGTGCAACCTGGATCTCTTCCTGACGAGGAAGATGGCGAGCCGTTCCCTTTGAACCGAACCACAGCCATTCCGAGTTGGCCCAGAAGGGCAGGTTGCTCTTCTCTCACGAAGAATTGCAGCAGAGCGGTTGGACAAAATCACTGAACACGGACTATTAAGCCGGCAAGACTGACATATCTGAGCTCAGATAGGATTCTGGTTACTATTATTATTGCTGTTGTTGTATCTTATTTAATGTTTCATTCCTGTTTATGAAGTGCTGTTTAATTGTTGCTATATAATTCAGTACAATTCAAAGCAACTTTACCTGTGGCTCCACTCATTCTTCTGCACGCCACTCACCATGACCCTCCTGCGAGTCGAGCTATTGGCCCATTCTCTCCATCCTACTTTAACTTCCCCTACCCTGTCCTGTACTTGGCTACAAAAGCAAACTAATCCTCAGAGTAGTTTAAACTGTTTCATTTAAGTTTTAAATGTTCCAAAGTTAAGTGAATGTTAAAGGACAGAAAAAGGTCATAAACAAATGACAAAAGTACTAATTTACATTTTTTAGAGTCAAAAGCCACAAAGATTTAATTTGTTACTTATTTAAATAATAATAATTATTTGTAAGTTACATGTTTTATTTTAGAGTACAGTAAAAAAAGAAAAAAGGTACAGACTGTACATGTCTCAGTAACATCTGCATCATGCTCTAAAACTTCTAAATGAAAGTGTGAATAATTGTCACATAGATAAGCAGATATCTTTAGAAGTGTAGCACAAGTGTCTGTGACTGCTCAGAGTAGACGGGAGCATTACAGTGATGGCCTGGAGCCTCTCCTGGAGCAGGTCACTCTCCTCCATACTGCTTCAGGATCAACACAGAGACTGGAGACGAGAAGAAAGAGAACCTGTCAGATGCCTTTATTTCACAGTATCACTTATAAACATGACCACCAGCAACATTAACCACATTTACAAACTCAAACTGACGGTTCAATATAAGAGAATGAGCATCTGCAGTGTGAGTCATGCACAGCTGCCTGAGTAGAAGAATAAAAATATGAAGACTGAAATGAGCAGCATGAAACAGCTGTTTCCAGCACCCTGACACAACGGTACACTGTGACATCACTATTTTATTTCAGTATTCATTCCTCTGACAGCACACTGCCACCTGCCAGCTTGTTCACTCTTTACGACACAGTCATCTGCTTATCCTAAACGAGCCATTTGTAACTTTTGTCTCACTCTAATTAAAGAAAGGCGGAGAGAGGCTTTATCTACAAGTCCATCAAGTAACCTGTCACTGAAGCGCTAAGCTAATCTGCTCATGAGCCTGATAATCTGCGTAAACCATCTGCTTGCCAACCACAGGCAGGGCTGCTGTGTGGTTTAGACTCTATTAACTGAAAAGTCTGAACTTTTTATTTATAGGAAATGTTAGAAATCACACAGAACACATCGTTCTCCTTGAGTAATGCACTGGATCCACACCAGACTGCTTCTGTTGTGGGTTCTTTTCTCGCTTCATAAAATTCAGATTCGTTTTTTTGTGTGTTATCTAGATAAGAAATAGATATAAGTGCTGAAATGTTTATGCCTTTAAACAAGAATCACACTGTTCATGGGTGCAGAGCTCTGTGTTACTGATTTATCAATGCACATGTAAATACATCATGAACTGGGTAATTCCACATACAGTGTTGCCAAAACTATTCGTCTGCCTTCACAAGCATATGAACTTGAGTGTCGTCCCATTCTGAATCCACGGGGTTTAATATAACATCGTCCAACTCTTTGCAGGTATAACAGCTTAAACTCTTCTAGGGAGGCTTCCACAAAGGTTTTAATTGGGATGTCTGACCATTATTCAGAAGCACATCTGTGAGGTCAGACACTGATGCTGGCTCACAGTCTCAGCTCGAATTCATCTGCGTGTGTTCTGTTGGGTTCATGTCAGGAACCTGTTCAGACCAAACTTGCTCATCCATGTCATTCCCAAATTGTTCCCACAAAGTTGGAAATGTGACATTGCCCAAAGTGTCTCGGTATGCTGAAGCATCAGGAGTTCCTCTCACCGGATTTAAGGTTACAAGACCTGAAAATCAGCCCCGCACCACAAGCCCACTTCCACTTGGCACAATGCAGCCAGACAAGTACCACTACAAGAACTGTGATTTCAGGTCGTGGTGGATGACTTGCTGCGTACCAGGACAGATTCAAATGAAGGCTGATCAAATGTATGATCTGAGTTACAGATGATTACGGGCTGTTCCCTGAAATCCTTTTATTGTACTTTAATCTATCGACCTCCTGGAGCTGCCCTACTCGGCACAGATGTTCCTGTACACTATGCCGGCCACTTGGTTATGGCGTTCCATGTATGCCCTGCCTGCTAGCATCTTGCACCCTGCTGTTATGTGCTGGATTGCTTCAATCTCAACCTGAGATTGATTCAAGACTTATGTTATTATTGGGCACCAGCATATCAAAATGCTCCCTAACTGCTGATGTTTTTTGAGATTCTCCATGCAAGCTTCATGTGCTTAAAATCTCCGTGCAAGCTCGTGATGATCCTCAGAATCACCTCAGATCCAGTTCATGCCAAAAACTCATTCCCATGTGTTTGTGACAGCTTGAATCCCATAACGAGACAGTGATGTCATTTCAAGGAAACGGGGCCTTGTTTATCTTTTATCACGTGATAAAGATAAGACCAATAAGCAGCCTCGACATGGGCTTCATCTGGACACGCCCCTCAATAAACACAGGCCTCAGGGCTTTAACATTACTGCTCACCGCTTCACCTGCCTGCCCACCCTCCGGTGCCTTGACCCCGCCCCCCAACTTCCCACCGTGCAGACTCTCACCCTTCCTGGATGTCACCTTCATATACCAAGTAAGCAATCAGTTACATCTCAGCTGTGGATAGTTTTGGGATTTGTTTTGTGTGAAATAAATCTTTGTGAAAAACATGTTCTGTACTCTTTGTGTGTGTATGTGTGTGTGTGTGTGTGTGTGTGTGTGTGTGTGTGTGTGTGTGTGTGTGTGTGTTACAGTTGCTACACAGCCAACTGTAGCCGATTAGAGCCTGCGAGACTCAACTTTGCTAATTTGAATGAATAAATTGGACCTTTCCTGTGTGTGTCTGTGTGTGTTGATTGTGACTGCAATTACAAAGCTTGCTAGCATGTCTTAACACTTCACCCTGTGGTCTAAAATATGTTCACTTTAGAGCTAACATGACTGATGTCAGGAAAGAAAACAAAAACCCACCAATGGTGCGGCTTCAAAAAGTCCAGAAACAATGGGTGACCTTAAAATAATCACCCTGCTTACTGAGAGTCAAGTCAAAAAGGAAATGAAGCTACATAAAGTGTGTGAAGGATTTTCAGTGAGTGCAAACTGAAGGCTACAATATGCTGTAAGCCCTGCAGGGACGATCAGTCAGGATGAGCAGAAGCTTAGAGAATTAAGGAGCTATCTCTACCTCTCCCGTTTGGTCCTGTTTCTGTTGTAGAATAAAGGTCAGCTCAATTTAGCACATTAACTATTTATAAAACATTTTTATATCTGCTTCTCTACATGACTCCAAAACAAACGTTGCTACCAGCAGAGGATAACAGCCTTTGTCAAGATGCTATCAAACAGTTTCTAAGCTGCAGACTGACAGCTTGCATTATTTGGGAGGATAAAAGACGTAGGCCTACTTCATATGGGAACATTTGAGTCTTTCTGACAGGACAGGACGTTTTCTTAAAGAACAACAACAAACCTCACAGAATACTTCAACTTCACGTTATTAATTATTGAAAGACAAGCATATATTTGTTCACCTACCCAGAGGATGGTCTTTTCTCGTGGCTGCCACGCAGGACTCCTCAGACAGCCCACAGGTACAGGTGGGCGGGTCTTTGTGATGCTGATTGACAGCTGTCAACCTAGCGGCCAATAGCAATGAGAAGTGTATGGGCAGAAATCTGTGCCATCAGAAACTGAATTTGAATAAGTTCAATTTGAATTTGAATTGCTCAGATTGAATCTGAATTGTAACTGGAATAAATGCTTTTGAAAACTGAATTTGAATTAGTCTAATTTGAAATTGAATTTATATTTTGAAAATGAATTGATTTGCTTTGAAACTGCATTTTATCCTTTAAAAATTCAACTCTCGGATAATTTCAGTTTCACTTCTCACCATTCAGTTTCAGTTCTGCAATTCAATTTCAGTTCCAAAATTCAGTTTTTTGGAACTTACATCCGGTTCCGGTTCAAGAGCAGATTAAAAGAACTACGTTTTACTAGCGGACCGAAAGTGTTACTGACGGGAATCTACAGCGTCTTGAGCTGAATTAAGACTTCATAAGTCATTCGTCATGTCGAATGACCAGCGGATAAACTCTCAGGTTGGTAATAAATGTATTACATGTATAAGAACAAGCGTCATGTTAACAAATGATAGCCGTAAGGTAACTTTTATGCTTATTGTAGCTGCTAGCTAAAAACGCTAATTTAGCGTAGTTTGCCCTGAATTCAGCTTTGACAACAAATATGATCGACTGTTTCTAGTAGAATTCCAAAGTTGTCATCTTGTACCCTCTCAGAGTGCCCCTCTGTATGCTTGCAGAGACCCCTACAGTAGGGAAACATGCAAAACAGTGTCCAAACCTTTGTATTTTAGCTTTATTTATGTCTTACACAGCATCCCAACTCTTTAGCTAACTTAATAACTTTAGCTAAAGTGAATAGTTAGTCTAATTCATTAGTGCAGCATTACTGGATCACCTCTGTTTGAAGTGATATAATATGATATACAACTATCACTGTGTTTAACTACCATAATAATTCTTAGGGTACTGAGTGCATGCTTAATTAGATATATTTTTAAACATGCTGCTCCATTACTATGTTTGACAGGCTGAAGTTGTCGGGTCACCTCCTAAATCGACCATCTTTTACAGGTGTTTTGTGCCAGAAATGGAGTGTCCACTGAAGACTGAAGATACTGAATCTCTACGCCTTGCCATCCATCCCTCTTGTGCCTTCATCTAGACAAGAGACATTAACTTAACCACTCTCATATGCTCTGTACCTACATCACCTTCCCTGACAGTCGTAGCTTGGCTCATCTGAGGGTGAAATTATAAGAATGTGTTATTTTGCAAAGTGCTCTCTAGGGTTCCTAAATAAAATATGGCATTGAGGTCATTTCTTTTGAATTAATCCCTTCTTCTGAAATATAAGAACCTCTCCTGGTTTTAATGGCACTTTGGATTTCTTTACTTTCTGTTCCACTTCCAAACCCAAATAGATGCTGACAAGCTGACACAGTAACATGGAAGAGGGAAAGAAGTTGGAAAGGACTACTACAAATAAACCCAATGCCTAACAATGAAAAGTGTAAAATAAGAACAACAACAACAATAATAATAATAATAATAATAATAATAATAATAATAATAATAAAGATAAAAGATGAAGTAACAAGTTTTTAGTTTTTTCCAAATGATCATCCAGATGTCTGTGACATGTGATGACAAACACCATAATGGAAGGCCTTAGTCATCACATGCTTAAACTCATCATATATTTTTGCATATGCTGAACAGGCAGTCAGACATGCTGTAACTGTGGGGTAGAAAACAGCATGAACACCATACGGCAGGGGTCTCAAACTCCAGTCCTCGAGGGCATGGAAAAGTTGCATGACACCGGCCCTCGAGGACTGGAGTTTGAGCCCCCTGTCATACGGAATATGACAGGTGTGGTTGAACTGCATGAAGACTCTGAAGTTTCTCTTCTCTTCTGGCAGGACAGTAATGTGGCCTTGTCCTGTGAGCCACTGTAAGGATGTACTTAGAGTAGAACTGGACTGTCACCGGCCTCAGGCTCTTCACCCTTTTCAAAGACAAAGCAGTCATTTAGATAAAATATTAGATATTGTTTACCTGTAAATGCACAAAGTAAATTTAGAAATGTAATTATTGTCAAGAGTGAACAAGCACTGATAGTGTAATCTACAGCTGTGGCCAAACGTTTAGAGAATGAGAAGTGTTGTTTGCTTATTTACAAAGTTTGCTGTTTCAGTGATAGTTGTATATCACATTATATCACTTCAAACAGAGGTGATCCAGTAATGCTGCACTAATGAATTAGACTAACTATTCACTTTAGCTAAAGTTATTAAGTTAGCTAAAGAGTTGGGATGCTGTGTAAGACATAAATAAAGCTAAAACACAAAGGTTTGGACACTGTTTTGCATGTTTCCCTACTGTAGGGGTCTCTGCAAGCATACAGAGGGGGTACTCTGAGAGGGTCCAAGATGACAACTTTGGAATTCTACTAGAAACAGTCGATCATATTTGTTTGTCAAAGCTGAATCCAGGGCAAACTACGCTAAATTAGCGTTTTTAGCTAACAGCTACAATAAGCATAACAGTTACTGTACGGCTATCATTTGTTAACATGACGCTTGTTCTTATACATGTAATACATTTATTACCAACCTGAGAGTTTATCCGCTGGTCATTCGACATGACGAATGACTTCTGAAGTCTTAATTCAGCTCAAGACGCTGTAGATTCCCGTCAGTAACACTTTCGGTCCGCTAGTAAAACGTAGTTCTATTAATCTGCTCTTGAACCGGAACCGGATGTAAGTTCCAAAAAACTGAATTTTGGAACTGAAACTGAATGGTGAGAAGTGAAACTGAAATTAGTCGAGAGTTGAATTTTTAAAGGATAAAATGCAGTTTCAAAGCAAATCAATTCATTTTCAAAATATAAAATGCAATTTCAATTTAGTGATGATCATTTTCAAACCATAAATTCAATTTCAAATTAGACTAATTCAAATTCAGTTTTCAAAAGCATTTATTCAAGTTACAATTCAGATTCAATCTGAGCAATTCAAATTCAAATTGAACTTATTCAAATTCAGTTTCTGATGGCACAGATTTCTGCCCATAGAAGTGTTGCCACTCGTCCACCATGTTACAGTCAAACACCACTATGTTTGACTGTAAAACCATGAGATGCTATGTAAACAGGGTTACATTGGCACTTAGTGAAACTTACTCTTTTCTTTCTTTCCTTTGTCTGCAATTAGCCACTTATTGTACCTAAGAATGTGAATAATTTAATGACAATACAGAATCAATCATTCCCTCCAGTGAAATTATTTTGTGGTTGCTCAAATTTAAAATTTAAATTTTTCACAATAAATTTTTGAAAAAAAGTTTTGAAAGCAACACCTTGTTTGTGTCCAGCTTGACTGTCCAATAAGAAGTCTGTGTATACGATGGGAGACATGCATGATGATTCATTTGAATACTATTTGTCCTCGATCTGCTCAATTCCTTTATTTTGCTGATGTTGAGCTTAAGCCCACTCAGGTCAGTTTAAATGTATTTATATAGCACGATAACAGGTGATTTATATCTTAAAGATCCTACAATAATGATAATACACTCTACAAATGCTATCCAACATATTATGATAGTGTGACCATAGAAGGGAAAATGGGGGCATAGTCATCCTGAGAGGCAGTTTGAAATCATAATATATACGTCTGTAGATACGAAGGATGCAGCATGACCCAGATGCTTATCAGGACTTTCCTTCTGTGTCATTTCACTTTCTCACTTTTGCATTTTGCAGCGCTCTGCTCTCTGCTGCCAGCTTTGGTCAGAACTCCTCTTTCCTCCCCGGCCTCTACTGAAAGGCACGATTAGATGACGCTTGCTGGCTTCCCCTGACACCACACCCTGACCCTGCTGCTCCACCCTGCACCACCAACCCCTCCACAATGTAAACAAATTATCTTTGAACCTGACAAAAACGAAATTTATAGTTTTTGCCAGAAATTCTACCCAATTTCTGGAAATCGGGTAAAAGAGGATGAACTCTGTCCATTGATGGAGTTTTGACTGAGAGAGTTACTGAACTCCGTTTTTTGGGGGTAGTATTGGATGATAATTAAAATGGAAATCTCATATTGAACATGTTAGAAAAAAGATGGTTAAAAATATTTATATTCTGGGTAATGTCAGAGATATACTAGATTATAAGGCAATGCGTATTTTATATTTCTCACTAATTTTCCCCTATCTCAGTTATTGTGCTGAGGTGTGGGGGAATACATATGCGACTAAAATAAATCCTCTATACTTGTTACAGAAGAAAGTGGTACGAATGGTACATAATAGTAAATATAGAGAACAAACAAATAATCTGTTTATAAAATCAAAATTGTTGAAATTTGAAGACTTAGTGAAATTACAGACATTATTATTCATGTGCAAGGCAAGAAATAACACATTACGTCTTAAGTTACAAAGTTTGTTTGTATTGTGTTCAGGAAGTGGGGACAGTAGAAGGAAGTTTGACTTTAAGCATCAGTTTGCAAGGACCACACAAAGGCCAATGTGTCCAACAGTCAAAGGTCTAAGAATCTGGAATTCAAGATAATCTCAAGAGTTGTACAAACATGCACCGTTTTAAAAGTGTTACATACTTAAAAGGATAAATCAATATGAAGAACATGAAAGTAATTAGGGCTAAATGTGGAAGGAAATTTTTCATTGCCATGTAGTAGTGCTGTATATTGTGATTATACTGATGTGTTAGGTTTGCATTGTGCCATAAAGATACATGTTAGAGGGTTTTTTGGGTTGTTGGCGCCCTCTTGTAAGAATAATTAGATTGCCGATAGGGGCCAGGTGCTAACAAGAATTTATTCTTCTTCCTGCTCTTTTTCACCCATGGGTGCGGTGTCATATTAATGGGAAGGAGGATCTGTGCGTAGGAATATGAAACATTGTTGAACCATGTGTGAAATAAATAAATAAATGAAATATAATTGCCATTCACTCGCTGGGCCCACGTCCTCATTTTAGGTTTGACAGCGTTTTAGTAGGTAAAGGTGAAGCTTGGACATGAATTGAGCTGCGGTTTGGGGAAGGCTTTGAGGACTGGCGACGGCTCCCGGGCCTGGCAGATCCCCATGTACTAAATAGAAGTGAAGCAGTTAAAGAATTGAAAAGGGGAGGGAGGAACAAGAAGGAACAGCTTGCAGAACTGGGGGAACATATATAGATGAGAACCGGGAGGAGTGTGTTTGGAGGCGTGGTCCTGCCTTAATACTTATACTTAAGCTCGAATAATTTTTCAGTTTTCAAACACACATGACAGCAGTGCAGGTTACAGGTTTGACATTTTGCAATCGTGTACAAATATTTTTGTATATACTGTAAACAACTACAGCAGACCTGATGACAGTTTACTGCTTTTCAGCATACTTTTATTTACACACGGTTGCTGTTACAAAGACACAGCTGCAGCTCTCCCACTGCCAGCTCAACATATCAACGATATGATAGGACCCCGTTCAGTGTTTTAACCCGGCGAGGTGTGATTGCAGATGCCCTGCAGGTGCGTTTGCCTACCCTGCAGCAGCACCGCGGGCCACACCCTGCCACATACACCCTCCCTGTTGTCTAAGTGCAACAAACATGGAAGGATGCTAAAGTTTTGTTTTTTTTAATGGCCCATCCCAGTTATTTGTAAAACTACTGCTGTTATCTAAGCTGCTGTTCTGTCTGGTGATCATCTCTGGGTTTCAGCATCGATATCTGCATCTGACATTTGTAAACTTTTTGAGGCAGGTGTCAGACTCACATACAAGGTATCATTTTCCCTCATGCAGAATCTAAGAACATTTCACCATAATAGCTTTTGCTGCTTACAGCCACTGGGTAAAAACAGGACTTTACAAAAGTCACTCCAGGACGGACATTTTTCTAAACTCGAACTGATCAGAAGGTCTCAGGATCAGGCAAAAATCCTGAACCAACTCAGAAGGACGTCTGATCACCACCCTCTGGTAATATGAACTAAAGGGGATACATACAGACACAGAAGCTGCTGAGGCGTTACTGTGAGAAGAAAATCACACGTCAAAGGCTTGTTTTCGAGTTACTAAAGGCTCTACAGGTCCTCTGTAGTTACTTCAGTGTGCAGCAGATGGGAGTCATGTATCATCTAAGCAATCAACAGATATCAGAAAATACCTTTAGAAGATGATAAATTGGGTGGATACACATAAATCTGCTTGCCTGTTATCTTTGTTTCACTGAGTAGATCGGCTCAAACTTAGATAAAGGAAAAGTAGTCGGATTACTGACAGCTGTAGCTCAGGAGGTACAGCAGGTCACCTACTGATCAGAAGGTTGGTGGTTCGATCCCTGGCTCCTCCAGTCTGCATGTCAAGTATCCTTGGGTAAGATACTAACCCCAAGTTGCTCTCCAACGCATCCATCGGAGTGTGAATGTAGTTAGTACAGAGAAAGTGCTTGTGAGAATGGGTTTGATTGGGTGAATGCGGCGTGTTGTATAGAACGCTTTGGGTTAGAAAAGCGCTACATAAGAATCAGTCCATTTACCATCTGTGTACATTATCATCACCGGTAACTGAAACATGTGAAAGCAACATGCATATTTATTCTCTTTATTATATAGTTTTGGCACAAATAACATTTACAAGTAATATTACATTTGCAGTATTACAACATGGATATATAATTAAATCAAACATATACATTTCTTATATATTTTGTTTTGTACACCCACAGTGGATGTGCTTGGTGTGAGGTCTCGCAGCAAGCTATCAAATACGGTGCATTTCTCGGCTTTTAAAAGAACCCTATACATCGCCAGGTGTTTCATCAGATTCGAGGTGTTACCTCCTTTGACAGTATCACAGTATCAGCTTAAAGCACTTGTTGCTGCTGAGTTTGCATCTTTTGCTGTGAAGTACAGCCAGACTTTGATTGGTTCACCTTGGGCATTTTTAATCTGTAGCTCTGCTCTAAAAGAACCTACGTACCTGGGCCCGCCTACTATCCTCGGAAACGTAAAATGATTGGCTAGAATCCAAAGTGTATGACATCTCAGGAAAAAAAAGCACCGAAATAAAGCACCAAAATGTGCGCTGCTTTTCGGTCCAGTTACTACCGTTTATGTCAGAACTGGTACCATAATGGCACCAGATACCGGTACCCATCCCTAGTTATTATTAACCTCTATCTCTCTTCCACAGCATGTCTTTATCCTGTCTTCCTTCTCTCACCCCAACCGGTCGCAGCAGATGGCCCCGCCCCTCCCTGAGCCTGGTTCTGCTGGAAGTTTCTTCCTGTTAAAAGGGAGTTTTTCATTCCCACTGATGCCAAGTGCTTGGTCAAGGGGGTCATTTGATTGTTGGGATTTCTCTCTATTATTGTGGCAACTGTTGTGATTTGGTGCTATATAAATAAAATGGAAAACTGAAATGAACTGAATTCAGATTTCCAAAGACTCCTACATAACACAGACAATATTGTGGAAACCATGACAACCAATGATCTTGTCTTAAACTAGTTATTATTTATCCCTTTATCCCTCTTTATAACCTCATATATCAGATATCATGCAATCTTACTGACTTATATATGACATTAACACGTGTTACATGTATTCACATCAAATTTACATTGAATACACATATCAAATACTTTTACCCATAAAGAAAACAAATCATATATTAATTAAAATGGCTGCTACAATATCCACAGTGACATTTCTTAAGTTGACAGTACATTTACAGTAAACATTTTATTAAACTGTGCGTGCCACATTTGACCCTGGGAGAACAACACTACAGTGCAAAATAAAAGTGGCAATGATAGATTAATTCTTAAATGACAGAAAATGTTGCTGATGTAATGAGACGCAAATGAGACTGATGTAAAAAACAAAGGTCCATGAACTACACAGAATTGGTGACGTCAATCTCCCCCGTGATGTGGTTGGGTGAGGGGGTGGTCCTTCATAGTCATGTGACTTCTGTGATGGACCCTGGGCTCTACAGAAACAGTAAAGAAAAGCAACAATTCAGTCAGGGCTACTATAGCCACAAGAAGATTGTGTTTTGATACACAGGTGGGTTGTAAAGTCAACAATTGTGAGCAATTGGATAGCAGCTGATCTTGACTTTGTGGCCTGCCTATACTAATATTACTAATAATAGTAATAATACATTTTATTTAAAAGCACCTTTCAAGACACCCAAAGACACTTAACAATAAAATAAAACACAGTAGGACAATGACAAAACAAAGAACAGTACAAAACAAGATCAAATGGACAATAAGTTCACAGTGAATATATGCAGACTTGAACAGATTTAAACTTGGGGATAGAAGAAGAAGATCGAAGTGAGCGGGCAGAAGAGGTAGTACTTAACAGCAAGGTTATGAGGGGCCTTGAAGGTGAGCAGAAGAAGCTTGTACACTATTTGGAACTTCACAGGGAGCCAGTGAAGTTCCTGGAGAACAGGGGTGATGTGCTGGTAGGAGGGGTTCTGGTAATAATGCGGGCAACGGAGTTTTGAACCAGTTGAAGCTTGGATGAATTTTGGGGGGAAACTACGTAAGAGATGTTACAGTAGTCAAGGCGGGAGATAATGAGACTATGAACAAGAATGGATGCAGACTGGGTGGAAAGAGAAGGACGAAATAGGTTAATGCTGCATAGATGGAAATAGGATATCACTGATGTGAGATTTAAAGGATAGTGAACTGTCTGGGATGACACCAAGGCTCTTAACCTGAGGTGAAGGGAAAACTGTGGAGTTATTGATAGTGAGAGTGAAATGGTTCGCCTTCAGTAGGTTGGATTTAGTGCCAGTAAGGAGGATTTCAGTTTTATCCTCATTGAGCTTAAGCTGAACCAGGATTTTAATTGGGATAAGCATTCTGTAAGAGAAGAAGGTGGGAGGGAGGAATCAGGCCTGCAGGAGAGATATAACTGAGTGTCATCAGCAAAACAGTGAGAGTGAAGATCAAATTTATGGAAAATGGTACCAAGAGGGAGGATGTATGTTATGAAGAGAAGATGGCCTAAGACTGAACTATGGGGTACACCAGAGGTGACTGGGAATAGAGTGGAATGAGTAACTTTAAGAAAAGCAGTTTCTGTACTGTGACATGAGCGAAAGCCAGTTTGAAACCTCTCGTAGATGTTATTATTAACCAGGTGTGAATGAAGTTGAGCTCCGACTATTCTTTCAAGTATTTTAGAGATGAAGGGTAGATTAGAAATTGGACGGAGGTTGTTAAAGTTGTTAGGATCCAAGGAAGGTTTTTTCAGTATAGGAGTGACTGAAGCCATCTTGAATAAGGAGGGAACGATACCGGTGGTGAGTAATGAGTGAATGATAGCAGAGATGAGTGGGAGTAAGGAAGAGAGGCAGGATATCACAAGCCCTGTAGGTATAGGGTCAAGATAACATGATGGCTTTGATTTACATATAAACTCAGATATATGATGAAGATGAAAAGTGGAAAACGGCTCAAAATAGAGAAAAGGTTCTGGAGAGGGGAAAAACAGAATCGAGGAGTTACAGGTTTCAGAAGAATAGAAGTGTGGGGGTAAAGCATCAGAGGGTTTAAGAAGTTTGTCAAGAAGTGAAAACAGAATCCTGTTGTTACCCTCATAAGAACTGATAATACCAGAGTAGAAGCTTTGTTTGGCCTGGTTGATGGAGTCTTTATACTGGAGTACATGGCATGTATAGATTTCTTCATCAACAGTTAAACCAGATTTCTTATATCTCTAGCTGCACAGCTTTGGCCTTCAGAGCTCGGAGGTCAAAGGTAAACCAGGGAGCAGAAGAAGCGAAGGAAACAGAGTGAGTTTTTACAGGAGCCAGAGAATCAAGGACAATGACTAAACAATTATTAAAATATAACACCAAATCATCAGGAGTAGAATAGAAGTCTGGAATCTGAATATTATCCAAACTGGCAGTGAGAATGTGCATATCAATGTTCTTGATGTTGTGGAGTGAGATGAGATAGGTTGGCTTGGTTAAAGAGCAGCAGAGAGGGAGGTTAAATTAAAGGAGGAAGTGGTCAGTTATGGGAAGCAGAAAGATTAGAGGGAGTAAGACCAGAACAGCAGATCAAGTCCAAGGTGTCTCCTTTGGAGTGAGTGGGAAAGTCAATAAACTGAATTCGAAGTCCTCAAGACAGGAGGAAAAGTCTCTGGTGAGCAGAAGGTTATTATTATTTATATGGGGCGATCGTGGCTCAAGAGTTGGGAGTTCACCTTGTAATCGGGAGGTTGCCGGTTCGAGCCCCGGCTTGGACAGTCTCGGTCGTTGTGTCCTTGGGCGAGACACTTCACCCGTTGCCTACTGGTGGTAGTCAGAGGGCCCGGTGGCGCCAGTGTCCGGCAGCCTCGCCTCTGGCCCCAGGGTGGCTGTGGCTACAATGTAGCTGCCATCACCAGTGTGTGAATGGGTGGATGACTGGATATGTAAAGCGCTTTGGGGTCCTTAGGGACTAGTAAAGCGCTATATAAATACAGGCCATTTACCATATGAATGTTGAAATCTCCCATCAAACTAAAATGTGGGGAGACAGATGAAAGGTGGGTAAGTAAGTTAGCAAAACCACTGAGGAAAACAGAATTAGGCTTGGGGGGCGGAGCGACAAGCAGGTAAGCTAATGCTACACTAATACTATCTGGAGTCAACTGAATCTTACAATTTACTTCAGTTCATCAAGTCAGACACAGGCTCTATCATTGAGAGGAGGCACGTAAAGGCAGACTCTAAAGGCTCAGGAGGTGGTGGATTGGCCGGAGCCAACCACATGCAAACAGCTGAAAATCTTCTTGGGGTTTGCAAACTTGTATCGTTGGTCAAGAACATTAGTGAGAGTCTCACTTCCCTCAAGGTCCCATTCCACTCCAAAGCACAGCAAGTGTTTGACTGTGTGAAGTGACTGTTTGCATCTGTGCCAGTTCTCATCCAGTCTGACAAATCCAAACAATTCATTGTGGAAGTTAATGCCATGGACTCTGGGGTAGGAGCAGGGTGCCACCAGGGATATGGGACCCGTGGCAAAAGCAAAAGCAAAATAAAAAAAACCCCAATGACTTTGGGCCCCAACGCATGCCAATCCTAAAAATATAACACTGTGCAGACATGGATCAATGTTATTTAGTTTTTAATATTGATTGGTATCTTCACATCAAACACAATATATCCATTAACGTTTTGAATGGAATTGTGGAATGTAAAAAATTTTTTTTAAGGTTACAGATTTTTATTTATAATACTCTGTTTGCATTGACAACATAATAATATTTTAGTATTTTAAGTAAGCATTAGCAAAGATAAATTAAATAATCCTTTGGCTGTCAATTTTCAGGCAAAGTGTAGCCGACTGATATATATCTCTGTCATGAGATATTGTGGATCTCAAATCAGTTTCACTTAAAGCTCTCGCACACTCCAAAATATTTGCAGAGCAAAGCACACTTCTCCAATATAATAATCCAACATAATGATAATGTATTATTACCAAATAAATAGTGCAGAATAAAAATTAATTTAACCATGGGGCCTTTTTGACATAAAAGAACTCACCCCATTCTTTTGATATCAGTGGACTTTGTTCATTGTCTGAAGTGTGGGTATGGGGAGATGGGAGTGGGACAGCTAGCCTGAGCCTTGACTGGTTTGGCCAGACACCATGTCGACAGACGCAGGAAAAAGTGATTTAGTATAAATATGTACAAAGGGTTTGCCTGCATTGATTAAATATTGACTAAAATATAGAAAATATGAAACATGACGCTGGATGCTCCCTCCTGGAGTCCATCCGGCCCCCCAGCTGTATTGTTGGCATAGTGACCTGAGGCATTTTGGGACTGGACAGACCAGCAGACTGACTGTGATAATGGGGGAGGACCACTCAAAAGACTTTATGTTCCTACAGCAGCAAGATTCCAGGTAATCCACTGTGCACACACAGCAAATTTAACTTCACCCAGGACAGAATCTCCTTTCTCCACAGGATGTTCTGGTGGCTTCACTACAGGGTAGGCCATTTATATGAATACACCGTAATAACATGGGAATGGTTGGTGATATTATTAAAGTCCTGTTTGTGGCACATTAGTATATGTGAGGGGGCAAACTCCTCAAGATGGGTGGTGACCATGGTGGCCATTTAGAAGTCGGCCATCTTGGATACAACTTTTGTTTTTTCAATAGGAAGAGGGCCATGTGACACATCAAACTTATTGGTAATGTCACAAGAAAAACAATGGTGTGCTTGGTTTCAACGTAACTTTATTCTTTTATCTCTGTGCTCCTAGCGCAGGTTTTGTAGTGCATGACACAAGCCAACATTTGTTTGAATATTCACATTTGTTTATGTTAAGTACCTTCCTACCTGCCTTTATCTGTACCCTTAACAAGTCTGACAGTAAATCTTGCCCTAATGATTCCGGGTAAGTCTCAATTTCTTTCCATGGTGTTTTTATCGCTCGCTCTAAAAGCAATGAAGCCACCATAGAGTTGTATGTTAACCAGAGATGGGCAGCAGATTTATCAGTCAGCTTAAACCTAAACTTCTGGTCTCAGGTATGCTTAAAAACCTTTAAATTGATTAAAAATCCCAGTCTGCAATTAATACAGTACAAAATACTACATAGAGTGCACTATACAGGTCATCGGATGTTCAAGATGGGCTTTACATCTTCCAACAACTGCTCACACTGTCAAGACAATACACCAGACAATTACATCCACGCTCTTTGGTTCTGTCCACCAGTGCAGAAGTTTTGGCGCGAGATATGTGAAGACTTATCAAAGTGTCTGAAATGTAAAATTCCAACCTCCCCTTTAGTATGCTTGTTGGGAAAATTGGATGAGGTCACTACAGAAACTAATACAGTCCACATGGTTTTTACTGCCCTATGCATCGCCAAGAAAACAGTCCTCATGAACTGGAAAAATAAAAATAATCTTAATTCTAGCCAATATAGAAACCTTCTAATAGATCACATTAGTCTCGATATAGCCTCTGCCACCACATTAGATCAATCCCTCTGGGCTCCTTTGATCGGCTCCATCACCTAGTGGGGGTAGGGGGTCGTGGTTTGGTCCCGCCTTAGCTACTGTGGTTGATATGGAGTTGGGACGGGCTTAGGGCGGCTGGAGGACCCCTAGAGATGTTATCCCTGGAGGGCTTACCCCGGGGGTTGCGTTCATAACCTGGTTAGTGGCTCTGGTCGCTCTCAGAGGTTGTTCTCCTCGTGGCTGCGTGCAGCGGGGCTGGAGGATGGTCTGTACTGGTGGATGTAGGTTACTGGCCTGGTGGCCTGGCTGCCCCTGAGTGGATCCAGGGCAGGCGTGGGGGTTTGGGGTTCGGGGGTGCCTCGCCTCCGTGCTAGGGCTCTGGCTGGGCCTTGGGGGCTTCGGTCCTCGTCGGTGTGTCACCGAGGTTGGGGGCGGGTGGGTGCACAAGGGCTCAGCCCTGGCACAGGGGGCCTCTTGTGCATCGGCCTAACTGGGGGGCTCTTCAACTGGCGGGGAGGTTGTTCCATCCTTGCAGGAGTCCACTCTGCAGGTGGGGGAGAGACATAGGAGAGGTGGAGAATAAACTTAACCTGGGTGTCTGTTGTCTTGTGTAGTCTGGGAGACGATTGAATGTTGGGGTGGGTACAGTTTCCTCTGCAGTGGGGTAGGGTGGGCTGCCCCGGGTCCTGTGGGGCTTGGCAGTGCTACCGTAGGCCCCGGTCTGGATGGACCTGGGCTCCCTTGCCTTGGTGGGTACCAGAGGACGGGGGTGCCTACTGGGGTCAGCGGGGGAGCTGGCCCTAGGGAGGGGCATCCTCCCCTCCCTCCTTTTCCTCCCCATCCCCGACTACCTCCCTCTTCCCGCTCCACCACACTCACCCACACAGGTAGGGCCTTGGGGTGCGGGTGTGTCACAAGGGTGCAGGGGAGACATTTCCCCCCCCCCCCCTGTCCCCTTCTGGCCACCTGTGCCTCAATTTTATCTCACAACTTAGACATCCACATTACTCACACTCTCATAACACACACATATATATAGGGCCTTGAGGGTGGGCACGTTAACGGCGTCACTCCCAGTGGCTACCTGGCGGGGCCTGGCGCCTGTTGCTCGGTCAGGCCTCCTCCGGGGTGCGGGGGGCCCTCGGGCCTCCGGCCTCTGGGCCTGCGGCTCGGTTCACTCTGGCACAGCTGGCTGCCGGCAGAGCCGGCGGGCACGCCGGTGCAGCCCCCTCTAGCTTCTGCTCGGTGGCTACTGGGTGACGCCTCGTCTGGGGATCCTCAGCCCTTCCCATGAGGGTGGCACGGATGCCCCTCCGGTGGTCCTCCTTGGGCTCTCGCACTCTGAGGCCTCTGGATGTCTGGGGCCTGGATCTCCTCCATGCCTGCTTCATGCCCTGGGGGGCGGGGCTATGGCTCTCTACATCCTCTTGCAGACCATTACATGTGGAAACCATTTGAATACAAGCACGCTGATCCACACAGGTATGCACACGGGTGTTCACTGTTCGTAGACTTAAATTACACCTTTCTTGGCTTCTACTTCAAAGCACATTGTTCGCTGTCTGTCCTGCGTGCTGCACAACAACATTGAATATTTAGTATTTACTGCTGTTTACACTTAGCTAGATTAATGCGATGGTGTTGTGTTTAGTATGTTGCTTTGGTTTTTTTGTTTTTTTTTTGCTTGTTTTCTATTCTTCTTCTCTCAACAGGTGATCCAGGAGATTTTTTTTCTCCCCCCCTTTCTCACTGTCCCTCTCCCCTTCTGTTTTTCTTTTCCTTCCTCTTTCTCTCTCCCTTTCCTATCCCTCACTCATGTCTGTCCCGTCTGTAACATCTGAAAATAAAATATAATAAATAATAAAAACAAAGGTCGATCAAATGGACCAATACGGCAAGGCCATGATGATCCATTTGGCAAAATAAATCCATTGGGTATCCTTGTTGGTCTTCAGACAACAATTCTGACGGCTAAAGAACCAAATGGGACAGGCAAAAAAACAAACAAAAAAAAACAAACAGAGATGGGCAGTAACGCGTTTCGAGTAACCAGTAAAGTAAGGGATTACTATTGCAAAAAAGGTAATTAGATTACTGTTACTTTCCAGTTAGTATGCTGCGTTACTAAAACCGTGATTTTTTTGCAAGAGTGTCTCGTGACAGTGACGTAAGCGAGTGTGATGTTCGTGGCAACAGCTGTGTGCAGATCAACAATGGATAATATAACAAGTGTGGCAGAGAGTGTGAGCGTGCAGCGTTTAAAGCATGGAAGTACTGACCTTACTTTGAGTTTGATTCTGTAAAAAGTGACAAAATCATTAGCATCCGCTGTTCACTGTGTGGGAAGAAAATTTCTTTTTACAGCGAAACAAACCCCTAAACGTCCGAGCAAGCACCGACAGTGCGCTGCCACGGGAATGTGAAATTCACAGAGAAACTGCCGTATCCTTCCACTGACCGCTGCGGCTCACCTGCACCAGGGCAAATATCCGCCTGCCCACTCCTGCTTTACAGGTGAAAATAGAGCAACAGGACCGCTAGTCTTTGATTTTATTTATTTTCTGCTGTGTTTTACTTGCATCTATTTGAAAGACTGAGTGTAAACACAAAAAAACAATTTTATTTTATGTGCTGGAATGTGCAGAAAATAGGTTTAAATGCTAAACAAATTTCTTCCAGTCAGAGAATGTTGCATATAATTGAATGTTTGCTTGATGCATAAAGTTAAAAGATTAAAACTAATAAAACAAGTTTTAAAAAGAGACTTTTTCATTTGATTACATTTTGTATGATGGATTATGTAGAAAAAGTAGAATTGGGCTAAAAGATCTATTGCTTTAGTACCTATTCAGGGGATAAATCATGTTTTAAAAAGTAACTAAGTAACTAAAGACTTTTGAAAATAAGTAATCAGTAAAGTAACGGGATTACTTTTTTGGGAAGTAATCAGTAATTAGTTACTGATTACTTTTTTCAAGTAACTTGACAGACACTGATGTTAACTTCAGCATCTGTAGTCTGGTGCAAAAAGTTTGGTCCTTACTGACTCTACTTCCACGTATTCAAGTCACTGAACTGGACCTCTCCATCTTGTTTGTGACGTTAGTGCCTTTTTTAGTCTTTTTAATAGTATTATGTCATAAGTAATATATCCTCCTGGGTGGTCTCCCCCAGTCTCCCTCAGAATGCTGTTGACTCTCTGCCGGAGGTGTGAGTTGAAGATCTCACAGACTGGGGCCTCTGCCAGGCAATCCAAGTGCACCCTCACTATACATTTAGGTGTACCAGGTCTTTCCAGTGTCCTCCCCCGTCACCTGATTCAACTCACCACCAGATGGTGATCAGTTGACAGCTCAGCCCCTCTCTTTACCCGGTTGTCCAGAACATATGGCCACAGGTTTGGTGATATGATTATAAAATCGATCATCAACCTGTGGCCTAGGGTGTCCTGATGCTACATGCACTTATGGACACTCTTATGTTCGAACAGAGTTAGTTATGGCCAAACTGTGGTTTGCACAGAAGCCCAACAACATAACACCACTCGGGTTCAGATCCAGGAGGCCGTTCCCCCGAATCATACCCCTCCAGGTCTCACTGTCGTGGCCCACATGAGCATTGGAGTCCCCAGGCGGGGCACTCTCCAGCACCCCGCCCAGGGACTCCAAGAAGGCTGGGTACTCTGAACCGTCACTCGGATGACAGTCAGGACCCGTTCCCCGACCCAAAGGCACAGGGACCAAACCCTCTCGTTCACTGGGAGAAACCCAGACACACAGGGAGCAAGCCGAGGGGATACTAGGATACCCACCCTAGCCCGCCGCCTCTCACCAGGGGCAACTCCAGACTAGAGATGGCACGATACCACTTTTTTATGTCCGATACCGATACGAATATGAATCCGATATAATGTGTTTTCTAATCAATAAAACTGTTTTTTTAATATCTTGCTGCATTTTGTATAAGTTCATACTCAAGTTTAAATAAACAACAACATTAAAGCTATTCTGTTAGACCTGTATGTAAAAAAAAATACACTGCACCCAAAATATTTCACAGTTCAGCAATACTGATCAATCTAATAAACTTAAACCTGCTCCATTCTTCCTATTCTGGTATTTTAAAGAGTACTTAGGTTGCTTAATATTTCTGCTAACTAATAGGGTTGCAAACTCCCAGCAAAAAAATAAAATAAATAAAATAGGGAACCACCACCCACCCTCCACCTCATGATGCTTAATCGACGTAATCAACTTTAATTTGATGCAGTGTGAAAAAAATTGCACCAAAATTAATTATTTTTCAAGAATAATTAAATAGATTCAACATCTTTCTTCAACAGAACTGCAGACTGCACAGATGGTACCTTCCCAAAGGAAAAAGTAGTATAGCTTACTGGGGTATATTAGACTTAACAGTTACTATATACAGTAATGGACTTCTATATACTTTACATCAGATTAAAACTTTGGGTGTAAGATTCAGACAATTATTTATTAAAAGCTAGACATTTTAAATGAGAATAAGAAAGAAAAGTATGTCTTTGTGCCCCCTTTTCCCTGTTTGTGTTTCCCCCTTTGTGAGTGTGGACGCTTCGTCTCTTTGCTCTTTAAATGCTTTGCTTCTTGTATTGATTTTTATTGATTTTTATGCTGACTTTTTTCCCTTTTTTCCGTATGAGCTTACCTGCGATAGCTTCTGGACACTTATAGATCATTAGGACCAAAGTGTTCTTAACAGAAACAGCAACATTTTTCCAGAGCTGTGGGACTCTTCCCTGAGGTTGGGAAGAGTCCCACAGCTCTGGAAAACCTCCTGTGTTGTACCAGTGCCAAAGACTTCACGCCCCAAGGACCTCAACAGCTACAGGCCGGTGGCTCTGACATCCCACCTGATGAAGACCCTGGAGCAGTTGGTCCTGGCTCAGCTTCGGCGCCTAATAAGCTCATCACTGGACCCACTTCAGTTTGCCTACCAGCCTGGCATTGGAGCGGATGATGCCGTCATTCACCTCCTACATCGTTCCCTCGCTCACCTGGAGACCGCTGGAAGCACTGTGAGAATCATGTTCTTTGATTTCTCCAGTGCCTTCAACACTATTCTTCCCTCGGTTCTGAAGGACAAGCTGGAGAACTCTGGAGTGGACCATCACCTCACTACCTGGATTTTGGACTACCTCACCGACCGACCACAGTATGTGAGGACTCAGGGCTGTGTGTCGGACAGGGTCGTCTGCAGTACGGGGGCCCCACAGGGAACGGTTCTGGCTCCGTTCCTCTTCACCATCTACACTGCAGACTTCTCCCACAATTCCACCCAGTGCTTCCTGCAGAAGTTCTCTGATGACTCTGCAATAGTCGGCCTCATCACTGATGGGGACGACAAGGAGTACAGAGGACTGACTCAAGACTTTGTGGACTGGTGCCAGCTGAACTACCTCCAGATCAACGCCAGTAAAACCAAGGAGCTGGTGGTAGACTTCCGCAGGCACAAGCATTCTGCACTGCAACCACTGAACACCCAGGGTATGGACATTGAGGCTGTGGACAGCTACAGGTACCTTGGTGTTCATCTGAACAACAGACTGGACTGGACTCATAACTCAGACGCCCTCTACAGGAAAGGGCAGAGCAGGTTGTACCTGCTGCGGAGACTCAGGTCGTTTGGGGTGGAGGGCCCACTCCTGAAGACCTTCTATGACTCTGTGGTGGCTTCTGCTATCTTTTATGGTGTGGTCTGCTGGGGCGGCAGCATCTCTGCTGGGGACAGGAAGAGACTGAACAGGGTGATCCGAAGGGCCAGCTCTGTTCTAGGATGCCCTCTGGACCCAGTGGAGGTGGTGAGTGACAGGAGAACGGCGGCTAAGCTGTCATCCCTGTTGGACAACGTCTCCCACCCCATGCAGCAGACTGTGACAGCACTGAGCAGCTCCTTCAGTGGGAGACTGCGGTACCCACGGTGTGGGACGGAGAGATTTCGCAGGTCTTTCCTCCCCACTGCTGTCAGACTCCACAACAAAGACTTTAACTGAACAAACACACACATCCACACATGTGCAATAACACTAAGTGCAATAATCTTTTCTGGCATCGTTGTATTTTTACTCAGTTGTATATAGCATTCGTATTCTATTTTTATCTTATTGTATATTTTTATTCTATTTTATTCTACTGTATATAGTATATTATTTTATTCTATTCTGTACAGCTGTGTACTGTATTTATTCTTATTGTATTCTAATTTTTGCGTCATAACTTTTGCACTGTCCACTTCCTGCTGTGACAAAACAAATTTCCCACGTGTGGGACTAATAAAGGTTATCTTATCTTATCTTTATAGTTACCTTATCCTCAGCGCTCCGTGTGTCTGTGGCCTAAACACAGCTGATTACAGCGTCTGGGCACCGAGCAGCCTCAATAGCCTGGAATGGTGCTAACCGCTAGGCTAACTAGCAACAAGATGCCTTCCCTCTCCACAGATGACTACCACAGCCTCCTGCAGAAGATTGCAGTACTGGAGACAAAAATTCATCGCTTAGAAGTAAACGTGGAGGTAAATGGACTGTGTGGAAATGAAACAACCTTGCCTTTGATTCAAAACAATGGCGATGAGCAAGCTAGTACACAGCTAAGGAGCACAGATAACATGACCAAGAAAGTAGACTTTGTGCACTATTATAAATCCTCAAGCGATAATCCCCCCTTGGACTGTCTTGGTGCAAAACCAAGACATAAATCATGTCTCCTGGAAGGGGGAGGACGTATCACAGGCAGGGCACAGCGAGCTGAAATCTCTGAAACCGACTGGCCTTCACTTCCTACGAGACAGAGAAGCTCTTCTACCCCTGTATACGAGAGTGTGAGCAGGAGAGGAGGAGGGGTTGCTATTGTTAAATTCTTCACAGAAAAAATCCAAAAGATTAGACAAGCAATTGGTACATCAACAGCAGATCCAGACTATGTACTGTGTCCACCAAAAAACTGTTTAAACACCATGAAACAGTTTCACCCTATTAACAGCAAAGACCTGGAGAACATCTTAGGTCAACTGAACTCCTCCTCTTGCTGTTTAGATGTCCTGCCAACAAGTTTGTTCAAAAAGGTCTCAAAGACTTTGGAGTCAGACCTGTTACAGATCATCAACTTTTCTTTAATGTCAGGTGTGTTTCCGGAACCACTAAAAACTGCTGTAATAAAACCTATACTGAAAAAGGACAATCTTGACAAGACACAAATGAAAAACTACAGGCCGATCTCAAATCTCCCATTTTTAAGTAAGATCATTGAAAAAGCAGTTTCTCAACAGCTCAGTTACTTCTTAAAACAGAATAACTGCTATGATGCCTTCCAGTCAGGCTTTAGACAGAACCACAGCACTGAAACCGCTCTGACCAAAGTGTTCAATGACATATGTCTGAATACAGACCGTGGAAAAATGTCAGTCTTAGTTTTACTGGATCTCAGTGCAGCATTTGATACAGTTGACCACAACATATTACTCAAACGACTGGAGAACTGGGCAGGTCTTTCAGGAACTGTACTAAACTGGTTCAAAACATACTTAGAAAACAGGAAATACTTTGTATCAATAGGTAACTTCACATCTGAGCAGACAAGTATCACATGTGGAGTTCCCCAAGGTTCCATCTTAGGACCCCCTCTGTTTAACATCTACATGCTCCCACTGGCACAGATTATAAACAACAACAAAATAAACTACCACAGCTATGCAGATGACACACAAATATATATCACAGTGTCACCAGGAGACCAAGGCCCTGTACAGGCTCTTGGTAAATGCATTGAGGAAATTAATGACTGGTTGTGCCACAATTTTCTCCAGCTAAACAAAAACAAAACTGAGGTAATAGTCTTTGGCGCCAAAGAAAAACGATTACAGGTCACCAGAGAACTTCAATCTATACATCTAAAAACCACAAACCAGGCGAGAAATTTGGGTGTAGTGATGGATGCAGACCTAAACTTAGAAAAACACATTAAGACAATAACAAAATCAGCTTACTATCACCTCAAGAATATTTCAAGGATAAAAGATCTGATGTCTCAACAGGACCTGGAAAAACTAGTCCATGCATTCATCTTTAGTAGGCTTGATTACTGTAACAGCATCTTTACAGGTCTACCTAAAAAAAATCAGTCAGACAACTACAGCTCATTCAGAACTCTGCTGCTCGAGTCCTCACTAAGACCAAAAAAGTGGACCACATCAGTCCAGCTCTGAGGTCCTTACACTGGCTGCCTGTCCGTCAGAGGATAGACTTTAAAGTCCTGATGCTGGTCTATAAAGCTCTGAATGGTTTAGGACCAAAATACATCAGTGACCTCCTGACCCAGTATGAACCTTCCAGATCCCTCAGGTCATCTGGATCCGGTCTTTTATCAGTTCCCAGAGTCAGAACCAGACACGGAGAAGCTGCATTCAGCTTTTATGCTCCTTATATCTGGAACAAACTCCCAGAAAGCCTCAGATCAGCTGAAACACTCAGTTTATTTAAATCCAGGTTGAAGACTCACCTGTTCTCAGCTGCATTTGAATAAAGCACCAAATCCACACTTTTAAGCTTAAATTTCAAAACTAACATTTTAACTACTGATTTTATCTATTGTTCTGCTTTTATCTGTTTTGATTTTATATACTGTTTTGTTTGTTTGTTAATTAGTTTGTTTGTTTGTTTGCTTGTTTTAATCAATTTTAAATCATGCTTTTTATTTGTTCTTGTTTCTAATGTCTCTGTAAAGCACTTTGAATCACCTTGTTGTTGAATTGCGCTATACAAATAAACTTGCCTTGCCTTGTTCATGCCCTATCGGCCCCCCTGGCTAAACTTTGCTAGATCCGCCCCTGCACAGTTACCAGCCGTCAGCTACGTAGAAAAAGATCAGCTTAACGCTGGAATGCTTTACAAACATTCAGAGATGAACTTACACACGTGTTTTACTTCTCTCTGGGATAACTTTGTCAGAGATGAAATGCTGGTTTGGTAGCGAGGCTACAAATACACACAGGCGCTCTATCACGTGACGCATACTGCTCTACGGTTATGAACCGAGTTATGCCGTGTCACAAGTTTTGTGAGGTGCTTTTTTGATATTTAATGGATTGGATTACATTTTTTTATTTCTCTCCGATATCCGATCCAGTAATTTACGTCAGTATCGGACCCATACCAATACGTAATATCGGATCGGTCCATCTCTACTCCAGACTGAGACAGAGTCCAGCGCCTCTCCAGGTGACTGGTTCCAGAGCCCAAGCCGTGCGTTGAGGTGAGCCCGACTATATCTAACCGGTACCTCTCAACCTCACGCACTAAATCAGGCTCCTTCCCCACCAGAGAGGTGACATCCCATGTCCAGACTGCTAGTCTTGGTAGCCGGGGATTGGTTCGCAAGGGCTGCTGCCCAGCACACAATGCACCTGACCCCTACGGTGCCTTCTATGGGAGGTGGGCCTGCAAGAGGATGGCCCCATGTCCCTTATTTGGGCTGTGCCCAGCCGGGCACCCATGGACTAAGGCCCGGCCACCAGATGCTCTCCCTCGGGCACCCTCCCCGGGCAGGGTGAACTGTTCCCTTGGTGTTCTACTCATAGGCATCTTCTGAATCACTCTTTGTCTGGTCCCTCAGCCAAGACCATTTTGCCATGGGAGACCCTACCAGGGGGCAGAAGCCCCCAGACAACATACCCCTGGGATCCTTGGGACACACAAACACAAACCCCTCCACCACGATAAGGTAGCAATTTGCGGAAGGGAGAAAATTGTCGGGTGGTGGAAGGTATAAGTTGAGGATGTCCTTAATCCCACTGGCACATCTTCCGTGGAGGAAGCAGAGTCTGGGGATGAGGGGGATGACCCTCCAATCCCTGGGCACAAGGTCACTGAGGCAGTTAAACAACTCCTTGGTGGCAGAGCCCCTGGGGTCGATGAGGTCCGCCCTGAGTTCCTGAAAGCTCTGGATGTTGTAGAGATGTTGTGGTTGGCACGCCTCTACAGTATTGCGTGGAGATCAGGGGTGGTACCTCTGGATTGGCAGACCGGGGTGGTGGTTCCCATCTTTAAGAAAGGTGACCGGAGGGTGTGTTCCAACTATAGGGGGGCACACACCTCAGCCTCCCTGGGAAAGTTTGTGCCAGGGTGCTGGAAAGGAGAGTCCGTCCGTTAGTCGAACCTCAGATACAGGAAGAACAATGCAGTTTTTGTCCTGGTCGCGGAACACTGGACCAGCTCTTTATCCTCTCAAGGATACTTGAGGGTGCATGGGAGTTTGCCCAACCAGTCTACATGTGTTTTGTGGACTTGGAGAAGGCATTTGACCGTGTCCCTCAGAGTGTCCTATGGGAGGTGCTCCGGGAGTATGGAGTGTTTGGCCCATTGCTACGGGCCATTCAGTCCTTATACAACCATTGCAAGAGCTTGGTATGCGTAGCCGGCAATAAGTCGGACTTGTTCCTGAAGGGTGATGGACTCCGCCAGGGCTGCCTTTTGTCACAGATTCTGTTCGTAATTTTTATGGACAGAATATCTAGGCGCAGCCAAGTGGCGGAAGGCTTTTACCTGGGTAGTCTCAGAATCTCATCGCTGCTTTTCACAGATGATGTGGTTCTGTTGGGTTCATTGCGTGATGGCCTCCAGCTTGCACTGGAACGGTTTGCAGCCGAGTGTGAAGCGGTGGGAATGAGAATCAGCACCTCCAAATCTGAGGCCATGGTCCTCAGCCAGAATGGTAAATGGACTGATTCTTACATAGCGCTTTTCTACTCTCCCGGAGTACTCAAAGCGCTCTATACAACATGTCACATTCACCCAGTCACACCCATTCTCACAAGCACTTTCGCTCTACTTAGTGCTGTCTAACTACATTCACACACATTCATACTCCAATGGATGCATCGGAGAGCAACTTGGGGTTAATATCTTGCCCAAGGATACATGACATGCAGACTGGAGGAGCCAGGGATCGAACCACCAACCTTCTGATCAGTAGGTGACCTGCTCTACTTCCTCAGCTACAGCCACCCCAAAAAAAGCCCACGCTGGATCAGGGACGAGTTCCTGGTCCAAGTGGAGGAGTTTAAGTATCTCGGGGTCTTGTTCATGAGTGACAGGAGAAGGGAGCGGGAGATCAACAGATGGATTGGTGCTGCGGCTGCAGTGATGCAGACGCTTTACCGGTCCGTTGTGGTGAAGAGAGAGCTGAGTGTAAAATTTCAATCTCAATTTACCGGTCGATCTACGTCCCTACCCTCACCTATGGTCACGAGCTGTGAGTAGTGACTGAAAGAACGAGATCGCGGATACAAGCGGCAGAAATGAGCTTCCTCTGATGGGTGGCTTGCCCTGTCCCTTAGAGATAGTGTGGGAAGTTCAGCCATCCGGGAGGGGCTCAGAGTAGAGCTGCTGCTCCTCCACATTGAAAGGAGCCAGTTGAGGTGGATCGGGCATCTGACAAGGATGCCCCCTGGGATGCCTAGGTGTGGTGTTCCTGGCATGTTCCAGCGGGAGGGGGCCCAAGGGCAGGTCAAGGACACGCTGGCGAGATTATATCTCTCGGCTGGCCTGGGAACGCCTTGGTGTTCCACCGGAAAAGCTGGAGGAGATGGCTGGGGAAAGGGAGGGGTGGGCTTCTCTGCTTATGCCCCCGTGACCCAGCCCCGGATAAGCAGAAGAAGATGGATCGATGAATGGATGGATGGACGTTTGTGCTTCTGCTCTGGTTAATCAAATTCTACAGTTTTTTTTAGGTTTTCACTTTGGATTACTTAAAACACATATAACACTAAGTGTCAATTTATGAATGCAGTTTGATAACCAAGCTTGCTAGCATTAGCTGATGGCTTTGTACTCCACCTTCCAAATATGGCCGCTTCTGGCTCTAAAAAGAAACATGATGCCCAAGAATAAATAAATAAATAAATAAATAAATACAATGTTAAGATTCAAATATAGGAGTATCGAAGGTAACAGGTAACGCCACTGTTGCTATCTATCCATGTTTTCAACCACTAGCCCTAACAGCATGGTATAAAGTGCAGTCCTTTATACCTTACCTTATCACTGGTCTCCATATTGTGATTGACTTCAGGGGAAACCTCATCGGTATTAGCCGTGCCTGAGTCTGAGGGACTCTGGGGAATCACAGGTCTCTTTTTGAAATACTGAACCACAAAAACAACCTAGGAAGAGATAGAAGAAAAGTTGAATACATTTGATCATTCAAAATTATTCCTTTCACACGGATCAACCATTTGGATTGCAAGTACTTCCCTGTTGCTGCAGGGAAATAGAGCTCTATTATTTTTGTTTACATTGTTTCTGTGACCCAGATCTTTGTCCCCACTAAGACTGTTGTTCACGAAGTGGAAAAAATTAATTCATGTTCATCCATGCAAGCACAGCTTGTGTGTGTGAGAGTATCTTGCAGCAGTTTAGTCCATTAGATCGGTTTTCTATTAAGGAAAGAGTCTAAATATGTTTGACCAAGTTACACAATGATGTGCAGAAGTAAGGTGCTGAACTTACTCTTGGAAAGATGAATTATTTTGAAAAGCTGCTTGAAAGTGTGCTTTAAATTGTACCGTTTTTTCTGACTTTGAATAAATGACTAAAATTTCAGTAAAACTTGCCCTCCATCCAGCACCTGTACCTCTGAAGAACCAGGAAACAGGCAGGGATAATCATCACAGACCCCTCACACCCTGGACACAGACTCTTTGACCTGCTACCCTCTGGCAGATGGTATAGAAGCCTGCAGACTGGGACCAACCAACACAGGAACAGTTTCTTTCCCCTCGCCATCTCCCTCCTAAACAGTTGAACTGTCACACTGCTCCCACTCCTAGACTGCAACTGCACCTTATGTACATTCTGTGATTGAGATATATAGATAGATATATATATATATCTATATATATATATATATATATATATATATATAAAACACCCAGCACGCCCCTGCGGGCGGTTTATCCTTCAAGCTCGGGTCCTCTACCAGAGGCCTGGGAGCTTGAGGGTCCTGCGCAGTATCTTAGCTGTTCCCAGGACTGCGCTCTTCTGGACAGAGATCTCCGATGTTATTCCCGGGATCTGCTGGAGCCACTCGCCTAGCTTGGGAGTCACCGCACCTAGTGCTCCGATTACCACGGGGACCACCGTTACCTTCACCCTCCACATCCTCTCGAGCTCTTCTCTGAGCCCTTGGTATTTCTCCAGCTTCTCGTGTTCCTTCTTCCTGATATTGCTGTCATTCGGAACCGCTACATCGATCACTACGGCCATCTTCTTCTGTTTGTCTACCACCACTATGTCCGGTTGGTTAGCCACCACCATTTTGTCCGTCTGTATCTGGAAGTCCCACAGGATCTTAGCTCGGTCATTCTCCACCACCCTTGGGGGCATCTCCCATTTTGACCTCGGGACTTCTAGGTTATACTCGGCACAGATGTTCCTGTACACTATGCCGGCCACTTGGTTATGGCGTTCCATGTATGCCTTGCCTGCTAGCATCTTGCACCCTGCTGTTATGTGCTGGATAGTCTCTGGGGCATCTTTACACAGCCTGCACCTGGGGTCTTGCCTGGTGTGATAGACCCCAGCCTCTATGGATCTTGTACTCAGAGCTTGTTCTTGTGCTGCCATGATTAGTGCCTCTGTGCTGTCTTTCAGTCCAGCTTTGTCCAGCCACTGGTAGGATTTCTGGATATCAGCCACCTCCTCTATCTGCCGGTGGTACATACCGTGCAGGGGCCTGTCCTTCCATGATGGTTCCTCGTCTCCCTCCTCTTTCTTGGGTTTCTGCTGCCTGAGGTATTCACTGAGCACTCGGTCAGTTGGGGCCATCTTCCCAATGTATTCTTGGATGTTCCTTGTCTCATCCTGGACTGTGGTGCTGACACTCACCAGTCCCCGGCCCCCTTCCTTCCGCTTAGCGTACAGCCTCAGGGTGCTGGACTTGGGGTGAAACCCTCCATGCATGGTAAGGAGCTTTCTTGTCTTTATGTCAGTGGCTTCTATCTCCTCCTTTGGCCAGCTTATTACCCCAGCAGGGTACCTGATCACGGGCAGGGCGTACGTGTTGATGGCCCGGATCTTGTTCTTACCATTCAGCTGACTCCTCAGGACTTGCCTGACCCTCTGCAGGTACTTGGTGGTTGCAGCCTTTCTAGCGGCCTCTTCATGGTTCCCATTTGCCTGCGGGATCCCCAGGTACTTGTAACTGTCCTCTATGTCTGCAATGTTGCCTTCTGGTAGTTCAATCCCCTCAGTTCTGACTACCTTCCCTCTCTTTGTTACCATCCGACTACACTTCTCCAGTCCGAACGACATTCCAATGTCATTGCTGTATAGCCTGGTAGTGTGGATCAGTGAATCGATGTCTCGTTCACTCTTGGCATACAGCTTGATGTCATCCATGTACAGGAGGTGGCTGACAACTGCTCCGTTCCGTAGTCGGTATCCGTAGCCAGTCTTGTTAATGATCTCACTGAGGGGGTTCAGGCCTATGCAGAACAGCAGTGGGGACAGAGCATCTCCTTGGTAGATCCCGCACTTGATGGTAACTTGTGCTATGGGCTTGGAGTTGGCCTCTAGTGTTGTACGCCACATCCCCATTGAGTTCCTGATGAAGGCTCTTAGGGTCCCATTGATCTTGTACAATTCTAGGCATTCCAGTATCCAGCTGTGGGGCATTGAGTCATAGGCCTTCTTGTAATCAATCCAGGCAGTGCACAGGTTGGTCAGTCTGGTCTTGCAGTCTCGGCTGATTGTTCTGTCTACCAGTAGCTGGTGTTTTGCACCTCTGGTATTCTTGCCAATTCCTTTCTGTGTCCCGCTCATGTATTGACCCATGTGCCTGTTCATCTTAGCCGATATGATGCCTGACAGGAGCTTCCATGTAGTACTGAGGCAGGTTATTGGTCGGTAGTTGGAGGGGACCGGTCCCTTCTTGGGGTCCTTGGGGATCAGGACCGTCCGGCCTTCAGTTAGCCATTCCGGGTGTCTTTCGTTAACTAGCAGCTGGTTCATTTGTGCTGCCAGACGCTCGTGGAGTGCAGTCAGCTTCTTCAGCCAGTAGGCGTGAACCATGTCGGGCCCTGGTGCTGTCCAACTCTTCATACTGGAGACCCTTTCTTGGATATCTGCCACTGTGATGGTTACTGGACCCTGTTCAGGGAGGTCGCTGTGGTCAGCCCTCAGATCCTCTAGCCACTGAGCATTGCCGTTATGGGTTGCATCCTTCTCCCATATGCTCTTCCAGTATTGCTCCGTCTCCAGCCTTGGTGGTGCTGTTCTCTTATTGTTCCCTTGCCACTGAGAGTACACCTTTGCTGGTTCTGTGGAGAACAGCTGGTTTATTCTCCTGCCTTCTATCTCTCTGGTGTACTTCCTCAAGCGGCTGGCCAAGGCTGTGAGTCTTTGCTTGGCAGTTTCCAAGGCCTCAGGTATGGACAGCTTGCTGTATTTCTTAGGCACCTTATTTGTCGCACCTTTCTGCAACTCCGTTAGTTGGCTAACCTCCCTCCGTGCTACTTTGATCTTGCCCTCTAGCCTCCTTCTCCATGGAGGGTACTGCCCCTTGTCGCTGTTCAACTTGTAGCCAAGCATCTCACTGATCACTGTTGCCGTATTGTAGATCAGCTTGTTAGTGTCGGTAATCGTGGTTGTAGGTATTGCCCGTAGTGCTGCATTAACATCATCTAGCAGACCTTCTGAGGGAACTTCACGTAATCTTGGTAACCGGCTACGGGGGATCCAGGTTTCAAGCTTGGCCATGATCCTATTTTTCAGGTCAGTTCCTCTCGCACTCAACGATCCTTCTCCTATCGCACTTGGGGCTATGTACCCAATCTCAGGTGGGGGTGATGATATCTCCCCCCTGACCTGGCGTCCTGACTCCTCCTTGCCGTAGCATTTGTGTTGTACCTCGTCAATCTCTAGCTGTGAGAGCAGTCCCTTCTTTCGAATGTTGGAACACTGAGCTACTAGTTGTTTCGCCGTCATTGTGGATGTTGGGTATCGAAGAATCCATAGGTCCGTCATCCTATTCATGTAGCCCCTTCCGCCGGGGTTACTTGCATAGTAGCATTCCAACAACGCCCTGTTTTCGTCTCTTGCCCACCGATGCCTTCTTGTTCCAGTAGCCCACTTTTCGTCAGGGTGCCCTGGTTCCTCAACACCTGACGCGGACCTTGTTGATCCGGGCGACGTCCGAGCCGGATGGATGGATATCTATCTATCTATCTCTGTGTGTGTGTGTATGTATATGTATATATATATATATATATATATATATATATATATATATATATATATATATATATATATATATATATATATATATATATATATATATATATATATATATATATATATATATATATATATATATATATATATATATATATATATATATATATTTTTTTTAGGGGTGCAACGATATTCGTATCGATATTGAACCGTTCGATACAGTGCTTTCGGTTCGGTACGCATATGTATCGAACAATACAACATTTGTAATTTATTTTATCAACTTTCCTTCTGACGATGCTGTCTGTGTTGAGCGCTCAGTGAATCTGCGTTCGACTACTCCGCCTAGGCTGCACTGTCGAGCGCAGATCCACTGAGCGCTCAACACAGACAGCATCGTCAGAAGGAAGAGCGCAGGGCAAGCTAGCAAGACAGAAGTTAAGCTCTCCAGATCTGGCGTTTGGAATTATTTTGGTTTTCATGTGACGTATGACCCTGAAGGTAAGCGAGTCATGGACTAAAGTAAAACAGTATGTTGGATGTGCCATGCAATGCTCAATTACATGGGTGGGAGCTAGTGTGTTAGCGCAGTTAGCTCGTTAACGTGTTGGCCGTCTAGCCCCACACACAGGGCGATCGGCGGTAGCTCGTTAACGGAGATTTGCCGTGTTGTGGCGTTAAGGTCATTTCAACGAGATTAACCTGAAAGCACTAGTGGGAACACAACGAATATGACTGCACATTTACGCAGACATCATCCTAGTGCAAAGACCAAAACAACAAGCATGCTACTAACTTTAGCCGAGTCATTTAGACAGCTGTTAGCACATGATTCTCCTTATGCTGCTGAGAATATAGCCCAGAAGAAGCGGATAGTATAGCTTTTATTTTGGAAAGAGACATTTCTCTGTAATAAACTCTCTTTTCCAAAGATGAGTGATTCCTCAATCAGATACAGGGCTCGCAATATCGCTAGCCCGACGTCCTGGAGCTAGCGATTTTTTTCAGTCGGGCTACCAAAATCTATCTCTGCCCTGCCCGTCGGGCAGTGTGTAAAAGCATTTCAGTTCTGCTGAGCCAAATAAGACCGGTCAGGGTGAAGAAGTGACAGCCAAAGAAAAGCTTACCACAAAACGGAGAAGTTATGACAAATCAGACTATAAGGCAAAAAGAAAGTGCAGCTTTATGGTTTCATGGACAAAAGAATTTCTGTGGCTGCAATATGACGAGCTAAATAACCAGGGCTGCACATAAGTGGTCCGCAGGTGCGCATTCGCTGTCAAAATAAAAAACACGCACAAGGGTTAGGGTTAAATTTAAAAACTGTACTTTTGAGTTAAAATATATATTTATAATTTTAATAAATGACAAATTAAAAAGGCATGAACATTTTTTTTGTATCGAAAAAATATCGAACCGTGACACCAAAGTATCGAACCGAACCGAACCGTGAATTTTGTGTATCGTTGCACCCCTAATATACACACACACACACACACACACACATATATATACACACACACACACACACATATATATACACATATACGTATACATATACACACACATATATATATATATATATGGGTTTACAAATAAGCAGTCATTTAACTTCAGGTTTGAGCTAGCATAAAATGCTGTGTTTATTGGCATATCTGTTTTTCATAATGACCCACTAATGAAGTCTACACTGATATGAATAAGTCTAATAATAACAGGAACTGACCAGAAAGACAGCAACAGCAGCACCAATGCCTTGTCCTGCTATAACATCACTCCAGTGGTTACGATATTCAGCCACTCTGTTGATGCCTGTTAGCAAAGCCAGACTGACCAATGAGAGGCTGACAAAGGGCCCAGCCAGACGCCCCACTGCAGATCCAACGCAGGACATGATGTACATCTGAAAAGGAAGATTATTTCTCTGACACTTTAACCAAATATTACTTTATTGACATTGGTGAAGACTGTTGGATTATTTAAAGACAGATCTACTCACTGCCAAGTAAACAGCTAAGTAGACACTGAGTGCAGCCTCTTTGCAGGGAAATGTCTTCCTGGCTCTGATGATGTCATCAGGGTCACCAGTACAGCCATCTGACTGGCTCACAAAGAACGCTGTATCCTGGCAGCCGAGAGCAGTGTAATTGGGCTGGCACACAGACAGGAAGTAGGGAGCCAGACTTCCTGTGACCATCTGACCAGTACTAACAAAAATGTCTGTTGTAAACAAACCAAAGACAAAGACACCTACAGAAAGACACACAGGTGATATTTGTATACAACTTAAACCAACATAACTATTGCATAACTCACATAGGCTACATTATAGACGGTTCATTTAAATTCTGTGAAAATGGCCATTTTAAACATAGCTGATCCTAAAACGTTAGAAGAGACACCATAATTGTGTTTAGCTCTACAGTAGCCCAGAACATTATTATAAGGACATTTTAAAAATGTCAGACACGACAACTGGGTTAATCAATGGTGGGAATATTTTGGGCTGGTCTTACATTACCAAGGAAACGGACAGTCCTGCGCACCATGGGGTTAACATAGCAGCAGTCTCCCACGACAACAACCTTCTCCTGCTCATAAAAGTTGTTTGAGTTGTAGTAAAAGAGGAAGATGACTACTTCCACCCCTGAAATCTGAAAAAGAAGGAAAAAAACAGAATGAAAAACAAAATAAATTAAATAAGAATAAATTGGAGAAAATGTTAGCTGTAGTATACAGTACTGAAAAGTTTGCAGTAATGATGGCATTGTCATATTCCAGTAATTTGCTGCAATGATGTAGCTTTGATTTTAAAAGTTACTATTAAATCAAATTTTTATTTGTTCACATGTTTTTATGTGATATGTTATTGACATGCAGTAAAACCCATATCATGTATCAGCATTAGCATTTGACATTTTGTTGAGAAAAAAAATATTGAAGGTTCATCCTCTGCTATTTTAGCCACACACTAATTTTGACCCATTGAAGAGAAAACATCAGCAGAGCTAATGCAGAGGTGGGCGGGGCCTACCAAACAGCCACGTACAGCAACCACAAACAGCAGAAAAGACAAACACAGCCACCATGATGTTACCCTCCAGTTTGTGAAATCCCATTATGAAGCCTTATTGCACGTTTCATCTTCACCTTTTTAGTATTTTAAAATTATATGCGATGGGCGTGGTTCTGACTGCAACTCCGTTAACGTCGACTAACAACCCGTCAATCACACAATCAGGAAACATACACTGGATAATCATCCTCTCTGACACTTAAAATAACCACAATTTACAAAACTGACCATAAGCTCATCAGCAAAGTGTTTACAGAGGGTGAATATTAGAGACTGAGCCTGTGCAGGTATGGGAAAGACAATTTCCCAGCTGAACATCAGACTCAGTTTCCCCATGAATATCAGTATGGTGTGGAAGGAGGACAGAGCTTCCAGATAAAGGATACAGGTGGAACAACACCAACACATGGAGAAAGTTTGCACATATCCACTCGAACAGCATGCCTGCCTCACCCTGCCGTGACGGTGGGGGGCTCAGAGATATTGATGACTTTGAGAAGGTGTTGTGGAACTTTGTTCCAGCACTGCTGAAATCACCTGCAGAGACCTGCTGCAATACTTATGTTCAATACTTATTTTACCTGCTGTGAAATGCACAATAATGCATGGTTCCATCCACTGCAGATATCGACTAACTGACAGATACTAACAGTCCTTTAACATGCATGGCTTTCTGTAGCTCTATTGACTTACCAGTACAACAGGTAGTCCGCTCACCACAGAGTACAGTATTATAGGTGGCATGCGGCTGTTCTGCTCAGGTCCAGGATCAGGTTTGGTCAAAGTGGGATCTCTGCAAATGAAGCCCTGCTCTGCTGGACTGAAAGTGTCAGTGAACTCACAGTAGTAAACCAGCATGACTGTAGCAGCGAGTATCACCACCTGGAAGTACAGCATGATGGAGTCAGCATCGGTTACCACATTAGTCCAGTTGAACAGGAAAATCCAGCTTTTTGAGGTCTTTGCTGCTGATGTAATGAAGACAAAGTAGCCATTCAAATTTCAGTCACCATTTTTTTCCAAATCCAGTTTCAAGATTTCTGTTTTTTGTCACTATAATTGGAAATCCAGCCCTCACGGTTTATCACCCAGTTTTGGAACAATAAATGTCGAGCAATACAGAGGTTAGGCACAAAAATCTAAATGCAGACAGTGATGATGATTCTACTGATGACCAGGCTGTTAGAGGAAAGCCACAGTGACTCTGTGAGTGGGAAACCTCGTCCTTCCACTCCTGTGACTTTACTGAATCATCTGAGTGGACCGGCGAGCTCATTCTGTTTCAGTGAACAATCTCTAAAGAGTCACTTACAGTCTGTTGAACACAAACTCACTAAAGAGCAGGTCGAGTGAATGGGAGATAGCATTGAGAGCTTTTCAATACACGTCACAGGTTAGGTCAATAGACTGTAAATAAAAGATGAATGTAATCACGTGTCATCTGACATTTTAAAGTTTCTAAATGTGATTTTTTTTGTTGTGACAGACAGAGAACCAAACAAAAGAAGACAGTTTTTAAAAATTTTAACATTTCAATTCATTTTGGGGTTTTGGTCATTTCTGTAACACCTCCAGAAAGTCTTTACTCCTATTTGGAGAAAGATCAAATAAATCTAAGCTTTGTTTAATCATTCTACCTCACTACAAAGAGCTACATAGTTGTTAAAATGTATGCCTGACATGTCTACTTAGATCAAAAAACTGTTTCAAAAAGCTACTGAAAATAATGGGAAACCCATCTGATAACCCAGCCATGGGGGAGCCACAGGCCAGTGGAGTCCCAGTGCTAGTCCTAAGCCCAGATAAATGGGGAGGTTCCCTGGTACTCAGGTTGTTGCACTTTACTTATTGTATTATTTATTGTATTTTCTTATTACTTGTCATTTCTGTTTGTTAAAAAACCAAAACAAAAAACCCAACTATTTATTTATTACTAAAAAAAACAAACAAAACAAAACCCTTCCTCTTCTTCATTATTTTTGTTTCTTTTCACTCCGGGACCGTGTGTACATAATTTTGTTCCACCTCATGTTAACATGTGATGCGAATGACAAATAAAGCTCCTTGAATCCCTGTGTATGATCCACAAACAGGATACCCTTTATATGCTGGACATTATCTTACAATTTGTCACGTCCATAATAATATCCCTATAATATGAAGCATCTCGCATTATGCAATTAAAAATGACAGAAATCTCTATATCAATAACAAAGTAATTTATGATATGAAAAAGGTTCTTTGTTACATGTATTAGGTCCAAGTCAGTTTTTTTGTTTTGTTTTTTTAAATGTTTACTCCGGTATCGGGCATCCTGCACCAGCTATCCGATTTGGAGCGTAGCAGAGACATTTCTGCACTGCTCGGGGAAAGGCAAACTCAGAAACAGCGTTTACCTGTCGAGTTAGGCCAACTAGGACAAAAACAAACAAAACGAAGAAGAAAAAAAGACCAAATTAGATCTTAAATATGAATAACCTCTTGTCAATTGTCTTCAGCAGGGAGAAAGCATCTAAACTACTAGGTTGATTAATATGAAAGTCACAAGGCAGAAATCAGCAAACTGCTGCTTCACCGATTCCCAAAGAGCCATTAGTTGAATAGCTCAAAGCCTAATTTTCTAGAGATAAAATAAATAAGCCAAACCATTTGCAGTGAAATATATTTCTATTCCGATTTGTTGGATCTTCCAACGATAGCCTGCTGTTGTATATTCAAGCAGAACATACAGCAGAAGGCCATTTTTAAGCAGTTTAACCAACTTGGACAATTTTTAAAGTTCTGGGTTACAAAAGTCCCCTAACCTTTAAGAACTTACCAGTGCTTCATTTGCCTCTAGTCATTGCAGAGTTGCCTCTGCATTGTTCATCTCATCTATGTTGTTAAAAGGCTAATCCAGAGGCAATACACCGGCATCAACAGGTTCAGTGCTGCAAGATTAACGGAGGCTCTGAACTCCTCACGGAGGTCCCCGACTTCTCTGATCAGCTCTCTCCCCATGGTTATACGTTTTTAGAAGGCTGCATCTGTTAAAAAAAAAACAATAACACAAAGAATACTGGCTTGTGATAAACTGGACAAGCATTGTGATGAGAAAAACAACGATATTCATAAGTGATGGCTTCACATTTTGCATTCATGTTCAAGTAGTTCAATCTGTTAGAACTATTTACAATTTAGCCTGTTCATAAAATGTCATAGTACAAAATTTTAGAACTGGCCTGAGACTCTCTGGAATCTAAAAAAGCAAAATAAGATGATATTCAGCAGCATAAATTAGTGTTTTGAAGTTAAGATTACAATGTAATTGTGATGCAGCTTATTGTTTCAAAGCATACAGTCGTTAGAAAAGGTACTGAACGCAGACTATTTGCTGGGGAGGCCGCATAGCTGTGTAGGTTGGCGAAAGGAGCTGGCCGGGGGATCATGATGGTTGCTAGTAGTGGGTTGGGGGGGCAGACTGCAGAGTGGTGGAGCCTGTTTAGAAACATGTTTAAAAATTGTCACACTGCGACTGAACGGATTCACGCGCAGGCTCTAGGTCTTGAAAGCACAAGAGTCTTTATTATGATACACCAGGTGATTATTTACAAAAGTGAGGGGAAAGCCGGGCTCCGGGGGTCCACACCACGAACGGGAAAGACGCCGATAGTCACACACACACTCCGTCCACTCCTCTTCACACACCACTCACTCGGGTAACACAGGGGTTGGTCCAGGGAATCTGTACACAGAGACACGAAGGGATAGTAAGGCAAATCGCTGTGAAAGCACTCTAGAAGTAATTGAGCTGGGGTTACACTGACGAGGGTCGGCAACGGTCCAGCGACGAGAAACACAGAGCTGCCATCTTATAAAGGAGCTGGATCACTCGTGATGAGCCACAGGTGCGTGGGCCAAGAGCAGGAGCCCACAGGTGAGCTCCGCCCAGGCAGAGGGAGGAGGGAAAGGGGGGAAGGGAGAGAGCAGGAACAAAAAAAAGAATACAAAAACATATGTAGCCATACTGAGCCGACCGGGTAGGCACAGGGACCCTGACAGCACCCCCCCTCAACGGGAGCCTCCCGGCGACCCACCGGGCTTACGAGGGTGCCGGCAGTGGAAGTCACGGAGCAGGCGCCGACACAAGACAGCCGAGCGAGGCACCCAGGAGCGCTCCTCCGGCCCGTAGCCCTCCCAATCGACCAAATACTGGACCCCCCGCCCCCAGCGCCGGGAGTCCATAATGCGGGAGACGCCATACGCCGGCAGCCCATCAACGAACCGGGCGGGAGGCGGGGGCCCGGAAGGAGGGCACAAAGGACTGGAGAGCACGGGCTTAATCTGGGAGACATGGAAAACGTCGTGGACACGCATGTTGCGTGGAAGGTTCAACTGAACAGACACAGGGTTCACAAGCGCACCGATTTCGAATGGCCCAATAAAAGCTGGAGACAGTTTCTTGGACTCCGCCCGGAGGGGCACATAGCGGGTGGACAGCCATACCTTTTGTCGGACCGCATGTGTCCGATGGCGGTCCGCGAGCTGTTTGTTACGTGTCTTCGTCCGGAGGAGGGCAGCTCGGGTGGTTCTCCACACCCGGCGACATCTACGCAGGTGGTGTTGGACGGACGGCATAGAGAGGTCACCCTCAATGGCTGGAAAGAGCGGAGGCTGGAATCCTAATGACGCCTCAAAAGGTGAAACTCCAGTGGCTGAGGAAGTCAGGCAATTGTGGGCGTACTCAATCCATGGCAGATGTTCACTCCAGGTCGTTTGATTTGTGGACAGCACACACCGCAGAGCAGCCTCCAGTTCGTGGCTCGCCCGCTCAGCTTGCCCGTTAGTCTGGGGATGGAATCCAGAGGACAGACTAACCTTAGCGCCGAGGGCGGAGCAAAACTCCCTCCAGACCCGCGACGTGAACTGGGGGCCACGGTCTGACACAATGTCCTCTGGAATTCCATGGAGGCGGAACACATGCGTGGTGAGGAGGTGAGCGGTCTCCAGGGCCGTAGGCAGCTTGAACAAGGCAACGAAATGGACAGCTTTAGAAAACCTGTCCACAATGGTTAGAAAATCCAAGGTTATGTGGGACCAAGGCCGTCCCGGAGTGGGTAGTGGTCGTAGCAATCCAGAGGGGGGTTGGTTAGACAACTTGTTATGGGCGCAGGTCGTGCAGGCGGCAACGTATTCCCGTGCATCCCGAGCCAAAGTGGGCCACCAGAAGTAATGCTGGAGGAATTGTATGGTTCGGTGTACCCCCGGGTGACAGGTGAACCGGGCGGCGTGTGCCCATTGCAGTACCTGAGAACGAACAGAGGAGGGCACAAACAACTGACCTGGGGGCCCGGTCCCGGGATCTGGTTCTGTTTTCTGAGCTTCCTTAATCTGAGATTCGATTTCCCAGGTCACCGTGCCGATGGAGCAGGAGGCTGGAAGAATCGGACCTGGCTCGGGTTCCGCTTCAGAGGAGTCATACAGTCGGGAGAGGGCGTCTGGCTTCACATTGCGGCTCCCGGGTCTGTGAGTAATTGAAAAGTTGAAACTCGTGAAAAAGAGAGCCCACCTCGCTTGCCGGGGATTGAGTCGCTTTGCGGCTCGGAGATACTCCAGGTTTCTGTGGTCTGTCCACACGATGAATGGTTGAGTGGCTCCCTCTAGCCAATGTCTCCATTCCTCCAGTGCTAACTTGATAGCCAGAAGTTCCCGGTCTCCAACATCATAATTACGCTCTGCTGGGGAGAGACGGTGAGAGAAAAAGGCGCACGGGTGGAGCTTACCCTCCGTCCGTTGGGACAACACCGCTCCGACCCCGGAATCTGACGCGTCCACCTCAACGACGAACTGTTGTTTGAGGTCGGGTTGGCAGAGGATAGGCGCTCTAGCGAACCGTTCTTTGAGATGTAGGAAGGCCTCCTGCGCAGACTGGTCCCACTGAAAAGACACTTTAGGAGAAGTGATTCTGGTTAAAGGCAGAGCGAGTTTACTGATATCTCGAATGAAGCGGCGGTAGAAGTTGGCAAAGCCTAAAAAGCGCTGGAGCTGTCGACGGTTTGGGGGTTCGGGCCAGGTAAGCACTGTTTGGACTTTCGCTGGGTCTGGTTTTAGATCACCCCGCTCTATTATGTATCCGAGAAAGGCCACGGAGTCCACATGAAAGTCACATTTTTCGCTTTTCACAAACAGTCTGTTTTCTAGCAAACGCTGCAGAATCTGTCTGACGTGTGTCTCGTGCTCCGCCACTGTTTTAGAGAAGATAAGTAGACAAACGCGCACCGATTGATAAAGTCCCGGAGGACGTCATTTACGAGGGCCTGGAAAACTGCTGGGGCGTTAGTCAGCCCAAAGGGCATCACCAGGTACTCAAAATGCCCCAGATGGGTGTTGAAAGCGGAGGGACTTGTCCTTCTTTTCTACAAAGAAGAAGCCAGCTGCCACAGGGGAAGAGGACGGCCGGATTATGCCTGCTGCCAGTGAGTCCGTGATGTATTTCTCCATAGATGCTCTCTCAGGTTGGGAGAGACTATAAAGGCAACAGGTGGGAAGTGTGGCGCCTGGGAGAAGATCAATGGCGCAGTCATACGGCCGATGAGGTGGTAACGACTGTGCACGATCTTTACGAAAAACCTCAGCCAAGTTGTGATACACAGGTGGAACAGAGGTGAGATCCGGAGGCTCAGACAGGTTATTTGGAGGAGACGCGGAGGGCGGAGTAGCAGCCCGGAGGCAATTCATGTGACAATCCACTCCCCAGCCCACCACGCATTCGGATTTCCAGTCAATATGAGGGTTATGCTGTCGCAACCAGGGATGACCTAAGACAAGCGGTGTTTGAGGAGCTTTAAACACGAATAGGCTTAGCACCTCGGTGTGGTTGCCGGAGAGTGTGAGTGACACGGGCTCTGAGACATGGGTTATATCAGGCAGCTGCTATCCAGATAAGGCAGTGACATGTAAACGATGAGGTAGAGGGTCAGAACCAACTCCTAATTCTTCCGCGAGGGCTGAATCGATAAAGTTCTGTTCCGCGCCGGAGTCAATTAACGCCATCACAGAATGGGTCTTTGTGCAGACTGTTAACTTGGCCAGTAACATTAAGCGCGGAAGGGAGCTTTTACTAGACAGGTCGCCCACCAGTACTCCCTTAACTACGGGCGGGCGCCCCCTTTTGGTCGAGATGGACAGGTGGCAATGAAGTGGCCTTTACGGCCGCAATACAGGCACTCACCAGACACCATGCGTCGCTGACGTTCCGCGGGTGTTAGCCGTGAGCGACCCAGCTGCATGGGCTGCTCGCCTTCCTTGCTTAGCTCGCCACTGTGGGCAGCACTGGGTTTAGCCCTCCACTCCCCCGCTGGTGGGTCCATGAGCACCCGTGGCTCCTGAAAGGCCCGCCCCCGGAGGTCTCTGCGAGCCCGAAGGTGATCATCTAATTTAATGCACAGAGCCATTAGAGAGTCAAGAGAGGCAGGCAGGTCATGCATTATCAGTTCGCCTTTCAATTCATCACAGATGTTATTTAGCAAGGCACTCTTCAGCGCTTCCTGCCCCCACCCCGTTTGCTCAGCCAAAACCCAGAAATCGACAGAATAATCCGACATCCTACGTCTACCTTGTTTGAGATTTAACAGGCGTTGAGCGGCGGCGGCAGCCTCGGATCCTTTGTCAAAAACGCTCTTAAACTTAGACAAAAAAATCGGGGTAGGAGATTTCGGGGTGGGATCGCAGCACTGCCTGGGCCCACTGTAGTGCGCGATCACGTAACAGTTGCACAAAGAATGAAATCTTATCTCCATCACCAGGGTACAAGTGAATTTGCTGACGAAAAAAATAAGTGAGTTGTGTGAGAAATCCTGCACACTTATCCAACTCACCATGAAATAGTTCTGGAGAGGGAGGCTGATGCCCGACGACCACCAGGCGTGGATGAGGCTGGACCAGGCGTGGATGAGGCTGGACCAGGCGTGGATGAGGCTGGACCAGGCGTGGATGAGGCTGGACCAGGCGTGGATGAGGATGAGGCTGGACCAGGCGAGGATGAGGATGAGGCTGGACCAGGCGAGGATGAGGATGAGGCTGGACCAGGCGAGGATGAGGATGAGGCTGGACCAGGCATGGATGAGGATGAGGCTGGACCAGGCGAGGATGAGGCTGAGGATGAGGCTGGACCAGGCGAGGATGAGGCTGAGGATGAGGCTGGACCAGGCGAGGATGAGGCTGAGGATGAGGCTGGACCAGGCGAGGATGAGGCTGAGGATGAGGCTGGACCAGGCGAGGATGAGGCTGGACCAGGCGAGGATGAGGCTGGACCAGGCGAGGATGAGGCTGGACCAGGCGAGGATGAGGCTGGACCAGGCGTGGATGAGGCTGGACCAGGCGTGGATGAGGATGAGGCTGGACCAGGCGTGGATGAGGATGAGGCTGGACCAGGCGTGGATGAGGATGAGGCTGGACCAGGCGAGGATGTATTGCCATAGCTTCCTTTACAGAGGCAGGTAAAAGCAAAGGCTCTACAGGTGACAAAATAGAGGAATGAGTGGATGAGGAGGCAGGTAACTGAACTGCAGACAGTGCTACAGGCTGCACTAAAGGCTGCACAGATGGCAGAGCTGATGGCTGAGCTGATAAGTGAGCTAATGACAGAACTGATAATTGGTCTAACGGCAAAACTACAGGCTGAGTGAGTGACTGACTCACTCAGAGTGGCTGACTGTACTGCCGATTGTAGCAGAAGTGGAGCAGGTGAAAAACTGTCCCTAACATCCTCTGAGTGGGGTTAATTGTCTCAGAGTTACCAAATCCAGGCTCAGAAGGAGCGGAAGAAACACAGCCTGTAACTTTCATGGAAGTTTTAAAAAATGCCCACTTGGGTGAGGTCAGTTATGATGGAGGTAGGTAAACTACGACTGCTATCCTTCATCATACAACACACAGCCCCCCCCAAAAAATAGTCTCAGAAACAATACTAGTGTCCTTCTCATTCACCACAGCCAGCCGCAGTGAAGTCCCAAAATCCGGCTGTGGGCTGACACACTGGCGGCTGCCGGCTCCAACGGGCCGGGCAAAACCACATCCAGCGGGCCAGGCAAAATCTCCAGCAGGTGAAACTGACGCGGCGGCTCTGGGAAGGCCATTGCTCGCTGCTGCCAGACAAAGTCAGCTGATTCCCGACCCTGCACCGCCTCCCGGGCTTCATGCAGATCGGCGATTAAGTCCGTAAATCCTCTAGCCTGGCGGAGATAGGGATTTCCTTCAAGGATTGTTTCTGTCACGTTCATTCCCACAAGTTTTGCCCTGGCATTAGATGTGTGGGTTATCCAGTCCACCAGGCGTAAGACGCGTGCGAGATTGCTCTCTCCAGGTAAGTCCGCTGGATCCATTTTGTGGTTGCTCCGTACTGTCACGGCTGGGGCAGCAGTCGTGTGGTGTAGTGAGAAAAGGATCCAAAGTGCAGGTACTGGCTGGGGTGTGAGTAAGTGTTTATTTGTAATGAAAGTACAAAACAGGATATAAGGAACAAGGAGCAACTAAAGCCTAGACTGGGAAAACTAATAAACAAACCTGAAAACGTGAGGACACGCAGGGAAAGGAGCACAGAGAGATGCAAGGAATACCAAAATACACAGACGGCACAACGACAAACAGAGGCAAACACACACTATAAATACAAACCAGGTAATGAGGAAATGACACGCAGGGGTGGACACAGCTGGAACTAATGGGCATAACGAGGCACAGACCTACAAAGTAAAACAGGAACCTCACAGACTGTTTTACAACACAAAACTCGGAGACACGAACAGAGCACAGAGAGAAGACACAGGTAGGGATAATAAGACATGAGAACTAAACCCAAAGAATTAATACAAAATCAGAATAAACTAGAAAATAATAACAATGCACTCAAAACGCTGGGTCATCGACCCAGGACCATGACAACTAAGGCCTTAAATCAGAAGTACCTGACTAAAGCAGATGACTCGTAATCTGGAGAGGAAATGGCGTGTCACAAATTTAGAGGATCATCATTTAGCCTGGAGAAATAGTTTGCTGCTTTATAAGAAAGCCCTCCGCAAAGCCAGAACATCTTACTATTCATCACTGATTGAAGAAAATAAGAACAACCCCAGGTTTCTCTTCAGCACTGTAGCCAGGCTGACAAACAGTCAGAGCTCTGTTGAGCCAACCATCCCTTTAACGTTAACTAGTAATGACTTCATGAACTTCTTCACAAATAAAATTTTTATCATTAGAGAAAAAATGACCAGTAATCATCCTACAGATGTAATATTATCTACAGCTACTCTTAGTACCATTGATGTTAAGTTAGACTCTTTTTCTCTAATTGATCTTTCTGAGTTAACTTCAATAATTACTTCTTCCAAACCTTCAACGTGTCTTTTAGACCCCATTCCTACAAAACTGCTCAAAGAAGTCCTGCCATTAATTAATTCTTCGATCTTAAATATGATCAACCTATCTCTAATAATCGGCTATGTACCACAGGCCTTCAAGGTGGCTGTAGTTAAACCTTTACTCAAAAAGCATCTCTAGACCCAGCAGTCTTAGCTAATTATAGGCCAATCTCCAACCTTCCTTTCATATCAAACATCCTTGAAAGAGTAGCACACTCACAACTGTGGTTCAAGACCTGCGACCGCACTCATGCCTCAACAAGACGCAATAAGAAACGGCCACAGCGCTTCAGGCACAGAAGCAATCGTGATGACATTTTGGATTAGGACTTGCAGCAAAGCTTCAATTTTTCAACATGAAACATAAAATTGTGACGCTGAGCTGCTAACACGTTTTAGAAGCCCCAAAAAACACTAAAAACATGTTTTTTTTTAAAAAAAAATACATCAGGAGTAGATCTAAAATTGCTCCTAATTCACTGAATGCCAACTCTGGTACAAAAGGCTCAATAAGCGCTCTGCACTGGGAGTAAAAGGACGAGTTATTTCTCTGCAGGAACACGCAAGCCTTCCTTCAGGGTTAATTATGTGCTTATAAATGCATTCCACAATCTTCAAGTCGGCAACAATCGCCATGAGTGTTAGAGACACGCCCACTGCACTCAAAGCTGGAGACAAAACCAAATCCGGCACAGAAACAGAGACCGATCACCTCCCGTGGCCTTACTCATGACTTTATATTCTTCTGTGAAAAGCTGTGAGAATTATTCTTTAATCCTTGAAAGAGTAGTTGTCAAACAGCTAACAGATCATCTGCAGAGGTTTATTTGAAGAGTTTCAGTCAGGTTTCAGAGCTCATCACAGCACAGAAACAGCTTTAGTGAAGGTTACAAATTATCTTCTTATGGCCTCTGACAGTGGACTCATCTCTGTGCTTGTCCTGCTAGACCTCAGTGCAGCGTTCGATACTGTCGACCATAATATCCTATTAGAGCGATTAGAACATATACAGAACATATACATGTATATATGTATATATATCTGTATATATACCTGGAGTTGCCCACCCCTGCTCTGGACACTTGCAGGTGTCACACATGGAAATCAAATGTGTGATAAGCTGCAGGATTCAAACACAAGTGTAACTTATAAACACATGTTCATACTTTTATTCCACAATCAGAGAGAAAGAAACAGAGAGAGAGTGCAGGACAGACAGACAGGTGACAGTCTCAGGTGTACACACTGCTACACAACAGCACAGAGAAGCAGGATTTAGTGTTTGTGTTATTACGAGTGTAAACAAGAAGAGTTCCCAGATGGTGCAGTGGACACATGTGTGACTGCTGTGATTAAAGCATCTTTCTTTCAGCTTAACGAGTGAACCGTCAGCTCGTTCAAACACACGTTAAAGTCCGTTTGGCTCGACACCACCGAACAGAGGCAGCAATATAACACAGCTAACATTAACAGTGCAGTGAATCCTGCTTGTGCCGCGATGTTCAGGACTGCAAACCGAGCAGCATCACTGACTTTCAGCTTGTTGTGTTTGTGGATATATGACTGACTTTAATTATCCATAAAATGATCACATTTTCTAAGGTCAACTATTGAACGGCCTTTCAATTGGGACAGCCTTCGTCGCGTCGCTGTGACGTAATCGGCCTTAAAATGCAGCCTTTAAGGCGGCAGACCCTGAATTGGGATACAGCCTAAGACTCAGAGATAATCAAAGGAAAGATGTTTCTGAATGTGTGTTGCTAGCATCAAAATATGTTTCAGTAAATACAATGTCTTAGTTTTATGTGCCAGGATTGCTTCATACTGTCAGGTTCTGTATTTCAGGTCACGGTGTTCGCCCTCCATTCTAATGTAACTCAAGTCAATCATTTTTCTGAGCACTGCTGCACTCTAGTGGTCACAGCATGTAAATAAACTCTAAGTTCACATATTATGCTTTGAATTATTTTTTCGTTCTATACACAAATAAGAACTCAAATAACTGATCCCTTCAGTCTTTTCTGTTTTGGTATTTGCTTTAATGTCGTTGTTACCATGGTGATCACAGTGATGAAAGCCCATCATCACTGCAACACTAGCAATCTCTAAAACTGAAAACTGGAAACTCTAGAATCCAGTGAAACCAGTCTGTGAAACTGAGCCATTAGTTCACGTGAACAGATCCAGACAGTCTTCTAGCCCTGGCACACTACAGTCCCCATCACCATGGCAACCGTCTGTCTCATGCTGCTCCCTCTTTCGCCTCCGTTTATATACACTAGTTTTTTTCCTCTCCTCCTTTTCCTCCTCTTCGTCTGTCCCCTTTTCTGTCTCCGGAGCATCATGAGGATCTTGGATCTGGACTCTTTGGAGTTTCTCTGTTAGCAGGGCTGAGTGGAGGTTCTGGTAGAACCTGCTGGCAGCAGAGAGAGAGAGAGAAAAATCACATGTTTGACAGGAAATCCAGTGAGACTCCAGTATGCCTCTGACTTTACAGCCAACCAACACACTGACCTGGATATCCTTCTATGGTTCTCCTCCATCTTCTGATTGGCTACCTGTGTTAGATAGGTGATGTATTCCTGTGGAAGTAGGAGCGTTCCATCATGGCTCAGAGGAACCTCCAGGCCATGGGTGCTACGGACTGCCTACAGGGACAAATGCAGTAAAGACATTTTTATTACTATGCTACAGTTTATGGAAGAAATGCCGACAACGAAGGTCTAATTATACTGAATCATTGTAACTGTATTATACAAAGAGGGCATATACATGTGGGCAGCTGTGGATGCAGAGTGTCGACTACCAGAGGTTCAATCGTTAGCTACTCCAGCCTTCATGTATTCAAGTATCCAAGGCCACAGATACTGAACCGTGTGTGTGTGTGTGTGTGTGTGTGTGTGTGTGTGTGTGTGTGTGTGTGTGTGTGTGCACGCGTGCCAGACAAGGTACTTCTGCAAAGAGCAGCTGGGGATGGAAAATGCGTTCAGCTGAATGCTGCTGTGAGTTGGCCTTATATAGAAGAAACTGAATTGAACTAAAATGAAACCTGAACAAAGCAACTGCATGAACATGTGTGGGACTGAGTGAAAATTTGTGGTAACCTCTGAGTGTCAGTTAGTGTAGAAAAGCCCCCCAAAAGAACCGTCAGTTCTCCGTCACTTATCCAACGGAGCGTTGCAGCGGCTGGAGCCCTGCTGTCATCACAGCATTGTTCTAATGAGACAACATGTCCTGGGAACCTCTCACGGAGATGTAGCCTGGTGGCATCAATCATAACGTCTCAGTACTGCTCTTATACATGATTTCATCCAACACCTAATGGCAGTGGGGCTGCTGCTCTATAGACCACGCCGTGTTAGCAGCGAGCACAGGGCAGGCTGCCACTTGCATGAAGTCTACTTCTGATCCATTCGGCTCAACAGCTGCATCACGACGGCGTGTCATCGTGCAGGAGTCAGCTGACTTTAATGTTCACTGTTTCTGTGCTTTCATCACTACTGTCAAACTCTTATAGTTACATTTCTACTTGTTACTCAGCATCTAGCTTTGATCAATAAGAACACTGTCTGTAAACTGTTAGTCCGATAATCACTGACACTGGAATTCACTTTGATGGCCTTCAACCTCCCCCAAACATCACAGCGACCTCACTCCCACTCATCCTCCTGTGCAAGCCCTCTTACAACAGACATGCACAGCAGGTTACATACATCAGGGCTGCTCAATTAATCGAACTTTAATCACGATTACGATCTGGGCTTTCAACGATCATTAAAAATGACTGAGCCGATTATTAGCCCCTCCCTCATGCTTTACTCTCGCGCTGCTCCGTGTGGAAAATCGAGCGCACCTCTATGCATTTCGAACACGCGTCACAGCAATTAAGAGGACCCGAGGGAAGCTCGGAAAGCTAAGCAGAAGTTATTTGGAGAGTGACTGCTGTTGGTTGAAAAGAGAGGTAAAAAACAAATAATCGAGATCTCAATTTCAGTGAAAATAATCGTGATTATCATTTTTGCCATAATCGAGCAGCCCTAACATACATACAAATATAAACATGGCAATCGTTGAAAATACGACCCCCCCCCCCACACACACACACACTGATAAATGCATCAGTGTAACGAGCCCGGCCAAAAGGATTCAGATTCATTTTTAAGCATACCGTGATGATTTTTCCCTTCTTGCCGACAGTGAGGCCTGAGTTCCTGAAGCCGGAGTCGATGGCCACTGAATGCTGCAGGTGAGACGACATGTTAGACACACACACAGTTTACCTGGATAAATTATTGAGACTCGATCCTAAACAATCCTCTCTTTGGTGTTAGAGGTGATCCTAATACTTTGTAGTGTGTTGACAATGTTAGAGAATAGTGACACTAAGGCACAGGTGTCGGACTCCAGGCCTGGAGGGCCGGTGTCCTGCAGGTTTTAGATGTGTCCTTGATCCAACACAGCAGATTTAAATGGATAAATTAGCTCCTCAACATGTCTTGAAGTTCTCCAGAAGCCTGTTAATGAACCAATCATGTGATTCAGGTGTGTTGACCCAGGGTGGGATCTAAACCTGCAGGACACCGAAGCCTGGAGTTCGACACCCCTGCACTAAGGCATGAGCTAGCTGCTTTACATAACAGCTGACAGAGGATTTGTCAGCAGCATGTGCCACGTTCAGCAGTGACAGCAGCACTGCATAAAAGCTTTAAGCATTCAAATTAAAGTGTGTCAAAAAGGGTCTTTCTTTGTAAAGGTGTAAAAAGGAAAAACAAAGCAGAATTTATAGGAGTCACAGTTTTCCCTGCAAAGCTAACTGAACACAGTGTGAGAGCATCTACAGTGGCCTCTACAGTGGGCAGTGATCTGCGCTACATGTGTGTCGAATGGCCATAAGTGGGAACAATCGTCACGTCGTAGCCAAAGAAAGAAAACTATAAAACATTACAAATGTCTGAGGTCATCTCAGTAAGGTTTCATCTTAATCAGCTCATCACCACATAAATTGGTTTTACTGAGCGAAATGTATTTTAGCTCCTTTGAAGCGAGGCTGAGTGAGTTTCTGACCCACAGTTAGTGTTTCTCCTTCAGTAGGAGCTATGGCCATAGCAGCACTGACCTGCTCACGAACTACAGAGATGTACTGCAGCATCGTGGGTTTAAAAAACCTTCACTTGTGTGCTAGCATGTTAGGCTTCACCCTGTACCTTTCACAGCTCCTCACGTAAACAGAGCAGTGCGAGAGCACCTGAAGCTGGATGTTGTCAACTACATGACCAAAGGCAACTGGATGGTTCGTATATGAAACTTGAGTCACAGTGTTACCCACACACAGTTTGGTCTTATTGTTTCACTCTCCTGTATTCTCATATTTCTTACTATGAACAACTAAAACGTCCTTGGTCTCACCATGTCCAACAACCTGAGATGGACCTTCAGCACCTGAAGCCTGGTCAAAGCCCCACCGCTGCAGAGCTGAAGGAGCTACAGCATGTGGTCCAAGACTGCACAGCGTGTAGTTACGCTGGCAAAAGCCCCATTTACACACGTGCAGGCATCAGCATATACACAGAAACACTGGAGGACTCACCACAGTGAGGAAAGATTTAGGGGATGAAACGTGTGTTCTTCATGTCAGTAAAGATCTTGACTCCTGTCGGTGTTGTGCTTCTTAAATGTTTGCAGAGTCACTGACATATATGAACGGCAGAAACAAGTCACTAAGCATAAGCAAGGGTCACGTTCAAGCCTAAAAGATTAGTAGAGCTGCCTTTGAGAGATAACTAACCAGAAAATGTGACAAATTATTTGTTTCTCCTAAGAAAGACTCACCATCAGCTGTGCGTCTTCCAGCCGTCGGCACTGAACATGGAGTACAAAGGGCTCAAACTTCAACACAGCATCACCGGAGCACCCGGCCAGAGCAGACAGCTAGAAAACACACACACAGGCATGTGATACAACAGCACATTCAGCCACGACGGGTATTAATCATCAGGACACCACGAGTCTCACCAGGTCCTCTGAGGTACACTTGTGATGTGAGACAAACAGCCAGGCACAGTTCTGTTTCTGGACAGCACTGCTCTCTGGAGCCTAGAGAGGGGGGACAACTGTCATGTTTCAGTACAGATTTCCATGGTTTTTGTTTGTTTGCTCCGACAGCAGTCAGGATGTGGTTTGCTGTCAAACAAACTGCAACTTAAGAAAACACCAGAGAACATGAAACCAAGACAGCAAAACAAAAGGGATGTTGAATACGTCCAACAACGATAATGACGAACGCGTCCCAGAGTGTTGCATCTTGAACCAGTCTGCAGCACTGCAACAGCGATCAGGTCAGACACTTTCACCTCTACAGCTGACGATGTGCTGACAATCAGTCTCAAGTCACACAGTCTGCAAACTACGGCAACCAGGTCAGATCAACCGGAGCCTTCAAATGATTCCAAGAACTGCTCCTCTTCTCCGATCGCTGACAGCACAATGCTCTCCTCTGCAGCTTCATGTTTCAGCTGATTTCAGTTCAGAGGTATTACAGAAATAAAATGTGAAGGCAATCGTTTTCTCCCAGCTACTTGTCATAAACATCCCTCTATAATAAAAGTGTGTGAGACTCACCCCGTCGATGAGGATGACTCTCCCAGAGCAGGAGCTGGTGGTGAAGTACTCCTCCCGGCTGTTGAGCAGAGACACGACGTGCTCGATGGCCTCGTCCACGGCGCCCTTCTTACTCAGGTCCGCTTTGTTCAGGCACTGCTTTTTCCACTGAGCGAAGCTTTTCTCCATAGCTCCGCACGCCGAGCCGCTACTTTAACCTGGTTTGCCTGTCGCATGAGCCGGCCTTCATAAGCTTTCATCCCTTTTTACTTCACGGATGTTAGCTGTTAGCTTCACGGAGGGCTGGTTCTTCTTCTTCAGTGGGACTGGAACCGATGAAGGGCAGTCAGCAGCGACACTGCCATCTGCTGTAGTTAAGTGGAAGTGTAGCTGGGAAGACCGTTTTTTGGGTGATGGCCCTTTTAGAAGCAAGTCTCTCGTCTCGGTAGCCAAAAAGGCCTCCATGCAACAATATGAAGTTCTTTGTGTGTCTCTTTTATAATAACAGTGTCCTTGGGGTCATTAGTGTTACTGCTGAAGTTGAAGCATACGCTACTAAGGTATGGTTCTTGGTGACCAACGGGCTGGTTTGAGTATGTCAGAAACTGCTGATTTACTGGGATTTTCACAGTCATTTCTACAGTTTACAGAGAATAGGATGAAAAAGAGGAAATATCCATCGAACTGCAGTTCTCTGGGTGAAAATGCCAAAGGGCAGAGGAGAAAGGCTAGACTGCCCCAAGCCTGTAGGAGGGCAATAGTAACTTAAAAAGGGCACTTGTTAAAACCAAGGTATGCAGAAAAGCATCTCTCAGTGCAGCAGGTTCAACGCTGAAATGAAACAGATGGACTAAAGTTGCCACAGAAATTGCCACTCCTGTCAACTAAGACCAGTATACTGAGGCTACAGGTCACAAAGACTCACTGAAACTGGACAATAGAGGACTGGAAAAAACATTGCCAGCAATGTTCCCTCTAAGCTGCGCGCGTGCGCAATTGCGCACTGCTGGCACGGTCTCTGCACAGAAAATCTGCGTTGCGCACAAGAAAAAAATCTAACCTGAATTGAAATTAAAATTAAAACTTTAACAATTCTGTTCTGCAGTGTCAGTCAGTGACTGGCTGCTCCCGTATGGGATTAGAACGATGCCACCTTATCCCATAGTCCAGCCAATAATGCGATTTACATTCGTATATACGCAGCTATGACAGCATCCTTATGTGCCGGTGTTTTAGCTGGCAAAGCGGCTGATGTGGAGTGAAGCCACGTTAATGACTAGGGATGGGTACTGATAAGATTTCCACGATTCCGATTCCATTTTTGATTCTGTTTAACGATTTGATTCTTTATCGATTCTTTTAAAAAAGGAGGACACTAAGGTCGATTAGCTTAGAACTTTGTTTTATATCTTCTCTTTGAACAAGATAGAAATTTAGGAGTAACATGGCCTTACAAACCCAACAGTGAGATCTTAAGAGATCCAGCCTGTGGCTCTTCAATGGGGTGTCACAGGGTCCCCAGGAAAAAAATGTAAATGTAAAATAATAAAATAAATATTCTTCTGTAGCAACAACAAAGTATAACATAAATTATTCTGTAGCAATTACACAAGAATATCCAGTAATGTCCCTGCCTACAATTAAACACATTCACTTACTGAAAATCATCTGCTGTGGCAAACGGCTGCAAGCCTTTGACCACAAACTGAGTCACTGCTCGGTGACATTCGTCTATCCTGGCCTGAAAGGAGACGCTACCGGTAGACTGCAGCAAGAACTGCCAGCATCTGAGCCAGACTCTGTCTCATCATGGTCACTAAATGCACAGTAATGGCAGGTTTGTAATAAGGCAGATCGCGCTAACATAATATGCACTGTTATTGATTATTTACCTGCCGCATTAACGGGAGAGGACGTGCAAACGTTACCGCTGCTGCTGGGTTGAGATTCACGAGTCCGGAGCGGAATTAAAAACACGACATTCATTTAAGGTCATCGCGTGTTTTTTGCATATTCGCAGTGTTTCCTCCCTTAAATGAAATATCTACTTTGCAAGTATTGCAAGTTGCCCTGTTGTCATTCGTTCTGTAAAGTATAACCAAACTTTTGAGCGTTTGAGCCGTTTAGGCGCCGTGTTTCCTGCCAGGTAAATGACGCACCGCAACGTGGTGACGTCATTCGGGGCGACTGGAATCGATAAGGGAATCGTTTGCAAAAATGGCAAACAACTCCAAGGAACTGAAACAGTGGGAACCGGTTCTCAACAAGAACCGGGTTTCGATACCCATCCCTATTAATGACAACGTGTACAACCATTGGAGACGTGAGCAGGACAGACGGAACAACTGACGGACAAAGTGTGGACTTTATACCAGTTTTTAAATTGTGTTGATCGGCCACGTAAAACCAGAGTTATGATAAAATATCTGCACTGTTTGGTTTTCTTCCTGAATACTGTCGTTGTTTATGTTTACTGCGGGAAGAAACGGTAAAGACGATAGTGATACATCTGCTGCTGTCAGGCCTGCAGGTATCAGGCTGTTGTTCTCCTTCATCTCATAGTGGACACAAATTATTTTTGGAGCGGCACAAATAATTTGTGTGGCATCAGATTTGATGCAGAACAGCTGATTGTTCTGTAAATAGTTTGAAATGTTTGTTTAAAAACGCTTTGGCTGCATTTTTAGGTAAACAGCTGCAAAAAACTTTGTTGTTTGCATAACTCAGTTACTTTTTTGAAGAAGTAACTATATAATTAATTGCCCAACATTGGTCATTATATCCTGTATTTTGCAGACAGAGTTACAGACTCTCTCCCAGACCACAGACTCAGAATACAAGTCAGAGCTTTATTTAAAGAAAGTTGTGTTTTCAAAATTGAAGTTCAAATTATTTTTTACTTCTAATAGTGTTAACATGCTGCACAGGTCATGGACAGTTAATTAAAAGTAGTCTAACATAAATGCTGTAATTTGATTACTTTAATAAAACATGTAACTTGGATGGATTCGATGCCAGCGTGACCACAGTGCTCACGTCTGCTGTCGCTCACAGTGGTCCAAGGGACGCTCAGGGAGTTTGTGTGTTCGCTCAGACACGTGAAACATTAGAGGGAACATTGATTGCCAGGTATGATAAGTCTTGTTTCCTGTTGCGACATTAAGATGGTAGGGTCAGAATTTGCCATAAACAACTTGAAAGTATCCATGCAGGATCCATCCAGCCTTGTATCAACAGTTCAGGCTGCCGGGGGTATAATGGCGTGGGGAATATTTTCTTGTTGTTGTTGTTTTTTGTTTTCAAATAAATTAAAACCAACAAAGACAGATGATAATATGACAGTGACTTTATTTGCTTGGCACACTTTGCTCTCCTTGGCCCCCACTGAGGATTGTTTAAATGTTACAGGCGAACTGCTCATTGTTGCTGACCATGTCAATCCCTTTATCGTCACAGTGTACCCAGGAAATGCCTTCTCTCGGTCCACAAAACACATGTAGACTGGTTTGGAAAACTCCCATGGACCCTCAAATATTTTTGAAAGGATAAATAACTGGTCTAGTGTTCCGCGACCAGGTTAAAAATTGCATTGTTCCTCCTCTATCCGAGGTTGAACTGATGGACAGACTCACATTTCCAGTACCCTGGTATAGACCTTTCCAGTGGGGCTGAGTAGTGTCATCCCCCTGAAGTTTGAGAACACCCACCACCTTATCAAAGATGGGATCCACCACCCCAGTCTGTCATTTCAGAGATACCATCCAGATGTCCATGTGATATGGTATAGAGGTGTGTCAACCAAAACAGCCCTACAACATCCAGAGCATTCAAGAACTCTGTGCACCCCAGGGGCCACAAAGAAGTTGTCTAACTACCTCAGTGACCTGGCCTCAGGAGAGGGCTCGTCGTCCCCTTTGTCCCCAAACTCAGCTTCTTCTACAGAATGTGTGTCAGTGGGATTAAGGAGGCCCTCGGAGTATTCCTTCCAACTCCCAACTACCTGAGCACATCAGCACCCCACCCCCACTATACACTGTGTGAGCAGAGCACTGCTTCCCTCCTCAGTTGCATGAAAATTTGCCAGAATTGCTTCAAGGCAGACTGAAAGTCTCGATCCATGGCCTCACCAAACATCTCCCACACCAGCGTTTTTGCTTCAGCTACGATCCGAGCCACAAACCATTTGGACTGCCAGTACCCATCAGCTGTGTCAGAAATCCTACAGGCTAAACAAGCCTGAAAAGCAACACCTTGCAGTTGCAGCTCCTTGCAGGAGCCTCAGCGATGGAGGTGTAGAACGTTCCATTCAGACTCAGTGTCCCCAGCTTCCCATCAAATCTTTTGTAGCTCTGCTGGGGGTGGGAGTTGAAGATCTCTTAGACTGGGGCCTCTGCCAGGCATTCCCAGTGCACCTGGCAAATTTGGGTGTGCCAGGTCTGTCCGACGTCTTTTCCCACCACCTGATCCAACTCGCCACCAGGTGTTGATCAGTTAACAGCTCTGCCCTTCTCTTCACCTGAGTGCTACTTAGGATGTCCTGGTGCGTTGTGCACTTATGAACATCCTTATGTGTGAATACGGTGTCAAACTACCGTGACTCTTGAACCACTGGTGCAATTGCAAAATTCCAGCAGTTCCTGAAAGCAGCAATTCTGTGCTTTTTACTGATATTAGGGTCATTATGGTAATCCTAAGCAAGGCACCACATCCAAGTTTTGGCAAAGAGCACAGAAAACAAGACAGCAAGCAGCAAAAATAAAACAACAAAAAACACGATAAAGAGCTCTTCGTCTGGTCCCCTCACACAGGACCTGTTTGCTTTTGGAGACTACCAGTGGGCAGTAAAAGTCCCTGGACAACATAGTCCCTTGGATCACTGGGACACACAAACCCCTCCACCATGACAAGGTGCTGTAACAGCCACTATGGTGTGGTGTCCCTCTAAGACACCCAAGTCGAGGGTTGATGGTGTCATCAGTTTGTGCCACTGCTCTGCTCTCTCTCTCTGTGATTGTGTGGACATGTGCTTGCATGCTAGTGCATGAGGAGGGACGGATTTTATGTTTTACCTCTCCAGACACCTTTGTTTGCAACGTTATTGGTTGTACGAACACTGTGCGCTATGTTTGTTAAGCTGCAGCCGTTCAACCGGGCTTATATGGTTGATGAAGAGAAGGTATATTAAAGAACACACTGTGGAATTCCCAACACCAGCGTGAGTGTGTATTCTTCCGCCTAGCCTGCTAGGTGTTTTGCCGCCTCTTCTCAACCACACAACACAACCCAACGTTACAAAATGGCGCCCGAACATCTTCTCTTGGACCTCAGTGTGCAGTATCTTCGAGCGGTTGATGATTGGTACATAAAAAGGTACGACGCGGCAAAGTGGATGTCTGCCGTGTTTCGCGGGAACGGACCAGGCTGGCCTGGACGCGGACGTCGGGAGGATCGAAGGGTCGCGGCGGTGCATTTCCGTGGCAACGACTGGAGCCGCTTCAGCGCTGTTTGTGGACTGTGGCGCCGTTCTCTATTTGGCCTCTTCGTCGTGGCTCCATTGGATGTGCGTGGACCTGCGTTTCCTGGGCGTGGGTTCGATGCGGCTTTGCCATAGTTCTTGAATTTGTATTTTTTCTAATGTAGGGGAGACCGGGGATAGTTGTAACATTTTTCACATTTCTGTCTGTAAATTGGAGCTCTTTTAAGGTAGTGGATTCAAAATGTAATGCAAAGTATTTACATGTCTCTGCTATTAAATAGTGCAGCTATTTTCTCTGCAGCACAATTACCCAGTGCATGGTATGGCCTCAAACACAAAGAGTGAAATGTTACAATTAACCCCATAGTCTGGGTTAGTTGTAACATATCCTGGGGTAAAATGTAACACAATGAAATAAGGGTACTAACAAAACATTAACATGTAATCTTTGTTTATTCAACACATGAATGCACTTAGAGCCATTTATGTAGCTGTGTGTGTGTGTGACAGAATGCAGAAATCTAGCTTTTGAACATATTCCAACCCCCCAAAAAAGACAAATTATGGAATTTTCTGCAACTGAATATTTCATTAATTTTGGTTGGTCTTCCTTGAGTTTGGCCTCATTGGCTCAGTGGGCATTATAACCTACAACTCTTGCACCAATTTTGAACATAACAATGAAGCTGAAAAAATGTAGTTGTTCACCAGCATCGCAATTCCATTACTTTTTATCCTGGCTTACCTTGGTGTGGTTTGCAAAGTGCTTCAGAAAGATGAGGAAATCTGCTTCTTGCACCCATCCTGATTTATTTCCACTACCAGTACTTCCTACTGGTCCATCTCTGACACAGAGGTCTGCATAATGTATGTGTTGGAACACAAACAGTGGAGGAATTGTGTTGCCAATGGCATTAACCGCATATACAAAAGTGACCAGTGAACCTCTCTCTGCTGATGTCGTTCACAAACTTGTTTAATATAAGTTAAAGTAATAGTGTGGTAACATCTGCGTTATTGTTACAACTAACCCAGACTGTTGCTGTTACAACTGACCCAGACTCCTATAGCCATGAACTAGCTAGCATTACAGCCAACGGCTAAACATTAGCACTAAAGACTTACACAGAATATATCCCCATAGACATACAAATAACATAATTTAAGTTTGATGAGTTTAACTGCAAAGCAGATAATGCTATTAGAAATTGAAATAAAGTAGAAAAACTTACTTTTTGCCATACAAATTACTTTTTTTCGTGTTAAATTGTCTGTGTTTGACAAAATGTGCTGATTTTTCACGTGATAGCAGAACTGAATTGGGCATGCACAGGATGAGTCACATCATTTGAAACTTAGCCCTGATTGGAGAAACTGGAAGTGTTACAACTGACCCACGTTACAACTATCCCCGGTCTCCCCTATTTCGTGTTGGTTACTGTTGTGACATGACTGCTGTTTAAGTTTTCTACAGTACTTTCTGGTACTGTTTTCACATATTATGCTTACTGTTGCTGTTTTTGAGGAAAAAGAAGAAACACAATGAAAGAAAAAGGGAATTTCAATCTGTAATTGTCCTGGCTATCCTAAGTTTATTTTCTTTCTTTAACATTTGTTTAAATGGACATTCACCATGTGGGACACTGTCATGTATGCCAGTTTGTCGATTTTGCACTGTACATTTCCCTGTTTTGGTTTTAACTTCTTATCCTGCTGACCATGTATGGAGGCTGGTTAAGTCTGGACTGTACCGATGCTGTACAGGTGTGTAACAATTCCTCCACAACCTGCTTACTACCTAAAGTAGCTATGTGTAGTGAAAGGGGGTAGCGGGAGGAGGGTCACCTGGGTTCGGCTGAGGACAGCCTTTGTTTAACCCGGGGGGAATATGTAACAGCCACTATGGTGTGGTGTCCCTCTAAGACACCCAAGTCGAGGGTTGATGGTGTCATCAGTTTGTGCCACTGCTCTGCTCTCTCTCTCTGTGATTGTGTGGACATGTGCTTGCACGCTAGTGCATGAGGAGGGACGGATTTTATGTTTTACCTCTCCAGACACCTTTGTTTGCAACGTTATGGGTTGTACGAACACTGTGCGCTATGTTTGTTAAGCTGCAGCCGTTCAACCGGGCTTATATGGTTGATGAAGAGAAGGTATATTAAAGAACACACTGTGGAATTCCCAACACCAGCGTGAGTGTGTATTCTTCCGCCTAGCCTGCTAGGTGTTTTGCCGCCTCTTCTCAACCACACAACACAACCCAACGTTACAGTGCCAATACATAGAGGGACTATGACAGTAGTATGGTTCAGTTTTTCTAAATGTTTTCATTGTAGTAAAACAAATTCTAAGAGCATTAGGGATGCTCACAGCAACATTAGTCACGTCAGTTGCATCTCTGCCAGTAAGGACATCAGCTGCTGTCAATCTGCGTAATCAGAAGATCACTCTCACCTGCCTGCCCACCTGTTCACTATCCTCGCCTGCTCCGCTTGGAAGGACGCTTCCCTCTCGGCTCATCGACACCCCGGACCTTCTCTGGCTTCCCCCGCAGTGCCGCTCACCCTTGTCTCAAGTAAGCCACCCACACATTCCACAGTACAGTCATGTCCCGTCCCTGGCGGCGCATATCGCTAACTCCTCTCTCTCTGATTTCAGACCCACCTCTCTGCGAGACTTTTCCTGTGCACTTTCACTTTTCACTTGTAAATAAATTCACTTTTGCATCGAACCACTCCGAGTTCAGTGTCTGCTTTTAGGTTCATTCCTGTGCCGCCCGTGACGTAGCTCTGCCTCCCAGGACATGAAGCAGGCATCGAGGAAATCCAGGCCCCAGAAATCTAGAGGCCCCCCAGAGCACGAGAGCCCATGGAGGACCACCAGAGGGGCAGTCGCACCACCCACCTAGAAAAGAGCTGAGGAGAGCCCCAGAGGGGGGGGAGGGTCACCAGCAGCAGCCACAGTGCAGAAGCCACAGGGGGCCATGGTGACAACCCCGCAGGCTTTGCTGAGAACTGGCAAAGTCAGGGTGGAACGATCACCGGGCCCAGAGATCTGAGAGCCAGGGGCCCTCCACACCCCAGAAGGGGCCCGACCAAGCCACGGGCTCCAGGCCCTGCCAAGGAGCCGCCAGGAGTGAGCCACTACATACCTGGGCACCTAGCCCCTCCAGGCCCCCACACCTGGAGGGGCTTCAGATGTTCCCAGAGAGGTGGGGTCTATGACCCGACCTGGCACATGGACAAACAGGCACACACAGACACAAACATGCATTCCCACCCTCGTGCACACATATACAAATACTCAGCACTCGCACAACACGGAGACACACAGAACTGAACGCAGTACACGCACTCACACTCCCCAAATGGGTCCAGGCACCAGCACCCCCAGAGGGGAAGCCCACCAGCTCGGACCCAGACCAGATGGCCAGCTCCTCCTCCCGGCCCCCATCCGCAATGGTGACGAGGGTGTGAAGACCCCATACCTCACGCCGCCCGCTCATATGTGGTGTTGCTGCGTGCTGCTCTAAAGTGCATTTAAAACATGGCAGGGGCACAGTGCCAGCTACCTCTGCCAGACAGCAGCTGGTGTCAGCACGGCCCCTCCCAAGAACCCTCAATGTCTACATGTGTTTAAAATCGAGAGTCGGGCACCGGCGCCAGAGGTGACGGTGAATGAACAGACTGTCCTCTGAATGCCGTTTAATGTGCCCACCCCCAAGGCCCTATATGTATGTGTTATGAGAGTGTGAGTAATGTGAGCGTCTAAGTTGTGGACAAAACTGAGGCACAGGTGGCCAGAAGGAGACAGAGGAGGACTGCCTCCTGCACCTACGCGCTCCCTCAGACGTGACTGCAGACGCGCCAAAAGGAGATGGGAAAAGGACAGATTGCACGTTTACCTACAGACTTTAAGGACTCGTCTTTCTGCTCACCAAGAAGCTGTAAAAACTGCAAAGACAACGTTTGTCTCAAACTTCGTGTCAGTAAACAGTCACAGGCCTCAGGTACTTTTTAATGTCCTTAACCGCTTTCTTAGTTCACGTGATAATGCTGGAGTCATTTCTTCACCAAGTATGTGCGATGATGTTTTAGCATTTTTTAATGTCAAGATCCTATCGATCAGGGCCCTTGTCTCGTTGTCTGCTGCCTCAGATCAGAGTCCTTCTCCTGTGTGCTCAGCTGTCTTAGAGCAGTTTGATCCCGTCTCCCTTAAGGACTTGACCGCGGTAGTTAGTAACCTAAGATCATCACACTGCCCCTCTGATTGTCTCCCCCCGAGCTTGCTTAAAAGCACTTTTAATACTGTTGGGCCTTTTATCCTGAGATTAATTAATACGTCCCTTGCTACAGGCTACGTCCCATCATGCTACAAGCTGTAGTTCAGCCTCTTCTTAAAAAACAAAACCTGGACCCAACTGTTCTGTCCAACTACAGGCCTATCTCAAAGCTTCAGTTGCAGGCCCACCTTGATTTTAATATGATCTCTGAAAAACTTCAATCTGGTTTTAAATCACTACATAGCACTGAGACGGCACTTTTAAGGGTTTTTAACGATATTCTTTTAACTCTGGACTCTGGCAGCCCTGCTGCCCTTTTATTGTTGGACTTGTCAGCAGCTTTTGACACGGTCGACCGTGACATCCTGTTATCATGGCTAGAATTTCATGCTGGCCTAAAAGGATCTGCCCTACAGTGGTTTCGGTCCTATTTGTCAGAAAGGTTTTTTTATGTCAGTATGGGCCCCCACAACTCCAAAATAGCCCCTCTTAAATACGGGTTACCTCAAGGCTCTATTTTGGGTCCTGCTCTGTTCGCACTTTATTTGTTGCCATTGGGCTCCATCTTCTCGCGGTACAGCATTTCATTTCACTGTTTTGCTGATGATTTGCAGATTTATCTACTTTTTTTCTTTTTTTTTTGTCCTGTTTGGATCTTTAGCCATCAGAATTGTTGTCTTAAGGCCAAGAAAGATGCCAAGCGGATTTATTTTACCAAGTGGATCATCATGGCCTTGCCATATTGGTCCATTTGATTCATCACCCATGGGCTGTCCACCAGCGTGTCCTCTGTTGTTGACTTGGCTGTCTTTGACCACTACTGTGTGTTTTTTAACATCACCGGTTTTATTCAGCGGGAGACCTCGGTGCGAACTGTGAGGAGGCGCTCTCTAACCTCTGAAGTGGCTGCAAATTTTACCAGGGTTTTAGACGAATGCCCCCCTGTGATTCTACCTGCACCCTGCGATCTGATTTTTAATCATTTCAACAGCAAACTGAAGAAAAGCCTTGACTCCGTTGCTCCACTCACCACCAAAAAGATTAACGTAAAACATGCATCACCCTGGAGAAACGAAGAAGTCAATGGAGGAAAAATAAAAATACTATCAACCATCAAATACTTTGCGAGCAACTTAAAATGTACAATAATACATTAAGGAACTCAAGAAATTCATACTTCACCAAAATAATCAGTAATAACAAAAATAATCCCAAGGTCCTCTTTTCCACCATAGATCATTTATTTAACCCTGATTTTAACAGCTCCCAAAGAAGCCCCACAGACTCGCTCTGTGAGCAGTTTGCAGACCACTTCAGGGGAAACGTCAGCGCCATCAGATCTGATATTTTATCTAATCGCAATATGATTGTAAACACATCTGATGGCTCGATTGTACCTGAGGAGACACTGGACAGCTTTGTCCTGGTTAATGCTGAGAACTTTCAGAAGGTTTTCTCCACAGTGAGACCCACCACATGTCTTTTAGATCCAATTCCTTCTTCACTCTTTAAAACACTTTATGGATTTTTTGAGGCTGAGCTTTTATACATGATGAATTGCTCTCTTCAGTTGGGTGTCTTCCCTGCTGCCTTTAAAACGGCGGTGGTGAGGCCCCTTCTGAAGAAGAGCAATTTGGATTGTAATGATTTTAATAACTACAGACCTGTATCCAACTCACCACTTTTAAGTAAAGTCTTAGAAAAACTTGTTTTTACTCAGATTAATGATTTTCTCAATGATAGACAGATCCTGGAGATATTCCAGTCTGGATTTAGGGTGAACCACAGCACAGAGACAGCTCTCCTAAAGGTTTTAAATGATCTTAGATGTAACTGGGACGCCCAAAAGCTCTCAGTCCTGGTGCTACTGGATCTAAGCGCAGCCTTTGATACAGTAGACCACGCTATTCTTTTAAACAGACTGAAACACATGGTGGGCCTCTCTGGTGCTGTACACAACTGGTTCACTTCCTATCTCTCTGACAGATCTTTTATGGTGAGTATGGATACATGCTCCTCTAAGATCCATAAAATGACATGTGGTGTGCCTCAAGGGTCGGTTCTAGGCCCTGTACTTTTTAATTTGTATATGTTGCCTCTCGGCGGTGTCATCAGGAGGCATGGAGTGAACATCCACAGTTACGCTGATGACACGCAGCTGTACATCTCCGTGTCTCCTGATGACACCAGACCAATGGATGCCCTTTTTAACTGTATCTTGGATATAAGATCTTGGATGGCAGAAAACTTTTTACAGCTTAACCAGGACAAAACTGAAGTTTTAATCGTCGGTCCTGAGGCTCAGAGAGAGAAACTCTTGTCTAAATTAGAGGCATTTTCACTATGTCCTTCGCTACAAGTGAAAAACCTGGGTGTTATTTTTGACTCTGAGCTTGGTTTTATCCCACATGTTAAACATGTAACCAAAATTGGATTTTATCATCTAAAAAATATAGCCAGAGTCGCCCTATTCTCTCTCGGGCCAACACGGAGATGCTGATGCATGCTTTTATTACCAGTCGCATTGATTACTGTAATGCCCTGCTCTCTGGTCTTCCTAAGAAGAATATTTCACCTTTACAACTCTTGCAAAACTCGGCAGCTCGTGTGCTGACGAAGACCAGAGGGCGGGCCCACATTACACCGGTTTTAGAATCGCTGCACTGGCTCCCCGTGTGTTTCAGGATCGATTTTAAAGTTCTTTTACTGGTTTTTAAATGTCTTAATGGTCTTGGGCCTTCTTATCTCTCAGATCTGCTTTTACCATACGAACCCTCGCGGACCCTGAGGTCCTCTGGTACTGGCCTTTTGATTGTCCCTAAAGTCAGGACACATACTCACGGAGAGGCAGCTTTTCAGTGGTATGGTCCTCGTCTGTGGAACAGCCTGCCGGAGGAGCTCAGGGCCGCAGAGAACGTACATGTTTTTAAGAACAGGCTCAAGACCCACCTTTTTAATTTAGCTTTTACTTAGCGTTTATTTATTTTATGCTTATTTATTCTATCCTGTTATTCTATTTATATTATTAATTTAGGTTTTACCTAATATTTATTGATTTTATTCTTATTCATTTTTTAATCTTCTTACTCTATTTATATTTATATTTATATTTATATTGTATCCTGTTCTTATTTATTTTATCGTTTTACCCTGTATATATCCTATTGTGTCATATCTCGAGTGTTTCCTCGGAGGGGGCTCTCTGCACCGGGGCTGTGATCGACCGTGGCTGCTGGGTCTCTGGGGTCCTCTCAGCCTGGTTGGGGGGCTCCTTTGCCTCCCTCCTGCTGTGTGCCCAGCCTGGAGGCTGCGGTCTGTGACCGGCTCCCGGTGCAGACGGCTCCCTGTTATAGTGTTTCCTCACTTGGCTCATGCGAACCCAGCCCAATTTTACTCTTTAAGTGTGCGCATGTGTGTGTGTGTGTGTGGGGGGGGGGGGATATGTGTCATTTATGTTAATGAGAGTGTGGGGAGTGAGTTGGAGGGTGGGGTGGGCTGCTTTTAACTATGTAAAGCACTTTGGGCTACATTTTTTTGTATGAAAAGTGCTTTATAAATAAAGACTGATTGATTGATTGACCTTTATTATAATTATGAATTTATTTTATTTTCAGTTGCTACAAACGGGACAGACATGACTGGGGGATAGGACAGGGAGAAAGAATGAAAGAAAGAGAGGGAGAGAAAGAAAACCAAAGGGGGGAAGAGACGGTGAGAAGGGGGGGAAGAAAGAAAAAAAACCAAACAAACAAAACACCTGGGTCACCCGTATGGAGAACAAAAACAGAAGAGAAAGCAAACAACAAAGAGCAACATAATAAAAAAAACAGCACCATCACAATAAACTAGCTAGCAGTAGATATCAGTAGATACTAAATATTAAACAATATTGTGCAGCACGCAAGATAGACAGCGCACAATGTGCTTTGAGGCAGCAGCCAAGAAAGCTGTAGTCCGCGTCTGTGAACACCCGTGTGTACACCTGTGTGCATACCTGTGTGGATCAGCCTGCTTGTATTCCAAAGGTTTCTCCATGTAACGATCTGCTAGGGAGTGTGGGGGGGCCACAGCCATGGTACCAAACGGAGAGAGCATATAACCCCAGTTTTAGCTTCATTACACTGGCTTCCTGTCTCCTACAGGATCCAATTTAAACTTTTACTTTTTGTTTTTAAGTCACTTAATGCCCGAGCCCCTCCTTACCTGTCTGAGCTCCTCTCTGTTTGTGCTCCAGGAAAAACCACGAGGTCTACCTCAAAACTAATGCTGTCCATCCCACGGACTAATCTCAAATCCTGTGGTGATAGATCCTTCTCTGTGGCAGGTCCCAGACTTTGGAATAGTCTCCCCTTAAATATTAGATCTGCACAAACACTTGAGCAATTTAAATCTTTACTAAAGACACATTTCTATGCCCTGGCTTTTAACACACTATGACCCAGGCATTCTGGTCTTATTTGAATTAGTTTAGTTATTGTTTTAATTCTTTTATTGTCCTATTATTGTTTTTTATTGTTATTATTGTATTACATTGTTGCTTTTTAATACCATTTTTATATTGTTAAGCACTTTGTGCAGCATCGGCTGTTTGAAATGTGCTGTAGAAATAAATTTGACCTTGACCTCGCACCTCAGTGACACACCTGTACCTTAAGCCCCTGCATGTGTGATGGGGATGGAAGGATTTGGGAGGAGGGCAAAACATTAAAAAAAAAAATCCCCACTGAATCCGGTTGTTCAGTGATGACGTGACGAATCCTACTTCCGGGCCTAAAGTAGTCTGCGTTTAATATGGCTTTTGTGTTGTTAACATGTTTAATGTTATGTATTTTCTTCTATTTGATCTCAAAAAGCTCCCAAAACAGTCAGTGATCACTGTTGACCTCCCTCGGCTTTTATTACCGCTAATCATTTATTTAAGCTCAGTTTTTAAAACCTTAGGATGTAGCTACAGCCCAGCCCATGCAGCAGTATATGAATGACTAACCTCGTATTGTGGATGGATTATCTCAGTTGTTCTCCTGGCTGAAGTTTGGTCCTTTTACAGCATCCTGCCATGCGATTACATTTGTTCCTGTCCACCGAGAACACTCACGTTAACTTTTATCCAGTGGAAAAAAAGTTAGCTTGTTTATATTATGCTAACATAGCTGTGTCGCTAGCGGTCACGTAGCACATCATTATATACCAGCTAGCCCAACTTCAGTAACCCTACAAACGTCACTGCTGTTTAGTTTTCTGCCTTCATTTATGCTGGAAGTGATAACAGAGCTGTACGTTTGAATTTGTTTCCAAAACCCCGCAGTCAGGACATGCTATATTGTATTCAGATAGAAGCTAGCGAGCTAACTTCCTGCTAACTTCTAACTCCGTTAAATGTCATAAATTCCGTTTTCATGGATGCCTGGATGTTAAACTCAATTGTTACACCTGGTAGAGCAGAACGCTGATCATTTTATTAAAGATGAAAGACTTTAGAAAGTTTTTCAACTCTCAGTAATGCCATAGTGATCGTTTGATATATGGACCTGCAGCGGAGTTTAGACCCAGACACGGCTAATGACGTCAGACTGAACAACCGGATTGCACTGCACTGAGAGAGAGAGAGAGAGAGAGAGAGAGAGAGAGAGGGAGGGGGGAGGGGGGGGGGGAGTTATCCCCCATTGGACTGGCATGGTTTAGCTGGCCTAGAATCTTTAGGTGCCAACAGAGCTGAGAATAGCAGAATGAGGAGAACAGTGCGAGCCCATCAGAGTGTAGTATACAACCAAGCATGCTTGCCATGAGGACATGATGAGGATCAGACCACAGGTCAGTTTCTTTCTTTCTTTAAGCCTCTTTTACATGTTTTAGTGAGCTTTAGCACTAGTAATGCTCAGGCATGACATATAGCAGATATGCTCTATCACGGGATGTTGCAAAAGTATCAGAGCCTTGGGATGCTAATTACTATAGGGCAGCAGGAAAAGACTCCAAAGAGTTGTTCTTCCTATACTGTTCAGCCACCAGGAGAGATACTGCTGTAGTTATTACAAAGCCACCCACATGTAACCCCCAGCACTATAAATATGGCTGATACATAACATATTCTGGTGTACTGTCACTGCACAGTCATTGTATATGCATAACTTTAACACTGTAGTCATTACATAACTTGTACATTTTGATTTTAGTGCTTATCCTTGTTCAGGTGAATGAAAATATAAATAAGATGTTTTAATGGCTGATAACTTTTCAATCATTGCTTAAAATTAAACCAATATTTACAGTTAACTTATTTTTAAGAAGTTAAAACTGTGAAGTTTGGGAACCAGCAGATGAATCTGTATTCTGAGTTTCTGTCTCAGTGTGTTTAATCTGCTTATTATGAAACTATCACAATAAAGAAAAAAGAAAATATATAATCCAAATCAAGGTTTACAGCAAATGTGGTGAACTGTTATTTCTGCAGGTTGGGGTGGGAGACTTGCCCTGGTTCATATCTTCCAGCTGGTGTACTTATCCATCTTTAATGAGTAATTAAACATAATTGGAAATGTGCCTCCTGCTACCCTTACCTGACCCCCCCACTTTTTTTAATCAATAACTATGGAGCCAGCAATACCGTCTATAGAAGTTACTGGTAATCATCTTTGCTCCAGCTGTTTCTCATGCCAGGAAAAGGAACAGGAATTACAGGGAGTGCAGAATTATTAGGCAAGTTGTATTTTTGAGGAATAATGTTATTATTGAACAACAACCATGTTCTCAATGAACCCAAAAAACTCATTAATATCAAAGCTGAATGTTTTTGGAAGTAGTTTTTAGTTTGTTTTTAGTATTAGCTATTTTAGAGGGATATCTGTGTGTGCAGGTGACTATTACTGTGCATAATTATTAGGCAACTTAACAAAAAACAAATATATACCCATTTCAATTATTTATTTTTACCAGTGAAACCAATATAACATCTCCACATTCACAAATATACATTTCTGACATTCAAAAACAAAACAAAAACAAATCAGCGACCAATATAGCCACCTTTCTTTGCAAGGACACTCAAAAGCCTGCCATCCATGGATTCTGTCAGTGTTTTGATCTGTTCACCATCAACATTGCGTGCAGCAGCAACCACAGCCTCCCAGACACTGTTCAGAGAGGTGTACTGTTTTCCCTCCTTGTAAATCTCACATTTGATGATGGACCACAGGTTCTCAATGGGGTTCAGATCAGGTGAACAAGGAGGCCATGTCATTAGTTTTTCTTCTTTTATACCCTTTCTTGCAGCCACGCTGTGGAGTACTTGGACGCGTGTGATGGAGCATTGTCCTGCATGAAAATCATGTTTTTCTTGAAGGATGCAGACTTCTTCCTGTACCACTGCTTGAAGAAGGTGTCTTCCAGAAACTGGCAGTAGGACTGGGAGTTGAGCTTGACTCCATCCTCAACCCGAAAAGGCCCCACAAGCTCATCTTTGATGATACCAGCCCAAACCAGTACTCCACCTCCACCTTGCTGGCGTCTGAGTGGGACTGGAGCTCTCTGCCCTTTACCAATCCAGCCACGGACCCATCCATCTGGCCCATCAAGACTCACTCTCATTTCATCAGTCCATAAAACCTTAGAAAAACCAGTCTTGAGATATTTCTTGGCCCAGTCTTGACGTTTCAGCTTGTGTGTCTTGTTCAGTGGTGGTCGTCTTTCAGCCTTTCTTACCTTGGCCATGTCTCTGAGTATTGCACACCTTGTGCTTTTGGGCACTCCAGTGATGTTGCAGCTCTGAAATATGGCCAAACTGGTGGCAAGTGGCATCTTGGCAGCTGCACGCTTGACTTTTCTCAGTTCATGGGCAGTTATTTTGCGCCTTGGTTTTTCCACACGCTTCTTGCGACCCTGTTGACTATTTTGAATGAAACGCTTGATTGTTCGATGATCACGCTTCAGAAGCTTTGCAATTTTGAGACTGCTGCATCCCTCTGCAAGATATCTCACTATTTTTGACTTTTCTGAGCCTGTCAAGTCCTTCTTTTGACCCATTTTGCCAAAGGAAAGGACGTTGCCTAATAATTATGCACACCTGATATAGGGTGTTGATGTCATTAGACCACACCCCTTCTCATTACAGAGATGCACATCACCTAATATGCTTAATTGGTAGTAGGCTTTAGAGCCTACACAGCTTGGAGTAAGACAACATGCATGAAGAGGATGATGTGGACAAAATACTCATTTGCCTAATAATTCTGCACTCCCTGTATTTATGACGTCTCAGTAATTTCCACACTTTGCAGAACTGACCGCTGGGCCATTCCTGCCTTAGAGGATTAACACTCATACATAAGCATCATTGTCCAATTGTCCAAAGACTTGCCTGTAGGTTAAGTGGTGATTCTGAGCTGCCTGTGGATGCCGGGTTGTAACGCACTGTATGAATACTTGGATAAAAGGTGCTATAAAATGCCAGTCCGTTTCCACTTTCGATTTCACCATGTGCTTAAAATGCAGTGCAGAAATGTATTTAGATTAGTTTATTTATCATATTTGTAAATGATTTATTTTCCTGATCAGTGACTTCTCTGCACTCCAGCTCTCTCTCCTCATGAAAAGCTAAGCGTGGGTGATGGGATTGATCACCTGTTACAGCACTGACAGCAGGCTGTGTCCCACGGCCATAGCATGGCCCGAGGGCTGCGTGTCCCACATATTACACAACATTACGGCCCAGTGCTGAGAGAAAGGATCCTTCATATTCATTCAAGCGCGCTGCAGAAAATAGGTTTTTAGAACATGTGACGTCATGTGCGTCGATCAGGTTTGATTTTTTTCCGAAGATCGTGTGTTGAGAAGATGGATTTTCACGTGTGATTCAAAGGTTAGTGTTGATACAGCAGAAGCAAAGGCGTAGATCATGTTAGGCATGTGCTTAGCGAGTTTCCTCCACATGTTTTAAACATTCTGCAGTTTCAAAATGCAACACATCTGTGTTTTCAGCTATTTTATTTTTAATAATAGGCTACTGTATTCATCTTAACTGAGATCTAAAGCGGAAAATTTGAAGGAAATGTAACATTTTTTAGGCTAATTTCAGCCATTATATCAACAACTTCTACATTTGGAATATAAACAGTATGTCAGACTTTCTGGGAAATAAAAATGTCCCGAAATCAGACTCTTTCCAACCTGCCTGTCTGCAGTGCACATACCGGAGGAGAAGATGCACACCGCTATATTTAAAAAAACAAACAAACAAAAACAACAACAAAAAACATATTTTGGAAGTAAAAAAAAGATCAGTTGCTGAGCAAAGTGGCACTACCTGATTTTGTTATAGTATTTTTTCTTAATATGTCAAAATATGTGTAGTTATTACAGAAGAAGTATCAATTAACCTGTAGAGCTGAAGTCAGAAACACTGCAGGCCTGGTGGCCAGAATCAGCCCGTCAAAGACCCCAGTCTGGCCCACTGGACAGCTTCAGAAAATGTGAGCTTTTAACTGTTTTACAGCTTTTCCCATTGATAAACACCTCTCCCATTCCAGTTTATATCACACAAAAATAATTAACTAAGAGATAAATGACAGAAAAATTCCTGTTTTTCTGTTTTTAGCTACTACTTTTTTTATTTTTCTTGTACAGCGAGTCCCCAGTTATAAGAAAAACATTTTAAAAATGACATTTTCTGTGAATTAATGAAAACATTATATTTATGATTACAGGATAGTCTGGCCAATGAATTGTCCCACATAGGATCAAAGTCAGCTGTATGTGGCCTACGATGTAAAATAAATTTCACATCCCTCCTCTAACACTCGTGACTGGCTCAAAAAGTGAGTCTGTCCCCCCCAAAACGTCCATGTAACACAAGCAGTACATTTAAAAAAGCATGTTTACAGTATGGCATGACCGTTTTTGCACTGTTGTCACCCTTTAGAGCACAGGTATCGAAATCCAGGCCTCAGGGGCCGCTGTCTCGCTTGTTTTCTAACTAACCTGCCTTTGTAGCTTTTTGGCAAAGCACACCTGATCCAGGTAATCAGCAGAAGGTATGGCAGGGATAACTCAAAAACAAGGAGGATGCTGGCCCTCGAGGACTGGAGTTTGACACCCCCGTTTTAGAGCATCGAACTGTTTAACTGCAAGATGTTTGTGCTTCAGTGTTGGTGAGTGAAAGTATAGTAATTAGAAGATAAGTGTGTATTTGTGATACATACATAGTCTTTGGAAACATTTTTGCTGTTTAGCTGATAACTTAGAAATTTATGGAATGTCGTCAGTTCTGTCAGGCAAAAACAGAAACAAAGTGGCAGCTCAAGTTTGCTGTTATGTTTCATAGGTCAATAATTGACATGTACTCCACGAAAAACTATTCACAAGTGGGTCTGTGACTCTAAAACAGTCACATAACATGGAAAGTACAGTACATTTTCCTGGCTAAATGGGTGCATAGTGGGACATCTTTTTCTTCTTCATTTTCCTGTGCTCTATATATATATATATATATATATATACATATATATATATATATATATATATATATATATATATATATATATATATATATACACATATATATATATGTATATATATATATATATATATATATATATATATATATATATATATATATATATATATATATATATATATATGTATATATATATATATATATATATATATATATATATATATATGTGTATATATATATATATATATATATATATATATATAGCAACTGTGCTGCATTTACTGAATAAAAAAAAGCCGAAACAAACAAAAAGCAGTACTTTGAGATTATTTTGAAAAGCCCGACAGGAACCATCGACGCTTATTCCGGCGAACACAACCAGGCTCACCTGCTGCAGCAGAGCTGGAGGACAGCGAGTGGGTGAGCGTCTCTGAGGTACCTGCGGAGGACCAGCGTGACCGAAGGGCTCATCTCTCAGTATCACACACGTTTCCACGATGAATGGTCTGAGTGTCGCCACAGCGGTCCAACACTTCTGGAGGAGACGGTGTCTGGAGTCGTGCGCTAGCACGGCTTTTTAAAGCCTACCAGCCACCATATTTTCAGGGGCGACGGACCCCATCAGGAAGCACCGACACTTCCAGCTCACCTTGCCCGGCGATGGAGGTCCGCCGTTAGAGGCTTGGGAGCTAGGGAGGGTCGAGGGGGAGGGGGGGGTCGGCCGCAGTTTCGGCAAAATTACGACGGGAATCAGGTACAGCTCCCTGTCTCCCGGCAACGGGAGAGACCAGCGGGCGCTCGTGATGTCTCGTGCCAAGGAGCGACTGAAAGGCGGGAAGGAGACCAAGGACAGCGTCACCCTGCTGCCCTGCTTCTATTTCGTAGAGGTGAACATCTGTCCGTCTATTACGATGTAAACGCTCTCAGCGATGGGTCTGTGCTGCTCTGGTGGGGACGGTGGAGGGAGGGAGGAAGGGAGGGGGCAGCTGGTGCAGGTGCTCCTCGCCGATGCTCGTCACTGTCCTGGGAGCCAAACACACTCACAGAGAAATCACCTGTTAAATTGTTGTGGATACACACTGAGGATGCTTTTTGCTCTAGGTTGGCCAGGCAGGCTGTAATGGTATAGCAGTGATGTTTACCTGATGTTTCAGAGGCCAGTGACTCTGCATCCTGTTACGATTCCTTTTGCATACAGCAGATTTGTTGGGGACAAAGATTTGAGATCAAACATCGTCAGTGTGCAGATATCGTTCATGGCTCACAGTCGATCAGAGCCAGCAGACAGAAAGGAGTGAGGAGAGTCCAGATTTAACGCTGCACTACTGCAGCTTACTTTCATTGTGTTTTGAATAATCAGGATTAGCACATTAGCAGCCACAGGTTCGGGCTTTAGTCTGTTCCCGACAGATCAGTGCGAGGCTTGGACTTGCACAGTCATTTCTCTCCTCTTCTGGGCTAAATCCTACTGCCATCATGCTGCATTTCGTTTATACGCCCACAGACTGTGAAGCAGCCTTCTTCCCGTAGGCTCCACAATCTGCAGCGTTCTTCTAGCAGCATTAAAAAGAAGACATCTCTGTTTTTAATAATAATAGCAGTAATATTGGTTTTGGCCCATTAAGGCTGCCTTTGTTTTGATCTGTATTTCTAGTACTGACTGCAGAACATGATAATAATATTTCATCTGTTGCTTTATACTGTCAGGTTAGTGCGTGCAAAGATGATTTGTTAGTCTAACTTTACACTGAATTAAACATCAGCCTAACTTCTGCCTGCTTGTCACCATATCTAAGGTGTTTACGTCTTAAATCTGCGCCAGCAGTGCTTTTGTTCCCCAGTCACAATTGTGCTGCACCAGGAAAATGACATTTTCCTCAAGATTTGGATGACAATGTGAACATGTTGGGCGTAGACTGGGCTGTGTTGCTGCTCAGACTCTACGTACACACCAGCAATGGAGTTTAGTAGGAAGTAAAGATTTTACTTTACTTAGACATGCAACCTACTGAGACTGTAAACACCTAAGAAACCATCTGACTGTACACAATAAGATGCTTTCCATGATGAATCAGCATCTGATGGGCTGAGGTGCAGTCCAAACCCTGACAGAGCCTGTACTGTGTTCTAAGGATGCTGTTGACACTGACTGTTGTGCCTTGCTCCTGACGTCCTCTGCACATACTGATGGTTTGACCCAACGTTTAGCATTCCTCTCTCTGTAAGATCCCTCCCTGCTGATTGTCAGGCCAGTTCTCGTGTCTTTTCTCTCCGTTTCTCTTTGTAAAGGCTGGCTTGTTCCAGGTGCATCTCTCAGGTCAAGATGTAGGTCTTTGCTGGATTTTTCCCTCATTTCTTAATGTTGTGAATTTTGGATACCGTTCATCTCCTGTCGACAGATTGCCACTTGTGCTTTTTTCCTTCACCTTTTTAAGGACACTGTGCACACCATATGTCAAGTTTTCAGACATCAGGGAAGGTTAAACACCGAGCAGAACCAGCATGCTGTTGGTGCAGAAATATTCCACCAGCAATGTCGGTCAAATTGTGTTTTCTCGTGTGTTTTTGAGACATGCCTGCAAATAACGGACAACCAAATATAAATGATCTTTGTTATTTGCAGGCACAACACTGGTTCATCCTGTGAATTTGGTGCATGGTGTTTATGCATGAATAATAGTTATGTCAGTTACATGACTTAACAAACAAAAATCATTGCTCTGAAAATGTTCAGGTACAAGGACTGGACTGAAAATGAACGACAAAGTGACAAATGTCCCAAGAGAATTTTTGACAAACCTTCTGCAAACTGCTGCTGAAGATCGCTGATGTATTTGACCACACAGCGTCATATATGAGTAGAATTATTTCTTAAAATCTGCAGTAGCCAAACATAAAGAACCTGAAATAAATAAAAGCACAGAAAAGGCCAAACATACTTCATCGTGTCAGCTGATTTCCTGTTTTCACATTTCTTCTCACTGCTGCTAATTTCGCCAAATTGTTGCTAGATTTAGACATTTTTCAAGTTCCCTTTAGCAGAAATCTGGTGACAGGATCCTACTGCTTCACAACGATGATGAATGTGAAAAACAAGGTCAGACAGTGACAGAGAGCAGCAGTGTGAAAGGAGACAGTAAGAGCTTTTCTGCTGCTTGTGAATTTCTATCTGAGTGATCTACTTTTAACTAGCTGAAATGTCAACGTTGTCTTGAACTCACGTTAATGGTGATTTTGCTGTGTTTATCAAATTAGACGTGTCATTGTTCGCCACCCCAACCCTCCACTTGCTGGGGGAAGCTTTGATTATTTGTTGCTGATTACTCCGAAACCCCCAAAGGTCAAAAAATCAGTCTTCAGGACAACCCAGGAGTGTACACGCTGTCCTGTTGTGTACTGTGCACAGGCGTTTGCCACTGGAAGTAAAATCTCAGTTTGTTTTTTCTAATTACTGACTGATTAATTAATGACAAGTAGACAAAGAGCCAAGAAAAGAACATGTGTGAGTCTGTAAAAGCATTTCTGTGAGTTTGATTAATGATGCTGTTCAGAAAACCTCTGACTCTGCCATCACCTCCTGTAGGCCACTTGTTCTTGTACCACAGGTTGTAACATGACGTGGCACAGAGTAAGACCTTTTGGCAGTACCAGCGGCATGTGGAGTATATGCATGTGCACGTATGTGTGCAAGCATTAGCAGACAACCCTATTTCCTCCTTAAATGTTAACGTCTGGCTCCGAACACACCAAAACAACCACATGGCAGGCACCAATGTGTCGTCCAAACCAGTGGGGCATGTTCCTTAGAGTGTGTGGCAGAAACAGGAGTCCAGAGAAAGGATGGGAGGTAAAACCACGCCTGGCTGCTTGGTCAAGTGTCTGACAGCACAGCGAGTCTTTGAACGCTCTAATTTTCTCTTCATGGTCCCTTCACTTACTGTCATGTTTGAAGTTGGACGTTGGATACGTGGATATTTCTGGCCCTGAGACATAATCGTTCCAGTGGTCAGGCCCAGCTAAATCTAAAGTAGAGCTGGGCGATAGAACGAGAACGATAACGATATGTATGTAACTTTTTCTCGATAGAAAAATTAAGCTATCGCGATAGACCTTGCCGCTCTTGTCCTCTTTAAAAAAAAAAAAAAAAAAAAGAACAGCCAATCCAAATTAAGTAGCGCAGAGCCGAACCAATCACAGCTGCAGCGTCACGTCACGTGACTTGTTACGTACAGCACAAGTGCCAAGCCGTACATGTTTGGGAAGCAGCCAGCCACCGTACCGCCCGGGTAATGGAGGAAATGAGTGTGCCGACTAGAAAAATCAACCGAGCGTGACCGAAGAGAAAACAGATGATGGTTCCAACGCCGGAGAGATTGTCGAACGGAAGAGCCACAGAAGTCCCGTAGTGTGAAGGTATTTCGGCTATTTCAAGTCTGACAAAAAACAGAGTAGCGTGCACTGTAAATTGTGCCGAAAGCAAGTCTGGAAATATAATAAAGCGGTGCATGCTCAGGCTACGTCCACACGTACCTGGGTATTTTTGAAAACACAGATTTTTCTATGCGTTTGCACCTTTCGTCCATACATAAACGGTGTTTTTGGTCACTGAAAACGAAGATTTTTAAAAACTCCGGCCAGGGTGGATATTTTTGAAAACTCCGTTTTTGCATTTACGTGTGGACTAGAAAAACGGAGAAAACGCAGCGTCAAAGGTGTGCGCATTTTTTGACGTCACACTGTGCGCCACGTTATTGTTTCGGTGAAATGAATTTCTACAATACTGTTACTGTTAATTCTACTCTCTGCAGTGTTTAAATGCTTACATATACACACAGTTACTGTCCCTCCACACATACGACTCGGTTCTGCTTCTATGCCCCAGCTTTGTTTACTTTTTCCCACCGAGGCTTCTAGACTTCTGATTGGCCAACATTTCTGCACGGTTAGGAATCTAGCGCCACCTGCTGCTTTGGCATGTTCATAGCAGCGTTTTCCTTCATTTCTGCCTTTATGTGTGGACGGGATTATTTTTTAAAACGAAAACGGAAAATCTCCGTTTTCAAAAATACCCGTGTACGTGTGGACGTAGCCTCAGTCTCTGACTGGAAGCGCTGATTCGTCATTCGGCTTTTGTCAGACTAAAGTAACTGTTAAAACTGTTTGAAAAGCTCAGCTATACAACAAGGAGAGATTGAGAATTTCCTTTTAGTTCTCAGTTTATTTGATATTGACAAAAGTTAGTCAGTTTTGTCTGTTCTTCTGTAAAACAAACTAAGATTTATTTTTAGAATTAATATTTTGTTTCTAAGTGGAATTGACAATTTAGTCTGTTTCGTTTGTTCTGTTTTGAAACTTAAACGCTTTAGCGGCTGCCTTTTGTGTAGTTTGCAATATTTGCCTTTATCTATCTGAAAAAGTCTCATGTTCCTTAAGTACATCTACCCTGTTGAACTTATTATGGGAAATAAATATTTAAATAAAAACAAGCTGCTGATTATTTCACATTTTACTTGTGAGCAACGGCACATTTAAATCTTACAAACATAGTTATTTGGCTGATATCGTGATAGATATCGTTATCGCCTGAAATGAAAAAAACATATCGTGATATGAAAAAATCTCATATCGCCCAGCTCTAATCTAAAGGCATTAGTGAGAAGGCATGCCAGGACAATTCTGACAGTGCATCGCACAAAACAACCTCTACACAATTCTCTATATTCACTCACACACCCAGCTTTTAGGCCTGTTGATATTTTTCTGCTCTATGGTGCACAGTAACACAGGTGATCCATGCCATCTACCGACCCGCGGCAGATTCCCGAGCCAGTCTTTCCAAAATGTTGTATTTTCAGCTAAAATGTGTGAATTTCATATGAATGTGTAATGAAGAGGAAGCCTGCTTGCATGTAGGGTTTGCTGATTCTGTGCTATACATAAAATATTGCCGTGCGATGCTAACTGTGAGGAGCGTGCACGATTACGTTTCAGCTCATTGTTTGCCCCTGGCACAGAGTTTAGGTGGAAAACATTCTCTGTCAATCACAGTTTCTCTTTCTTTCCGTGACAGAGTTGCTCTGTGTCTGGTACATTGCCTATCTCACACACTGTCACACCATCCTACCCACTAACTGGCTGCTAGGCAACATGGCCCACTGAATGGGGTGTATTTTTATATCTCTGCATTCAGAGCTACAGACATTAAGAGGAGGAAAACATCCTTACTGTAGCCTGCTTCCCTCTGTGCACAGTATCCACAAAGGCTTTGCTTTGTTTGGCACATCTTCAAATTTCTCTTCCTGTATGTACTTAATAAAACATCCATGAGGATTAAAGGGAAGTCATTGACGACAGCTGAGTAAATGATAGATCGTTGTCTCTGTGTAAAATATCCTTTTCTGTCACTGAAGCAGGTGTCTGTAGGCCAGTAAATCAACTCAATAAGCTAATAACTATGAAACACAGTAAGTTAATATTATTACTAAATATTACACTAGTCCTGAGAATGCTGCATTCAATTCAGTTGTATTTATATGGCACCAGTGGGCTCAAGGGTTAATCTTATAATGGATAAATTGGTGGCTGGGATTCTTTGATCAACTGGCAACATTGGCCCAGGTTGTGGTCCAGGCCATCTTCTCCTGTTGGCCTGCCAGGTCTTTTTGCCATTCTTTAATAGAAAATCTTGGGATTTTAACCACTTTAATTGATTCAAATAGATAGATGAAGCTATTCTTTTAGGTGAGTTTTGCACCACCTCTACAATTAAGTGTAACTTTAAATTGTCTCCCCACTGGATATTATGCGATTTGAGGGCTGAGCGTAATCTAAAATAGTGAAATAATGACTGCTCTGGGACTGTATAGCGAGTAACCAGCTCCTGGAAACTAAGCATTTGAATTTGTACCATTTACTGTAACTCCTCTAACACCTGGATAGGGCTTTGAGCCCATGGGCTTTTAGTGAAGGTTTTGGACCCAGTTAGCAAGTGATATTTTGCCATACAGGGGTGTGCTTGTGCCACTTTGTTAGTCCACCTAAGACCTTTTTCTGAAAGTCTAAATGATTTCAATAAATACGAAATTATAGGCCCCTGTCGCAATGAGCACTGTTTAAGTGAAATCCCAGAGAAAAGAAAGTCTTGTAGTGTAATCGAGGTTACAAGGTGTTTTCCAATGTCCAACCATGGGGCCATTGCATCTGGATCCAACCATTGCCTGATATATTTCAATGTGAATGCCAAATGGTATAGTTTGAAATTTGGGACTGCCCATCCTCCTTCTGGTCTAGATTTTTGTAATATATCCCACTTTATACTACAGATGGCACGATACCACTTTTTTATGTCCGATACCGATATAAATCCGATATAGTGTATTTTTTGATCAATAAAATAGTTTTTTAAATATCTTGCTGCATTTTGTATAAGTTCATACTCAAGTTTAAATAAACAACAACACAAAAGCTATTCTGTTAGACCTGTATGCAAAAAATACACTGCACCCAAAATATTTCATAGTTCAACAAAACTGATCAATCTAATAAATTTAAACCTGCTCCATCCTTCATATTCTGGCATTTTAAAGAGTACTTAGTGGAAATATTAAGCAACCTAAGTGGGGCCTGGTGCCTGTTGCTCGGTCAGGCCTCCTCCGGGGTGCGGGGGGCCCTCGGGCCTCCAGCCTTCGGGCCTGCGGCTTGGTTCACTCTGGCACAGCTGGCTGCCGGCAGAGCCGGCGGGCACGCCGGTGCAGCCCCCTCTAGCTTCTGCTCGGTGGCTACTGGGTGACGCCTCGTCTGGGGATCCTCAGCCCTTCCCATGAGGGTGGCACGGATGCCCCGCCGGTGGTCCTCCTTGGGCTCTCGCACTCTGGGGCCTCTGGATGTCTGGGGCCTGGATCTCCTCCATGCCTGCTTCATGCCCTGGGGGGCGGGGCTATGGCTCTCTCCATCCTCTTGCAGACCGTTACATGTGGAAACCATTTGAATACAAGCGTGCTGATCCACACAGGTGTGCACTGTCCATAGACATAAACTACACCTTTCTTGGCTGCTACTTCAAAGCACATTGTGCGCTGTTGGTCCTGCTTGCTGCACAACAACATTGAATATTTAGTGTTTACTGCTGTTTACACTTAGCTAGATTAATGCGATGGTGTTGTGTTTAGTATGTTGCTTTGGGTTTTTTTTTGCTTGTTTTCTATTCTTTTTCTCTCAACAGGTGATCCAGGAGATTTTTTTTTCCCTTTCTCACTGTCCCTCTCCCCTTCTGTTTTTCTTTTCCTTCCTCTTTCTTTCTCCCTTTCCTGTCCCTCACTCATATCTGTCCCGTCTGTAACAACTGAAAATAAAATAAAATAAATAATAAAAACAAAGGTCGATCAAATGGACCAATACGGCAAGGCCATGATGATCCATTTGGCAAAATAAATCCATTGGGTATCCTTGTTGGTCTTCAACAATTCTGATGGCTAAAGAACCAAATGGGACAGGCAAAAAAAAAGAAGGAAATATTAAGCAACCTAACTAATAGGGTTGCAAACTCCCAGCAAAAAGAAAAATAGGGAACCACGCCCCACCCTCCACCTCATGATGTTTAATTGACGTAATCAACTTTAATTTAATGTATGTGCAAAAAAAATGCACAGAAATCAATTATTCTTCTACAGTAATTAAATAGATTCAATATCTTCGTTCAACAGGATTGCAGACTGCACAGATGGTACCCAAAGGAAAAAGTACTATAGCTTACTAAGTTAAAAATTTGACTTAATAGTTCTGATATATAATAATGGATTTCTATACATTTTATATTAGATGAAAACTTTGGTTGTAAGATTCAGATAATTATTTATTAAAAGCTCGACATGAGAGTAAGAAAGAAAAGTATGTCTTTGTGCCCCCTTTTCCCTGTTCATGCCCTATCGGCCCCCCTGGCTAAACTTTGCTAGATCCGCCCCTGCACAGTTACAGCCGTCAGCTGTAGAAAAAGATCCTGGTGTAGAAAGTAATATTAAATAAATTCTAACAGCAGCTTATCAAGCTTAAACGTGCTGCTGTTGTTCAGCCGCTGGTTTCCTCTTTCTGGCGCAAAGTGGGCGATAAACAAACAAGAGAGAAAAGCCGATCAGCTGATCATTGATCAGTTTCATGATTGAAGCAGCACCAAGAGAGGGAGGGAGAGAGAAGAGGCTGTAGCTCCTTATATCAGTTGTTAAGCTTAATGTGGGAATGTTTTACAAACATTCAGAGATGAACTTACACACTTGCTTTACTTCTCTGGGATACCTTTCTCTGAGATTAAATGCTGGTTTGGTAGCGAGGCTCCAAATGCTCAACCAGACTGCCGACAGGTCTCGCACGCCACAGCCGCTCTATCACGTGATGCATACTGCTCCGACGTCCTGAGGTTATGAGCTGAGTTATGCCATCTCGCAAGGATCCCTTTCGATTCCCACTGGTAGGTTAGTGATTCTGATGTTGTTTCTCCGTTCTCGATCTTCCAACTGATTAATCTTGAGTGTGAGCTTGCCCATTTCAGTTATACAGTTGTTAGCATCTTTTTTGACTTGGCGGACTGAGCCCTGTAGGTTATCGACCTTGACCAGTGGCATATCCACTTTAGCTTCCTGCATGTTTAAGTTGTCTTGGACCGACCGCAGCAAGGTTACATTTTGAGAAATACTTGCACCGACAGGCGATAGAGCTTGGTCCAAGGCCTCTGCCCGCATGTTTTTCATCACGCTCTGCAATGTTTCTCTTTTGGCTTCGGCTGCTAGAAAGGGAGAGTACAGACGGAGCTCAATGTGGCGTGACCATGTCTCTACATGCCTCACCGAAAGTCCTCGATAGTTTATTAAACTTTTAATGAGATTTGCAGATTGTCTCAGTGGAGTTTAATAAACTCAGCCATCTGATCCTTCATATCTCAAATATAACAGGACGCTGGAGTAAATTTTCAAGCATCTCACACTTCTGTTTAACCAGTTTTCTGTTTGACGTTTATTCAGCTGTGTGAAAACTATAACTTTAATCTCAGCCAAACCGATTTACTGAGGAACAAATAAAACACTGAAAAAAGCTAAACAATCACATTTTTAAGTTATCTAAGTGGTAAATGGTCTGTATTTGTATAGCGCTTTACTTGGTCCTAAGGACCCCAAAGCACTTTACACTATACACAATCATCCACCCATTCACACACACATTCACACACTGGTGATGGCAAGCTACAGCGTAGCCACAGCCGCCCTGGGGCGCACTGACAGAGGCGAGGCTGCCGAACACTGGCGCCACTGGGCCCTCTGACCACCACCAGTAGGCAACGGGTGAAGTGTCTCGCCCAAGGACACAACGACCGAGACTGTCGGAGCCGGGGCTCGAACCGGCAACCTTCCGATTACAAGACGAACTCCCAACTCTTGAGCCACGATCAACTTATATATCATGTTTAACCTGAGTAGCGAAAGACCGTGGGGGTCTGAAAACGATGTGCCGGGAGTTTGGTGTTATTGCCGGCTCTAGTGACCTCCCGGTCAGTTATCGAGCTGGTGGGTAGCAGACGTCTCCGAAAACGTCGGAGCACTTTACAAATATGTGGTCTTGATAAACCGAGCAGATATATGAAGTGTACACAGCTACATTCTCACCTGAAAATGTTAAAAGTTTATTTTGTGACCCAGAAAGAGTAATAAGAGTAGTAGTAAAAAGTAGCGGCCGCCATTGTTGGAAACTGGAATTAGCTGGATCGCGCTATGAATTCTGGGATAGGCTGGGCCACAAAGGATACACGCGACCCATCCTTCAAATCTGGGGAAAAGGCGGATGCATTTGGAGGACTCTTTGAATTTAGACAGCTTTCGTCGCATCGCTGTGACGTAATTGGCCTAGAAATGGGGCCTCAGGAGGATGCAGCCCCTGACGGAGACTGCTTCTTCTTCTTTGGCGTTTAAGAGCATCTGGCATCCTTGTAGATGCAGTGCTGCCATCTTCTGTTTCAGTCCGTTATTACACTTTTAAATCCTACAACTACCGGTCGATCTACGCCCCTACCCTCACCTATGGTCACTAGCTGTGGGTAGTGGCTGAAAGAACAAGATCGCGAGTACAAGCAGCGGAAATGAGCTTCCTCCGAAGGGTGGCTGGCCTCTCCCTTAGAGATGGGGTGAGAAGTTTGGCCATCCGGGAGGGGCTCAGAGTAGAGCCGCTGCTCCACATCGAAAGGAGCCAGCTGAGGTGGTTCGGGCATCTGACAAGGATGCCCCCTGGGCGCCTCCTGGGCGAGGTTTTCCGGGCATGTCCCACCAGGAGGAGGCCCCGGGGCAGACCCAGGACACGCTGGAGAGATTATATCTCTCAGCTGGCCTGGGAACGCCTTGGTGTTCCTCCGGATAAGCTGGAGGAGAGGTAGGACTGGGCTTCTCCGCTTGGGCTGCTGCCCCCGCGACCCCGCCCTGGATAAGCGGAAGATAATGGTTGGATGGATGAATCCTACAACTTATTCCGGCGTCTTTCAGGATCTTACAAAGCTTCACACGACAAGTCGACTATTAAATTAGTTGTCGACGATTTTGATAGTCGACGTAATCGTAACTAGTCCACTAATCGTGGCAGCCCTACCTGTTACAGTGTGTCAGCTACTTAACTGCTTTCAGTTGTTGGATCCAGTGTAACCAATGACTTTTTCCAATGAAATAATAAAATGAAAATTACTGATTAATATGTAGGGTCTTTACTGTAAATAACTGCAAAATAACTGCTTTACGCTTTAGTTTATCAGTCATTAAAGTAACCGTGTAACTCATCAGAACCCTACACAATATTTTGACATAATAAAATATTTTATAATTTCCATCCATTGTTTGCTGCTCCTGGTACAGTTACGAGCGCTCCATTGATGTTTAGTGTAGTCATCTGGGTTAAACATGACCAGCTGCTGGTGTTCCCTCGTCTGTAGCCTGGTTGTACTCAGTGCTGTGCTTTTGCCCCAAGTAGTGAAACAAGTTTGTTTCTTGCATATCAGTTTTCTTGCATATCTTCAAGGTACTGTGCTTTGTAGGTTGCTGACGCAGATACTTATGATCAAGCAGCTCTTGCTCTCAGACATGCCTGGGCTCGTTCATTACACTAAGGAACAAGAAAATGGCATTGCTATAGCAATGAAATCAGTATATAACATATGTGGCACACTCCTACTTTCAACTGGGGTGGGCTCTTCAAGCAAAAGTACTATTAATCAGCCTCTTGTACCCAGTTCTGCTTGACCTTTGACTTGCTTGTTTTACCTGAACCAATCATCTTTGGCATGTTTCATCTCTTTGTACAGTAGCAGCTACACATGTTCTTTGGATTATTTTAAATTTGATATCTTGTTATATTTTCTGGCAGACTAGCCGTGGAGCACGCATTGTTGCTTACCATTATTGTAGTGTAAAGCGCTTTGGGGTCCTTAGGGACTAAGTAAAGTGCTATACAAATACAGGCCATTTACCATTATTAAAAACAACAATACATTTGGATGTATGTGTTTATTTACACAAGAGACATATTGTCACAAGTCATCATTAGCAGTATTTTCTTCTGCAGGTGTGGAATGACATGTTGTCTGTCGCCATCTGATTGGATTAGCCAAGATGCTAATGCTAAAATCGCTACCTGTTTATGTGGAAAGACAGACAGATAAAGGCTGATTGGAACGATACAGAAAAATAATAATAATAGTAAAAAAACAACAGTTTTAGAAATCTTTATTCTTTCTTATAATTGCTGTCATTATTAAAACAATTTCTTAAAATAGATAAAATATCACCACTTAGTTCAATCTATGTGAACCCTGCTGTGAGCTTGTGTCAGTTTAACACCATGATGGGTTTCTGTGTCTCCGTGTTCGTTCTTGATCTTTTCCATGAAATTATGTGGTTCCACCTGAAAGTTCAAGCTGTATATTTGCTTGTTAAATTTTTAATTAGTCTGCTGAGCTACCAGATGTTTTTACAGTCTTCCTTAACACCTCAAGCAAACCCTGCTGCTGTTTGCAGGACGTCCTGCAGCCAGCAAAGGAACCTAATTTGTTTGTTCGTGTATGACATGAGTTTGGTCTGTTTTCCCTCCCTGATAAGTTTGCTACTCACAGGTTGTTCACTCACAAATCCAGGAGTTGATCCTTAAAATTTGAATCTTCATTGTGGACACAATTTAATCAGCAGACTAAGAACTGGAACGGGTGCAGGAGAGTGCTGGGTCCGTGCCGGCCTAGGAGCAGACACAGGTGGAGGTGAAGGCTCAGGGGGAATCACTGGTGGAGCTATAATCATTATTGGCACAGACAAGAGAGCACAACAGTCTTTAGGAGTAGCAACAACAGAAACAGTGCTTACCTGGGCTCCAGATGGAGCGACAGTCCTTGAAGGCTTTAGCTGTGCTACTAGCATAGTCTCAAGTGAAGCACCACAGAAAGACTCTGCCATGGCAGCTTGGCAACACAAAATTCAGGCTGTGTCTTCACAGGCTGAGAAAAACAACATTCATTATCTAATTTCTTGGGCTGGTGAACACAGAAACAGTCACAGATGCTCAGTCGGCTCAGGAGCAGAGACATTAGGGTTTGCCAGCTTAGAAACAAGAAACTTTGTTTGTTGCTGACACTGAAACACAACATGTATTCCCAATACTGCCTGACAGTCATCAGAGCAAACATGGAGAGAAACATGTTTTAAATGCAGTATAGATTGTCTGCTGGAGTCATATGTTTGATATGTCCAAGCTGTTAAGCCATACCTGTCATGATGCTGGAGCTCAGGACCCTAAATAGACAAATGAACATTATTTGGTTTCTCAGCAGTAAACAAACGAAGGAGGACGCCTCTGAGATAAGCAGAGGTCATGGGTGTGAGACCTTGCTATGTGATGGTGAGTGGGTCAGCTCCAACCCAGGTTAAATACCTGGGACTCTCCACCTTCGGCTTTTAGAACTGAAGAAGCTTCTCAGATGAGAGGTGAAATGTCTCCTTAGACTGCCATGACCTAGGTGACTGAGAACCAACACAACTTTTTAGTTGCATACACTTTTGAGCAGCTAAGCCACATTAGCTAGCTTGTGCTCCTGTGATGCTCTTACCCCGTAGGAGCAGTACATTCTTTGTGTGCAGGCTGTGATCAGCTGTGCTGCTTCAGTAATAGCTTCTCTGTGTGGATTTAGCCAGCCAAATTTCAAAAAGATATAAACAAATGTTATGTGAGTTCTACGGCTGATAGCTGGTATAACAGGTGGAATTCAGTGAGTGAATCTGACCAGTGTTATAAACTAATGTCTGTTACCTTTGATGTAATCGAGATTTAGCCAGTCCAACATAATGCATCACTGTAAACGTTATCACAGTCCTGCTAACACACCACTTTATGCTGCGCTAAGCTGCCTGGTATTTTCATGCAACCTGTGAATAACCCAACATTTGCATACGTCAGCTCGTTTTGCAAGATGTTTCAGAAAAACAAGCCAAAAACTTGATAAATGATCTGATTTTAAATACCTACAGCGATTTAGGACGTTACATGTGAGCTTGCTGAGCAGTCCTCACCTTTGAAAATAATCTCTCCTCTTCCTCTTACATTTTCCTGCAGCTATCAGTGCTGCACATGTTTTCTGCACATTTAGCTCACAGATATGTTTTCTGACAAACTGCGTGGGAACAGTTTGTGTGTTTGGGGATTTTGATTCAGCCATTTGAAATTACGCAGATCACTCTGGCCCACTTTAACCCCTGGGTTTCACATATGTGCAGTGCAGATAATTGTATCATTAAATAAGCCAAAAATATGCAATATGATGCTTCTTTCTGTTGAACATTTGACTGACAGGTTAAAGAGAGATCTAAAATGTAGCACTTTGTCTTTTGTGTTTCTTCTTTAAATCAGTTAAAACATAAAAGTGTTAGAAAAGGATAATACAATAAATTTTACATGTACTTAGGTTCTATTTACATTTTATGAAACAGTTGAATGTAATACACCACAAACATAGGAAGGAGTTAATCCAACTTAAAATGGACTTTCAGTTGTTCTGGCTGGTTTAGAAAGACAAGTAGGATGCAAATTATATGTAAATCCAAAAATATTTTTCAATTATATTTTCTTTTTCGGCTTCTTTAAATCATTCAGTGCCAACCAAAATCAGACGTGCTCCATAGAAACCTTCCTGTTCGGTCATTCCAACACATCCCAAAGATGCTCTGTGGGACTGAGATCTGGTGACTACAGAGCAGCGGTATCCAGCTACAATAGCAGGAGGTCCACTCCATCATCCAGTCAATCTGGGGTCAGAACATTTTAAATGAACCAACAAAAATATTTTCTTTCATGTTTATTAAACATTTAATTAACAATATAGATTTTTGTCTTGTAACTACTGATCAATTATTCATGTGCTCATTACATCATCTGCTGAACAGAAAAGTGCAATCCAGTTCAAGTACTGATATTAAAACTATTTAACAAAGAAATTATGCAATAATCTATTGCACACAAACCAACATTAATGTGTCTCGATGCTCAATCAACCAGGTAAGTAAATCCCAAAAGTTTGATTCTGTTCGTCAGGATGTTTTCAGTGGGAGAAACGTTTCGTCATCATCAGGTGACGTCTTCAGTCTCAGCTGACTGCAGGTTTCAGTCTTATAAACAGGACATTTGCACAATGACTGAAACCAGCCCACTGAAGGAACAATGGGCTGTGAGATCAGCTCCTTGATCAATAATATGCAAATTGTCATGACCATTGATCAACAACCACTGATCAGTGGTCATGAGTAGCATTCACAGATGGGGAATGGCCATTCATCTTTCATAGTCCACTTTACATATTTTTGACAGAGCCATCTTCTTTTACCCAGTCTTCTGTGCACCACCAAGTCGTCATTGTGCTGTCAGCAAGTGCGAGCTTCCAAGATAGTCACTTAGCAACCCGCATTGAATGGCCTGCATTGTTCTTCTTTGTCGTTTTTTTGGCAGTTGGTGGTGCAATACCGCCACCAGCTGGCTTAGAGTGTGGACTAGAACGTCGCTGACCCACATAGCTGCCCATCGCGCCTGTTCAAAAGTCAGCCACTGCAGCCAGCAGGAATAAAATATCTAACGACATAGAAAATGGGAAAATGCTTTAGGTCTGGAGTAAACCCCCTTGATCTCCACATTTGGACCGGAGTCCAGGGGTTGGGGACCCCTGCTATAGAGTATATTTGAGTGCAGTGAGCTAATTGCCGTGTTCAAAGAAACCAGTTTAAGATTATTTCACCTTTGTGACAAGGTGTGTTATCCTGCTGGAAGCAGGTTGTGTTATCCTGGTAGTTCAGCAGTTTCTGAAATACTCAGAGCAGCACCAACGACCACGCTACTTTCATCTTCATTTAAATCACCTTTCTTCCCCACTGTGACACTTGGTTTGGACTTCATCAGGTAGCCTTGATCATGGCTACATGCCTTAATGCATTGTGTTGTGACATTGTGACTGGCTGACTAGATATTTGCATCAACAAGCACTTAAACAGGAGCACCTAACCTGTGAATGTACATATAAAATGTGGATAGGCAGAACAGTTTATTTTGAACATGTAAATATAACTAAAATAACAAGAGAAAAACGTAAAAACATCAAGTTTCCATGAATATCTAATATCTACACAGTGTTTATGCTCAAAAAGGAGTAGCATGACATTTACACGTTTTCTGTTTCAACCCCCTTTGTTCAAATTCCATTATTTTCAAATCAATATTCAGAATTTGCCATTTTATAACCCACACATGTTTAACTGTATACAAGTCCACACTCATATACAACACCCCACTAAATCTCTGAGCCGGGGGGAGGGCAGTAAACGGAGTAATGTTTGGGCATTGCTTCATATGGAGTATCAGTGTGTGAATGTGTGTGTGAATGGGTGGATGACTGGATGTATGAAGTGCTTTGGGGTCCTTAGGGACTAGTAAAAGCGCTATACAAATACAGGCCATTTACCATTTATCTGTGACAAATACCTGAATGAGTACTTTAAGTTAGTTGAGTTACTCTGGCCTGAATCTATAAAAATGAGGACAAGTCTTCAACAGACACAATGAGACAGGTCAATTTCTTATATCCATGCAGTTTATTGTTTTTAAACAAGTGTGTGATTTTTTTGTATTGATGTATTTCTCCTAACTTCATCTCCACACACTGTGTTCATTTGTTTTGCATCGGTCTGTGTTCTGTTCTGCAGCTCCCTATTCTGGCCTCCTCTATTGTCAGTCTTTACTTCCTGGAGCTGACGGATATTTTCCAGCCGGTGCATTCTGGGTACAGTTGTAATGATCGCAGTCTATCTCTGCCATACATCCTCCCAAGACAGGAAGTCTGTCCATTGCCTTTGCTCTTCAGCCTGGCCTTCGCTGCACCTACTGTCACTGTAAGTACATCTCCACATGTGCAGCTTTCACATTGGCTAGCACAGTAACATAGTGTCTAAAACACCACTTGCTTTCAGGGACTGTGATTACAGGTGTAGGTGGGAATTAGACTAGTCATAATACTAGACTTTCAAACTTGACACTAATACTGCAGGGCTGGAATGGGCATATCAGGCATTTGCCCGGTGGGCCGACACACTTTTTGGCTGATCACTGTGCACTGGACTTTCACGCACTGACCGCAGCCTGTTCATTCATTTGCATTACCGACTCCGCCCAGTCAAATCCCTTAATGAAGCCGGGCACTTCCTCTACCGTCGCTGTGGGCTCACGCAACTCGTAGAACAAAGTTTAGGGGTGAAATGTTTTTCAAATTTCCCCACGTTTGCTGTCGGGGCTGCTGCTTCTGCACCATCAACAGTTGTACCAGTGGCAAGCGTTAGGCCTGCTGTTTACCCTCTCTTCATCTCTTTTTGTTCCTTATGCTCCCTCTTTTGTTTTCATCTATATCATTCCCTGGCCACTTTGGGTGGATCGTCCCCAGTATACGCTTTCAGCAAATTGTAGGTTATTATGTTGTCTTTTTATTTACGTTTAATATAGTGTCTACACATCTTTGAAAAGAGGGTTGTAGTTTCCACAAATAAAACATAACTAAACTAGGTAAATGTATTCCTTGTCTGACTAATAGAGCTGTTAAGTCTCCTTCTTTTCTTTGTGGAGACAAATGTAGTAAATTGTGTTTGACTGGGAAAGCAATCTTCCCACAGCAGATCTGCACTCCTACTCATTTTGTAGATCTGTTCCCAATGCTGTGGGAGTCTGACCAACCTGAGAGCAGTGAAAGCTCTACACTGTTTCTATGTTGTACTAACAGAAATAATCCAGCCATTTCTCTGTTGACATGAATTATTTTGAACTGACTTTTTTAATACAAATGAAGCTTATGCACAAGTTCAATAAAGAAGATGTATGGCCTCACATCTGTCCACATCCAGGTGCTGCCAGCTAAATCTAAGCACTCCCATCATCACTCATCATCACTGGTCTAGTCCAATCACATTCTCCTGACCTTCTCCAGGCCAATCAGCATTCATGCTGTATACTTTAAATCTCATTGGCATCTATCATTCTCCTTGCAGACGGCTTTGTGCAACCCACCTCCTCCCCATCTCTACCTCTCATCACTCAGGCTCCATTCAAGCCACCTTCATCTCCACCACCAGCATCTCCGTCCTGCTCTAATCCCTTTCACCCACTCCGCTGAGACGGGCCACCAGAGTCTATCCGCTATCTATATTCTTTTCATCAATAAATCACGTTCATTCTTTCTAATCATCTCTCCTCATTGAACTTAATGTTGGTCTTTTTTATAGGTAACATGAAAATTATCTATATGTCTTATGAGTTCTTATATGGCTCTCACAGGCTAAGCAGCATGTCATTTGTGTCATAATAACATTAATACATTTGTACAAATTAATATCATGCCATGTGGTTAAATGTTTGTGCGTGTTGGAAGTTTTTCCCCTCTTTGTTGTAACCACTGTTGGGGTCATCACTCATAAAAAGTAATGTATTACACACACACAGAACACTTTTATTAAAATCAATGCAGTGCATTGCTAAACTACTCCCAGGAGAAAGTAATTTGTTATACTACTCATTACATTACTCTTACATTTCTCCATAAAATGACATGAAATCCATTGTCTCATACTTACCATTTATCATTATATATGGTATCATTATAAACCTATAGGCTACAGTCTTTATAGTCATACTGACTTCTTGCTAGCTTAGTGTTAGCATGCTGTCCACACATATGCTTGCAAGGAGCAGAAGTTAAGTTAGCAGTATAATGCGGTTGTTTCGCTCCTGGATGCAGCATCCGCTTTACCATCCACTTTAAAATAAAGAAACTGAATTTGAATAAGTTACATTTGAATTGCTCGGATTGAATCTGAATTGTAACTTGAATAAATGCTTTTAGAAACTGAATATGAATTAGCCTAATTTGAAGTTCAGTTTATTGGTTTGAAAATGATCATCACTAAATTGAAATTGAATTTTATATTTTGGTAATGAATTCATTTGCTTTGAAACTGTATATTATCCTTTAAAAATTTAGCTCTCAAATAATTTCAGATTCACTTCTCACCATTCAGTTTCGGTTCCAAAATTCAGTTTTTGGGGACTTACTTCCGGTTCAAGAGTAATGAGTTCAGATTAATAGAACTAGGTTTTACTAGTGGACCGAAACGGAAATCTACAGCATCATGAGCTAGATTAAGATTTCAGAAGTCATTCGTCATGTCGAATGACCAGCGGATAAGCTTTCAGGTTGGTAATAAATGTATTACATGTATAAGAACAAGCGTCATGTTAACAAATGATAGCCGTACAGTGAGGTGCTTGGCTACAAGTTGAACAGCGACAAGGGGCAGTACCCTCCATGGAGAAGGAGGCTAGAGGGCAAGATCAAAGTAGCACGGAGGGAGGTTAGCCAACTAACGGAGTTGCAGAAAGGTGCAACAAATAAGGTGCCTAAGAAATACAGCAAGCTGTCCATACCTGAGGCCTTGGAAACTGCCAAGCAAAGACTCACAGCCTTGGCCAGCCGCTTGAGGAGGTACACCAGAGAGATAGAAGGCAGGAGAATAAACCAGCTGTTCTCCACAGAACCAGTATAGGTGTACTCTCAGTGGCAAGGGAACAATAAGAGAACAGCACCACCAAGGCTGGAGACGGAGCAATACTGGAAGAGCATATGGGAGAAGGATGCAACCCATAACGGCAATGCTCAGTGGCTAGAGGATCTGAGGGCAGACCACAGCGACTTACCTGAACAGGGTCCAGTAACCATCACAGTGGCAGATATCCAAGAAAGGGTCTCCAGTATGAAGAGTTGGACAGCACCAGGGCCCGACATGGTTCACACCTACTGGCTGAAGAAGCTGACTGCACTCCACGAGCGTCTGGCAGCACAAATGAACCAGCTGCTAGTTAACGAGAGACACCCGGAATGGCTAACTGAAGGCCGGACGGTCCTGATCCCCAAGGACCCCAAGAAGGGACCGGTCCCCTCCAACTACCGACCAATAACCTGCCTCAGTACTACATGGAAGCTCCTGTCAGGCATCATATCGGCTAAGATGAACAGGCACATGGGTCAATACATGAGCGGGACACAGAAAGGGATTGGCAAGAATACCAGAGGCGCAAAACACCAGCTACTGGTAGACAGAAAAGTCAGCCGAGACTGCAAGACCAGACTGACCAACCTGTGCACTGCCTGGATTGATTACAAGAAGGCCTATGACTCAATGCCCCACAGCTGGATACTGGAATGCCTAGAATTGTACAAGATCAATGGGACCCTAAGAGCCTTCATCAGGAACTCAATGGGGATGTGGCATACAACACTAGAGGCCAACTCCAAGCCCATAGCACAAGTCACCATCAAGTGCGGGATCTACCAAGGAGATGCTCTGTCCCCACTGCTGTTCTGCATAGGCCTGAACCCCCTCAGTGAGATCATTAACAAGACTGGCTACGGATACCGACTACGGAACGGAGCAGTTGTCAGCCACCTCCTGTACATGGATGACATCAAGCTGTATGCCAAGAGTGAACGAGACATCGATTCACTGATCCACACTACCAGGCTATACAGCAATGACATTGGAATGTCGTTCGGACTGGAGAAGTGTAGTCGGATGGTAACAAAAAGAGGGAAGGTAGTCAGAACTGAGGGGATTGAACTACCAGAAGGCAACATTGCAGACATAGAGGACAGTTACAAGTACTTGGGGATCCCGCAGGCGAATGGGAACCATGAAGAGGCTGCTAGAAAAGCTGCAACCACCAAGTACCTGCAGAGGGTCAGGCAAGTCCTGAGGAGTCAGCTGAATGGTAAGAACAAGATCCGGGCCATCAACACGTACGCCCTGCCCGTGATCAGGTACCCTGCTGGGGTAATAGGCTGGCCAAAGGAGGAGATAGAAGCCACTGACATAAAGACAAGAAAGCTCCTTACCATGCATGGAGGGTTTCACCCCAAGTCCAGCACCCTGAGGCTGTACGCTAAGCGGAAGGAAGGGGGCCGGGGACTGGTGAGTGTCAGCACCACAGTCCAGGATGAGACAACGAACATCCAAGAATACATTGGGAAGATGGCCCCAACTGACCGAGTGCTCAGTGAATACCTCAGGCAGCAGAAACCCAAGAAAGAGGAGGGAGACGAGGAACCATCATGGAAGGACAGGCCCTGCACGGTATGTACCACCGGCAGATAGAGGAGGTGGCTGATATCCAGAAATCCTACCAGTGGCTGGACAAAGCTGGACTGAAAGACAGCACAGAGGCACTAATCATGGCAGCACAAGAACAAGCTCTGAGTACAAGATCCATAGAGGCTGGGGTCTATCACACCAGGCAAGACCCCAGGTGCAGGCTGTGTAAAGATGCCCCAGAGACAATCCAGCACATAACAGCAGGGTGCAAGATGCTAGCAGACAAGGCATACATGGAACACCATAACCAAGTGGCCGGCATAGTGTACAGGAACATCTGTGCCGAGTATAACCTGGAAGTCCCGAGGTCAAAATGGGAGATGCCCCCAAGGGTGGTGGAGAATGACCGAGCTAAGATCCTGTGGGACTTCCAGATACAGACGGACAAAATGGTGGTGGCTAACCAACCGGACATAGTGGTGGTAGACAAACAGAAGAAGACGGCCGTAGTGATCGATGTAGCGGTTCCGAATGACAGCAATATCAGGAAGAAGGAACACGAGAAGCTGGAGAAATACCAAGGGCTCAGAGAAGAGCTCGAGAGGATGTGGAGGGTGAAGGTAACGGTGGTCCCCGTGGTAATCGGAGCACTAGGTGCGGTGACTCCCAAGCTAGGCGAGTGGCTCCAGCAGATCCCGGGAACAACATCGGAGATCTCTGTCCAGAAGAGCGCAGTCCTGGGAACAGCTAAGATACTGCGCAGGACCCTCAAGCTCCCAGGCCTCTGGTAGAGGACCCGAGCTTGAAGGATAAACCGCCCGCAGGGGCGTGCTGGGTGTTTAGTTATATATATATATATATTAGGGGTGCAACGATACTCGTATCGATATTGAACCGTTCGATACAGTGCTTTCGGTTCGGTACGCATATGTATCAAACAATACAAATTTTTTTATTTATTTGATCAACTTTTCTTCTGACGATGCTGTCTGTGTTGAGCGCTCAGTGGATCTGCGTTCGACTACTCCGCCTAGGCTGCACTGTCGAGCGCAGATCCACTGAGCGCAGCGTAAGCTACTGAGACAGAAGCTAAGCTCGTTGCAATATGACAAATTGAACCTCCCCCACCCTCATTCAGATCTGGCCTTTGGAACTATTTTGGTTTTCATGTGACGTATGACCCTGAAGGTAAGCGCGTCATGGACTAAAGTAAAACAGTATGTTGGATGTGCCACGCAATGCTCAATTACATGGGTGGGAACTAGTGTGTTAGCGCAGTTAGCTTGTTAGCTTGTTGGCCGTCCAGCCCCACGCACGGGGCGATCCGCAGTAGCTTGTTAACGGAGATTTGCTGTGTTGTGGCGTTAACGTCATTTCAAATTAACGCTGACAGCACTAGTGGGAACACAACGAATATGACTGCACATTTACTCCGACATCATCCTAGTGCAAAGACAAGTGGAAGCAGACAAAAACAACAAGCAGCATGCTACAAACTTTACCCGAGTCATTTAGACAGCCGTTAGCACATGAGTCTCCTTATGGGGACCTGATATGTTTAATATGCTGCTGAGAATATAGCCCAGAAGAAGCGTATAGTATAGCTTTTATTTTGGAAAGAGACATTTCTCTGTAATAAACTCTCTTTTCCAAAGATGAGTGATTCCTCAATCAGATACAGGGCTTGCAAAATCGCTAGCCCGACGTCCCGGGGCTAGCGATTTTTCCAGTCGGGCTACCAAAATCTATCTCTGCCCTGCCCGTCAGCCTATCGTAGGAAGGAAAAATATATGTCAATGCTTTTGCATTCTTTCTGAAATGCAGCTGGGCAATTATGTTATTGGCATCGGTGAGCCACTGTCAATATGTGACATATTGAAATCGCGATTATATATTAAAAAAAAAAAAAAACACCCAGCACGCCCCTGCGGGCGGTTTATCCTTCAAGCTCGGGTCCTCTACCAGAGGCCTGGGAGCTTGAGGGTCCTGCGCAGTATCTTAGCTGTTCCCAGGACTGCGCTCTTCTGGACAGAGATCTCCGATGTTATTCCCGGGATCTGCTGGAGCCACTCGCCTAGCTTGGGAGTCACCGCACCTAGTGCTCCGATTACCACGGGGACCACCGTTACCTTCACCCTCCACATCCTCTCGAGCTCTTCTCTGAGCCCTTGGTATTTCTCCAGCTTCTCGTGTTCCTTCTTCCTGATATTGCTGTCATTCGGAACCGCTACATCGATCACTACGGCCGTCTTCTTCTGTTTGTCTACCACTATGTCCGGTTGGTTAGCCACCACCATTTTGTCCGTCTGTATCTGGAAGTCCCACAGGATCTTAGCTCGGTCATTCTCCACCACCCTTGGGGGCGTCTCCCATTTTGACCTCGGGACTTCCAGGTTATACTCGGCACAGATGTTCCTGTACACTATGCCGGCCACTTGGTTATGGCGTTCCATGTATGCCTTGCCTGCTAGCATCTTGCACCCTGCTGTTATGTGCTGGATTGTCTCTGGGGCATCTTTACACAGCCTGCACCTGGGGTCTTGCCTGGTGTGATAGACCCCAGCCTCTATGGATCTTGTACTCAGAGCTTGTTCTTGTGCTGCCATGATTAGTGCCTCTGTGCTGTCTTTCAGTCCAGCTTTGTCCAGCCACTGGTAGGATTTCTGGATATCAGCCACCTCCTCTATCTGCCGGTGGTACATACCGTGCAGGGGCCTGTCCTTCCATGATGGTTCCTCGTCTCCCTCCTCTTTCTTGGGTTTCTGCTGCCTGAGGTATTCACTGAGCACTCGGTCAGTTGGGGCCATCTTCCCAATGTATTCTTGGATGTTCGTTGTCTCATCCTGGACTGTGGTGCTGACACTCACCAGTCCCCAGCCCCCTTCCTTCCGCTTAGCGTACAGCCTCAGGGTGCTGGACTTGGGGTGAAACCCTCCATGCATGGTAAGGAGCTTTCTTGTCTTTATGTCAGTGGCTTCTATCTCCTCCTTTGGCCAGCCTATTACCCCAGCAGGGTACCTGATCACGGGCAGGGCGTACGTGTTGATGGCCCGGATCTTGTTCTTACCATTCAGCTGACTCCTCAGGACTTGCCTGACCCTCTGCAGGTACTTGGTGGTTGCAGCTTTTCTAGCGGCCTCTTCATGGTTCCCATTCGCCTGCGGGATCCCCAGGTACTTGTAACTGTCCTCTATGTCTGCAATGTTGCCTTCTGGTAGTTCAATCCCCTCAGTTCTGACTACCTTCCCTCTCTTTGTTACCATCCGACTACACTTCTCCAGTCCGAATGACATTCCAATGTCATTGCTGTATAGCCTGGTAGTGTGGATCAGTGAATCGATGTCTCGTTCACTCTTGGCATACAGCTTGATGTCATCCATGTACAGGAGGTGGCTGACAACTGCTCCGTTCCGTAGTCGGTATCCGTAGCCAGTCTTGTTCATGATCTCACTGAGGGGGTTCAGGCCTATGCAGAACAGCAGTGGGGACAGAGCATCTCCTTGGTAGATCCCGCACTTGATGGTGACTTGTGCTATGGGCTTGGAGTTGGCCTCTAGTGTTGTACGCCACATCCCCATTGAGTTCCTGATGAAGGCTCTTAGGGTCCCATTGATCTTGTACAATTCTAGGCATTCCAGTATCCAGCTGTGGGGCATTGAGTCATAGGCCTTCTTGTAATCAATCCAGGCAGTGCACAGGTTGGTCAGTCTGGTCTTGCAGTCTCGGCTGACTGTTCTGTCTACCAGTAGCTGGTGTTTTGCGCCTCTGGTATTCTTGCCAATCCCTTTCTGTGTCCCGCTAATGTATTGACCCATGTGCCTGTTCATCTTAGCCGATATGATGCCTGACAGGAGCTTCCATGTAGTACTGAGGCAGGTTATTGGTCGGTAGTTGGAGGGGACCGGTCCCTTCTTGGGGTCCTTGGGGATCAGGACCGTCCGACCTTCGGTTAGCCATTCCGGGTGTCTCTCGTTAACTAGCAGCTGGTTCATTTGTGCTGCCAGACGCTCGTGGAGTGCAGTCAGCTTCTTTAGCCAGTAGGCGTGAACCATGTCGGGCCCTGGTGCTGTCCAACTCTTCATACTGGAGACCCTTTCTTGGATATCTGCCACTGTGATGGTTACTGGACCCTGTTCAGGGAGGTCGCTGTGGTCTGCCCTCAGATCCACTAGCCACTGAGCATTGCCGTTATGGCAATTTAATGAAATTTGCAGATTGTCTCGGTGGAGTTTAATAAACTCAGCCGTCTGCTCCTTGCTATCTAAAATATAACAGGACCATCCATCCATCCATCCATCCATCCATCCATCCATCCATCTTCATCCGCTTTATCCGAGGCTGGGTCGCGGGCGCAGCAGCCTAAGCAAAATAACAGGACACTGGAGTAAATTCTCGACCATCTGTTTAATCTGTTTTCTGACGTTTGTGAAAACTATAGCAAATAAAACACTGAAAAAATAGAATAGAATAGAATTCAACTTTATTGTCATTGCACATGTCACAAGTACAAGTCAACGAAATGCAGCAAAAAAGCCAAACAATAAGTTATCTAAGTGACTTCTATATCATGTTTAACCTGAGTAGCGAGGGTTTGAAAACGATGTGCCAGGAGTTCGCTGTTCTCCCCGGCTCTAGTGCCCCTCGAGCTCCCGGTCAGCTATCGAGTTGGTGGGTAACAGACCTCTCTGAAAACGTCTGAGCACTTTTACAAATATGTGATGTCTTGAAAAACCGAACAGATATTTGAGGTTTACACAGCTACATTCTCGCCTGAAAATATGTTAAAAGTTTATTTTGTGACCCGGAAAGAGTAATAAGAGTAATATTAAAACTAAGTAGCTTCCGCCATTGTTGGAAACTGGAAATGGCTGGGTCGTGCTAAGAATTCTGGGATATGGTGGGCCACGAAGGATACACCCATCCTTCAAATCTGGGGAGAAGGAGGACGCATTTGTCAACCGCATTTCGAGGATTCTTCGAATTTGGACAGGCTTCGTCGCGTCGCTGTAATGTAATCGGCCTACAAATGCGGCCTCAGGAGGATGCAGCCGTTTCAGTCCGTTACTACACTCTTAAATTCTACTACTTATTCCTGCGTCTTTCAGATCTTACAAAGCTTCAAATGACGCGTCGACTATTAAATTAGTCGACGCTATTGATTTTGATAGTCGACGTAATCGTGACTAGTCGGCTAATCATGGCAGCCCTACTTCGAACCAGTTTTTATAGAGAATTCGTTCTCGGTTCTTTAAAAGCTTCAAGCTTTAAAAGCTTGAAAATAAAAGTTCAAAATGTCAAGTAAAAGAAGTTAAAGGCTGTTATGGATTTGTGATTTGTTCTTTTGGATTGAAGAGCTTTCCATTCTTTTTTCTTTTTTTTGTATTTGTTAATCTTATGTTTTGTATTTCTCTAGTGAATCGGAGTTTGTAATTTCTAAATCTTTGGTTCTTGTTTTGTTACATTAGTTCCCTTTTGTGCAGTTCCCTTTCCAATTTGTTCCTAGTCTTGTCTCTGTGTCTTGTCATCAGCGTCTCCAGTTGTAATCCAGTCTTCCTGTTTTCGTTTCTCCGTGTTAAGTTCACTTCTCAGTCGAGGTCTCAGTTTTTGTCATTTCCTGTTTTACTTTGATAGTCTCTTATCCTGTTTGCATTGTGTTCTTTTTTTTTTTTTTGCTTCCTTTTTCTCATTAGTCCATTGTTAGTGTCAACTGTGAGCTGTTCTCTTGTTATCCTCTGTGTGTTTATGTTGTCTCAGGGTTCCCTTTGTTGGGTTCTCACTCCACGCTGTGTCCCTCTTCCCATGTGCATGTGATTCCTGCGTGATCCCCGTTGCGATCCACGCGGGATCCCCGTTGCGATCGACACGGGATCCACGTTGCGATCCCTGTTGCGATCCACGCGGGATCCCCGTTGCGATCCCCGTTGCGATCCACGCGGGATCCCCGTTGCGATCGACACGGGATCCCCGTTGCGATCGACACGGGATCCATGTTGCGATCCCCGTTGCGATCCACGCGGGATCCCTGTTGCGATCCCTGTTGCGATCCCCGTGGGATCCCAGTTGCGATCCCCGTTGCGATCCACGCGGGATCCCCGTTGCGATCGACACGGGATCCCTGTTGCGATCCCCGTTGCGATCCCCGCTGCGATCCACGCGGGATCCCTGTTGCGATCCCCGCTGCGATCCACGCGGGATCCCTGTTGCGATCCCCGTTGCGATCCACGCGGGATCCATGTTGCCTCATTTGAGGTCAGGCTTCCTAGTTTCTGTTTTGTGGTATCGCAGGAAATTAGTTGGTTATATAAATATATGAGTATGCATAATAGTTATTATTCATAGATACCTGCATCCTAAGTTCCTGTTATTCATCTGAAAGAAACAGAATGAGTGTGTCGTTACAATGGTAATGCCAGGAGAGGCAGTATTGGTTCTGTGTTACATTTATGTTGTAAGAAAGTGGAAGAAGAGAGTGCCCTGTGGGACGCAGTAAAATGGACACTGATGTTCTGTACATGTACTGAAAAGAAGGTTCAGTAAACAAGTTGCAACGATTCTCCGGTGTAAGGCTCAGTTATTTTATTTTTGTTTTGCAACATCCTTTTGGCGACGAGGACGTTTAGGGGGAAGGAGTTTGGGGCAACCGGACTGAAAGAAAAGAGAAGAAGAAAAAAAGTGATGGAGTCGGCTACAGGTTTGGCTAGCTTTTCAAAGAATGCAAAAGTTTTCGGCTGGAAATAGAAGGCAGTAACCTCGAAGCGGAAATGGCTACAATTGGCACGCTAGTAGAGTTCGATCCAAAGAATCAGACGTGGGATGAGTATGCGGAAATACTCGATCAGTTTTTCGCAGCTAACGAGATCGACGATGCAGAGAAACAAAGAGCGATATTAATAAGTGTCGTCGGAGCAGCGACGTACAGCTTCTCAGCCTGGCCAAGCCCAAAGACAAAACCTTCCAAGAGCTGGTGCTTCTGATGAAAAATCACTTCGATCCGAAGCCCAGTGAAATTGTGCAAAGGTATAAGTTCGACTCTTGCTCCCGCAAGCCGAATGAAACCGTCATGGAATATGTAGCGGAGCTGCGTCGCCTGGCGCAGGATTGTAACTATGGCAACACGTTACAACAGATGTTGAGAGATAGGATCGTCTGCGGAATTAAGGATGACCGAATTCAGAGATGTCTCTTGTCAGAAATAGATCTCACTTTTGACAAGGCTCTGTCAATTGCAGTAGCCATGGAGACTGCAAATAAAAATGCACAGGATCTGCAGACCTCAGGGGCGTCAGCAAAATGTTTCAGTCTCACCAGAGGACAATAGGAGAGTCGTACCTTTAAAGGAGAAAGTAAAGAGTGTTATCGTTGCAAAGAAACCAAGCACACAGCAGCAGACTGTAAGTACAAACAAGAAAAATGTCATGCTTGTGGTAAAGTGAGACACATAGCTAGAGCTTGTAGAAGCAAGACTAAACTGAACCAGAAAAAGTATGGATCGACATATGTAAAGAAAGAAACAAAGCAGAGTTCACACTACAGTACTCACAATGTGGGCGAGAAACATGAAAGATGACTCTTTCATGTTGAACTGTGTCAAGTGCAGTCAAGGGCACAAAAGAAAACTGTTCAAGTTAGGGCGTGGCAGTGTGGTACACTTGAGAAGAGTAGACCCCTACACTGTGGATATGCAAATTGATGGAACAAAGGTGAACTTTGAAATTGACACTGGATGTTGCCTAACAGTCATGAACGAAGCAACATTCAGAGAAACAGGGAAAGACAGCAAGTCCCCCAGCCTGCAGCCCATCAAAATCAAGCTGGAAACTTATACAGGGGATCCTGTTAAGGTGATTGGTGCAACACGAGTCAGCGTCAAATACAAGCAGCAGAAAAAATATCTGCCCCCGGTGGTGGTTGAAGGCGACGGCCCCAGCTTGCTAGGTCGAGTTTGGCTTGAGGAAATGAAATTGGACTGAAGTGAAGTGAAAAACAGTCGTAACAACAGAAAGCTGCACCGAGTCAAAACAACAGAAAAAACACTTCAGCAAGTGTTAAGTCAGTCAGTGTGGCAAGATGGCGCCAGTGTTCACGGCAAGCCGTCTCCTGCGCTGTTGTTTGTTGTTTATCGTCTTCTCTCTATGTGCTGCCCTGATGTCTGCACGTTACTTTTTTTTTTGTTTCCCGTTTGGATCTTTTGCATCAGAATTGTTGTCTTAAGGCCCAGAAAGATGCCAAGCGGATTTATTTTACCAAGTGGATCATCATGGCCTTGCCATATTGGTCCATTTGATTGACCTTTATTATAATTATGAATTTATTTTATTTTCGGTTGCTACAAACGGGACAGACATGACTGGGGGATAGGACAGGGAGAGAGAATGAAAGAAAGAGAGGGAGAGAGAGAAAACCAAAGGGCAGAAGAGACGGTGAGAAGGGGGGGAAGAAAGAAAGAAAAACAAACAAAACACCTGGATCACCTGTATGGAGAAAAAAAAACAGAAGAGAAAACAAACAAAAAAAGAGCAACATAATAAAAACAGCACCATCACAATAAACTAGCTAGCAGTAGATAACAGTAGATACTAAATATTAAACAATATTGTGCAGCACGCAAGATAGACAGCGCACAATGTGCTTTGAGGCAGCAGCCAAGAAAGGTGTAGTCCGCGTCTGTGAACACCCGTGTGTACACCTGTGTGCATACCTGTGTGGATCAGCATGCTTGTATTCCAAAGGTTTCTCCATGTAACGATCTGCTAGGGAGTGTGGGGGGGGCCACAGCCCCGTCCTCCAGGGTATGAAGCAGGTATGGAGGAGATCCAGGCCCCAGAGTACAAGGACCCGAGGAGGACCACCAAAGGGGGGGGGGGGAACCATGCCACCCTCCTGGGAAGAGCTGAGTAGAGCCCCAAACGAGAGGTCACCCCGCAGCTACGGAGCAGAGGCCAGAGGGGGTTGCAGTGGCGTGCCCGCAGGCTCGGCCGGTAGCCAGCTGTGCCAGAGAGGACCGAGCTTCAGGCCCAGAGGCCAGAGGGCATCCCACCCCCCGGAAGGAGCCCAGCCAGGCCACAGGCGCCCGGCCCCGCCAATCGGCCACCAGGAGTGAGCCGGTACATACAAGAGCGCCTAGCCCCAGGCGACAAGGACCACCAATGCACCAACGTCTGAGGGCATCAGCCACCGGCAGGGAGTGTGGTGAGGGGAGATAGGCCTCCGTACTTTAGAGGGCCTGAGATGTACCCAGAGAGGTCGAGTTTAAGACCCAACCTGACATATAGACACAGACGAACAGGCGCACGCAGACACAAATGTGCATTCCCACCCCATATGCACAACCAAGTACTCGGCACTCACCCCACGTGTAGACAGACACAAATAGACACTGCACAGACAGTCACACTCCCCAAACATACTCTATATCCCAGGTCCAGGTAACCCCGCCCTCAGAGGGGCAAGCCGCACCTAGACCCAGGAGATGTAACCCTTCTCTCTGGGGTGGAGGCAAGCGGACCACCTCCTTATCTGCAGTAGCAGGGAGGCCCCGCATCCCAGACCCCAGTCTGACGGCCAGCACCTCCTCCCAGCCCCCCAGCCCTGACGGCTAACAGAACCAGTGTGAGTGAAGACCTCAAACCTCCCTACGCCCGCTCATATGTAGTGTTGCTGTGTGCTGTTCTAAAGTGCATTTAAAACACAGGAGAGCATGGTACTAGCGTCCTCTCAGAGAGCAGCCCGGCTCCTCCCGAAAACCCTCAGTGTCTAAATGCAATTAAAATTGAGGGTAGGGTTGGAGTACACCGACCATCCTCTGGATGCTGTAAAACGTGCCCATCCCCAAGGCCCTATATGTATGTGTTATGTGAGAGTGATGTGGATGTCTAGGTTGCAGAATAAAATTGAGGCACAGGCGGCCAGAAGGGGACAGAGGGGGAGTGCCTCCCCTGCACCCTGGTGACATACCTGCACCCCAAGCCCTGCGTGTGTGAGTGGGTGTGGTAGAGCGGGAATAGGGAGGCAGCTGAGGATGGGGAGGGAAGAAAGGGAGGGGCAAGCGGCCCCTCCCTGGGGCCAGCTCCCCCACTGACCCCAGTAGGCACCCCCACACTCTGGAACCCACCAGGGCAAGGGGGCCCAGGCCCATCCGGACCGGGGCCCGCAGCAGCAGCACCGCCCAGCCCCACAGAGTCCGGGGCAGGCCACTCGACTCCACCCCAGAGAAAACTGCACCCACCCTATCATCCAATCATCTCCCAAACTACACAAGACAATAGACACACAGGTTGAGTTCATTCTCCACCTCTTCTATATCTCTCCCCCCACCTGCAGAATGAGCTCCTGTAGTGAGGAGACCACCTGCAAAGATATAACAACCTCCCCACCAGTTAGAGAGCCCCCTAGTAGGGCCGATGCACCAGAGGTCCCCTGCACTGGGGCTGAGCCCCCCTGCACCCACCCGCCCACTGCTCTGGCGACACAACAGCCAGGACCCAAGCTCCCAAGGCCCGGCCAGCACCCCAGACCGGGGGGCGGAGCACTCCCAGACCCCCAAGCCTCCACGCCCGTCCCGGACCCTCCCAGGGGCAGCCAGGCTACCAGGCCAGTAACCAACGTCCTCCAGCACAGACCCTCCCCCATCTCAGCTGTAGGCAGCCACAAGGAAAGCACCATCTAAGAGCCCCCAGAGCTCCTAACCAGGCCATGGCCACATCCCCCGGGTTAGGCTCTCTAGGGAAACATCCCTAGGGACTCCCCAGATGCCCTAAGGCCGTCCCTACCCCCATATCAACCACAATAGCGAAGGCAGTACCAAACCATGATCCCCCACCCCCACTAGGTGATGAAGCCGATCAAAGGAGCCCAAAGGGATTGATCAAATGTGATGGCAGATGTTGTATCAAGACTAATGTGATCTATTAGATGGTTTCTATATTGGTTAGAATTAAGATTATTTTTATTTTTCCAGTTAATGAGGACCATTTTCTTGGTAATGCATAGGGCCGTAAAGACAACGTGGGCTGTGTTTATTTCTGCAGTGACCTCATCCAAGTTGCCCAGCAAGCATACTAAAGGGGAGGCTGGAATGTTACATTTCAGACACTTTGATAAGTCTTCACATATCTCACGCTCCACGTGAGTTACCTATGATCGCCAAACTCTTTTGAATCTCTGGCCTTTGGACTACCAGACACAAGATTTTAAATGGAGACCTGAGAATCCTCCTCCGCTTTCGAAGGACTTTCCTGATTACCTCCGCCACTTACCATCTACTTTCTCTCAAAGGAAACGTTCACGGAGATGGGGTAAACGTGGCGGCATCCGTGTTCGTATCAAGGCCTTTTTAAAGTCCTATGTTGCAACAAATGATTGCTATTCTATAAACATCTTGTCATCTATTCATCTAAATGAATAGTGGTATTGTAAAGCGCTTTGGGTGTATTGAAAAGCGCTATATAAATCCAATCCATTATTATTATTATTATTATTCCTGCCCTCCGGGACCATGCTAACTTCAGACTGTTCTGTCATCGCTGGATTCGCCCTGTTGGCCCTTATGGTTACCTGGATCTCCCAGCTGATCCTCCGCCCGCTTGGTGCTGGGTGCAGTCCTCCAGAGGAGGTGCGAATCTTGGCAACCTTCGCCTGCTGCGGCGTTTTCCTACCAGTAACAGTGTGACCACTCTCCGTATGGTCTTACTAAATACAAGGTCATTGACGAATTTTTTTTTATTTTTTTTATTGTTTTTTATTTTAAATGATATTCTATCGTCGGGACTGGATTTCTTATTCCTGACGGAAACTTGGCTTCGCCCCGGCGAACTTTTTCCCTTCTCGGAGCTGCTCCTACCTGACTATGCTTTTATTAGCTCACCCCGGACCACTGGAAGAGGTGGAGGGCTAGCTTCAGTTTTTAAAAACAAACTTCGATGTCGGCAGCTGCCACCTGTTCTGTACCCCAGTTTTGAGGTGCAGTTATTGGAAGTGAACTGCGTCCCCTCCATCCTCTGCGCTGTGGTGTATCGTCCCCCGAAACTTATCAAGGATTTTCTTCCAGAATTTGCTGATCTGCTGGGGAGCCTTGTGCTACGTTATGACTGTATACTAATTGTCGGTGACTTCAACATTCATGTTTGCTGTGAGGACAGTTCGCTAGCTAAGGATTTCCTCGCTCTTATTAGCACCCTCAATCTCACCCAGTGGGTAAGTGAACCAACTCACACTAAAGGTCATATACTTGATTTGGTCTTATGGTCTGGATATTTGCATCACGGACATAGAGGACTTTGGGATTTCAGATCACTTTCCGGTTTTGTTTAATACTGTAGTGAGCGATGTGGATTTGAACAGTGATGGTCCTGTGCGGCAAACGCGCACGATTAACTCCCAGTCAATCGCCTACTTCATTAATGCTTTCCTTGACTCTCCCCTCTCTGCTGCTAACTGTAATGGGGTTTTATCAGCGGATGAGCTTGCTAACCTCTTTTATACTACATGCACTGACATTCTTAACTCTGTGGCACCTCTGAGGATTAAACAACCCTGGCTAAATTATACTACTCGCGCCCTCAGGCGTGAAGGTTGTCGTGCTGAAAGAAAATGGAGGAAAGGCAAACTCCACGTCTCTTTGGACATCCTCCATAATTGTTTATCTAAGTATCAAAAGTCTGTTAAAATCTGCCTTTTTGTCTAGCATTATTATGACTAATAGCCACAACCCCGAGCCCTTTTTAATACTTTTAACTCTGTGATAAACCCTTGCACTATCACTTATAGGGACGCCTCCCCTGCTCTTTGTGATAAATTTTTAAAGTATTTCTCTGATAAAATCTCAGCTCTAACGGCTTCTCATCCATCTCATTCATCATCAGTTTTAGACCCAGTTCCAGCCTCTGAATGCTTGACTGTCTTCCAACAGTTTGAGCCAGTGTCTTATTCTGCTTTAAAAGATACAATTGATCATCTCAAAATCTCTGGTTCCCCGCATGATGTGGCTGGAGTCCCCATGGTCCAGAATCCATGTGGACTATGCAGGGCCTTTCCTCGGGGAGATGTTTCTAATCATTGTGGATGCTCATTCCAAGTGGATGGACATTTACCCTGTGAAATCCTCTACATTACAGGTAACTATAGAGAAACTGCGCCAGAGTTTCAGTGTGTTTGGACTACCTAAAATGTTAGTTTCAGACAATGGAACATGTTTCACAAGTGCTGAATTTGAGTCATTCATGAAGCAGAATGGAATTGACCATGTGAGATCAGCACCTTTCCACCCTTCTTCAAATGGGCTGGCTGAGAGGGCGGTCCAGACCTTTAAGGAGGGGATGAAGAAAGTCAAAGGTGATACCTTGCAAACCAGACTGTCCCGATTTCTGATGATGTCACGGAGACTCAGATCAGTTTTGGACTTTCTCATGTCTGATGTGAAAACAAAAGTGCAGCACAAACAATTGAAACAGAAAGAAAATCATGACACCAAGAAAAGACTGAGAAGTTTCACACCAGGAGACAAGGTCTTCATCAGAAACTACTCCTATGGCCCGAAGTGGATTCCCGCAGTCATTGTGAGAGCATCGGGTCCAGTGTCTTACATTGTTACCATTGGATCAGGTCAAACTGTGAAGCGGCACATCAATTAGGTGAGAGCAAGAGTGGCTGACACTGTTCCCAGTACACCAGACAGGGAGGTGGAGCCATTGCATGACAAAGAAGCAGTGCCTGAGTGCTGCTTGCCATCAGAGTTGGACACATCGCCACAACCTCCGGCAACGGAGTTGCCTTATGCTCCGGAGACTCCGGCTCCCGGAGACTCCTTAATGACACCAGTGTTGTGACGTTCCCAGAGAGAGAGAGACTTTAAAGGACTTTGTTAGGTAGAGTGAGATCTTCCAGGAATAGAGCAACAATGCGCTCTGATCTCACAGGAAGGACGTACCTTCCTAGTTATTAAAAAAAAAAGAAAAAGGAAAAAGAAACATTGAAACATATGTACAGTTGTATGGTTACCTTAATTACGTGTTGATTGCTTGTTAAGCATTCTTTACATAAGCAGTTATTTTGTAAGTCCAGGGAGTTGTTGACTTAAGGGGGGAGGAGATGTGGTATCGCAGGAAATTAGTTGGTTATATATGAGTATGCATAATAGTTCATAGATACCTACATCCTATGTTCCTGTTATTCATCTGAAAGAAACAGAATGAGTGTGTCGTTACAATGGTAATGCCAGGAGAGGCAGTATTGGTTCTGTGTTACATTTATGTTGTAAGAAAGAGGAAGAAGAGAGTGTTCTGTAGGAGGCACTAAAATGGACACTGATGTTCTGTACATGTACTGAAAAGAAGGTTCAGTAAACAAGTTGCAACGATACTCCGGTGTAAGGCTCAGTTATTTTATTTTTGTTTTTGAAGATGCAACATGTCTTGTCAGGATTATTTTCGATTATGTGTTTGTTTGTTTTGGATTGCTCAGCAATAAAGCTGTTTTGAGTTTTACTTTTTGCCTTTGAAGTCCTGCATTTGTGGACCAACACAGCCAACGTGACGGCGTCAGCAAAACTACTGAGTCGTTATTACTAATATGTAGTTCTCATTTATCAAAGAAGCAATGTGTTATTGCGTGTGCAACTTAGTTTCACTTAAAGTCTAAGTCCACTTTCAAGTTTGGCTAAGGTTTAACCAAATTTTATGTTCTTCTTCATTTATTCTCCAGATTTTTCACTTGTAAGTAAATAATATATAAATGCCCTCAGCACATCAGAGAAACTTTCAGATCACAAAAAAATCTGCTTTGCCAACACTCTTTGATTTCTTTGTGTATAGATTCTGATAGGAGAAGCGATCCTGTACTGCTATCTGTCCAGGAAGTCATCAGCCAGTCAGACTGAGGCCAACATCAATGCTGCAGGCTGCAATTTCAACTCCTACATTCGCAGGGCTGTACGCTTCATAGGTAGGAGGACATATTCACTGATTATATGTATCATTTACTTGCTCCAACAAGAACCGAAACACTAATAGATTGAAAAGCAACTGCAAAAAGAACCACTAACTTTGATATGTGGAACAGAAAGGAGGTTCTCTCAGCTGCTCCTTAATAATGAGTCATCACAGCGGAGCACTCCACAGTTTTTTGTTTAGCTTAATTTTATGCAAGATACACTTCCTTAACCAAAAAGTTTATATTTTTATACTGCATGGTTACTTGAAATCAGCCATTGAGATATTTGACGTTGGTATGCATTCCACAGTGTGTTGTTGCCAAAAGATGTATTAACTTCAGGGGCATATATATAGAACATTATGTTATCACAGCCAAGGCCAAGGACGCTTCTCTAATCTATATACACCTGTGTGTAATATACACAAAAAATTCCCCGCTTGCCCCCGGTTAATCCTTCAGGCTCGGGTCCTCTACCAGAGGCCTGGGAGCTTGAGGGTCCTGCGCAGTATCTTAGCTGTTCCCAGGACTGTGCTCTTCTGGACAGAGATCTCCGATGTTATTCCCGGGATCTGCTGGAGTCACTCGCCTAGCTTGGGAGTCACCGCACCTAGTGCTCCGATTACCACGGGGACCACCGTTACCTTCACCCTCCACATCCTCTCGAGCTCTTCTCTGAGCCCTTGGTATTTCTCCAGCTTCTCGTGTTCCTTCTTCCTGATATTGCTGTCATTCGGAACCGCTACATCGATCACTACGGCCGTCTTCTTCTGTTTGTCTACCACCACTATGTCCGGTTGGTTAGCCACCACCATTTTGTCCGTCTGTATCTGGAAGTCCCACAGGATCTTAGCTCGGTCATTCTCCACCACCCTTGGGGGCATCTCCCATTTTGACCTCGGGACTTCCAGGTTATACTCGGCACAGATGTTCCTGTACACTATGCCGGCCACTTGGTTATGGCGTTCCATGTATGCCTTGCCTGCTAGCATCTTGCACCCTGCTGTTATGTGCTGGATTGTCTCTGGGGCATCTTTACACAGCCTGCACCTGGGGTCTTGCCTGGTGTGATAGACCCCAGCCTCTATGGATCTTGTGCTCAGAGCTTGTTCTTGTGCTGCCATGATTAGTGCCTCTGTGCTGTCTTTCAGTCCAGCTTTGTCCAGCCACTGGTAGGATTTCTGGATATCAGCCACCTCCTCTATCTGCCGGTGGTACATACTGTGCAGGGGCCTGTCCTTCCATGATGGTTCCTCCTCTTTCTTGGGTTTCTGGTGCCTGAGGTATTCACTGTCAGTTGGGGCCATCTTCCTGATGTATTCGTGGATGTTCGTTATCTCATCCTGGACATCCCCGGCCCCCTTCCTTCTGCTTAGCGTACAGCCTCAGGATGCTGGACTCGGGGTGAAACCCTCCATGCATGGTAAGGAGCTGGGTGCTTCGACTTATGAAAATTTTGACTTACGAAAGACCCTCTGGAACAAATTAATTTCGTAAGTCAGGGTTCCACTGTATATGGTATCACTCTATCAAACAAGAGGACAGCCGCATGTAACTATGATGATGTTTGCTAGTTCACCTTACATGCATTAATATAATAACGTGGTTAGCCTACTCAACGTAAATTACACACGAACAACATTAAGCTACTCACGCAGAGAAGAACGGCTGCTGCTGCATCATCATCCTCATCATTTCTGCTACACTGGCAGGGCTAGGGGCCAGAACTCTCCTCTTCGGGTTTTTGGGAGAGGTTGCTATCTCCGGGTCCGATAACAGGCACCACACCCGATGTAGATGTGCTCGGTGTGAGGTCTCGCAGCAAGCTATCAAATACGGTGCATTTCTCGGCTTTTAAAAAACGCTATGCGTCACCAGGTGTTTCATCAGATTCGAGGTTTTACAGTGACTTGCAAAAGTATTGGGCCCCTTGAACTTTCCCACATTTTGTCACATTACAGCCACAAACATGAATCAATGTTATTGGAATTCCACGTGAAAGACCAACACAAAGTGGTGCACACGTGAGAAGTGGAAGGAAAATCAGACATGACTCCAAACATTTTTACAAATAAATAACTGCAAAGTGGGGTGTGCGTAATTATTCAGCCCCTTCGGTCTGAGTGCAGTCAGTTGCACATAGACGTTGCCTGATGAGTGCTAATGACTAAATAGAGTGCACCTGTGTGTAATCTAATGTCAGTACAGATACAGCTGCTCTGTGACGGCCTCAGAGGTTGTCTAAGAGAATATTGGGAGCAACAACACCATGAAGTCCAAAGAACACACCAGACAGGTCAGGGATAAAGTTATTGAGACATTTAAAGCAGGCTTAGGCTACACAAAGATTTCCCAAGCCTTGAACATCCACGGAGCACTGTTCAAGCCATCATTCAGAAATGGAAGGAGTATGGCACAACTGTAAATCTACCAAGACAAGGCCGTCCACCTAAACTCACAGGCCGAACAAGGAGAGCGCTGATCAGAAATGCAGCCAAGAGGCCCATGGTGACTCTGGACGAGCTGCAGAGATCTACAGCTCAGGTGGGGGAATCTGTCCATAGGACAACTATTAGTCGTGTACTGAACAAAGTTGGCCTTTATGGAAGAGTGGCAAGAAGAAAGCCATTGTTAACAGGAAACCATAAGAAGTCCCGTTTGCAGTTTGCCACAAGCCATGTGGGGGACACAGCAAACATGTGGAAGAAGCTGCTCTGGTCAGATGAGACCAAAATGCAAAACGCTATGTGCGGAAAACTAACACTGCACATGACTCTGAACCATCCCCACTGTCAGATATGGTGGCGGCAGCATCATGCTCTCGGGGGGCTTCTCTTCAGCAGGGACAGGGAAGCTGGTCAGAGTTGATGGGGAGATGGATGGAGCCAAATACAGGGCAATCTTGGAAGAAAACCTCTTGGAGTCTGCAAAAGACTTGAGACTGGGGCGGAGCTTCACCTTTCAGCAGGACAACGACCCTAAACATAAAGCCAGGGCAACAATGGGATGGTTTAAAACAAAACATATCCATGTGTTAGACTGGCCCAGTCAAAGTCCAGATCTAAATCCAATCCAGAATCTGTGGCAAGATCTGAAAACTGCTGTTCACAAACACTGTCCATCTGATCTGACTGAGCTGGAGCTGTTTCAAAGAAGAATGGGCAAAGATTTCAGTCTGTAGATGTGCAAAGCTGGTAGAGACAGACCCTAAAAGACTGGCAGCTGTAACTGCAGCAAAAGCTGGTTCTACAAAGTATTGACTCGGGGCTGAATAATTACGCACACCCCACTTTACAGTTATTTATTTGTAAAAAATGTTTGGAATCATGTATGATTTTGGTTCCACTTCTCACGTGTGCACCACTTTGTGTTGGTCTTTCACCTGGAATTCCAATAACATTGATTCATGTTTGTGGCTGTAATATGACAAAATGTGGGAAAGTTCAAGTGGCCGAATACTTTTGCAAGCCACTGTACCTCCTTTGCACAGTATCAGCTTAAAGCACTTGTTGCAGGCTGCTGAGTTTGCATCTTTTACTGTGAAGTACAGCCAGACTTTGACCACTTCGCCTTTGCCTTTAATCTGTAGCTCTGCTCAAAAGAACGAACGTACCTGGGCCCGCCTACTATCCTTGGAAAGGTAAAATGATTGGCTAGAATCCAAAGTGTATGACATCTCAAGAAAAAACAAAAGGCACCGAAATAAAGCACCGAAATGTGCGCTGCTTTTCGGTCTGGTTACTACCGTTTATGTCAGAACCGGTGCCCCGGATACCGGAACCCATCCCTACAGATAAGTGCTTGCAGACTGCGGTTTTCTGATCCATGTACGTGCACATTTTTGATTCTCCAACACGTAAATAAAGTTTGTGAACGAGGACAGAATTTCTCTTGTCATGTCTGGAGCAGATAAACAAGCACTTAATAGGAGCCACTGAATAACGATGTTATGTAATATGACTATTATATGTTGGTGTATTATATGAATGCGTATAGTGTTCTCTATTGTAAAAGCTTTCTTTTTTTACAGGTGTCCATATCTTTGGCCTGTGTGTGACAGCACTGATAACAGACATTCTTCAGCTATCCACTGGCCAGCATACTCCCTATTGGCTGGATGTATGCAAACCTAACCTGACCCACCTTAACATGTCCACCTGCGATGAAGCGTTTATCCTAGAGGATATCTGCTCTGGACAGGACATAGGGCTCATCAATGCTGGCAGGTGAGGCTTTGATTTACTGTGTGTGGGAGAGTGTGAGAGTGGATGCATGTGGGTGTGTTTTTGCACAAAACACTAGTACTGCCTCAAGTTGTAAAGTGCACACACATTGGACAGCAGAAGCTATAGAATGAAAGAAATGTTGTCATTTCATTAATAATAAAGCACTGAACATGAGCCACAATCCAAACTGTGGGCGTTTCAGCTGTATGTTTTACGTTGAGCGTAACAGACTGTGCCTGCACACGCCAAACTGCTGACCAACGTCACTGAAATTTATATGTAGAAGGCATTGTCAGTCATCTCGAGCATCTTTTTCCAAACACCATTTCCTTCAGATTATTAAAATGTTCTTTCTGTTATGAAAATATAATTATTAAAGGCAACCTTTATGCAAATCTGTAAACAGATTAAACAGACCTACTCAGTGACCCATTTAATCATTTTACTGAACTATACTGCGTCATACTTGGTATATTAAGGACAACAGATCAAGCTTTAGCTAAGAAGCTGCATTTACCTAGAGCAGATATTAAAAACCAGGTTGAGCCGTTGCCCTTCTGGTTATCCTTCCTCCTTATTGAACACCTGCTCGGGCAGATTTGTCAGCACGCACACGTCACGCGTCCAAGTTTCTTTGAAAGTCATTTTTCTGTTGCACATGAATATTCAGCATTGTTCTCAGCTGTCTGAACATGATAATTAACATCAAGAACACTCTGCCGCTCTGCTTTATAGGAAATCTTTCCCCTCCCAGCATGCTACGCTGGCTGCCTTTGCTGCTGTCTACATCTCAGTAAGTGGTTACTGCATTTACACATATGAAGAACAACACTTCAGTGTGACCACAGTCCTGTTCTAACCGTTATGGCTTGTTGCAAATCAAATCAAATCAAATCAAATCACTTTTATTGTCACATCACATGTGCAGGTACATTGGTACAGTACATGTGAGTGAAATTCTTGTGTGCGAGCTTCACAAGCAACAGAGTTGTGCAAAATACAAGAATGGCTACATCTGAAACTAATAAATATATGTACAATATATAATAGTATATGCATTTCTGGATGTGTATACTAAATATTTTTCTACGTGTGTGTGTGTGTGTGTGTGTGTGTGTGTGTGTGTGTGTGTGTGTGTGTACACATATTTTACAAATTAAATACAGTAAACAATATATAAAATATACAGAGTTGAATATGTGCAAAACAGTGGCATTACTGTACAGTATGGAGTGCATAGTGTTGAAGTTCCAGTAGTGAAGCTGAGGTGTCTATGACGTGTTCAGCAGTCTGATGGCCTGATGGAAAAAGCTGTCTCTCAGTCTGCTGGTACGGGACCGGATGCTGCAGAACCTCCTTCCTGATGGAAGCAGTCTGAACAGTTTATGGCTGGGGTGACTGGAGTCCTTGATGATCCTCCCCGCTTTCCTCAGGCACCGCTTCCTGTAGATGTCCTGGAGGGAGGGAAGCTCACCTCCAATTATCCGTTCAGAGCACCGCACTACTCGCTGGAGAGCTTTGTGGTTGTAAGCGGTGCTGTTGCCATACCAGGTGGTGATGCATCCAGTGAGGATGCTCTCAATGGCACAGTGATAGAAGGTCCTGAGGATGCGGGGGCTCATGCCGAATCTTTTCAGTCTCCTGAGAAAGAAGAGGCGCTGCTGCGCCTTCTTCACTGTTTTGTTTGTGTGTACTGACCACGTAAGATCCTCAGCCAGGTGTACTCCAAGGAACCGGAAGCTGCTCACTCTCTCCACAGCAGCGCCGTTGATGGTGATGGGGGTGTGTACTTCTCTGCACCTCCGGAAGTCCACTATCAACTCCTTTGTCTTTGTGACGTTGAGGGTGAGATGGTTGTCTTGACACCAGTGGGTCAGGGCGCTGACCTCCTCCCTGTAAGCCGTCTCATCACCGTTGGTGATAAGACCCACCACTGTAGTGTCGTCCGCAAACTTCACAATGATGTTGGAGCTGTTAGTGGCTGTGCAGTCGTAGGTGTAGAGTGAGTACAGGAGAGGGCTCAGTACACACCCCTGTGGAGCACCAGTGTTCAGTGTGACGGGGGATGAGGTGATGCTGCCCAGTCTGACCACCTGGCGTCTGTCAGACAGGAAGCTAAGGATCCAGCTGCAGAGGGAGCTGCTCAGTCCTAGATCCTGCAGTTTCCTGTCCAGCTTCGAGGGAACGATGGTATTGAATGCTGAGCTGTAATCTACAAACAGCATCCTCACATACGTGTCTCTCTTCTCCAGGTGTGACAGGGCAGTGTGTAGTGTCAGGGCTATGGCATCATCAGTGGACCTGTTGTGGCGGTATGCGAACTGTAGAGGGACCAGTGAGTCGGGTAGTGCAGAGCAGATGACGTCCCTGACCAGCTTCTCGAAGCATTTGCTTACGATGGGGGTCAGGGCTACAGGTCGCCAGTCATTCAATGAGGAGATGGTGGAGGATTTGGGTACAGGGACGATGGTGGCCATTTTGAAGCAGGCTGGGACTACAGACAGAGAGAGGGAAAGGTTGAAGATGTGCGTGAACACTCCAGCCAGCTGAGCCGCGCATGACTTGAGGACGCGGCCGGGAATCCCGTCCGGACCAGTAGCTTTGCGTGCGTTCACCTTCCTGAAGCACTTCCGCACATCCTCCTCAGACACAGTGTGCGCACTGACGTCATCCGCGGTGCGCACACTGTCCGGTCTCATGGTGTTCGCTGCGTCGAATCTAGCGTAGAATACGTTTAGATCCTCACACAGAGAGGCCGTGGTCTGCGGTGTGCTGGTTTTCCCTCTAAAGTCTGTGATCGTGTTTAGTCCCTGCCACATACTCCGAGGGTTGTCAAACTGTTGCTCTACCCTGTCCCTGTACTCACGTTTGGCTGCTTTGATCGTCTTCCGGAGTTGGTAATGTGCGTGTTTGTAGTCCGATGTGTTCGCGGAGGCAAAGGCGGTGTTCCGTGCCGCCAGTGCCGCGCGAACATCTCCGTTAATCCAGGGTTTTTGATTTGGGAAGGATTTAACTGTTCTGGATGGGACGACATCTTCCACGCATTTCCTGATAAATCCACAGACTCAGTCTGTGTATTCATCAATGTCTCTGGCGGCCACGTGAAACATTTCCCAGTCCGCGTGATCAAAACAGTCCCGCAGCGCAGACTCCGATTGGTCCGTCCAACAGTGCACCGCCCTCCGGGTTGGAGCTTCCTGTTTCAGCTTCTGCCTGTAGGCGGGCAGGAGCAGGATGGAGCAGTGATCTGATTGGCCGAATGGGGCGCGGGGGAGGGCTTTGTACGCATCCCGGAAAGCGGTGTAACAGTGGTCGAGTAGCCGGTTTCCACGTGTGTTGAAAAGGATGTGTTGATGGAGTTTTGGTGAGACTTTCTTCAGGTTTCCCTTATTAAAGTCTCCGGCTGTGATAAACGCTGCCTCTGGGTGTGCGGTTTCCTCACTGCTGATCGCGCTGTACAGTTCCCTGAGTGCACGGTCAGTGTCGGCTTGTGGGGGTATGTAAACAGCCGTAATAATCACTGCTGTAAATTCCCTCAGTAGCCAGAATGGCCGGCACTTAATCATCAGGTACTCCAGGTCCGGTGAGCAGAAGGATTTGACCGGGTGCACGTTCGCATAATCACACCAGCTGTTGTTGATCATGAAACACACACCACCGCCTCTGCTTTTCCCAGTAAGATCCTGTGACCTGTCCGCGCGGTGCACAGAGAACCCCGGCAGTTGTATTGCGGAGTCCGGTACTTTGTCCGATAGCCAGGTTTCTGTGAGGCAGATCACGCAGCAGTCCCGCATCTCTCGCTGGAATGAGATCCGTGCCCGAAGCTCGCACAGCTTGTTCTCCAGAGACTGCACATTAGCCAGTAATAAACTGGGTAACGGTGGTCTGTAAGTGCGCCGTCTCAGTCGAACCAGAACGCCAGATCTTCTCCCTCTGCGTCGGCGTTTGCGGCCTCCAGGGCCAGAGAACAAAGGCGTCTCAGGTGAGATGAATGGGGGGTCTGCAAACGGAGCGTCCGTGTTGCAAAACTTGAACTCCGGAAAGTTATAAGAAAGACCGTCTTTTATGTCCAGTAAGGTTTGTCGGTCGTACACAAGGAGACACGTGCTAGTCGTGAAAAAATAAAGGAAAAGTAAAATTAAACACAGAAGAAAGCCGTTGCTTGGGGGAGCTCGCGACGAGGCTGCCATACTCGGCGCCATCTTGAATTTCTTGCAGTCACACATGTTACTTAATACACATTAATAGCAGGTTTGAATGAGGCCTGTTAAACAAACATTTGTTAACGTGAGTTTGTGTGTTTCAGATGTACTTCAACACGGTGTTGACTGACTCAGCCAAGCTGCTGAAGCCTCTCCTAGTGTTCTCCTTCGTCATGCTGGCCATCCTGTCTGGGTTAACCAGGATCATCCAGTTTAGAAACCACCCTGTTGATGTATACTGTGGGTGGGTGCTGGGAGCTGCCATTGCTGTTTACCTGGTAAAAGTTACAGTTACATACATCACGATGAAACACGAAAGCAATATTTGAAAGAATAACATAGCACATTACACTATATGCTACTGTAGTCATCTCACACCAGCTTCAGAGGGCCAGCAGTTACAGCGATAAAAGCACACAGAGTCAGATTGTTCTTCTTTCTAGATTTTTAGTTTTGTGTTTGATGAAGATCGTTTCGAGGTAATATAGCTGCTTTAGGACATGTGGCTCCAAACAGCTTCAGGGGCTGGAAAGAAATCTTTCTGCTCAACTGTAGTGCAGAAACTGTTGGATACTTGCACCCACACACCATCACCCTGCAGCCCACAAACACCCAGACACACACACACAAACACACACACTGCCTACACTTTTGTGCAAGAAGAATCTTTGAGGTTTTGCTGCAGAACAACTGTCCACCATCAGATGATTCTCCATTTAAAGTGTTTCACTGGAATAGCATCTCTGCGATTAAGTTTTTATTTTTTACTTGCCACTTGGATCTTCTCCTTGTAGGCTCGCTGCAGTCCGGACTCCTCTGGGCTGTTTTAGAAATATTTAGATCAGAATAAAAAGAAAAAACTCATTGAGGCTGAAGCATCCTGTTGTTTGGCTGCTGCACTGGTTCTGGTTAGCAGGACAGGGTGAGGATGAGTTGATAGCACACAAATAAATACTTTTTGTATTCCAGGTGTTCCACTCTAGCAGAATGTTTTCAACAACATGTGAAGCTGTCTGTCACAGTGTTGGCTGCGCTCTTTCGTTGCTGTGATAAGAGATCGGTGTGGAGAGATGATAGATGTACTGAGAAAGGAAATTATAACGCAAATTCATATTCTGCTCTTAAATAAAAGTAGACCTGACTGGCAGTTTTTATTTATTTTTTTCTCTTGTCAGCAGACTCCTGTGGCAGTTACAGGTATAAATCATTCACACCACCAAATTATAAAACAGTAACAGAAGCACAGGGACGGAGAAGTTTCCAGAATGCATTGCATAGCTACATACTTCAACAGTTAATGGGATGAGTAGAAATAACTGATCAAGTAGACACATGACCAAAGTGCCAAAATCACAACCTGGTAGCTTTTATTGTGAAACCCCCTCCCATACAAGTTCTTCCTGTACCATATATGTGCAAAGGACAGCTTCTGAAACAGTTGTGAACTTCTACTGTTCACATGTCCACAACTAGCATCTTTAGCTTTTGTTAATCTGCTATTCTCTCACTAGGGAAAACAGTGGGTGGGGACTGTGGCATGGCCAAAATGATTACAACCATGCACAGTGAACCTGCGATATCATTGCCTTTGAAATGGTTGCTTCAATGACAAGAACCAGGTCTGTGACCACTGGCGGTCAGTTGGCCAGTGTGGAGCAAGAGCGAGTATTGTCTTTATGGAAAAACCAGGATTAATGATATAATACATGGACACAGTGAGTAAATCAACTGGGAATCTGATCAAACACAAGACAGAATAGACTGGCAGCATGTTGCTTTATTGCTTATAACTGATTTAATTGCATTGGGTGCAGTCTGCCGCTGTCTATTGTGGCCTGGCCTGCAAATAGCATGTCCTGCTACATCTTCAGAGCAGCTGCCAAAAAACCTGCTACAGTACCAAGTCTGGGTGACACTTGTCCAACATAGGTACAGTCCCCCACTTCAACCACTGCAGTGTGAAAAAGGCTTCAGGAAACACCTCGCTAATCTTTCCATCAGGCCATGAAGCTCTGGTTAATTGGGGATCGACAATTATGACATTATCCAGCTGAAGAGAGGCTGTATCTCACTGCCACTTAAACCAAGTTTGCAGGGCCGCCAGATAGTGGTGCAGAAACCCTGTCCAGAAGCAGTCAGACAGCACTTGACAGGCCCTTCAGTGTTTACGTCTAAACCGCCCTGAATCATGATGTACTGCCTACGGTGCTGAAGGCGCGGACTGCCCCATCAGCCACAAACTGGCTGGATCTGGGTCTGTCAAGCGTAATGTTAGGAATGCCCTCAATCTCAACCAGGAATATTAACACTTCGTGGCTGATGACTTCTGAGCCCAGGGTTGCAGTCAGGGCAGTGCTCAAAGTACTGATTTTGCTCTCCAAGGGGCCTCCAAATTCAGGAGCTCTGGTGGGTTGCAGTGCAATTGTATTTGGTGCTCCGACAGCTAAGTCTGTGGGGGATTGAAAGTTTCTTGTAACTTCCTGTCACCACCTTCTAAATGTGAAAAGCAGACCTCAATGTTTTTCACGCCAACGGCCAACTTTAACCTGCAGTGGTCCAAAACAGTACATTTCTGTTGAGATATGAAGTCAGAGCCAAGCAGGATACAGGGTCTTTGGGCTGATTGGTTGGGCTCTCCATCTTTGGCAAACAGAACAAGAGTGCTGTTCTCTTCTAGCAGCCTCACAGCCACAAAGGATCCAAAGCTTTGTCCTCAGTTCAGCAAAGAGGCCCTCTGCACCAGGGTGTTTCACATTAAACTCCACGTGTCTGATTAACAGCTTTGCCACCACATCTCAAGTCAAGGACTACAGGGGAAATCATCCTCCAGACTTTGACAGTGCCATAGACAACCACCCACCCGTATCAGCTGAAGTGATTCATCATATTGTTGGTCCAAGGTCATCAAGCAGTTTGATTAAGGGACCCGATTCCCACCTGTTCTCCCACCTGCACTCAATTTCTTCAGGAAAGCTGTCTCATTAAGCAGACTGCAAGATGCTGGCCTCTGATTCCCAGAATTCGTCCACTATCGAGGTCTCTTCAGTGTTTAAAGCCACCCCGTGAAGGTGCCACGTGGTTGCCTTCACTAGTTCATTGAAGGTGCTAATCTGCTGAGCATCAGGTAGAGTATATCAAGGGGTATTTACTGCTGCAACTAGCCAGGACGTGGACCTTCTTTGCTCGTCCGTGATGCCTTCATTGTATAATGTGTATAACAGTATTTATAATAGAGTAAACCGTCCAATGGCTCGGTGGCAGCTACAGATTGGCTATGGAACCAAAGACTGTCAGCAGTCTTACCAGCTTGATAAAAGGAGCCTCCAAAAAGCCTGACTTGAGAGGGCTCCTTTGTGAACTGAAGAAGTCTTTTGGATGAGAGGTGAAACATCTTCACAAATGTAAAGAAGTCCATTTGCCCCTTTTTAAAGCTCTTAAGACCATCATCACCTGGATGACTGAGAACATAAAACGCCCATATTTTCCAGTAGTGTATTGCAGAAATAAGATAAGATAAGATAGAACTTTATTAATCCCTCGGGTGGGTTCCTCTGGGAAATTCGATTTCCAAAAAAGCACAGCACCGACAGAAGTTACAGAGTTACAGAATATTATATATATATACACACACACACACATATATATATAAATACAGAGACAATATAAATAAAATATACGAAGGGGATAAATAGAATAAATAGGAATAAAAAATAAAAAATAAAAATACAAGTGAATTGCACATTTCAAGTATTGAGGTCTATTGCACCGTTGACTATTTACAAAAGTATTGCACAAAAGGAAATGCAAACACATGAAAATGCAAAACATAACTATGTGGTTTTAGAATATGACACATCAAAATTCCACATTTGCCAATTTTTCTAGTTGACGTCTTTGATTATGTCAACCAATCGTTGAGGTCCTGCTGACATAGCTCCGAGTCTTCCTCCATTAATAGTTCCCTCATTTTGTTGATGACGTCATTGGCCTCTATATACACATTCACAGTACTTCTTGAAGGACTCACAATCACCATCTCCCTGATGGCTCATTCCTAGCCCATTCCTCCAAAGAGCATCTGGGCATAACATGGGGAACACTTAATGACAAACACCCACTGCTACACCTTAGGTTAGGAATTCTTCTCATATCACACCAGAGAAAGTATAATAGTGGCTGGTCTTCAGGTAGCAATCTCACCTGGTGGGATATTCCCAATATTCCTCATAGCAACAAAATCCCGCCTGAACGTCAGGAGGAACCCAGGAGAGATGCACTGAGGTTGGGTCTGGCAGTAGCAGTTCATCCAGGTTTTGGCCTTTGTATGTCAATGAACAGCTGAACACATCTTGATTTGTCTCATTATGAATCACCATATGATGAAGAATGAATCAAGACTGGAGGGTCTAACCTTCCCTCACTGTAATCACCTGTCTTCTCTAGCTTCTCAGTCTCAGCTTGGTAAGCCTCAGTCTTTTCTAGATAATAATAATAATAATTATAATAATTAATCCGGCTTCCTCCCACCGTCCAAAGACATGCAGCTTGTGGGGATAGGTTAATTGGATAATCCAAATTGCCACTAGGTTTGAATGTGAGTGTGAATGGTTGTCTGTCCCTGTGTGTTGGCCCTGCGACAGACTGGCGACCTGTCCAGGGTGTACCCCGCCTCTCGCCCTATGACAGCTGGGATAGGCTCCAGCGCCCCCCGCGACCCTGAAAAGGATAAGCGGAAGCGAATGGATGGATGGATGGATGGATAATAATAATAATAATAATACATTTTATTTAAAAATAGTGCCTTTCAGAACACCCAAAGACACTGTACAGCAAATAAAACAGATATATATATAAAAACAGAAAAGCTGGGAATATACACAATAATAAGAGTAACAGATAAAAGTTAAGAGCATGCAGAGGTTTAAACATAAGCAATTTTAAACAGGTGAGTTTTGAGGGTGGACTTAAAATGAGGGAATGAAGTAATATTTCTGAGGTCAGGGGGTAAGGAACGCCACAGTCGAGGGGCAGAGCAACTAAAAGCCCCGCCCCTCATTGTAACTGGGGGGCAGGGCTAGATCTAACTAGATCTCCGCTGAGGCTCTATACCGCACAAGCTGGGAAGGACTGCTTCAGGCGCTGAAATGAGAGTGGGCGTGTTACTTGCATGTAGTAGTTGAGTGGCAAATCTGCATACTGATGCTACTTCCACTCTAGCTGTTTGCCTCCAGCAGGTTAATGACATCTTGATCCATGGCCAGTTTAATTACCAAAGTACTGCTGCTGAGGAGATGGTGGTCACTGCTGTTTGTGGCTGCACTGTTAACATGACTTGACTCGCAATGTCTAGCATGGTTTTCAGTGCTGCTGGCCCCCCAGGTTGGCTGAGATGGTAGTCCGATAGCTGTTGTCGGGACATATCAGCCTATCAGGAGTGGCTGAGCATTCATAAATGGTTTCAAGGGGAAAGTCTGGAGGTGCCTATAAGTGCACTGAAGTGCCTACACAGTTTAAAAGTGTTTGGCTACACCAAGCCCATTTTACACAAGACTTTTAACTGGCACCAGTCAGCCTGGTGGTGCAGTTCACATCACCAGCAGGGATTTTTTGGCTTTGACCTATGTATAGTTCTGCTGTCAGCTGTCTAAAATGTACACACTGATCTGATACATTTGGTGTTTTGCTAGAGTAAGAGTCATACGCTTTGACCTTCTCTGTGAGCATTTGGGGAATTTTGAGCTGTTGTTAGCAGAGTTGTGACCACATCTGAAGAGCAAGAGAAATCCTTTCAGAGAGCCAATTGATCCTGACCAGAGTCCAGTGTGTCTGATGTAAAATGGTGTTATTTTACTATTTGTATATTCAGTATTGGTGTTTTGAGCTACTAGTGCAGTTGTTGCCAAACGGAGTGGTCTAATTAGCTCGATCTGTTTAATCCAATCAGGGAAATCTCATCTGCACATATGCGATTATGTCAAGCAGACCCAAAAGGGCAGACAAACTCAAAACAACCCAAACTCACAATGCAGTGATGAAGGTTATTTACCGTGCAATTTGACGACACAGGAAAGTACTTATAGGCTGGTAGCACATGAGGGATCGGAGGGGAGAGGGAAAACTTGACATTTTAAATTGCCAAGTTAATAAGTGGAGTTATCGAGTGAATCAATAAATCCTACCTGTCACACTTTTTACAGCAGACAGCTGGCTGAGCAGGTGAACAGGTTAGTAGGCTGGTAAGTAGGCAAACTGAGGCAGGCTGGTGACACTGAGACATCCAGGTAAGGGGAACGCTGGCACGTCGGAGCGGTGAAAGTGGCAGGAATCCAGCGCGGTTCTTCTGGCAGCTCTTGGCAGAAACAGCCATGCAACCTTGACAGAGGTTTCTCTGCAGGAGAGAGAGAGTCTTGGAATAGACTTGTTGCCTCTGAAAAAAAAACAGCTGCCCCATAAACATGCCAAACAATCACCAGATGAGCCAGAGAAACCTTGGATGCCTGTCCATCCACGTATTACTAAAGAGACTGAGGAAAGTCAAAAACAAACTCTGGTCAGCCTTTATCACAACCAGTGTTTGAAAAATCAAATGCTGCAAATCCGTCCCACAGATTTGTTGGTCTGAACAGCTGCATTAAGATTAAGTGAAGCAGAAGAATATTTTTCACAAGTGTGTAATGGCCTTGAGGTGTCTTTGAACTTGAGATGATCACAGAGCTCTTGGTATTTAAACCTATGGCATCAGGTAGAACAATGTTTTCCTCAGTCTAACTCAGTCTAAAGAGTTTTGCTACAAAATTGATGTGACACAAAAGATAAATACATGTCAGTAACAGGTGATAATCATATGTCAGTGCAGTCCCCAAAATAGTAAAAATACACATTATCTTCCAGCGATTTAGTTACAGAAACATCACTTTTACCTTAATCTTTGTTTTTTTTGATGTTGCTATTTTTTTAATTTAAAACATACAGACTGAAAATCTCGTTGGTTCAATATTCAAAAGGTTCTGTGTTAGCTACATGCTTCTCATTACTGTCAGTGTGTTTGGATGCAGGGTGTGTATGCCGTGGGGAATTTCCAGCCTAGTGAAGATTGCTCCGGGAGTACACAACCTGCCCCCATACTGAGAGAGCCACCCCTCTCCTCCTTGCCCAATGTCAGCCAGTCAGCAATTGGCAACAGCCACCAAGGTAAAGCTACGCCTGCTACTTTAGATTACAGGTTACATCATCCTGACATGTCGATTAGTAACATTGTTTCCAGAAAGAATGTTCTTAACAACTGTTTTTGATCTGAGGGGCTCTCGGGGTTCAGCCCAGTCCTAACAAGTGTGATCCTGGGCCAGTGTGAAAATACTTATAACTCATGGAAAAGCTCACAGTATGACTTTCAAGAAGCTAGAACTTGAAAATCTTTGGCATTTTTGCTTGATTGAGATTAATTTTCTTCATTATTTTGCTGTGATTGATAACTATAGGCAAAAGAGTTGTGTATATCCAGTGAGCATGAAAATACTAAATGTCAGATTTTATTAAGTGGGTAATGTGATGTTTAAATGTCACACGATTCCTAAAGTTGATCAGCTGAAAGGTCTCTTGATACAGCTGTTGTTGTCAAGTAGTATTCTCAAGACCACTGTAGTCAGTCGACTCCTCCGAATTTAAATATTCATCTTTTTTTAATAATTCATGTGTTGAAATGTGAATCTCGAGTGCTGCCATTTATAATGAAGACTGGCTAATGTAAGTGAGCTCCTAATCAGAAAGGACTGCTGTGGTTACCGACTGCACTAATTCATATTTAGTGGTATGATTTCAATTCAGTTCAGTTCAAGTCACAACAACAGTCGCCTCAGGATGCTTTATATTGTAAGGCAGGCCCGACAACAAGACATTTAAATTACCACTTTTGAGCAAGCACTTGGAGACAGTGGGCAGGAAAAACTCCCTTTTAACAGGAAGAAACCTCCAGCAGAAGCAGGCTCAGGGGGGGGGGGGGCGGCCTGGTTGGGGTGATGGGAGGAAGACAGGATTAAATACACACTTTGGAAGAAAGCCAGAGATGAATAATAAGTAAGGATTACATGCAGAGTTATGTAAAAGCAGATAGTGAAGAAGAAATACTTCATGGGAAGCCCCCTGCAGCCTTGGTCTCCCATATGGAAAAGATTTATATAAATCTTATAAAGTTTGTATCTGTCTTGTGTGAAACTTGTATGAAAAGCATACAAGAGTGAAAACAGATCTATATAAATGAAACTTGTATGTTTTGGATACTTCCTAAAACAATATATGAAAGTAATGAGAAAGTGGCCACTTTCATGAGTAAATCATATAAGCCTGATATGATTCACTATATGAAGTAGGTCACATCTGATGCAAGTCTTTTATAAGTTTTTACTATTTCTTTTCCATATGGGCTATTACAAATATGAAATAAAGCACGGTGGATTGGAAGATGTGCAGCAACTGTGGCCACGCCCAGCCCATTATCAGCTGATGTGGGCTGGCACTGAGATCAGCTGATCTGTTTGCACTTGAGCTCAACGTCATAAACTGTCTATGAAATATCTCCAAAAGTTGATTCTGTTCATCTGGACGCAGTGTTTTCAGTGGGAGAAACGTTTCATCATCATCCAGGTGACGTCTTCAGTCTCAGCTGACTGCAGGTTTCAATCTTATAAACAGGACATCTGCATAATGACTGAAACCAGCTCAGTGAAGGAACAATAGGCTGGGAGGTCAGTTCCTTAACCTTCCCTGTCCAGGATGTTGCATCCTTATCGTTGAAAGAGTGTCCACTGGCCTGTAGGTGTAAACAGAGTCCTGGCCTGACGAGGTGGCTCTTCTGTGTTGTGCCATCCTCTTCGCCAGAGGTTGTTTGGTTTCCCCGATGTATAAATCCTGCCAATCCTCCTGCACTTAACAGCGTACACTCTGTTACTCTGTTTGTGTCGGGGGACCCGATCCTTGGGGTGGACCAGTTTTTGGCGCAGCGTGTTTTGGGGTTTAAAAGCCACAGTCTAAGAAGGCTAACCTGCCACTCTTAGACTGTGAGATTTCCATCAGTAATGGGGGACATCTAAAAGTGTACCGTAAACTTACACAAACAGATCAGTATTTAAGGTTTGACTCTCATCATCCACTGGAGCACAAACTGGGTGTCATCAGGACGCTACAACACAGAGCGAACACCATCCCCACTGACACAGCAGCCAGGGAGGCAGAAGAACATCAAGAAGGCCCTGAGTAAATGTGGTTACCCCAGCTGGACTTTTGTCAAAGCTGGGAAGGCTCCAAAAGAAAGCTTCAGCTGATCCAGGAGAGAAGGACAACCGCTGCCTAAGAGAAAACCTGTAGTGATCCCGTACATGTTAGGAATATTGGAACAGCAGAGACACATTTTCTCTAAACACCGCGTCTCTGTGGCTTTTAAACCCCAAAACACTCTGTGCCAAAAACGGGTCCACCCCAAGGATCGGGTCCCCGGACACAAACAGAGTAACATAGTGTACGCTGTTAAGTGCAGGAGGACTGCCAGGATTTTTTTTTTTCTTTCGCCTGTCCCGTTTGGTTCTTTTGCATCAGAATTGTTGTCTAAAGGCAAAGAAAGATGCTCAACGGATTTACTTTACCAAATGGACCATCCCAGCCTTGCCGTAATGGTCTATTTGATTCACCTTTTATTGTTTATTTTATTTATTTTTTTATTTTCACTTGCTAGATACGGGACAGACTTGAATGAGGAAAAGAAAAGGGAGAAAGGAAGAGGGGAAAAACAGTGGAGAAGAGGGACGGGGATAAATGGCAAAAAAACAAAAACCAACAAAATAAGCAGACAAAAAATGCATCTATCAATCACCTGGATCACCTGTTGAGAAAGAAAAAAGAAAACAAGCAGAAGAAAACAAGAGTAATAGAATAAACAACATCACAATGATATATGGGAATATGACAGTAAATACTAAATGTTAAACATTATTGTGCAGCACATAAGATCAACAGAACACAGTGTGCTTTGAGGTAGGAGCCAAAAAGGGTGTAGTTTGTGGGTGTGATCACCCGTGTGTACACCTGTGAGCATGGACGCGCTTGTTTTTAAAAGGTTCCTTCATGTAATGATCTGCTAGAGGGTGTGGGGGGGCCACAGCCCCGTCCTCCAGGGCATGAAGCAGGTATGGAGGAGATCAAAACTCCAGACATCCAGAGGCCCCCAGAACACAAGAGACCAAGGAAGACCAACAGAGGGGCAGCCGCGCCACTGTCCCAGAAAGAGCTGAGGAGAGTCCCAGATGAGGGACTTATGCCAGGATTTATACATCGGGGAAACCAAACAACCTCTGGCTACAACACAGCAGAGCCACCTCGTCAGGCCAGGACTCTGCAGTCTATCTACACCTACAGGCCAGTGGACACTCTTTCAATGATGAGGATGTAACATCCTGGACAGGGAGGAACGCTGGTTTGAGGGCGGAGTCAAGGAGGCCGTTTACGTGAAAAGGGAAAGAGCATCTCTGAATGGAGGAGGGGCCTAAGGGTACATCTGTCACCATCTTCCAATGCTGTGATTGCAGCCATTCCCCAACTCTCTGTGAATGGGACTCATGGTTATTGATCAGTGGTTGTTGATCAATGGTCATGAGAATTTGCATAATTAAGATCAATGAACTGACCTCCCAGCCCATTGTTCCTTCAGTGGGCTGGTTTCAGTCATTATGTAAATGTGCTGATTATAAGATTGAAACCTGCAGTCAGCTGAGACTGAAGACGTCACCTGATGATGACGAAACGTTTCCCACTGAAAACGTCCAGATGAACAGAATCAGCTTTTGGAGATTTTCTTACCTGGATGACTGAGCGTGCATCAAGATGTCTATGAAATACTTACCTGAACACCGTGATGTCACCTGTTGGTTGGTTATGTGCGCTTATGAAGCTATGAACATTTTCATGATCTTAGCTATTTTTAAACCAGATGTCGTATCAAACTTTGAAAATCATCGGCTCGTGATTTGTGAATGAAAAGTCAAGAACCAATAAGCATAGACTGGTTTCACCTGCTCTAAAGGGAATCATAACTTACACACTGAACATCACTTCGTTTTCAGCATGACCTGAAACTGGCGAATGAGACCATAACCTCGACATGAAAGTGTTTAGTGTGGTCACAAACCCTGAGAGCCGGTGTTTGTTTCCCATAGAGCTGAAACAGAGGAGCTGCTGGCTATGACACACTGACACTTCTGTGGCTTCACCCTTTCTAACCTGTTATTAATGTTTGCCTTGGCTTTGTTGTCTTCTGATAGGCCACCACACACTGGGTCCCAGCCAACCAGAACCTATTATTACAAGGACTTCTTCCCACCCCTTAGTCCCAGAGCAAACAGGACCCATGCTAACGCGTAGCGCCTCCTGTCGAGAGCCGTCTATGACCAATATGAAGAGAGCCAGTGCTGAAGTGGAGGTGATAAGTCCGTCCAGTCCGTTAGGCAACCGTGACAACATGATGACCTTCAGCAGCAGCACACTGCCAAGGTAGCTGTTTTTTAATGAGTCCATAGTCATAGTTGCACTTTGGAATATCTAGTTTTTTATTGTTTTAGTTGAAAAGATATCATGTTTATTTTATCCATTTTTTTCAGTAATTTTTTCCAGCAAGTAAAATTGTCTGTTTTAGAGATTCTGGAAAGTAAGGAGTTGCAGACCAAGACGAGCTGTCTGCAGGGTCCATGATCTTTGGATCGTTATAAACCGTGGAATAATGGCAATGATTAGGAAACCTGATGTAGTTTCATGTTGAGGGAGTGTTGATGGGCAATATGAGGCTGATGGGTCATTGTCACCACCTCGACAACGTTCGGGGGGGTGGGTGTCATGGACACCTACGTTTGTGAGCGTAGGTGTCCATGACTTCAACGTCACAGGTCACGAATTCTTGTCAATGTGATAACTTGAAAACAAGAACACGTAGCAAATTGATACCATGTTGTCTAGAAGGCTGAGGGAAGCACTGGTGGTCGCCAGTATTTTTGAATTCCACTTTATACAATCATGTGCCAGGTGGAGGTTTTTAATAAGTAAAGTAAAATGTTATTTATATAGCACCTTTCAAGATAAAATCACAAAGTGCTTTACAGAGGCAGAAAACAGACATCAAAATCTAAAACAAAACAAAATCAACCAAAAGCGAGTTTAAACAGATACGTTTTTAACTGCTTTTTAAAAGACACGACTGAGTCCACAGATCTCAAACTCAAAGGGAGCGAGTTCCAGAGTCTGGGAGCCGCTGACGCTCTGTCACCTTTTGTTTTTAACCTTGTATGCTGGACAACCAGCAACCCCTGGTCACAAGACCTCAGGGACCTGCTGGGGTGATAAGAACCAAGAAGATCACTGATGTACGTTGGAGCTACAAAAATATTTGTGTTTGGGTCCATTTGAAGTTCAACGACTCTGATACTCAGAAAACGGCTGAGTATCGTTTCCAGGTCCTGAATGTTCAGAGGAAAAATGCAGAGTGGAAAGCTCTCATGCAAAGTTCCAGAGAGACATTCGGGACTGCAATCTCCTCTGCTTCACCGAGACATGGCTGAACCCAGCGGTGCCAGACCACGCCATCCAGCCGGCCGAGTTCTTCTCGGTTCACCGCATGGACAGGACACGGGACTCGGGGAAGTCAAGGGGAGGCGACGTGTGTTTAATGGTGAACAACAACTGGTGCAACAGTGCGAACGTTGTTCCTCTCACACGCTCCTGCACACCAAATCTGGAACTACTGTCCATCATGTGTCGTCCTTTTTATCTACCTCGGGAATTTACATCGGTCATTGTAAGTGCCGTTTATATTCCACCACAAGCGGACACGGTCACCGCCTTATGCGAGCTGCATGAGGCACTCACACAGCACCAGACACAACACCGGGACGCTGCGCTTATTGTGACGGGGGACTTTAATAGCGCCAACCTCAAACGCGCAGCGCCGAACTTTTATCAACACATCACCTGCCCCACCAGGGGTGAAAGGACACTGGACCACTGCTACACTACGGTCAAGGACGGTTACAAGGCACAACCCCGCCCTCCGTTTGGCAAATCTGATCACGCCGCCATCTTCCTCATGCCAAAATACAAACAAAGGCTGAAACAGGAAGTTCCGGTTCAGAGGAAGGTCGCGCGCTGGACGGATCAATCGGTGGCCGCGTTACAGGACGCACTCGATGACGCAGACTGGGGCATGTTCAGAAACAGCTCCGACGATGACGTCAACGTGTTTACGGAAGCGGTTGTGGGATTCATCGGGAAACTAGCGGATGATACCGTGGAGACAAAGACTATCACAACGTTTCCCAACCAGAAGCCGTGGGTGGATAAAACCATCCGCGACGCTCTGAGATCCCGCACCGCTGCCTACAACACGGGACTCATGACGGGGGACATGGACCCGTACAAAGCCGCGTCATATAACGTGCGGAGGGCGGTGAAAGAGGCGAAGCAGCGCTACGGGAGGAAACTAGAGTCACAACTCCAACAGAGTGACTCTAGGAGTCTGTGGCAGGGACTAAGGACAATAACGGACTATAAAGCACCAACAACCGGTATGACGAACGCGGCCGTGACTCTGGCAGACGAGCTGAACACTTTCTATGCTCGCTTCGAGGCTGCAGCTAAGGTCTCCAACAATGCTAGTGTTAGCGGCGCTAACGGCTGCAGACAGGAAGATACTGCCAGCACCGGAAACGTGCTCGTCATCTCCGAGCATGAAGTAAGGAGAGCCTTCAAGAGAGTGAACACCAGGAAAGCAGCAGGACCAGACGGCATCCCAGGTCGTATCCTAAGAGACTGCGCATACCAGCTAGCTCCTGTGTTCACTGAGATATTCAACATCTCTTTATCTCAGTCGGTGATCCCCACATGCTTCAAAGAGTCCATCATTGTTCCTGTCCCGAAGAAACCCCACCCTGCTTCTCTCAATGACTATCGCCCTGTAGCCCTCACCTCAGTAGTGATGAAGTGCTTTGAACGCCTGGTCAGAGACTTCATCATTTCACTACCAGACACACTGGACCCACTACAGTTCGCTTACCGTCCAAATCGTTCCACAGACGATGCCATCTCTCATCTCCTCCACACATCACTCACTCACTTGGACACTAGAAGGGGGAATTATGTTAAAATGCTCTTCATAGACTACAGCTCTGCATTTAACACCATAATTCCCTCCACACTCACCACCAAGCTGGAGCATCTGGGACTCAGCTCATCTATGTGTCAGTGGATCTCCAACTTCCTAACTGGCAGACCACAGGCAGTAAGGATGGGCAGACATGTCTCAGCCTCCACCACTCTCAGCACTGGAGCCCCCCAGGGGTGTGTTCTGAGCCCCCTGCTGTACTCTTTGTACACATATGACTGTGTGGCCACTACCAGCTCCACCACCATCATCAAGTTTGCTGACGACACCGTCGTGGTGGGCCTGATCTCTGATAACAACGAGACGGCCTACCTGAAGGAGATTAGGAATCTGGAGAACTGGTGCCAGAGGAACAACCTCCTTCTAAACGTCAGTAAGACAAAGGAGCTGATAGTGGACTTCAGCACTAAGCAGGAGAGGAACTACCAGACCCCCGTCATCAACGAGTGCCCAGTGGAGAGAGTGGACAGCTTCAAATACCTCGGAGTTCACATCACGCAGGACCTGTCATGGTCCTGTCACATCAACACCGTGGTGAAAAAGGCCCGACAGCGTCTCTACCACCTCAGACGCTTGAGAGACTTCCAACTGCCCTCCAAGGTGCTCAGGAACTTTTACTCGTGCACCATAGAGAGCATCCTGACGGGAAACATCTTAACCTGGTTCGGGAACAGCACCATGCAGGACAGACGAGCTCTACAGAGGGTTGTGCGGTCAGCTGAGCGCACCATCCGCTCCGAGCTCCCTGACCTGCACTCAATCTACAGCAGGCGGTGCTGGACCAAGGCCAGGAAGATCGTGAAGGACCTCAGCCATCCCAACAACAGACTGTTCTCTCTGCTGAGGTCAGGAAAGCGATTCCGCTCCCTGAAGACCAACACAGAGAGACTGAGGAGGAGCTTCTTCCCGCAGGCGATACGGTCTCTCAATCACACCACCACACAGTACTGACCCACACATACAGTTCTTACACACACTGGACTTTCTGGACATTGTTTACACTTCATCACTTAAATCACTTTAAGCATATTTGCACTGCACAAGACATAATGTGGATTGCACAACACTGGTCACTACATTCTTCATTTCCGGTTAATACTTGTACAGCTGCTGTTATTGTGTATATATTTATTTAGATTTAGATTTCTTCATACATTCTTATATAGTTCTATATTGTGTATTTTGTTGTACAGTTATTTTATTTTCAACTTTAATTTATATATTTTATCTTATTCTTTCTGACTGTGTACGTGACAAATAAAATTTGAATAAAATTTGAATTTGAATTTGACTTAATGTAGGTCATTTATTCTGGCAACAGGATTTATATTAACTTTCTAATAAACTAATAAACAAGTATTCTGAACACATGTTTAATGCTGCTTTACAATTTGAAGATAGAGTATCATATACTGTTTAATGGTCTCGGTAGGCTACCTGGAAGATCATCGTTTTTCCCAAGCAAACAGTGGGAGGTTTGGGGAAGAACAAACATGGAAGCACTGCAACACCAGTTCTTTGTATTCAGCCCTCGTACATCAGTAATAATAGCCTGTTTTTCCATTCACACACTGCAGCTAGAGAGATGTGTTCAGAGAGATCTGTCTGATCTGTAGATGTGAGAAACCCAAATATCAAGTCGTTCATCCGGGTAACACTGAATCTAGAAGTAGGTGAACAGAATGGAAAATGTAAGTAAAAAACTGAATGCCAGTTTAATGCTGCCATTACTCTTTGCCTTTTCTGGATGTAGCGTTGGCGGTGGCTGTTAACAGGTTAACTGTGATGGAGCGGGACCTCTGCAGGGACGCCGTTGGCCGTAGAATAACAGAACTGCAGCGTGCAGTCATTGGCATTCGCTGAGCATATGAACAGACTAGATTATGCTGTAGGAGTAAAACAGTAAGTTCTTGTTGTGTTTATAAGAGAAGACAAAGTGTGTTTTATGTGCAGATGAGTGAACAGTTCGTTCAGCCGTCGTCTTTATTAAGCAGTCTTAGCTCACAGAGTCCGCTGCCACTGAGTACACATTGAGACGTGAAATACCAGTACATACATACGTGTGTGTGTGTACACTTTTTGTTTGTTATTGTGTGAATGCATGTAGTTGGAATATTATTGGAAGCTTGGAAATACATTTGTATATTATTTTTTCTTTAATTTCCACAGTCGGCCTTGAGTGCCTTTGTTCCCACGGGCAGTGTGCAATGACAGAGACAGCAAAGGGATTTCAGAGGTGACAAAATTGTCTGTTGATGTGAGGAAGGAGCCTCACAGTTTGTGTGGTGACACTGAGAACAACTGGTTTGGAAACGACTTGGACAGAACCACTGTGGAGCAGGGACGATGATGCAAAACGGCTCTCTGATGGGGCGGTGTAGCTGTTTCACTTTATAGGTTTATACATGTACAAACAAGTATTTGAGTAACGTACTAATAGATGACGTCCCCAAGGTAACAAGAACAAACAAAACCTGGATCTAATGTTTGTGTCTGTAAAAACAAAGATCCCCTGAGGCACAGGATGTTTAAAGACAGACGGCTCAATGTGAAGCATCTTACAGGAAAAAACACAAAAAGGCCATTTTTAGCCTTTATTGGACAGAGACGGTGTAGATGGACAGGGAGACAGACTCAAAGCCAACAGTGTTAGCAGAACAGTCCAAAGCAGCGCCTGAGTAGAGGTGGGAGATAACACAGTACAAATACTTTGTTGCTGTACTTAAGTAGAATTGTCAGGTACATGTACTGGAGTATATATTTTTCTGCAAACGTTACTTTTACTCCCTATATTTAGGCAAAAATCTGTACTTTCCTTACATTTCTACACAGGCTTGTTGTGCAGTCTGTCATGATTAGGCTGTGTGGCAGGCAGGAGAGGACCCAAACGCAAAACTCACGGGGACGCGGGGAATAAACTCAGAAAGCACAGCTTTACTGCTGGAAAGACGGATCACGAATAATACAAAACTAAACTGGGAAAAACTAAATATAAAGCTCACCAGGAAACACAGGGAGAGTCACACACAGCATGAGGGAGAACGCGACACTGAACCGAGGGAGACGTGGACATAAATGCACAGAGAGTAAACGAGGGAAGTGGGAGCACATCTGGAACACAGCTGACACAGATAATCGTAACGAGACAGGGCAGGAGTGAACACAACATGACGCACACTGACGAGAGACTGTCAAAGTAAAACAGGAAGTGCACAGAGGTTCAGACAGGAGGAGAGAGCACGGACATAACGGGCTGGGGAATAAAACACAAGGAGGGGAAACAAGGGTTCACAGATACACAGAGGGGCACACAGAGGGGAACCAAATAAGGAACATCTTAACAGAACCTAGGAACCAAGGCATGAATAAAGAACAAAATACAAAACACACGAAGACTAAGAATACCACGACAGTATCGCTTGCAGGGTTGATCTTCGGGGTTAAGGTGGTGCAGAAGGAGAAGCTGTGGCCTCGCACTTCAGACGAGTGTGTTATCTACTTCCTGAGCTAACTTCATTTAAAATGCCTTCGCTGAAAGCAGTCACAGAACAATTTGATGCCCTGCTCCTTTTTTGACGGCAACACTTGCTTGCTGCACAACAAAAAATCATTTGATTCTTTATGACTGCCATTTTTTCCTACTGACCTCAGAACAGCAAAAAGGCAGTCAAAACGCAGCAGAAGCACTGAGCCCTAGAAACAGAGCTGGTAAGAGTCACAGAGCGCCACAGAAACACAAGAGCCACATGTGCAACATGAAGAACAGCTGCATGCAGGCCATGGACCTCTGCATGCTCCCTGTTATGTGGCTCACGCTGCTGTTCTCCTCTCTGGATGTTCTGTCAGATACAGTGGAACCAGTAACCTCAGCATCCAGTACATCGTCCTACTGGGGAGACTGGGGCTGCCGCTGGACAGCGACATGAATGCCAGTGCCCAGGTTTCTGTCCTCTGAGTATCCATACAGTGCTGAATTATTATTTTTTTAATTTAAATTGTGATGCTGTGTTATATTAGAAATGTCCAGACTTTAAACAACACCATAACATGTTTGGAAATGTTCATGGGCACAAAGATAACAGAAGGCTGCTCTACCAGAACGCTAACTGGGCATTTGTGCTTTCAGTTTATGAATTTGACAGAACAATTATATTTACCAAAATCAATTAGTCATTTGTGAAGATCAAGCAAAGAAGATCATGAGCTCAGTGCTGTCACTCTTTTCTTTCTTCTCATAGTGCCTTTATCTTTCTTTTCAGATCCCACGGAGGTTCCTCGCTGGAGGAAGGTCGTATTCCACGGCGTCACGCTTCCATCCACGCCTCGATGGACTCAACCCGGTCCAAACAGCTGCTCAGCCAATGGAAGAACAAGAACGACAACAGGAAACTGTCTCTGCAGGTGATAGACGGTATCAGGCCCGCCTCCTCTTCATCTCCTCAGAGGAACATGGAGCTGCGCTGCTCCTCTGAGCCGTCTGCCATGGGTCTGGAGGTGGAGCTCCGCGGTGGGACCCACCTGCCTATAGCCACAGGCCAGGAAGCTGAGCTGCGTGCTGGGGCGCACATCCCAGTTCAGTACATGAAACTAGCAGCTAGCTCTGTTCCTATGGCCAATCATAATCATCTGTCCCATAATGGGAGCACTGCAGTGACTGGTGGGGCCAGAGTATCTATCCAGTCCCGACCTGGATCCTCTCAGCTAGTTCATATCCCAGAGGAGGAAAATCCCACCAGCAAGGATCAGGAGAGTGAATCCGAGGACAGCATCATGGACGGGGGTGGGTCAGTGAGAGAAAAGTGGCTGAGAGTGACGGAGAAGACCACCATCCCTTGCAGGCCTCTCAGTGCTGGAGGACAGCCACGTCTCATGCAGGTTTGTAACTTCTTTGACTTCTTTCTTTAAACGTGGACAGAACCAGGACAGTGACGTGTAGCAGGGTAGAGCTGCATTAGTCCAGGCAGGAGATCACAAGCACCACAGACGCCTTCCTACAGGAATCTACAGGGACTCATTTGAACAGCAGTATGGTTGCTGTTGACTGACAGCTCTTAATGCCATCCTTTACTTGTAATATACGTTTGTCCAGGCTTCAGTTGATGTTACCTGGCAGGATACAGTGTGTGCTTCCTCCTCAGACCACAAGGGGAACGTTTGTCTGTTACAGTCTTCCAAACCATCAACGTGTCTTTTAGACCCCATTCCCACAAAACTGCTCAAAGAAGTCCTGCCATTAATTAATTCTTTGATCTTAAATATGATCAACCTATCTCTAATGATCGGCTATGTACCACAGGCCTTCAAGCTGGCTGTAGTTAAACCTTTACTCAAAAAGCATCTCTAGACCCAGCAGTCTTAGCTAATTATAGGCCAATCTCCAACCTTCCTTTATATCAAACATCCTTGAAAGAGTAGTTGTCAAACAGCTAACAGATCATCTGCAGAGGTTTATTTGAAGAGTTTCAGTCAGGTTTCAGAGCTCATCACAGAAACAGCTTTAGTGAAGGTTACAAATGATCTTCTTATGGCCTCTGACAGTGGACTCATCTCTGTGCTTGTCCTGCTAGACCTCAGTGCAGCGTTCGATACTGTCGACCATAATATCCTATTAGAGCGATTAGAACATGCTGTAGGTATTACAGGTACTGCACTGCAGTGGTTTGTATCATATCTATCTAATAGACTCCAGTTTGTGCATGTAAATGGAGAGTCCTCTTCACACACTGAGGTTAATTATGGCGTTCCACAGGGTTCAGTGCTAGGACCAATTCTGTTTACATTATACATGCTTCCCTTAGGCAGTATCATTAGAAGACATAGCATACATTTACACTGCTATGCAGATGACACCCAGCTCTATCTGTCCATGAAGCCAGATAACACACACCAATGAGTTAAACTGCAGGAATGTCTTAAAGACATAAAGACCTGGATGGCCGCTAACTTTCTGCTTCTTAATTCAGATCAAACTGAGGTTATTGTACTCGGCCCTGAAAAGCCTAGAAATATGGTATCTAAGCAGATTCTTCCTCTGGATGGCATTACCTTGGCCTCCAGTAACGCTGTGAGGAACCTTGGAGTCATTTTTGACCAGGACATGTCCTTCAATGCACATATTAAACAAATATGTAAGACTGCTTTCTTCCATTTGTGCAACATCTCTAAAGTTAGAAATATCCTGTCTCAGAGTGACGCTGAAAAACTAGTTCATGCATTTATTACTTCCAGGCTGGACGACTGTAATTCATTATTATCAGGAAGTCCTAAAAACTCACTGAAAAGCCTTCAGCTGATCCAAAATGCTGCAGCAAGAGTCCTGACAGGGACTAGAAAGAGAGAGCAGGTTTCTCCTGTTTTGGCTTCCTGTTAAATCCAGAATTCAAAATCCTGCTCCTCACATACAAGGTCTTAAATAATCAGGCCCCATCTTATCTTAATGACCTTGTAGTACCATATCACCCTATTAGAGCACTTCGCTCTCGCTCTGCAGGCCTACTTGTTGTTCCTAGAGTATTTAAAAGTAGAATGGGAGGCAGAGCCTTCAGTTTTCAGGCCCCTCTTCTGTGGAACCAGCTTCCAGTTTGGATTCAGGAGACAGACACTATCTCTACTTTCAAGATTAGGCTTCAAACTTTCCTTTTTGCTAAAGCATATAGTTAGGGCTGGACCAGGTGACCCTGAATCCTCCCTTAGTTATGCTGCAATAGACGTAGGCTGCTGGGGATTCCCATGATGCACTGGGTGTTTCTTCTTCACTCACTATGTATTAACAGACCTCTCTGCATTGAATCATATCTGTTATTAACCTCTGTCTCTCTTCCACAGCATGTCTTTATCCTGTCTTCCTTCTCTCACCCCAACCAATCACAGCAGATGGCCCCGCCCCTCCCTGAGCCTGGTTCTGCTGGAGGTTTCTTCCTGTTAAAAGGGAGTTTTTCCTTCCCACTGTCGCCAAAGTGCTGCTCATAGGGGGTCATATGATTGTTGGCTTTTCTCTGTATCTACTGTACACTATAAAGCGCCTTGAGGCGACTTGTGTTGTGAGATTGAATCTTCTGCAGATGATGCCTGGGGTGCCCTGAACCAGCCCCCATCCTGTATTAATGGCACACTTATTGTCTGGAGGCACACAGAGCTTCTCTGTGGAGAGCACAGAGAGTCTGTCACCTTTTCACCGTGTGCTTGCTCCAAGGGGAACTTTCTGTACACTGTAAGGTCTTCACCAAGGTTGGGCGAATATATCGACAACAGGCTGAGCCTTTCATTGGTTTTACACGAGCGATTTATTTATTTATTTGTCCATGAGTAAGTTTGCTAATAATGTTGGTTGAAGCCAAGAGAAGCAGTCAACAGAAAATATAATAGCGCTGTTTTAACGGCGCCCTCCTCAGACTGCGTCTAAATGCAGTGATTGAAAGAACGGCAGCAGCCTGCGTTCAGAAAAAAACAAAATCATTTGATTGAAATAAAAAACCCAATAATGAGGGAAACAAAGACAAACTGGCTTCTTTTTCCACTATAACCCTGTTTATCTGTCTTACACACTCAAACAACAAATACAAAATTAAACAAAAAGTATCACACTCCACATGTTCACAGTCAGCATGCAGTACTCTGCATTTATTGGTTTCTTTGTGCTTGTGTGTTTGAATAACATTTGTGCTACATTCGAATGAATGATAACTACGACAACATGAGAAGATATAAAGAGAGTTCCATCAAAAACACTGGTCGTCATCTTTGACCAAACACACAGTTAATGTAGTTTCTTGTTTTCCAATAATCTTTAAACCTTCAGTTTGACACAATCCTGAGTTGTCTCATAAGGGAAACAAAAAGCTTCAGTTTGTAAAGCTGTCACATGGATTCCTCGTTGGTTTAAAAATAAAAAAGTAACAGTGCTTTATTACAGTGCTGGTGCGTTGCATCATGAGAGCCGCGGCTGCTGAGAAGCTGACACGGTCGTGCTTCTTAGACCTGTTTTCCAAGTGTGGAGAAGTTCACGTTACACTGCCTGTCTCTTATTTTCCAGGTCATAGCCTTATCTAAACAACAGGGTCTGCTTCACTCTCCTCGGTCAGAGGACGGTGGCAGCACTGTCAGTTGCACCGGATCCATTCGGTACCGAGCCCTGACAGACCAGGATCCATCTCCACCCGCTTCCACCACTGGAGCCGTGGGAGGAGGTCTGTACTTCTAATAGCGCAGATTCAGCCGACTGCTCATCAGTGAAACACAATGACTCGTAAATCATCCAAATTCTACTTTTAATTGAAAACAGTACAAGACAACATGTGACACTGAAACATTTTAAATGTAAACTCATTTGGATTTTGATCCCAGCAGCAGCTTTAAAAAACCTTTCCCTGCTTCCTTTAACCTCCCCAGGTCCTAGTTTGGAGACGCTGTGTGCAGTTTGGACCGTTTTTGATTTGATATTTAAAGTGTTTGTGCTCTTAAAAGCCTCTAAATGAAATCCCACAATGCATTTTGGGATTTGAGTTTTTTTGCTAAAAGAGTTTCCATTTGGGTCCAACCAAATTTAAAAGAAACAGGACATGTTTAGAGTGCTGATGAACCAAATCCTCAAGCTAGATGGGTTAAAGAGCAAAGGAAGAGAAGGTGATATTTATAAAAAATAAAATAAACAAGCTACAAAAAGAATAACACAGAATTAAGTACAGTATAATAATGATAAGCAGACTAAAACTGTGTGTAGTGCTGGCTCTGACCCTAACTGTGTAATGGCGTGACTTTAGGATCTGAATCCATGAATACGACAAGACTTCTTCGGTTGGCTGGTTTGAGACACACTTTATAAGTTGGGGTGGGTTTAAAAATTAATTTAATCAAACGTGAAGCATAGTTTGGATCTTCTTTTGTTGCTGATTCAGTGAATTTTGGTCAGAGTGACGAAACCTGCAGCATCAGAGTCTGTGAGCTGTCGGCTTCCAGCCCCGACGGCGTGTTCGTGCCGTCGCTCTTTGTGTTCACGTCTTTCTGCAGACTCCGTTTACCTGCTCGTTAATCGTTTGGTGTTTGAGCTCTTTGGTGGTTGTTCACATAGTTTTGTGAGCTTTACACTGAAATTCTGCTGTTTCTGGCAAAATACATTTATATTGTAGCATATATTTATATTGGATTTTTACATGATTTAAAAATCGATATTGCATTATTCAAACTCAAATCAATTTGAATCGGGAAATAGTTTTGTTTTTAAACCCACTCCTGGAAATCAGTGACCATAGCCAGCCCTGTTGTTAGTAACTGGAGCTGGAACAAATGTGTAGTTCTCAGAATTGTTTCTTATTTCTCCGTCTAACAAAAGGAAACTTTGACACATCCCATCATTGGGCTGGTGCATCCCTGTGAGCACCTACAGTAACACATTTTGCTGTTCATACTTTTCTGGCTCGTACTTACATGCTTGTTGATGATTCAGTTCGCTGAATACTTGCTTGCTCTTCTAGGGGGAGGTTTGGAGAGAACTGGGAGTATCGTTCGTGTTGAAGCCCACCCAGAGTCCAGATCAAACAAACCAATAGTGAAACCTCCGAGCACTGATGGAAGCGGCTCCTGGCGATGGAGACCACCAGAACAAAGAGCTTCCCTTCGGCAGTCGGCTTTCAACCTCAATGACCTGAACAGACACACGGACAGCTGCGATTCGCTGAAGGACGGTGGATCGGTGGATGGGAGGAGGAGTGTCATGGGGACAGAAACAGAGAGCGATGGGGGTGGGGACGCAGGGGGCAGTGGAATGGGAGGAGGAGGAGGTGTCTACACCAGCCATCCACATGTTGTGCACCCGTTACATCCCTTACATCCAAATAATCCCAACAACTACCAGCACCTCAGTTTTAATCCTAACAATTCCAATAATCCCAGTTTTAACAACGCTCACGCTAACTTTAATCCTCCTTCTAACAACTCGAACATGCCGTTCACACCCACTGCCACCTTTGCTCCTCCCTTCCACCCCCACCCTCAAGCAGTCACCACTATCAGGGTTACACCAGTGGAGGCGACAGCTGCCAGCAGTGACGGCGGCTCGGACTGCCAGTCGGTTGCCTCATCCAGCCGTGAATCCACCTTGAGAAGGAAGAGCAGCAGCAACATGGTCCACGTCCAGGATCGAGGGCCTACCCCTGAATTCCACAACAACCACCGCCTTTGTGATGACGGCAACCGCCTTGACAACGAAAGCAGCAACCGCTTTCACGAAAACCTGCGAAGCTTTCAAGAGAACCCCATTCACCCCAACCACCCCAACAGGCAGCTGCAGGGAGTGTTTGGGCGTCCAAGCCCCACCCCTCCCCCTACTTTACCCCGCCCAATCCTGACTCACACTCCCCCGCCTACTTTTGGGCTGGCCTATAAAGAATAGCATGTTCAGTGTGAGTTATCCATCTATAACTACAATTATAAAAACAAGTAAACCATTCTAGACCAATGGGACGTTTCTGGAGATGATGTGAACAATCTGCTTACCACCTGCAGCCAATAGGACATGGTAAAAGACATTCACACGTTCTCAAATGACCAATCAGGCTACAGTAGATGGCCACTTTTGTCCAGCTTATTAAATTCTGTTAGCAGTAGGTTAGAGATCGACTTGGGTTCACAGGCCATAGACGTCGAGTCATGACTGCTCCCAGTTTGCTCCTGGTCAACATACAAGGAGTCGGTTGGACTGAGTTTGAGTCAACATTTCTTCTTATTTTACTACATATTTACATATTTTTATCACGTATCGCTACACTTGCTTCGTAGGCACAAAGATAAGAGGCTTAAATAAACTGCTGGTCTACGCTGGTATTATTACCCTGCCAGTGAGGACAGATTCACACTAATGACTCGCTTTTCTCTGGCTACAAAGCTCAGCTAAAACAGGGGTGACATTTCTACACATCCACGTTTTTGTCACACACAGGTAACATCGAACATCGTAACCACATGCCCTTAGATGGAAATTTGTATTCAAAGCCTATAACTGTGATTGTGTTTGTACATAAGAGTGTGGGCAGCCACAGGGGAAATTAAATCCACGGTCTTAATTATGTCTGGACTGCAAAGAGTCCCTTCTGGGTAATAACAATATATCTTATTTGATGGTGGTATTGTGTTTGTGTTGAATAAGAACAATATCAAGGGGCATATATGGTGTTTAGATACTAAAACAAGCACTTTTTCTCATGCTGTGTTTTATTGGTGCGCAGTGTATAAATGATTCTTACTGTGTGGTAGTTGTACTGACACACGCAGCATCGCCTGCACAAAGGAAGTTCATTCGTTTCCTGTTCTTTAGTTTGATTTCCCAGCTTTATGACTTGGTATTACAGCCACTCTAAGGACGAAACATGGAGTCATTACAGAATAAAGTTGGAACGGTTATGAGATAAAGTTTTATACGAAAATGTTTTATGATTAAAAAGATAATAATTATACGAGCACGCTGAAGTAACAGTGAGGATTTGTACTTTAAAGTGAAGAACGAGTAAATATAAGTGAAATGCCACTTTGTTCCGTTTTCAAAGGAAATCAGAATATTTTAAGAGAAAAAGACTAAAAAGTAAAAAGTGTACAGTATAATTAAAATGTAATTATCATAATTTAAATAACATTTTCAGGAAAAGGTCAAACTCTTAAAATAATCAAATGTAATTTTATTATATATGTTATTTTCAAAACATATAAATGATAAAAGATAAAATATTTCCATTAATAATACTTTATTATTTTACAAATAAATCACCCATTATCGAAGATTTTAAAAAAACGTTGGGAATAAACCAGAGAAAGGTTTTAAAAATTCTTTTTTTAACACTTCCCTGCTCTCTGTTCACATATTTATTATTTATTTTTTATAATGTTTCGCAGTTGTGGAAATATGAAATGAAAACTTTGTTTTTATCTCATACACTCAAATACTTTAATACTTGCATGTGTGGGTGAATTCATAGAGTATAGACAGTATTATTATTATTATTATTACTTTTTTCACTCAGTCATTGATGTCAGTGGAAAAAAATGTTTTTGTTGTTGTTGTTTTCTTTTTAAATGTATAGATTGCCAGTTAGAAGAATATTTAATAGACATTTTCTTAACCCAGTGTTTACATTGTTCAATAAACTTTGTGCCCAAGTGCCATCAAAGAAAAGTCCTGTAGCTGTAGGCGAGTCACATAGATACCACGTGTTTGTGCAGGACTCTACTTTGTTTATCTTGATGAGAATCTGCCTAGAAACAGCAAAGTGACGTTGGGATTGTGAAAACATTCAGAAAGCACCAACATGTGCGGTGGGTGATTTCCAGCTGCTGTGCTGTGTAGATATCTATATACTTTCTGTACGTGTTTGCTTGTGCTCCAGTATTTCTTTGCTTATTGCAGCTGTCAGTGCAGTGAATGATAACGTTTGATGCTACTGGAAAGACTGGGCCTGTCGAGCTGTTTTTAAATGGTCAAGCGAGCTTTAGTAATATAGTAAATTTCAAAACAAAAGTTGACATAAATCGCTTTCAGTCAAAGATCTGTGACATGCTAACCACATAAGCACAATGGAAATCAGTGCAAGGCGAACTAAGGAGGAAGTAGAGGAGCTTGATAGGAATCACGAGGGAACCTCAGAAGATTATGGCAGAGGACTAATATGAAAGATACTTTTAGTTGTTACCCAACCAACAGACAACTTGAATGTACCCTGATCAAGAAGCACCAGTTTGATGATTTCCCGGCCGCTGAAGTCATTTTTGTGTTTCGGTTGTTTGTTCGAATTCTTTTGTTGTTTTTGTTTTTTCGAGACCAGCTAAAGATGTTGTGTAAATTTGAAATGGTGTGTAAGTTGTGGAGGCTTCTAGCATCATCACATTAAAGAGACACTGGTTAACAAATGCATGTTTATTTGGGCCAATTGAAATATCAGAAGTGAAAGATATTTCTGAACACAGTGAATGATGCAGCTATAAAAGACTGCGTGCTGACTGACGGACGCATCACTGTCCTCGTCTCTGGATCGCCAATAAAAACACAAATATATTCTGATTCCCTGGAGGTAGGGTTAGAGTTGTCCCTGAGAATGCCTTCGACTGCAGTTACTATCAGTTCTTTGATCTTCTGGTAATCGTTTTGTCTCTTTGCTATGAAAGATTTAATCTGGTAGGTATTTCCCACTAACTGAGCCCTGCAGTTCATTTCAGCAGTGGAAGTTAACTAAGTTTCTAGGTAAGCAGCAGTTGGTGAGCAGTGTATGCATGTGTTTTTAGCTCAGAAGGTTTGGTGAAGTTTGTAAGGCTTAAAAAAATTCATTTTTTTCTACTGCTTTACAAGTTTACAGGTAACTTTGTCCTGTTAATGGGAGAATGCAGAGTGGACGTACACGTATGAAACTGCAGCCAGAACACGTGTAGAATTGTTCCGACATGTTTGTGGTTCGTGCTCTGCATGTGATTCCAGTTCAGCTGCGTTTGACACGAATGCTGTGAGCGGCATGAGACAATGTTGATCTCTGTGTACAGGCCTGGAAAGAGAACAGTTTAAAGTGAGAGCAGGTGGAGAGTCACTTTGACTCGCCAAAAACCCAAAAGCCCAAATATTTCAAAGTGAACGTTTGCATTCTAAACATTTTATACTTGTGTGTCGCTTGGATGGAGTGAAACGGGCTGTGATAGTTGTGGAACAGAAAAATTGGTTTATGATTTGTGCTTGAAGGACAATTTGGAGTTTTATTAAGCTCTGGCAGGGACGTCATTCTGCATCTTAACATTCATAACTTGTGACTGGAGGTCATAAATGATTCTCATCTGGTTTTTTAAGCATTTGTATATTTCTAATATGAATATTTCTAAACACTTCTACTTCATTTTATCATTGTTACGATGTACAGTTTGATACTGGAGGAGTTTGGATGATGATACTGAAAAGCACATGTTGTCAGTTGATGAAGGTGAAGGACTTTGAGAGTCTGGGGATTCGATTTAAAGTCTGAAGCACACAACGACCTGCACCTATGCTCAGATGTAGTTGGAGTGTAATTTGGAACAACGTGGAATTGTTTCAAATAACATGGAATAATACAGTAATGATGTGGATAATCCCCCTGCCAATCGTGCACATGGTGTCATGGTGAGCCCAAGAACTAGAACTGTACAAGCCAAGTGTCCCTGCACCTGATCATTACTGTCACCGAAGCAGCTGCCAGGCTCCTCTTTATGCTCTGCGCGGATTTCTGGTTCTAATAATAACTTCATATAACAACAAGGGTTTTTTCTTTTTTTGCACCATCAGCCTTAATTTATAGTACAGTATAAAATCTCTGTGGAGCCATAGTGGGCCATGGTATGTGCTGTTCAAATATGCTGTGTTTGCACTGAATATTACAGCCAAGCAGACCAAAGCCAGTTTTTCAGGTCTGTGTTGCTTTAGTGTGTAGTTATGTTGTGGGTAGGTGCACAGTGCAAATTACAGCATACACTACAGTGTTGGTACATGGCTCAGTACTATGAATCAGTAGGCATGGTTTCACATGACCTGTTACTAATCGTGTTCACTGAAAGTAATATTTGAAGCGCTTCTCACAACTTATGTCAAAGTTGCAACCTTACAGTGTTAATTTGAGCTTACCTCTGTGTGTCACCATGGTGTGGAGTGTGTTATCAGACTAGAGTCTTCAGTGCACAGCGATCTTTGGTTTGGGAGTAGTAACAGTTATTAGCTAAGGACACCAGGGTTGCAGGTTTTTTCAGCTAACAGCTACACGGGTAACCTTCTTACGCTATCCTGCCTGTTGTTACACGATGTATGGCCTGCTGTTTACAACACATCCACTGTGTTCATTTAACCATCTGGTGAAATTATGTCCTAAAAATGTTTGATACAATGTAAATTACCCATAACTGAAACTATTTAATAATTGTCTTATTTATAATTGTAGGGTTATTTTTGTCTTTTTTTTGTTCAATCTCTCTTGATAGATACAATGTATAGATATTTTATATTGTTGTGTGTGAATTTTTTATATCTGCTTGTAAAATTTGTGGCTAATTATCATCCGGTTGTTAAGTGATGACGTGTAAACCCTGCTTCCAGGTGCAAACTACACTGTGTTCATTAAGGCTTTTGTCGTTTTAACGTGTTGTAATGCTTTGGATCTTGTTCTGTTTAATCTGAACAAGCCCCTAAAAACAGTCAGTGATCACTGCCGGCCTCGCTGGGTTTTTATTAGCTCAACTACAGCTCGTCGGCTCACGGTTTACCAGACGCCACATATTTGAACAGGACAGAAAAGAATCACTCGTAGGCTGAGAAAGATTAGAATGTGTGCATGAAGCTGGGGACCAGGATGTTTTCACTACAAGTAATACAAACCATGCAGCAGTAGTGCTGGGATGGATCATCTCAGATGGTCTCCTGGCTGAAGTTTGGTCTGTTTTCAGCATCTTTTTCCTGTCATGTGATTACATTTGTCTCTGCCCATCAGAGGCTCTCGCCGTAACTTTTACTGAGGAGAAAAAAGTTAGTGTTCATCCTCCAGCTTCACTGTGCTAATGCACTTATGTTATCATAACCATTGCTCTGTAGCTAGCCACCAGCATTATATAGCAGCCAACTTCAGTAACCCTACAAACTGTTGTTTAGTCTTCTGTCTTCATTTATGTTGTAAGTAATAGGGTTAGGGGTTAGGGATTTCAGAAATCCCTCAGCCAAAACGTGGTGTATCATCTTTACTTGGACGCTAGTGAGCTAACTGCCTGCTAACTGCCTGCTAACTGCCTGCTAACTAACTTCATAAATCCTTTTTCATGGATTCCTGGATGTTAAACTTTATTGTGACACCTGGTAGAGCAGCCACACAGTTTGTAACTCTCAGTGATGCTGCAGTGTTTGAGTTTGGACCCGGAAACAGCTAATGATGTCAGACTTCAGAGGCAGATTGCTACCATGTGCACTCCTGTGAGTCAGTATGACCTACAAACAGGAGTCTCACACTATCACATGTTGGAAATCAGATTTTTTTTTCAGGATACTAAAAACATGAGTTACAAGTCAGTCAAAAAACCAGTTGCTGCAGTTAAATTCATCTTGTGATGCTTCAATCCCCACTGACGTCTAACGGTTAAAAAAAAATGTTGACACTGTGGTAACAGGCCATCTTATGACCTGCCTAAGAAAAATATAACAAAATTGTCTCTGGCTGAATGAAGAGCCCGTTTTATCAAATCCTGATACAACTGGTAACAGTTTGTTGTGCATATCTGACTTATTACTAAATTGTTTCATGGTTGCTACAAATATTTGCTTGCAAAATGTCAATAAAGACAGAGTTTTAACCACAGGTTGCTCCAGGCAACTTGTTTAGGGTTAGTTGTAGGTTTCAACAGAAGAGGGCCTGAAAACTGAAGGCTCTGCCTCCCATTCTACTTTTAAATACTCTAGGAACAACAAGTAGGCCTGCAGAGCGAGAGCGAAGTGCTCTAATAGGGTGATATGGTACTACAAGGTCATTAAGATAAGATGGGGCCTGATTATTTAAGACCTTGTATGTGAGGAGCAGGATTTTGAATTCTGGATTTAACAGGAAGCCAAAACAGGAGAAATCTGCTCTCTCTTTCTAGTCCCTGTCAGGACTCTTGCTGCAGCATTTTGGATCAGTTGAAGGCTTTTCAGGGAGTTTTTAGGACTTCCTGATAATAATGAATTACAGTCGTCCAGCCTGGAAGTAATAAATGCATGAACTAGTTTTTCAGCGTCACTCTGAGACAGGATATTTCTAACTTTAGAGATGTTGCACAAATGGAAGAAAGCAGTCTTACATATTTGTTTAATATGTGCATTGAAGGACATGTCCTGGTCAAACATGACTCCAAGGTTCCTCACAGTGTTACTGGAGGCCAAGGTAATGCCATCCAGAGTAAGAATCTGCTTAGATACCATATTTCTAGGCTTTTCAGGGCCGAGTACAATAACCTCAGTTTGATCTGAATTAAGAAGCAGAAAGTTAGCGGCCATCCAGGTCTTTATGTCTTTAAGACATTCCTGCAGTTTAACTCATTGGTGTGTGTTATCTGGCTTCATGGACGGATAGAGCTGGGTGTCATCTGCATAGCAGTGTAAATGTATGCTATGTCTTCTAATGATGCTGCCTAAGGGAAGCATGTATAATGTAAACAGAATTGGTCCTAGCACTGAACCCTGTGGAACTCCATAATTAACCTCAGTGTGTGAAGAGGACTCTCCATTTACATGCACAAACTGGAGTCTATTAGATAGATATGATACAAACCACTGCAGCACAGTACCTGTAATACCTACAGCATGTTCTAATCGCTCTAATAGGATATTATGGTCGACAGTATCGAACGCTGCACTAAGGTCTAGCAGGACAAGCACAGAGATGAGTCCACTGTCAGAGGCCATAAGAAGATCATTTGTAACCTTCACTAAAGCTGTTTCTGTGCTGTGATGAGCTCTGAAACCTGACTGAAACTCTTCAAATAAACCTCTGCAGATGATCTGTTAGCTGTTTGACAACTACTCTTTCAAGGATGTTTGATATAAAGGAAGGTTGGAGATTGGCCTATAATTAGCTAAGACTGCTGGGTCTAGAGATGCTTTTTGAGTAAAGGTTTAACTACAGCCAGCTTGAAGGCCTGTGGTACATAGCCGATCATTAGAGATAGGTTGATCATATTTAAGATCGAAGCATTAATTAATGGCAGGACTTCTTTGAGCAGTTTTGTAGGAATGGGGTCTAAAAGACACGTTGATGGTTTGGAGGAAGTAAAATCCCCAGTGTGCCCTGGAATGCTGTTGAAGCTCTACCAGCGATGGGAGCTGAGGATTTTGTGGACCGGGGTCTCTGCTGGGTGTTCCCACCCACACCCTCACCGTATGTTTAGGTGCAGCAGGTCTGCCCAGCTCCTCCCCCACCATCTGATGCAAGTCACCACTAGGTGATGATCAGTTGACAGCTCAGTCCCTCTCTTCACCCATGTGTCCAGAACATATGACCACAGGTCTGATTATACGATTACAAAAAGTGATCATCGACCTGCATAATAGAGCGTCCTGGTGCCACGTACACTTATGGAAACCCTTATTCGAACATGGTGTTTGTTGTGGACATGCTGTGGTTTGCACAGAAGTCCAGTAACAGGACACCGTTTGGGTTCGAATCACGCCGCTCCAGATCTCACTGTTGTTGCCTACATGAACATTAAAGTCTCCCTGTAGGACAAGTCAAGTCAAGTTTATTTATAAAGCACATTTAAAAACAACCGAGGCTGACCAAAGTGCTGTACAATAAAATACAAATATAAAATACAATAAAGGGGACAACAGGTGGAGCACTTTGAGGACCCCACCCCGAGACTCCAAGAAGGCGGGGTACTCTGAACTGTCGTTCAGCACAGATGACAGTCAAGATCTGTTTCCAAACCTGAACCCTCTCACCCACAGTTAATACCAAAATCCCCACCCCAGCCCACTGCCTCTCACCGAAGGCAATTCCAGACTAGGACAGAGTCCAGCCCCTCTCCAAGAGACTGGTTCCAGAGTCACCACTAGTGTCACACACTCAGGCTCCTTCCCAAACAGAAAGGTGAATACGCGTCCCAGTCGCCAGCCGGTAGGCGGGGATCAGTCCATATTTGGAAAAATATGTGTTTTTCACAAGACTCCAAGCTGGGGTGAAGTGGTGGTTAGCCAAGCTTCTTATAAAGTAGAGGAAAATAGCTGGCCTTTCCAGGGCTCATAAATCCTGTAACTTATATAAAGTGGACGATCAAAGTCTGTGTTCACAGAAATGTGGAAGGACTTTGTTAGTTAGTTCTTTTGGACAGGGAGGAAATAATGTCCTGTTTCCAGAGTTTCCTTCTTATTGAGGTTTAGACCACTTAGTGCTATTTTACTGTTCGTTCATTACACGAGCCCAGCAGGATCCAAATAAGCAATACCAAAACAAAACTGAAGCTGTAAAGTTATCTTAATCTTGTTATACTTTTAGGGTTTTTTCTATCAGATTTATAATAACTGGAAGATAAAAGATACTAGCTCTTTGTAATGACTGGCAGCAGCATTCATTTCCTGTTTCTATGCTGTACATAGACATTTGTATCTTTTTGCTCATCAGTAAATCTTCTATGCCAAACCGCAGTGTTAGGTTTGGGGTTTTAGCTCTGTGAAAATGCTAAAGTTTAGCATAGACTGCAAAATATTTTGAGCTCGGCCTGGAGACGCGGGCCTGCCTGAACTTTGTAGTGCTCATCATTCCAGTCTCCTCGTGTCATTCTAATATCCTCGGAAGCCAAGCTAACCAAGCTTCAATGAGCAGCTAGGATGAGCCAAGCGAGCACACTATCACTACCCACTTCCTCTTTTTCAGTTATTTTTATAATATAGTTAGGTTGGCTAGCAGCTAAAAAACTGTGAATTGATTGGCCAGTGCTCAGCCTTTCAGCATCAGCAATGCGAATCAGCACAGTTCACAACTCACAATTTGGCAGTGCGCTATGTCACACCACTTAAAGTCAATAAGAGGCAAGAAAGTTAAAGCCTGAAACTCGAGTGACTCCTGCAGCTGTAGGGCACACTGACATCTGCACCAACCAGATAATCCACATGTCTACAAATCTTTCTGCAGCTAGCACCATCATTTCTAGATGACTGATGGAAAAGGCAGACATAGAATTTAATATCATAGAGAGAAACGGTGTCATGTTCTACATTCAGTGGACATGCTCACGTGTACATGGTATTGTACTGTATGTATACTGTGTGCATGTTTGCTGGGTGGTATGTTTCATGCTCTGTTTCTTTTATTGTTACAGCGTTGCCAAAACAAACAAACAAAAACAACAGCAACACATTTATTATATCATAATTAAACTATCCAGATTTTTATGGGAATAAGTTGCTATTCTTGAGATGACACGACATCGTCACTGTAAAGACGACCAACTTGAATATAAATGTGCGGTGTTCTTCTGGGAAGTTCAATCTTTGTAAAGGTGTTGTTGGTAAGCTGGTGTTTTTGTTGTGTCCTGTTTGATTCTGGATGCTCACATTAAACATAATGAGGTCATAGTATGTAGAGAAGGTACAAAAGCTCAGGCTGCAGAATCACAACATTAACACTGCTACTGAGAATAATCAGCATCATTTGTAATTTTAGTATTATTTTCATGTGTTATTTGCTTTGTTGTGTCACATTAGTTAATGCTAAGTGCCAGTTCATGTGTGTTTTATTACCAAATCATTCCCATAACCTGCCTCTGAGACTAAATGTGAGCTCCATGTGAAGAGAATTACTGGACTTGTCGTATCTGTGACTGTAACAACACTTCTAATGAAAACAAGCTCTGATCTGGACTATAGGACTGTCTCTGTGTGCAAAGCAGGTCAATGTTAAGGGTCTGAGTGTATCAGAATGAACAGATATGAACTGAATTTGTAAAGAAGTGGAACATTGGCAGTTTGCTGATAATGATGTTCTGCAGTGGTGTCTCTGTAACTAAATAAAGCTTTGATATCACGCTGCTTGGCTTTCTTTTATTGTACTGGCCTGTTGATGCTGCATCTATAGGACACAACTGTTTCTGCCCACTTTGATTGATTGATTGGTAATTTATTTCAACATGTGAACAATATACAGGTACACTTTTCACAAACACAATGTGTAACAACATATTCAACAGGATGACCTTACCAGGGGTTCAGATACCACAGCAGAGAACTGGGCTCCAGTAACACTGAGAGGAATCTTGGAGTACTACCTTCGACTCCATTAAACCAATCTCAAGGAAAACCTTCATCTGCATGGTTTTCCAAAAAAGGACGCGTCTGTTATCCATCCTCATCCTCTTGATCTTCTGCACCTCACAGTAACCTAGTGTCCTTTGCTGCGAGGCTCTTTAAAACTGAACAGCTTTACTATGACTGCAAAAGAAAACACGTAAATATATATATATGCATGCATCATTGTGTTGTTTAGTAATAATATAATGTATACCATTCTATAAAATGAGCATTGATCATTTAAATACTGGAAGAACAAACTAGTGTTACCACTTTGTGAAACAGCAGCTGGCGACATGTGGGACTGAAAATTGCTGCACAAATCTGTTAAACACTTGATTTCTGCATAAATATCAGTTTTCTTTCTTATTGGTTAAATAATGAAGTGAGTGTGTTTTGTTATAGTTATTACTGTCTGGCAAAATGAGGCGGTGCAGTTGTGGTGGTGTGGAGAGGAAAGGGAATAGAAGCGCGTTTACAAGAGTGTTTCAGCCTGTTAACGGCTTATTGAGCGACAATAATAAGGCCTAGTTCGAACATTTAACATCCTGATCACTTGTGTGTGTGTGTGTTCCTGTCTAGCTATCTTTGTGAGGACCGAAATCTGCATTCTACTACACTTGTGAGAACCAACAGTCACTTGTGAGGACACACACACACCGGTCCTCACAAGTTTGAATGTAGTTTTAGTGTCAGCGTTACAGTTAGGTTATGGTTAGGTTTAAGGTAAGGGTTAGGCATTCATTTTTAATGGTTAGGGTAAGGGGCTAGGGAAAGCATTATGTCAATGAAGGTCCTCACTAAGATAGCTGAACGGGCTTGTGTGTGTGTGTGTCTGTGTGTGTGTGTGTGGGGCCCGGGTGGAGTGGAGTGGGAGCATGGGATGTTTACTGAGGATATTCTCCTGTTTGTGTGGAGTTACAGCATTAGGGAGCATGAAGAAGAAAAGGCAGCAGAGCAGTCAGCAGGAAAGTCAGACGGTTAGCGACCTGAATACACACACACACACACACACACACACACACACACACACACACACACACACACACACACAACAGAGAGACAATGAAAGGAGGGAGTGAGGATGATGGCGATGGCTGGGTAATCATTTAAAACCATCTCACACTACATCCTGCTTCCTTTTACAGTAGCTCCTCGCCCTCCGTCTCGTCCTCCTCACTGCTGGTGCAACCTTGTAATCTCAGCTGAGTTTCCATGGTAATGCCATGAGGGAGAGGAGAGCAGATAGACTGGGGGTGGGTACTCGATACAGAGGGAAAGAGAGCGATCTGGGCTTTATTATACACTTCCATGCAGACATGCAGTGTGTGTGTGTTTATGCAGTATTTATATAGTGGGTCCAACATGTTACTTGTTATGTGTGTTTTTGCACAAAACACTGAAATATTCTGCAGACAAAACTTTGATTGGTTGGTCAGAAAGTCACCATGGCAACTATGCCAGAGAGCTCAGCATGAATGCAGCACACTGGAGCTCACACACACTAACGAATGCAAAATGGACGTGTGACCGACTCAGGGTTAGTCGACCAATCAGGATTTGTCCCCAGAAGGGAACTGCAGAGGCGTCTGTAGTGTGTGACAGTGATGCACATCAACCATGAGGACCAAAGACACAACTCTGCCTCTTTGACCACATCGTGTGTTTTGAACCTGCACTCACAGATCTTTGGCGATTTGGAGACACTTGTTTTAAATGCAGCGGGACGTTACTGAAAACTCATTTAAAAGTCAAGATTTCACAGAATCTCATAAGGTTTGAGTCATTCTTCGATGATCACATCATATGCTGTGTAAAACCATGGACATATCCTAGATCACAGCAGTTTTGCCAAGTGGGGCTAATGTGAGCATTAATACCCATATGCCTGCAACAGAAGGGTTCAACCTTGCACTGGTCAAGTGGTTATATGTTAGTTTACTATGACAAACTCTACATACAACCAGTCACTTTCAACGAACTAGAAAAACCAAACTATCGTCTTTCTTCATGCCGCCTCCTTCCAACATAGAGAGAACGCTGCTGCCACCTGCAGGATGGGCGTGCAGCAGCTTAGCTCATACATGAATAACATGCAGAATTTGCTTCAGCTGACTAGTATATCTCATAACTAGTTGGACCAATAGCTAGTTGTGCACATATGGGGTGATTGGTTCTTATACAGAACTTTAGCTAGCTGAGCACCTAAAGCACTTTACACGACTTGCCTCGTTCACCCATTCACACCAGCACCTTCCTCTGTGCTCTTCCTCTCTAACATCCTCACACCATCATGCTGTGATGGATCCATCAGAGAGAGACTTGGGGTTAGCATCAAACTTTCCTTTTTGCTAAAGCATATAGTTAGGGCTGGACCAGGTGACCCTGAATCCTCCCTTAGTTATGCTGCAATAGGTGTAGGCTGCCGGGGATTCCCATGATGCACTGGGTGTTTCTTCTTTTGTCATGATGTGTTAATGACCCTAACCTCTCTGCACTGAACCATACTTGTTATTAATCTCTGGCCACGGGTCCTGTGGGGCTTGGCGGTGCTACTGCCGTGGGTCTGGATGGGTCTGGGCCCCCTGGCCTTGGTGGGTTCCAGAGGGCGGGGGTGCCTACTGTGGTCAGCAGGGGAGCTGACCCAGGGAGGGGCTGCTTGCCCCTCCCTTATTTCGATCCCCAACTGCCTCCCTCTACTCGCTCCACCACACCCACCCACACATGCAGGGCCTTGGGGTGCAGGTGTGTCACCAGCAGTGTTGGTCAAGTTACTTGAAAAAAGTAATCAGTAACTAATTACTGATTAGTTCCCCAAAAAAGTAATCCCGTTACTTTACTGATTACTTATTTTCAAAAGTAATTAATTACTTAGTTACTTGTTAAAAACACGATTTACAACCTGAGTAGGTGATAAAGCGATAGATCTTTCAGCCCAATTCTACTTTTTCTGCATAATCCATCATACAAAATGTAATCAAATGGAAAAGTCTCTTTTTAAAACTTGTTTTATCAGTTTTAATCTTTTAACTTTATGCATCAAGCAAAAATTTAATTATATGCAACATTCTCTGACTGGAAGAAATTAGTTTAACATTGAAACCTATTTTCTGCACATTCCAGCTCATAAAATAAAATATTTTTGTGTTTACACTCAGTCTTTCAAATAGATGCAAGTAAAACACAGCAGAAAATAAATAAAGTCAAAGACTCAGCGGTCCTGTTGCTCTATTTTCACCTGTAAAGCAGGAGTGGGGTAGGCGGAGGTTTACCCTGGTGCAGGTGTGCCGCGGTCAGTGGAAGAATCCGCGAGTTTCTCTGAGTTTCCCATTACGTCGTAGCTACTCGGTGCTTGTTGGAAGTTTAGGGGTTTTTTCGCTGTAAAAAGAAGTTTTCTTACCACGCACAGCGGACACTAATGTTTTTGTCACTTTTTATGGAATCAAACTCAAAGTAAGGTCAGTACTTCCACGCTTTAAACGCTGCACGCTCATACTCTCTCCCACAATCGATATGTGATCCATTGTTGATCTGCACACAGCTGTTGTCACCAACGTCGCACTCGCTTACGTCACTGTCATGAGACATTCTCGCAAAAAATCACGGTTTTAGTAACGCAGTAACGCAGCGTTCCTACGGGAAAGTAACAGTAATCTAATTACCGTTTTTGCAATAGTAATCCCTTACTTTACTCGTTACTTGAAAAAAGTAATCAGATTACAGTAACGCGTTACGCGTTACTGCCCATCTCTGGTCACCAGGGTGCAGGGGAGACACTCCCCACCGTCTGTCCCCTTCTGGCCACCTGTGCCTCAATTTTATTCCACAACTTAGACATGCACATTACTCACACTCTCATAACACACACATATTAGTGATGGGATTTCCGGCTCTTTCAGCTCCGAACCGGCTCTTCAGGTTGTTTTGTTGCTTTAATTAATTTATTATTAACAATAATATAAAATTATGTACAAAAGGAATTACTAACGTAAAAAAAAGTGGTTTTATTTATATATGTTTATATATAAATATTTACGGTGGCCCCTAGAGACAAAGCACGTACAAACTCCAAAACACATTTCTAGCATGAACTGAACTTCCAAAACAGAGCTACTAGATCACTTAAATTACACAATTAAAAGCATGAAAGCATATGTGTATTGTTTGTGTATTTATACACAAGCATTCATATATAGTCAAATAATTCTGAGTTTGTACGTGCTTCGGAGTTCGTACGTGTTTTTACGTGTTTTGGAGTTTGTATGTGTTTTGTCTGTAGGGGCCACCGTAAATATACTTTTATTTATTCACTCCACATAAAATTTAATAAATAAATCATATAATACAAAAACCAACTATTCACATTTCAACTTTTAACTATTTAAATCCATCCGTTCGCTTCCACTTATCCTTTTCAGGGTCGCGGGGGCGCTGGAGCCTATCCCAGCTGTCATAGGGCGAGAGGCGGGGTACACCCTGGACAGGTCGCCAGTCTGTCGCAGGGCCAACACACAGGGACAGACAACCATTCGCACTCACATTCACACCTAGTGGCAATTTAGATTATCCAATTAACCTATCCCCACAAGCTGCATGTCTTTGGACGGTGGGAGGAAGCCGGAGTACCCGGAGGGAACCCACGCAAACACGGGGAGAACATGCAAACTCCACACAGAAAGACCTGATGGTGGAATTGAACTCAGGACCTTCTTGCTGTGCGGCAACAGTGCTAACCACCGTGCTGCCCCTATTTAAATTTTCGGCAAAAAAAAGTAAATAAATCTGTCTCTCTTCCACAGCATGTCTTTATCCTGACTTCCTTCTCTCACCCCAACCAATCACAGCAGATGGCCCCGCCCCTCCCTGAGCCTGGTTCTGTTGGAGGTTTCTTCCTGTTAAAAGGGAGTTTTTCCTTCCCACTGTCACCAAAGTGCTGCTCATAGGGGGTCATATGATTGTTGGGTTTTTCTCTGTATGTGTTACTGTAGGGTCGACCTCACAATATAAAGCACCTTGAGGCGACTGTTGTGATTTGTTGTGTAAATAACACTGCATTGAATTTCATTACAGATCACAATGTCATCTTCAAACATGATTGATCAGGCCAACGTATCACCACTGTGAACATGACCGGGCTCAGAGCTGATCCCTGATGTAATCCATCACTTTCCACATCTAAACACTGTTTTGCTGTCCTCATACATGTCCTGCACCACCCTCACATACTTATCCGTTTTTCCTGACTTCCTCATACAAAGACAATACAACTCTGTTACCTTCTCCATACTCCTCCATCAGCAAACATCACATGTGTAGCACTATTTCTTGGTATGAACCCATACTGTTGCTGTGACTTATCAACTTGATTCCTTCTGTAGTTGCTGCATTTCTATCCTGTTTTTGGAAATCAGCAGCAGCATACATGCTGTCACTGTCCAGGACTGTGTTAAACAATCTGGTCTACAAAAAGCCCACAGTCCCAGATTTCTCCACATGTCATCTGGACCAACCACCTTTCCACTCTTCATACATGTCATCACTTGTTCCTCTGCACTTTCATACCCACCATCTGTCCTCCATCCTCTTGTTCTTCATTCATCGGCTGCTAAGTATTCCTTACATCTTCTTAACATCCCCTCGTCACTTCTTAGTCAATTTCCACCCGTCCTTGATAAATGGTCTGTATTTATATAATGCTTTACTAGTCCCTAAGCACCCCAAAGCGCTTTACACATCCAGTCATCCACACATTCACACACTGGTGATGGCAGCTACATTGTAGCCACAGCCACCCTGGGGCGCACTGACAGAGGCGAGGCTGCCGGACTACCGGGCCCTCTGACCACCACCAGTAGGCAACGGGTGAAGTGTCTTGCCCGAGGACACAACGGCCGAGACTGTTGGAGCTGGGGCTTAAACCGGCAACCTTCCAATTACAAGACGAACTCCCAACTCTTGAGCCACGATCGCCCTAATCTGCTAGAGCTTGATCTGCGAAGCCAACTGATACAAGTCATTTTCTCCTTCCTTCCACAGCTCGGTATAAGCCTTTCCCTTTGCTAGACTCCACCTTCTTCAGCTCCAACCAGCCCTTTGAATACTTTCCTATACTAAAACTAAAAACATTCCCATTCTTCTCACGAAAAAAAAAAAAAAAAAAAGTATTGTGCACCTCAGTCTGCTTGATGTCTCCACTCTGAATCATTTTCACTGGGTGAATTCTGTGCACGGTGCTTCCAGCAGTGTTAATACCATTTCCTGTGCAGTCACTCTGCATTAGTAAATAAGATGAGATAAAATACGTCTTAAACCCATTTTTATTCTTTGGCTTTTGGCCTCAGCGAGACTTAGTTTGATTACAGAAAAAACTAATTCATTTCGTACTTTTTGCTTTACATCTTATGTATTTGTATTATTTAGTTTTGATGTACAGCACTTTGCGTCAGCTGTTGTTTTAAAGTGTGTTATATGATGATGATAAAATTCTTATTCTTCTGTTTTTAAACTAATTTCAACAACAAGTTTCTGCAAAAAGAAAAAGAAACAAACAGAAAATTGAACATGGAGGAAAAAGATCATTGAAATTCTGTAAAATAGCCATAAAGCACAGAAACACGGATTTGTTTCTGTGACAGGACAGTGGGACATAGAGCTGTTCAATAATCACACAGTGACCCACTGTGGCCGTTTCACACACAGCAGTCTGACAGCGCTGTGCAGCTCGACGTCACATGTTGGAGGATTTTCTCTACCATCACGGCATCGATTAGGAATACTAAATAAGTCTTGTGTTGTGACGAGGCTTCACACAGGTAAACAACAGGTAAACAACAACAACAACTAAATAAACAGGCACTGCTGTGTTGTCCCAAATCTTTTATTGTAGCTCCCAGAACAGAAAAACTTCCCACTTCAAATCTCCGTCAGTACTTCATGATCATTTAGTCAGCACAGTGTCACACCTGCACACTCAACCATAATCTGAGGGTTATGGCTCAAAGACAGCATGTCATCGAAGACGTGGCCACGCCCCCTCCGCTCCTCTGTCATCATTGATACTTTGTTGCATAGTGTTCATCAGAAGTGGCCTCTGCTTAGCAACAGCGCTGCCTGTGCGCCACAACCATCTGAGACAGGAACGTGACCTGTGACCAGGGCCGAGTACTGAAAACCCAACAGTGTTTCTCTTGTTTGTGCTTCACAGGACAAAGTCAGCAACAGCTTATGGCTTAGTACAAAGCACCGCAAGCATCTTCTGGAAATAAGAATTCTTCTCATCTCTCCAAATTCTTTTTAAAAAATCTATTAAAAAATCTAAAAGTTGTCTCTCAGTAAAGATTCTACTTTTCAATGTTACAAAGGTTCAGTTCACATTGACTCAAAGTTTCAGCAAACAGAAACACCAGCTAGTGTTACAGGAGAAAGAAAAATCAGACATATTCACACGGCTGTTGTTACAGTAAGTGAGGACCACACGTAGTGTTTACTGATTCCTACAGCATTTTCACCGCATCATCATACATCATCATCCTCGAGTGAAGCGAGGTGATTTATTTTTACAGAACAAACAGAAACGATGTTTGAGTCTATATCTGGCCTTCAAAATAAGATTTGACATTATTGTGTGTGTGACAGGGTGGCGTTGCGCCTCTACAGAGAGGCTGGATTTCCACAGGAAGGAGCCACTGTTATAAACGTGGGGGGGCGCTGCCCTCACAGCTCAACAAGCTGAGGTTCAGCTGTGCAAACAGAAGATCCAGCTAGGAGCCGACAGAATACAGTTTGATGTAGTGAGATAACAAAACGAAAAGAGTCAAACACAGTCTGCAAAACTAAACTACAGCTCACACAACAAGAAGGATAAGCAAAGATCTGTCCGCACATAACAACGCATTACTCACAAACACACACACAGTTCATGTGTTAGCATATGGCTCATCCTGGAGTCGACACTGAGTGGTAAATTCACCTGATGCTAAGGAGGAGGGGAGGAAGGAGGTGGGCGACACGCGTCACGCCTTTGCATAGAGTCCTCTCTACACTGAGCAGCAGCTTCGGCTCTCAGCCGGCATTTGATTTGGTTGCTCCGACACTTTAAAGTGTGAAGCTTCTTAACGTGCAGCTACAGCTCTTTTTGCTGAGAGGTACAAGACTGTGCGAGTGCAACACACACTCGCACGTCACAGGGAGTGGACATCGGCCCAAACACACTCAACTAAAACACCCTGAAAACAGGAAAACAAAAGAATGAGCCCAAACCTGAAAGAAACACAACAAAGGTAAAGGAAGCATGTTAGTGAACATCATCTCACACACTGACACTAAAAGGGAGATTTAAAGGGAGGGATGAAAATGGGGGGAGAGGGGCGATTGTTGCCGTGACAACTCAATCATTTCTCTGGAGAGGGGCATCATCATCTGAGCTCAGATGGTGCTGATGCAATGTCAGTGGGTCCCTGCTCCATCACAGCGGTGACTGCCGTGGCCTACGTTTCTGTGGACGCAAGAGCAGAGAGACGATTGGTCAGTGTTCACAGGTGACCTGACAGGTGATCACTCCCCCTTCATCTCTTATGAAACGTACGTTCTGATAAGGAACATCTGCAGTCACACATCTGTCTGCTCCCAGCTGTTGGCGGCTAATCTAAGCTTTACATCACTCCCACTTTCCCACGCCGTCAGGCTGATTGTCACGTCACTGGTCTAGGCCCTCTGGCCTTCTTCACGTACTTTAAATCTCGCTGTGCATCTGTCATTGTTCCTTGCAGACATCTTTGTGCACCCCACCTCCTCCCCATCGCTCCATCTTCATCTCCACCCCAGCGTCTGGACTCGGGGGTCCCACCCTAATCCTCATCACGTTCTGCTGTGATGGTTCCCTAAGTCTGACCGCCTCACCTCAAACTGAGCTATGCACATCATTCCTGCTAATGATCGCTCTTTATCGCAACCCTGTGGATGACAGAGGGGCTGAATCAGGTGACCATGAAGCACCCCACATGTGCATTTAGTTCCTCAGGTAGGTGATGTCAAAGAAAACAGACTCAGCCTGGACCGGCCTCTGCCACTGCTCTGTGGTCCAGTGTGATGCTCCGTGCACACAGCTGCAGATTAACATCCTTCTATCACAACCAGCTACAGTATGTGCAGCTGTTTAAACACCAAACAGCTGACCATGACTGCCTCCCGACTCATCAGTGCACAGCTAATGAAAGGTCACACAGCAGCTGTGTGACCTTTCATTAGCTGTGCTAAGACTGATTTCCCTGTTCAAACTACGACTGCAGGGAGTCGGGCAGAGATGCATTTTATACGTTCGATTTAGGGAGTTCAATTCTTCAAATCTTCTAATGGGACGTAGAAGCCATGAAACTGGTTACCTGTAGGCTCGTCTTTCCACAGGTCCTCCATCTCAGGAGCCCTTGCTGCTGCAAAAACAGAAACACACATGCTGAAGTAGAGCGAGAACAACACTGAGTCACAGCCCTCTGAAGGCACAGCGAAGGTCAGCTTTCAGGAATGAGATGTGTACCCACTCACCACCACCATGTGCTGCTTCTTCTTCTGCGACTGTAAAAAACAAACATTGAAACAACATTATTCTCCTGCCTCAGCACTGTGTCAGTGCTGTTGGTCAGCTAGCACACGTGCTGTGAAGCACAGGCTCTCAGGAGCTTGCTGGACTTTGATCTGTCCTGATGGCTCAGCTATCAGTGCTGATGGAGACATGAGACAGGCTCAGGCTTGTTACAAGTGACCTCCATGACCACTCAATAGTTCCACTGAGGTTAAACTGGACCCCACAGACAGCTCACTCTGAGTGTCAGCACCCACACCTGAGCCATGCTGCTGATGCTACCTTAGGCAGCATCATTAGAAGACATAGCATACATTTACACTGCTATGCTGATGACACCCAGCTCTATCTGTCCATGAAGCCAGATAACACACACCAATGAGTTAAACTGCAGGAATGTCTTAAAGACATAAAGACCTGGATGGCCGCTAACTTTCTGCTTCTTAATTCAGATCAAACTGAGGTTATTGTACTCGGCCCTGAAAAGCTTAGAAATATGGTATCTAAGCAGATTCTTACTCTGGATGGCATTACCTTGGCCTCCAGTAACACTGTGAGGAACCTTGGAGTCATTTTTGACCAGGACATGTCCTTCAACGCACATATTAAACAAATATGCTTTCCTGAGTTGGAAACTTTAACTGATATGTGTCAGTGTGTACTTTTTCTCAGGAGCTTCAGTCTTACCTGGTTCTGTTTCCTCCTCAGTTATTTCTTCCTCAGTGGTCTCTTCTGTAGGAGCTTCCTCTACTTCAGCTTGCTCCTCAACAGCTTCTGCTAAAGGAGCCTCCTGCTCCTCTACAGGAGCTTCCTCAGCAGCTTCTTCTGCATGTGCTGCCTCCATTTCTTCTGCTGCAGCCTCAGATTCTTCTGCAGCTTCTTCCTCCTCAGCAGGTTCCTCTGATGGAGCAGCCCCCTCCTCCTCCTCTTCTACTGCTGCCGTCTCCTCATAAGCTTCTTCCAAGCGAGCTGCCGCCTCCTCAGGTGGCTCCTCAACAGCTTCCTCTGTAAGAGCTGTCTCCTCAGCCACCTCCTCGTCTGTGTCCTCCACTGAATCAGCGAGAGACTCTTCCACCTCTGCTGCAGCTTCATCCTCGGCCTCCTCCACAGCCTCTTCTGTGGCCTCCTCCGCGGTCTCCTCTGTAGCCTCCTCCACAGCCTCCTCCGCGGTCTCCTCTGTAGCCTCCTCTGTGGCCTCCTCCACAGCCTCCTCTGTAGTCTCCTCTGTGGCCTCCTCCACAGCCTCCTCCACGGCCTCCTCCGCGGTCTCCTCTGTAGCCTCCTCTGTGGCCTCCTCCGCAGCCTCCTCTGTAGCCTCCTCTGTGGCCTCCTCCACAGCCTCCTCTGTAGTCTCCTCTGTGGCCTCCTCTGTAGTCTCCTCTGTGGCCTCCTCCACAGCCTCCTCTGTAGTCTCCTCTGTGGCCTCCTCTGTGGCCTCCTCTGTAGCCTCCTCTGCGGCCTCTGCTTCTGTTTCCTCCTCCTCCTCTGCAGGCTGGTCTCCCATCATCTCCTCTGCAGCTGGCTCTTCTTCAGCTGGAGCAACCTGAATCAGCACAGTCACATTAAACCATATTCAGACATTATATGGCCCCAACCAATCACAGCAGATGGCCCCGCCCCTCCCTGAGCCTGGTTCTGCCGGAGGTTTCTTCCTGTTAAAAGGGAGTTTTTCCTTCCCACTGTCGCCAAAGTGCTGCTCATAGGGGGTCATATGATTGTTGGGTTTTTCTCTGTATCTATGAAGCGCCTTGAGGCGACTTTTGTTGTGATTTGGCGCTATATAAATAAAATTGAATTGAATTATAGTTTTGCTGCATCTTACCAGCAGGCTGCACCAACTATAGAGAGGGATTCCTGTCACTACAGCGTTACCGGGTCTTTAACCTGAGCCGTGTCTTTATCGCTCAGGCTAACGTGGACGCCGGGCCTTCCCTGCACATGGACCAATCAGGCTGTCAGCATGACTCTGGACCACAGAGCTTCTGTTTATGCAGGGAAAGCCTCACATGAGCCGGTGAACAAACGAAGAACATGGCATTCATGGAAGGATGAACTGAGCAGAACATTTATTTATTTATTTATTTATTTAGGACAGTGCATGTTAATGAACATAAATGTAAAAAAAAAATTACATGAATGTAAACATACCAGATTATAGCCAAGGGCTAATTTCCATCTGTTGTCCTAGAGGACACTGGCATTGTTGCCCAGTGTTTGTGTGTTCCTATGTGCTGGATGTGTGAGGGTGTTTCTGTCAGACTGGTTGGGGGACACAGATCATCAGAGACACACCGAGTTTGTTCTGCATGATGTGGCTCAGTTTCCTTCAAAGCTCGCAGAGCCAGGCCTGCCCTCCTGCAGCCCACCCAGCAGCTTTGGGAAAGACACTCATTTTGGACTTTTTACTACATGTTCATAACGTTTAGAACTTTTTCCGTTAATAAAAACACCCCTGGGTCCATTCATACGCCAACGCAATGAAGTGAAAGGTAAACAGCTACATGACAGACGTTCCTGTTTTTTACCATCTACCATAGAAACATGGATTTGTTTATATCCATGTTTCTATGGATTAAAGAAACAAATTCTAATCTAAAAGTTTCAAACCGAAGTCAAATAAAAGTGAATAAATGAACCTTTTCACCAAAGTGCAGCTCAGAGTTTCAGAAAGTGAAAGAGTCTCTGCTCGACACACTGACACGGCAGCACACTAATAACAAACACACATCACCTCCTCTTCCTCAACGGCAGCATCCTCCTCTTCTGCAGCAGGCTCCTCCTCCAGCACCTGAACAACAACAGGTAGACCACCAGAGTGTCACCAGCAGGCAGGAAGCGCGACAGAAATAAGAGTGAAAGGTTTGTCAGTATAACCTCATCGGCCTCAGGAGGAGCCTCAGGAGCTGATTCTGATGCAGCTTCAGGCTCTGAGGAAACAAAGTTCCCACTGTCAGATCGTTAAGCACTGCCTGTGCCTGATGTGCCTTTACACACCGAGTATATCTCACTATGACCTAACAGCTGACTCTGCTGTCCACACATACCTGGTGGTGAGGGTGCAGCTGTGTCTTCTGCCACAGCAGCTTCAATCACATCTTCCACAGGAACAGGGTCAGGCTCCACAGCAGCTGAGGAAGCAAACACACGTGTAGATCACAGAGGGGCCTTCATGTGTAACCAAGGACGCTGTGGAAGTGTCCTTAGTGTTTCAGTCCTCGTCGGTCACCTTCAGGGTTGTGTTATCGCACAAAGGCCAACACAGACACTTATTTAAAGCTCTGGTAGGTCCCGAGTCTGCAGCGAGGTTATTGATGCAGCTCTCAGTCACAACGAGGATCGACTTCAGTCCTCATCACTCTCCTTGTTCAGTAACAGGAGTGCAGGCGAACGGTCTCACTCCCAAAGCGTCTCATTTTACAAATCGTCGCTATATTACGCTTCCAGGCATCAACACGTCCCAATGTTACGAGATCGGAAGATGAGGAAACATGAGAACCGTTTGGAATGAATCTACACATGTACGTTTGTTTTACTTAAATGATGGTGAGGGATAAGGTCGGGCTGGAATACATGGCTGGGACGTGTACGCTACTGGATCTCATCCATAACTCGGTGCGTAGCATAAGAACGCACAAGGTCACCTTTGGCGTTCCTCAGGAATGCCGCGGGACGTGACGAATCGTCGGGATGTCACGCCTCTGGAGTGAGGACGGACTGTCGCTCTTTTGAATGGAACCGAGTTTGTGGTGTTTGATAGGCATATCCCTCGGGACCAACCAGCCGCTCTATTTGGCCCTCGCCAGCTTCTGACACTGTGAGCGATCTCCGTGTTTTCCTGGACTGTTCATTTAAGCTGGATAACAAGCGTCCTCAGTAATCTTTTACCAGCTGTGCCAAACCTATCCATGCTTTAGTGACTTCCACATTAGGTTACTGCATTTCCCTTCACCCTGGTCTCCAATCCGTCCACCTTCATAGACTTCAGCTTGTTGAAATCCTCAGCTTGTCTCCTAACTGGAACATTTGCTTCCATTACTCCAGTTCTTGACTTACATCGGCTGCCCATCAAATATTGTATTGATTTTAAAATCTTGTTGCTTACCTTTAATATTATAAATAACATTGCGCCCAGCTATCTCGCCGACCTTCTTAGCTTGTATACCCCTGGTCGAGCCTTAAGATCATCTGGTGAACTAGTCTTGGTCCAGCCCGGGTCCCACCTGAAGCCCGGGGCCCACCTGAAGCCCGGGGCGATCGTGCTTTTGTCTCAGCTGCACCGAACCTCTGCAACAGTCTTCCTGTTACTATTCGTGCCTCAGACTCTATTCAATCTTTCAAAACACGGTTAAAAACGTACCCATTTCATTAGTTTCACTAGTCAGTGCCCTTATTTCATCTATTTTAACTTTTTTACTGCATTATTTCTTATTCACCCAGATAATATTTTATATTTATGAACCGATCTGTGAACCGAGGCCCGATATCTATTGTATTTAGCCCACTCTCCTGGTTTAACGAGTGCTTAGTATTAGTACTAGTGCTTGATTTTGCACTCTGTTGATGTTTGATGACAATGACTTACTGTATTATTGTGACGCACTCTGGCCTACCTTTGGTTTTAAATGTGCTATATAAATAGTGCGAGTAGGAAGCACAGCCGTTTGCATCCACATACTGACACGCCTGACTGCACAGGTGGAGTAGATAACGTCACACTGGTAACAGCTGTGTGTGGATGCAGTCCAGCTCTATTCAAACCACGTCAGCTGTGTTCCTCTGACCCTGACACGTCCTCCACGTGTCTGCATGGATCCAGCACAGACCATCAGATGTGGGACTTTGGAATAATGTTGTAAATGCATACAACCTTTGCTCCATATTTCAGTCACAGGTGAGTGAAACATGATTGGTGCTGTGTGACCATGTGAACTGGAGGACACGACACACCTCACAGCTGTGTCTGTTCGGGCCCATAAACATGAATAATAATCTTTCTGTGAACTTGTATAATTCTCACTGTGCTCACAGTTGTACTGTCAGTGTGTCTTTTGTGCGCTACCTTCAGGTGTGGCTTCAGGATGAGCGGTCTCCGCTGGTGCAGCGGCCTCCGGGCTGCGGGAAGTGACGACAACATTCTTCTCTTTCAGTCCTACGTGGGATGATGCACATGTGGTTTGCAGGAAGCACGTGTGTGCACAGTGTGTCACAGGACATGTACTGTATGCATATGTGTGTACCCGGCTGCATGTGTCAAACACGTGTATGAATGTGTTACAGTTCGATCAAAGGTTTGGGTTTCATTTGCTGACATATTACAGTTCATCTTAAACTGACAAAAACCTCCAATAATGACCTTTGACCTCGAGGTGTGTATAGAAAACAAGCATTTCTTTGTCCTCAACTTTAACTGGAACCAGCAAAGTTAAAATGTGAACATTAAATAAAAAACTAACAGTTTAGAGCACAGCTCATCAGCAAAGGTCAAAGGTCTCGGCTGTTAACCCCAGACGACTCATTAGAAAAAAACATGTAGGTTTAGGTGTGTTTAACCCTGATAGCCACGCCCATTATTCCTGTACAGCCTGTGGTTAACGTGCTACATCAGGGGGGCCCAACTCCAGGCCTGGAGGGCCGGCGTCCTGCAGGTTTTAGATCTGACCCTGGGTCAGCACACCTGATCACATGATTAGTTCATTCCCAGGCCTCTGGAGAACTACACGACATGATGAGGTCATTTAGCCCTTTGAATCAGCTGTGTTGGATCAAGGACACACCTGAACCCTGCAGGACGCCGGCCCTCCAGGCCTGGAGCTGGACACCTGTGCGCTACATTAATGACACTGTCGGTGTTTCTCATCCACAGGTGACAAAAACTATCAGTGGGAAACATGTCGTCCTTTTTGAGCACACTTCTAATGTGTCCAGTATGCTCTCCTCACACTGACTTCTTGACCTTTGACCTCTTACAAATCCACAGACAAGCGTTTGCTTTCACCTTTAAAACAGTGAGAACTACAAGGACCCAGACTCTTTATTGACCAACGACAACGTTTGTTACAGTTACACAAACTTCTCTAAACTCAGGGGAGACTTGCATTTTGCAGTACGACACACACAGACACACACACACACTCACACACAGACACACACACACACTCACACACAGACACACACAGACACACACACACACACACACACTCACACACACACACACAGACACACACACACACACACACTCACAGACACACACACAGACACACACACACACACACACACACACACACACACACACACACTCACAGACACTCACACACACACACACTCACAGACACACACACAGACACACACACACACTCACAGACACTCACACACACACACACACTCACAGACACACACACAGACACACACACACTCACAGACACTCACACACACACACACTCACAGACACTCACACACACACACACTCACAGACACACACACAGACACACACACACACACACACACACAGACACACACACACACACACAGACACACACACACACACACTCACACACACACACTCACAGACACACACACACACACACAGACACACACACAGACACACACACACACACACTCACACACACACACACAGACACACTCACACACACACACACAGACACACACTCACACACACACACAGACACACACACACAGACACACACACTCACACGCACACACACACTCACAGACACACACACACACACTCACACACACAGACACGACGCTGCGTGACCTGGTCCCTGCTCGTCTGCAGGACCAGCTCACAGTAGGTGCTGACTGTCCTTATTGCAGACAAGCAGCTGAACTATGTGAGGTTAACAGCAGCAGTGCAGACTAAACTACAGACACACGGCCTGACTGAATAGAAGAAGCAGTGAATGATGTTTGTGGCTCCAGCCGCTGTGAGCAGATACTCAGCATCATGTGACTGTGTTTGAGCACTACTCGACTTTCCCTTTGTCAGGTTTCTCTGCCTTAGTCTTCTTTCTCTTTTCAGCTGCAGACTCTTTGCCTGCCTCCTCCCGTTCTTTCTTTCCCTGCCCCTCCTCCTTTTTCTCAGGCTTCTCGTCTTTTTCCGCTCCTTTCTTTATCCTCTTCTCCCCTCCCTCCTCCTCATCTGTCCCTTTTGCTTTTTCTTTTCGTAGCTTCTCCAGAGCCCTCTCCATCTCTTCTTTCTCCAGCCTGTCCTCCTCCTCCTTCAGCCTCATAGCCACCCTCTCCTTCACCCTGGCTGACATCTCCTTCCTCCCCATCTCGAGCTCCTTCTCCTGCTCCTCTTTGGCTAGGAGCTCTCGGACTTCAGCCAGAGCCAGTTTGGCGAGCTTCTTGGCCTCCATGCGTTCATGGATGATGGCGACCTGCTGCTTTAGAGCCTCTCGGAGCTTCAAGCCCACATTCTTTGGAGAGCTTTCTGGAGTAGATGATGGTGATAGTCATTAAAAACTCATTACAGGAAGAGCCATGCTCAGACTCACTCTGTTATCAGAGGTCACCACACAGCAGGCCAGCACGAGCATGACATTAGGAACATCTGTCTCAGGCACGCCGCCTCTCATGCTCCCCTCTGAGGAACGAGCAGTATTATATTCTTTGTTAATATTCAGATGAAAACAGGAACTCGAGCAGCTTCTTACAGATGCATTACCACAGGCTAGCTTTGATAATCGAGCACCAACGTATCAACACGTATCTGCAGGATTTTAGTTTGTTAATCCAATAAACACATGCTCTAATGACCACAAACAGCTGAGTAGCTCAAATTTCATTGATCAGTCTGACCCACACTGCAACACAGCACAGCTTCATGCATGCAGCTGCACATCGATACCTTTCTTAGCTCCTCCCCCAGGCGCACATCCAGGTTTTTCATCTGATGTTACACACAAACAAGATCAAAGTCATGGTGCTGCAATGCTTTTAATTGTAACAGTTTAAGTTGGACCTACAGCGTTTGCACTTTACGGACCGTTTGAAACGATCCACAGCCCACCAAAGCTGCTTGAAGCACACCTGACCTCACCTGCCTTGGAATTATGCTAGACATCAAAAATAGATTCAACTTTATCTCACTGTAATCAGTGCTGAGTGTGAATTCACAGCCATGCTATAACAGCAACACTTTCATGTGCAGCACAGGGAAGACAAACAGGTGTAGTGAGGACCAGTCTGAATCTGTTCACCTGCGGTATCAGTGTGAGACTTCTGCATGGCGTCTACAGCTCCTGCCTGCCCTGCAGGGTGACAGCGATACCAAGTGTCCGAAAAGACCGACACAAACATCACAACAACCCTCCAAGTAAGGACAACATAACAAACACTGACGAGACATTCAAAGCATGGAGCAAGAGACAACATTAGCAAGCTAAGCTAACCTTAGCCAGTTATCCACAACACTGAGCATGAACCAGTTTATTAACATTAGCTAGTGAGCTCACGTCTACAGACTACAGGACCACCAAACCCTCCCCCGCATCCTCTGATGTCTCCTTCCTCAACGAGCTCAACAACTTTTATGCTCGTTTTGAGCGAGGGAACCCCACAACCACAACCAAAGCAGACGTGACGCCGGACCACCAACCTCTGACTCTCTCCCCCACCGATGTAGGAGCGGTGCTGAGCAGGATCAAGGCTGCAGGCCCTGATGGCATCCCCGGGCGTGTTCTCAGAGCGTGTTCTGGGGAGCTTGTAGGAGTGCTCACAGACATATTCAACCTGTCCTTGGCCCACGCTGTGGTACCGGCCTGCTTCAAATCCACCTCCATCGTCCCGATACCCAAAAACTCCAACCCATCTACCTCAATGACTACCGCCCAGTAGCACTCACCCCCATCATCACTAAGTGCTTAGAGCAGCTGGTCCTAGCACACTTCAAATCCTGTCTCCCCCCCACCCTGGACCCCCACCAATTCGCATACCGCCGGAACAGGAGCACAGAGGATGCAGTCTCCATCGCACTGCACTCTGTCCTCTCACACCTGGACAACAACAACACCTACGCCAGAATGCTGTTTATAGACTTCAGTTCAGCATTCAATACAATCCACCCCTCACAACTCATCAGGAAACTGACAGACCTGGGCATCAGCTCCCTCATCTGCAAATGGTTACTGGACTTCCTGACCAACCGCCCCCAACATGTCCAGCTGGATAACCACTGCTCATCTACCATCACGATGAACACCTGTGCACCACAAGGCTGTGTGATGAGCCCTTTCCTCTACATGTGCAATGACAATAAAGTTGAATTCTACTTCATTCCCAGAGTGGACTCCAGGATAAGTCTGGCAACGTAACAGACGGACAGCTAAAGCTAGAAACACACTGACCATCTATGAGCTAAGTTACTACTAGCCAACTAAATGTGCCCTGCTTGCTAACATTATTGCTAGCCAACAATCTGTCTGGAGCTAGCTGATATGCTCCATGATAGTAACTTGTGTATGATGTCTAACAGTACTGATGTTAGCCAAATAGAAAGGATGTTTAACCAACATTAGCATCTACAGCATTGACCACAGGCCAGTTCTGATAGCTGACAGTGATATACTGAGTCTATTCTGAGGTAAACACTGGAGCAGGAGTGAATACTTAGTGGCCCAGTAAGCACAGAGGGAGTGAACTGGTCAGAGTGGACATGTTTCAGTGAAACAAAGACTGAACTCACAGGTCACTGTTAGGCAGTGTAAGAACAACAGCTGACAAAAGAACCTGCTTATGTGCTCATATCAGATTATCTAAGTAGTTTTTAATCGATTCCTGCTGCTGCCCAGACTGACTCACAATCTACGGTCTGAAAATCACCCAACAGCACAGAAAAAGGAAGTATTGGAAGTAAACTTCCTGTTACTGATTATTTTGTTTGGGTACCTGAAGTTGTAAATGCACTGACATCTGCACAAAGTCACGTATCACACAGAGGATTACTGACTATATTCTGACCGTTAGGCTGCACGAGGGAGCAGGAACAGTCTGGTTTCCAAGTTCACTCGTTACAGCAGCGGTGGACGCTTTCTGTCAGAGACCAGGCCGACTCGGACGCATCAAGCAAAGGGCTGGACACCAAATAACACGATTGCTGAAATCCATGAATTGATAAATTCATTCAAACATAGAATTTGTACATATATATATGTTCTAATTCATGAATAAGAATTAAACTCCACTTTCCTGTTCTGACCTGAGCGAGACAGCTGTAGCTCGTCACCTTATTTCCAACATCACTGGAACAAAGCTCAGCTCATATTTATTACTTATGAACTTATTCTGCACACACAGTGTTTATAATTAACTTAGGTGGGCTAATATATTACTGACTGCTAAGAACATTTTATAGTTTATTATTTTTAACTATTCCACACTTTTATTTTGAAAATTCAGAAACTGTTGAGCTACAAAAAGCACTCCAGGTGTGAGCTGAAGCTCCACATTAGTCATCTTCAGCATGTTGGTGGACACACGGCGATGGGTCCAGGCCCGGCGGCTAACAGCAAAGAGGTGAGACGCTACCTGCTCTGCACTCGCGTCTGGGTCACAGACGGTTTTTGTGCTTTGACAGCATTGAGGATGTGAGTCGGTCTCACATGCCAAAGTTGAAGTGTGTCCCCCTCGGAGCAGGAAGAGCCTGTTTCATTCATCATGTTCAGTGCAGGCGCGTTAACACACTTACACACACATGCACGAGTCGATACAGCAAATGTGGGTTTCACATCTCGAAGCTTGTGGCTGATATTAGTCGATTCAGCTGCAAACAAACACGTTTGCCTGCATTAGTCACACAAACTGTTACCTACAGCATGAACTTGCACATGTACACTGTCCCAACAAACGCTTTATTGGTGTCAACTCACAACTGCTGGTCGCTGAAACACTTTTCTTTATTATGGAGTAAAGGAGACGAGGAGGTGGACAGAACGAAATGTGACACTGCTGAGTGCAACAAGGGCTTAAAGACAAACATGGCAACCTACAGTTGGACAAAGGCAGTTTAACAAACACGTAACTACCAAAATGTTCTTATTAACATGTAACCTGCATACATGATGGAGTCAACAACATCCAGGGACGAGCCTCTTATTTCATGCACGTGTGTCTTTAATAAGTGTGAACTGTGTGGAGGCTTCATGAAGAAGAACTGCAGTCCGACCAAAGGCTGCATGGAGCTGCATGTTTCATGTTAGCTGAAGTTTGACATCTGCACAGATGTGTACCTGTTACACAGCTGGAGTACCTGCTGGAGGTAGCGCGTCCTTTAGTCCCACTAACCAATAGCACCAAGTGTGTTCTAGATCCAAATTCAAAGTTGGAATTTCCCAGTTTGATCTGGGAAATTCCCTCACTTGGATTTCCAGCTCGGAGCAGCCTGATCAGCTCCATCTATGAATGTGCTGAAGTGATGCTGTGATACTGAGCTGTACTGCTAGCAGGGCCCACCTGAAGCTAGCTCACTTGCACCCAAAGGTGTATGAAACCTGATGGGTGTGTGCCCAATGTTACAGAAACATAATCATTAATAAGGTGATGAGTGCTGGTGGTGGCTGCACAGAGAACGTGGGTGCGACGATATCTGCAGTCAGGACGCCACGAAGACGCAGTCAGCAAACGTAGGACGATGAGGCTGTGGCTTGAGATCACCTGATGGACTCTTCCTGCACTTCCTGACTCCCATTAACATGGTTATGTGTTGAGCAGGTCCAAAACCATAACGAGGGCAATTGTTGGTTTAATTCATGCCGTTTAAATTAAACCAGTGACTGTTAGACCATGTGAGGGACACGTGAGCCGCTGTCCGAGTGCATTTTGTGTAATCTCACACAGCCATTGGCTGCTGCCAACAGTGCTGTGCACTCAGTGTACTCGCCCACTTCTAAAAGTGCTCCTGAGTATCCAGAACAACAGAAAGAGTTTCTCCTCAGTTTGAAACCAGAACCGAGTTTGTTCCGGTCACAGAGGATGAAACTTGGGTGTGGACACAGCCAGGCTGGAGACGAGGTGATCCAACGTTTCCTAGCTGTGTAAAATCTACCAAACATACTGACACCATGGCTCTGGCTCCTGCATGGGCCCTCAGATCACAGATCAACACATTTATCAGGAATCCGAGGCTATTGGTTATGGAGGCCAACAATCACAATCTTCTGCCCCTGATTTCCATCGTCTTTCGCTTGTCGTCTTCCTCTGACCGCTTCCTCGTTCTCATCCTCCTCATCCTCTTCCTGCACATCCTTTGCTCTTCCTGAGGCAGTGTGTTCACCCTCCTCTTCCTCCAGCGGCTCCAGCGGATTTATCAGTCCATACAGGAACGTGAAGAACCCGTTTAACCAATCAGAGCCGCCCTCCTCCACTTCTTCTAACCAATCCAGAACCTGGGATTCACCCTGACCATCGCCCTCACTGGACAGGCCTACGCAAATGAGGGGGGGCGGGGAGGATGGGAGGAAAGTTGAGGAGCAAAACGTGGGAGTGAAGGAGAGAAAGGAAGTGGTGACAAAACTAAGAAAAAGGAGAGTGTGAAACCAAATGAAGGAAAAAGATGTGCAGGAGGAAAGAGAGGAAACAACAGGAGAAGGTCAGAGAAGTTTGCAGGTTAGACAGCAAGGGAATCAGACTTTATCAGCAAAGCCAGGCTGTCTGCACATGACTGCAGAACAACGCGTCATCTACTGGTTTAGACGTGCACTCTTTAAAGATCAGAAACTCGTGCTGCATGCTCATCATGTGCAGATAGCCCAGAGGAGGAGAGGGAGCACTGACGCTGGCTTTCTGTGGGAAAGCTTCTCTAATGAAACAGCTTCAGCTTTGGAACCAGAGTTGTCACAGTGCTGCATCTCCAACAGCAACACAATAACCTGAGACATGTCGACAACTACAGGAAGTAATGAGAGCACTGAGCAGAGGTCATGTGGAGGCAGATGGCCCAGGACCACACACGCCCCCACACATCTGTCCAAGTATGAACAAGGCCATAAAAGCTTGTTCAGGCATGAATACCACATGTTTAAAATGTGTCGGGCTGTCCTCCTCGGCTTCTAATACTGTATACATGTGTACTAATGAGAGAGCCTGCACACAGCAGGGTGAGACCTGGGAAGCCTTTACCACAATCACCCTCATTTAGGGTTAGACAGCATGTATCCACAAACAAAGGCAACCACAGTTTCAGACACCAGTCAAGTCTTACGTGCATTTGGTGTCCTGGTGTCAGATTTCTGCTTTGGTGCAAATGAACAGATCTACTGTGGCTTTAATGTGATCCTTAGGATGAAGACCCGGGGTCAGGGTTCATGTGAAGTCCAATGATCACTGATGACTCTGAGGGGGCCGATCTGACACATGGAGGATTTATTTCCACACAGATAAAAGGGGGATAAAACATCCCCATGAAGAAGAAGGATGGTCATCGTCAAGGTTCTGGTAGTTTTAACAGCTTCAGATGAAGACAAGTGAACCTGGAGATGTTCCCTTCTTATCCGAGAGACTCGTTCAGTTCTAAAACCAACAGTGGGAGCCCCCGGTGGGTAGTGGGCGTCGTCCCTCAGCAGCTTCTCATTGACCCACCATTCGTCATGTGCCTCATCACATGAGCCAAGATGTGGAAAAAGGTTTGGTCATTACATCCAGAGGCTTTGGGCAAAACCACTGTGAGACCTCGCCCCATCCTGTCACGTGACCTGCTGAGATCACCTGACCAAGATGTGAGTGAGGGCTGAGGCTGCAGTGCAGGCGGCAGACAGTCGCTGTGATAAACCACAACCACGGTCGGTCACAGTGGACACAGATGTTCTCTTTTACTGTCAATCTGTGAACACTGGCATCCTCCAAAGAGTGACCTTTGACCTTTAGGTGCACATGTACAGCCGAGTCTCGTCATGTCGAGGTGGCTCCAGTGCATTGATGCAGTGGCTCCAGTGCATTGATGCAGCGGCTCCGTTGCATTGATGCAGTGGCTCCATTGCAGAGGTCTGCGCACTCCTTGCTGCACTTCACAGCACACACTGTGTTGCTAGCTTGTGTTTGGGATGAACCAGGTTGTGTGTGAGTGCGTGGCTGGGTCTGAAGTGCGCTGGGATGCCGTGCTTGGAGAAGACTCTCCTGATCTTCTCTGATACACCTGCTACATCAGGATTGTTTGTCCTGCTGAGGCTCCCTAGTTGGTGTCTGACCTTCTTTACTCTGCACCTGTGCTGATTGGATGAAGCCCAACTAGGATAACTACATGTTTTTTAAACTTGTGTGTTTTCTGTCCCTCCTGCCCGCAAACACACCACTACCACGTTCTCTTACATTTTCAAAATCCAGTGAACAAATTAGAACGTGTCTCAGAATAGTGGAAATGTGGATGGTGAAGGGGGCAACAGGGGAGATGCTCTGAAACTTAAATATGGGTTATCCCAATGTAGCGACGACAGAATACATTATGATTTCCAAAAGACTGGAGCGGGCACATAAGATGAAACAGCTTAGTTGCCTTACACCGTTTTCCTGCTCCAGAGGCCAAAGCAGCACTAAGACTCATCTAGTTCGTCTGCTGACATGATGAAAGTGCTGAAATCCCAAATTCCCTTCGAATATTATGCACCAGCTGCAAAATCTGCCAAGCTGCTCAGAGACCCAACAAAGGGACTCAGATAACCCTGAAGTGTCTACAGATGACTCCTGAAACAGACACATGCTGCCTGTGTCCAGGCTGAGCACCACAAAAGCTCCTTAAAGGAACCTGTTGCGTGAGCGAATAAAGAACAGTAACGCCCTCTTAGATACCCGACGGTGACGAGCCTCCATTCAGCCTCTACAAGCTGCCTGATTGGCCGAGCAGCTACCTTTTCATGTAGAGAGCTAAGCTTTAGACTGCATTAGCCAGTGTTTGAGGCCATTCAGATGTTCATGTTGGAATAAAAGCCAAACAGGGAGCTCTGAGTTCTTGTTTCTAATGAGTGAGCCATGCAAAAGAAACCCAAACTAGCATTTAGTCTACTTCACAAACACAAAGCCATCACAGCTGGTAAGCAGATGTTGTGATGATAATATTCCTTTTGTTGTAGTTGTGACAGAGACAACAGCTGTGAATCGTAGTTTGATCAACTTGCCTAGCAGAACTTTTGCGTCCTCGACATCGAAATCTCCGTCGCCGTCTGTGTCGTACGCCACCAGTTTACCTACAGCAGCAGCAAACACAGTTAGACACACTTAGACAAATTCTCATACGTGTACATTAAACATGTGCTTACTGTAATTATTCTAACTGTATATCATGATATAGAAATGACTTTAAAGGCAAATGTATTAAAGTCAAACATGGGTGTAACAATGCTTCCTTTAGAGAAAGACAGTTTACCAACCACTGCTCCTACATGATGCCTGCGTTTCTAAGATCATACATGAACACTGCAGCTGGAGACCAGTGTGACCACACCAGTCACACCAGCTGAATCACACTCAGGAACCAACGCTGCAAGGCTGTGCACTCCTCCACCGACCACAGCCAACTTGTTGCTTACATATGTGTCCTTAGTGACCAAGGGTTAGGGACGAGCCTCCAGCCTGTGTGGCAGCTTGGCTGCCTTCACTCCACCTTTCTCTACAGCTGCTGAGTGCTACATGAAGCGTGTCACTGTACACAGAGGTGCCAGTTTAGGTCGACTATAAGGGCGTGTTGAACTGCATACGTAGTGTTTGTGGATGTGTGTAGCGCTGCAGATGTTCCTGCCAAACACTACACGACTCAGGGCTCTGCAAACAGTGTGTGTGACAACAGTCATTTTTGTTCACATATGCAGAATATACATTATGGGTTTTTACCTTGCAATGCTTCAGACAGGTTAATTTGTAAGCCCTTAGCCTTATCTGCATGCAAAACAAACAAATAATAAAACACACATAATGTAACAAAGACAGGGTTAAGAGATAAAACACAATCACATTTCATACACACAAGAATGGACCATTTATCATTAATGCAGGCGGCTGTGGTCAAAGACAGGCAGGCTGCAGCAGCTTCAGCCGTCCTCTTCACGCGTGGCTCAGCAGGCAAAGTCTGCACCTAGCTTTAAGCTAACTTACAGAAATGCTGCTGTGTTAGATGCAACCATTACAAGCTTCATTTCATCTGACTGGCTTTAATGTGACTGGCAGGCTGTTCACCAAAGTATTTGGTTTAAAGTGTTGAGACAGCAGCAGACTGAGGCTCACTAGTAATAACTGCTGGTCTGAATTTAATGCTCCGGTAACGACAGTTAGACTGGTTCTTATTGCAGGTGGAGGTTTACTTTAGGCGTAGTCTGTGGACAGATGACAACAAAAGCCAAACTGGTTACTGCCACACCTTCCCAGGAAGTTCCTCTAGGCGTGTGTGTGTGTGTGTGTGTGTGTGTGTGTGTGTGTGTGGGGGGGGGGGGGGGGGGGGGTACCCACCAAGAACTCCCTGATAGTCAACCAGGTCAAAGTAGACCACAGCTACAGACGTCCAGACGCCCAGCAGGGCCAACACGATGAACCAGGTGAAGAAGCTGCTGCCACTGGAGTCGGCCTTCTTCCCATTCTTGTTAGACGGCTGGCTTTTAGCACCATCTGGAAAGACAACACACGTGATGTCAGGTTCAGCTGTGGCCCTCACAAACTTTTCCTTTACACACTCAGAACATTGAAATAGAAGTTGAAGTACATTGACCTTAATGCTACTTTAGAGTTACAAGTGTGACTAATGATGAGAGCGACGAAACAGCAGTGAACACAGCGAGGAGCTTGAAGTCCTCCTGTGTGTTTATGAAGCCCAACTGCACAGCGTGAACACACCTGCAGGACGAAGTGTTCAAAGAAATGTTGAGGACAGTCTGAGCTTTGGATGTACATCCATAAACTGCCCTCACTTTGAAACTCTGAGCATGCTTAATCCCAGGAAACACGCCCCCACAGGATGCCCACACTGGGCGCCGCACGGCCCCCCACACTGGGCGCCGCCGGGCCCCCACACTGCGGGCTGCTGTGGAGCGTGAACCAGAATGTTGCTTAAAAAAAGAAAGGGGGGGAAAAAAAGCAGATTTTAGCTCCACCCTTATTTCCAGGAGGTCACCACATAGTTCAGGTGTTTGGACACCATGCCCTTTCACCCCTCCCACCACTGTGTGTCCACTCAGAGGAAACAAACAGCAGATCTGACCCTTCAAAGAAAGCTTGTGTGAGTGGATCAGGGCCTGATTCTGCTGCTCTGCAGTAAATCGATCAGATTCAGAGTTCTTCTCTCTTCCTGAGGCTGTGAATCACTCGCACCCTCAGATTTCTGACGGTGCATTTTCCACAGCAGTCACATTTCCCTGGTGTAAATAATCTGAAATCATTTGAGGACATTACTGTGCCAGTGTCGTGTATGTGGTGCTGGGACAGTAGAGTGTAGCCAAGGATCTATTCTTGGAGTGACAAAGACACGCTCGCTGTGAGAACATGGTGGCAGAGAGAACGAACAGGTGCTAAAGTCCGCTACATGCTAGGTCAAACCTCCTTCCTCTGCACACCTGAAACATGCCAGGTCCCCAACTCATCCAACCTGTGCTGTGACATCATCTTTTCCTCTGCAGACGTTTGTGTGTTTCTGGATGAATCCATACGTGGGCATGATTGCAGCTGGGAGTGTAAATCTAACTCACAGCAGGCAGCAGCAGCAAAGGCGTGACTACGTGTTAGAAGAAGCTCTCACTCAGTCACACATCTGGATCACAGCATCGTAACACACCTGGATGTTAAACCTGGACACTGACTGAACACTCGCTCCTCCAGCAGGTATTAAATACTCGTCCACCCAGGCCATGCTGCTTGGTATTCGATAGCCTCACCTTGGTTTTCTGCAGCTAGCACTGCGGGCACTGCTGTAACACCAGGAGAGGCGGCAGACTCCAGGGTCACTGGATCACCCATCTATGGCGTATGGTGGACCAACAGGAGGTTAACCGGCCAAAAAGAAGCGTGCAGCCCAGCGACGGCGAATATCAGCTCAGCCGCTCCCTCTATGTGGCCCCGCCCTCTCTCTCTGTTTACTGGCTTTCTTTCTGTTGCTCATCCAGCGTCATCATGCGTGCCATTCTTCTCTCTGAGACGATATGGCTTCTAGAGGTCATACACGGCTATTAATAGTGCTGTTAAACCAGCTGGCCCTCGCACAGAGAGGGGAGGACATTATTTAAACGCTCCCTGCCTGATATTGTGAACTTTAAAATCCTCCATGTTTACTTTGCAGGGTGCACCTGCCGACTGCACCTTCAGTATTCTTACAGCAGCAGTAAAACAAGGTCCTGGAAGGATGTCAGAGCAGACAGCTGCAACATGTCACACACATAACAAACACGTAACTACATGAAGAGACATTTGTGCCACTGCATGTAACTGGGAACAAACCACTTCACCAATCACGGGCTTGTTGGTTAAAATGAGATGAAACTCCAACCATCAGCATGGACTCAGATCAAACATCTCTGCCATGAACTGAGGGGGTTCCAGACGCTACAGATGAACACAGCGTGCAGCACCATCAGTCACGGTCAATCATCAGGAGGCTTGTTTTTCTCATAAACTGGTTTCAGTTGGTTTGTGCTACTGTAACATGTCCAAATAAAGCCCCACCAAATACTAACTTTGCTTTTTTATGTCTGAGAACTTAAACATTGACAAATTCAAACTATAATGGATCCAAACTTGGTGTGGCCTCCACAACAGTCCCAGTTTGCTGAGCTAGAGCCAAGGTAAAGAAACACCGTGTTGTGAGCAGCGTCTATCAGGGAGGGTTACATTTGTCAAAGGTTTCAACAATCATCAGGCTGTTGATTAAAAAGCTTCATTCACTCTCGCACTCTCTCCCATAATGCATGTTTTGACCTGTCTCCCGTACTTGTCTTGTCTCACCCACAGCTGGTGGCAGCACATTACAGCCCCTCCCTGAGCCTGGTTCTGCCTGAGCTTTCTCCGCTGTTGTCGTTGCTTCTTACAGGGATCGCCTGATTGTTGGAGGATATCCTTACACTACGACGGCCCAGGTCCCTACCACATGGTAAATGAAGTAGATCTTATGTTTAAATGGAAGCCCCATAAAGACTCCTTTATAAACTTTAGTGCACGTTTGTTAAGTTAATGAATATTTGTCTTTAACAATGAAGTCTACCAAAATAAAAGAATGTTGGGCTTTCTGTTTGTTTTTCACCAAGCAGGCATGCTGCATTGTGTCTTTGGAAAACACAGCCCTCTTCCCAGCTGCACAGTTAAGCTACGTCAGCAATTTATCAGATCGTTTCTCCACCCGAGGCAGGAGCAACCCCACATAACTTCACCGAGTGAGCCACAGGTGCCACTCTCACAGCCAACACAGGAAAAACGAGCTTTCACAAAGGCTTTGACACAAATGAAGTCCTGCTAACGTGCTGTTACATAACCGGCCTGTTTGAAGCTTAAAGTTAGTGCATGTACCAGCAATTACACACAAAACCTTAGAAACAAGAGCTCGGCAATATACTGCACATGAAAACTGGTTCAGGGCTGAGAAACTTTAAGCAGCCTCAGCAGAATGCAAATCATGAACAAAGAAATCCAAGAAATGCAGTGATTGTTGTATTTGGCAAATGTGTTGAAAACTGTCACGACACCGTGAGGTCCTTACCCAGTGACTGCAAGCAGAACAGAACAGAAGAGAATAGAACAGAACAGAATAGAATAGAACAGAACAGAACAAAACAGAATAGAAAAGAATATAAATGAAGAGAATAGAATAGAACAGAATAGAATAGAACAGAACAGAACAAAACAAAACAGAAAAGAATATAAATGAAGAGAATAGAATATAACAGAATAGAATAGAACAGAACAAAATAGAACAGAATAGAATAGAACAGAAGAGAATAGAATATAACAGAATAGAATAGAACAGAACAGAAGAGAACAGAAGAGAATAGAACAGAACAGAAGAGAATAGAACAGAACAGAACAGAACAGAACAGAAGAGAATAGAACAGAACAAAACAAAACAGAATAGAAAAGAATATAAATGAAGAGAATAGAATATAACAGAATAGAATAGAACAGAACAGAACAAAACAAAACAGAAAAGAATATAAATGAAGAGAATAGAATATAACAGAATAGAATAGAACAGAACAAAATAGAACAGAATAGAATAGAACAGAAGAGAATAGAATATAACAGAATAGAATAGAACAGAACAAAATAGAACAGAATAGAATATAACAGAAGAGAATAGAATATAACAGAATAGAATAGAACAGAACAAAATAGAACAGAATAGAATATAACAGAAGAGAATAGAATATAACAGAATAGAATAGAACAGAACAAAATAGAACAGAATAGAATATAACAGAAGAGAATAGAATATAACAGAATAGAATAGAACAGAACAAAATAGAACAGAATAGAATAGAATATAACAGAAGAGAATAGAACAGAACAGAACAAAACAAAACAGAAAAGAATATAAATGAAGAGAATAGAATAGAACAGAATAGAATAGAACAGAACAAAATAGAACAGAATAGAATAGAACAGAACAAAATAGAACAGAATAGAATAGAACAAAACAAAACAAAACAGAATAGAAAAGAATATAAATGAAGAGAATAGAATATAACAGAATAGAATAGAACAGAACAAAATAGAACAGAATAGAATAGAACAGAACAAAACAAAACAAAACAGAATAGAAAAGAATATAAATGAAGAGAATAGAATTTAATAGAATAGAACAGAACAAAATAGAACAGAATAGAATATAACAGAAGAGAATAGAATATAACAGAATAGAATAGAATAGAACAAAACAGAATAGAACAGAATAGAATAGAACAGGACAGAATTGAATAGAATATAACAGAATAGAATAGAACAGAATATAACAGAAAAAAAACAGAATAGAACAGGAAGGAATTGAATAGAATATAACAGAATAGAATAGAATATAACAGAATATAACAGAACAAAACAAAACAGAATAGAACAGAACAGGACAGACCAAAGTAGAACAGAACAGAATTGAATAGAATATAACAGAATAGAGTAGACTAGAATATAACAGAACAGAATAGAACAGAACAAAACAAAACAAAACAGAACAGAATAGAACAGAATAGAACAGAATAGAGTAGACTAGAATATAACAGAACAGAACAGAACAAAACAGAATAGAACAGAACAGGACAGAACAAAGCAGAATGAACAGAACAGAATAGAACAAAACAAAACAGAATAGAACAGAATGAACAGAATAGAATATAACAGAACAGAACCGAATAGAACAAAACAAAACAGAATAGAACAGGACAGAACAAAGCAGAATAGAATAGAACAGGACAGGACAGGACAAAGCAGAACAGAACAGAATAGAACAGAACAGGACAGAACAAAGCAGAATAGAATAGAACAGGACAGGACAGAACAAAGCAGAACAGAACAGAATAGAATAGAACAGAACAGAATAGAATAGAACAGAACAGAACACAATAGGACAGGACAGAATAGAACAGAATAGAACAGAACAGAACAAAACAAAGCAGAACAGAATAGAACAGAACAAAAAGCAGAACAGAACAGAATAGAACAGAACAAAACAAAACAGAATAGAACAGGACAGAACAAAGCAGAACAGAACAGAACAGAATAGAACAGAACAAAACAAAACAGAATAGAACAGGACAGAACAAAGCAGAACAGAACAGAATAGAATAGAACAGCCGTTTATTGTCACTGTGTTTTGTTTTCTGTAAGAAGCAGGTTCTAATGCTATATTCTGTACTGGTACAATTGCACAATAGCATTGCTACAAGCAGCTATGTGGCAACATTGTGAACACAGCGAGTATTTCCGGTTTCCACAGGCATGTTCTCCTCGTTGGAATTATTAAGACTTCCAACAGATGAAGGGAATGAGGGCTGACGACCATCCTTAGTCTTACTGACCCAACTGACACTGGATATGCAAACAGTGTGGCAGAGACACACCTCTGTTTGCTCACTTGTGATGTTACTCTGTGATGCTGCCAAAACATGTTCAGTCCATTATGCCCACAAGACGGCAAATGAATAATATGAGACAAAACAATTACATAACTACATGTTACAAAATGAACATTAGAACATGTAAATAAACAAAGAACTGGCACTGGACGACCTCTGCAGAGCAGTTATTATCTGATCCTCAACATCAAACATTCATATGCACGTACCACCAGTCTGAGTCCACAGGCCCAGCCTTTGGAGCTACAGCAGCTTCAGTTTCTCTGAAAAGGCTTGAAGTGTGTTTATGGAGCTCTTAGCCACTCTAACAGAAGCACATCTGTCAGGTCAGATACCAAGTACACTAAGAACCAGCTCCCACAGTGTCTGGACCTTGGAATGGTCTCTATAAGCTGAAGCATTGAGAGGTCCTTCACTGGAACCAAGTATGAACTCCCAATCCCAGACTCAATGTGTTCTCAATCCAGAGAACAGCGTCCACTGATCTAGAACCCAGAGGACCTGTGCTGGCTGATATACGGCTTGGATGCAGGTGCTTGGCCCACTCTGTGTTCAGTGCTCTGGTAGACCTTGGGCCCTGTGGTGACCACTGGGCCCTCAGCATAGGGCTCTGTGACGTGGCCTACTGCTTTGTGGCTGAGCTGCCGCCGTCCCCAACCGCTTCCACTTTGTTGTGATAACACCAACAGTTGACTCTGGAATTTCATGAGTGGACTTGTTAGTGTCCTATCACAGCACCACGCTGGGATTCACTGAGAGCGACTCATTACAAATGCAGCCTGCCTGGTTTTATACACCTGTGGCCATGGAAGTGATTGAAACACCTGAATTCAGTGAGATGGATGGTGACTAGAATAATTTGGGCATCTTTACAAATAACAGCAGCTGAATGATCCAGAGAGCCCGCTTTCAAAATCTGATTATATGACCACACTTAGAATATTCATGAGCTGCTACACGTGTTACAGAGGATGAGGTATACACTGATAGATACGCTGAAGCGGTTCTCCTCGTGCCCTCATGCTGTGACAGAAAACAAAGCACAAACTGGACGATCTCAGAGGATTACTTGTTGCTTTTAAGTATCCAGTAACACAATTTTACCCCAAAAAGGACTAACAGGAAATCTGAGGCATATCCATTTGCTGGGATGCATCCAACAGCTCCACATGAAAAGAAAACGTCTGAAAGCATGCAGTAACACACCACTTTGTTGTTGTGTAAACTCCATGTTCATATGAGCACGGCACAAACACGCACATGCACAGTGCTGTCCTCCAGAGCTCTGCAGAGTCTCTGTCACATTCTGAACACACTGTTCAGCCCGAGCAGCTCCTCTTATATAAGGGCTGCTGTGCACGCCTTCAAACTTACCTCGATTCCCTCAAGCTTTTAGAGTGTGTCCAAGCTCATGCACGTCCACATGTGCACAGCTTTGTGTACTACAGAGGACACTGGAGCGCTGCACGGTCTCTGCAGAGCTCTGATCTTCAGCCAGCTTTTACAGGAACACTTTTTCCTCATTGGGGCACCATGTTTTCAAACACACACATTTTAAAAGCCACGTCATACGACTGCAGCTGCATGCACTTCCTCAGTGCAGCAGGCTGGTTCAGTTTGTGGCGCCAGGATCTGCTGCAGTACGCAGCACATTCCACTGATGGTGGCAGCGACCTATGTGCAGGAACCAACCCCACGCCGGGCTTTGTTGTGACAGATCCCCAGAAAGTCACTAGCATTAGATCAGACTGCTGTCTGTTGAAGCTAGCGTCGAGCTACTTTGATTAGATCACAGGGACAAACAAACTAGTCAACTCTGAGCAACTGTGCAGTTCCAGGTGTCCACAGGTAGGGCTGCACGATTTTGCATAAAATGAGAATCACGATTTTTTGGCTTAGAATTGAGATCATGATTCTCTCACGATTCTCTTTTCCAGTATAAATATTTATTGCACTTATTAACTGCACATCAACTTCGTAACAGTTGAGACTGAACATAAAAACAATTCCGTCTCCACCGTTGCTCAACGCTGCGTGTACAGAGCAGGTAGTGCAACAATAGAAAAATAGTTGCGGGACGGCACTGTGTAGTGTTTGTCTAGGGTGTTGATCGTTTTCCTAAATCCCTCGTTTTGCACAGTGTTGATGGAGCCATATCTTTGGTCAGGTGATAAGTAATAGCCTCCGTAGTTTCTTTGTGCCTGCGCGAGTTCGACGTGTATAGGGAAGCGCTGTATAAGGTTCCCGTTATTGGTGTTTGGGTGGTTGACCGGGACGGATTTTCTCCTGTCACTTTCTCGTCATCCCTGACGTGCTCTCCGTGGTTTTTTCCTGCTAATTTTAGCATCACACGGCACAGCTTCTGTATCACGTGGTATAAGGCTCCGCCCTTATCATTTGTTGAGCAGGAAGAGTGAGCGCTTGTTTTCATGCAGATTACGTCCCGGATCAAAATGCGGTACAATCGTCGTCTTTTTTTTTTTTTTTTTTTTTAATCGTTGTCATTTGGAAATGAGATCGCACACAAGTATGAATCGAGATCGGGATTTTCTAACAATTAATCGTGCAGCCCTATCCACAGGTGTCTTTACAACCTCTCTAACCACATTTCAACTGGACTGGAAGACAAAACATCAGACTGAAAGCCAATGGATATGAAACATTAATGAAAAAGACATTTGAGTTTATCATTTAAAGTTAAAGAAAGACGAACTGACTGTTTGTTTTTCTTTGGCTCTTTCTGGTTTCTTTATTAACTTCCATTATATTCGTCTATATCGAGTCTTCAGCTCTTGTTGGTCTTATTTAGGCTTTGAGGGTTGCTTTTAGTTTCCTGTCACGTTCCATTTCTGTGTTTGTCCTTCGTCTTCCATGTTTCCCTGTCTTATCCTCCTCTCGCTCCATGTGTAAAATGCCATTCCAATGTCCGTTATGTCTCCCTTCCTGTTTTATTTTGGTAGCACCTCTGCGCCTTTGTTCCTCACTGTGCCACAGCTGTGTAACCTCTGCATTATGCACCATGTGTCTTTGCATATTAGGAGTCTCTGGCACCGCCACTGTATTCGTGGTTTTGAACTTATTCTCTGGACATCAGCATAAAATGCTCATGTTGAGTTAAATTTCTGCATCATGCATTTGGCTCTGCAAAATTAATCACACAGCATATTATGACGGCTCCAAACCAAAACACGATACCTGACACAGATGCACAAACGCTGTGCTCTCATGCAAGGTTACATGGAGCCACCGCCGTGCTCAGGGTTGGATTTAGAACAACAACACGCTCAGCAAACGCAAAGGACACAAAACATCACACATCAGCCCCCGAGGAGCAGACGCAGCCATTACCCTTCCATCTGAGATCCCAGCCCTTTGGAGAGGGGAAGCAGCAGCCCTGAGGGACGGTAATGTGGAAAAGTCAAGAAGGCATGTGACAAGGAAACATAATGAGAAACATAATGAGAAATGGGAAAGTGCACATTTCAGCAGAAACACACCAATGACAAAGAGGACGAGATCTAGCATCCAGGTATGATCACATGCTCCAAAGTCCTGACAAGCACGCTTCACTGTCCCCTCTTTAATCTAGAGTCAATATTAAGTGAGCAGCTGTCACTGTTTGATCACATGAGGTAACAAAGTGCACACGTCTTGCAGCCATTGGTTAGCAGTGAAAAGGACCTGCCTGAGTAAATTTGGAGGAAGACATGGCTGACAGACGGGTGGTTCTGCTCCAGTCTACATGCCAAACACAACTGGGCAGGACACGAACCCCAGTTTCTCTCTGATGCATCTACTGGAGTATGAAAGGCTGTGAATGGTTGATAAGCGCTTTGTGTGCTCCAGGAGAGGAGACAACCAGCCCAAATCTCTTTCTTATAACCAAGCAGTCATAAATATGGAGAAAGCTGAGGAATCGGAGTGATTTTAACCAGGACACATCCTTTCTACACATATGGAACAAATAAAACACAAATGTGTAGGACTGAGTTCTTGCATTCAAATCAACAGTAAACAGACCGGTTCTGATACATCACTTTTCTGCTCTACTTCAGAGCACTGAAAGTGCATGATACGACACGCCTCTTTCACCTGCTCATAGTTCTCAGGCTATCATGACTCTTCACAATCTAGTGAAGTGAATCACTCTGAATGTGACTGTATTTACTTACAGCAGTTAGAAGCCTACAGAGTCGCGGCTGTTTTTAATGCACTGAGGGTCTAAAGATCATGGACAGGATCATTTGTGCCATTTTGCATCCTGTATCAGTGATGCTGAAAAAAAATACTTCATGCATGTATTATTCTCAACTATTGTGATTCGTTACCATCAGGTTCTTTTACAAACTCCCTGAAAAGCCTTCAGCTAATCCAAAATGCTGCAGCAAGAGTCCTGACAGGGACTAGAAAGAGAGAGCAGATTTCTCCTTCATTGGCTTCCTGTTAAATCCAGGATTCAAAATCCTGCTCCTCACATACGAGGTCTTAAATAATCAGGCCCCATCTTATCTTAATGACCTTGTAGTACCATATCACCCTATTAGAGCACTTCGCTCTCGCTCTGCAGGCCTACTTGTTGTTCCTAGAGTATTTAAAAGTAGAATGGGAGGCAGAGCCTTCAGTTTTCAGGCCCCTCTTCTGTGGAACCAGCTTCCAGTTTGGATTCAGGAGACAGACACTATCTCTACTTTCAAGATTAGGCTTCAAACTTTCCTTTTTGCTAAAGCATATAGTTAGGGCTGGCTCTCTAACTATGCTGTAAAAGGCTGAGCCTACTGGGGGCTTCCAGTGGTGAACTGAGCATTTAAATTTGTCAAGTTTGATACAGTTTTGACTTTGTCTCTTTGTCTCTGGAGTGGTGACGTCCATGACACAGTCCACTGTTTGTACGTGGGATAACATAAGATTGCAGAGACCTGGTAGCAATGCCCTCAGTAAAACTGACTACAACATTAGAGGTCTGGTGATAGAGGTAACTGTATACTTGGTTAGGCTGAAATGGGACAAACAGGCAGAGTTTAAAACCAATGGCAGCACAAATCTGTTAAACTGACTTAAATGAAAAGCCAGAACTACATTTGGGATTGCAGTTATTTGTGTTATACACCAGGAGCCAGTGTGTAAGTCGGAGCTAAAACCATGTTACTAATGTTATAAAGAAAATAGTTTACCAAGACAAAAGCACTGACGGACGGAGTTTTCACTTTTCCACAACATGCTGACAGCCTGGGCCAAGTGCTAACACTGTGGTTTGTTTGCTTTGTCTTTTTATGAACAAGTTCTCAGATGCATTTCTGCTTCAAACACTGAACATGACCTTAATGCATCTTTCAAAGCTGCAAAGAGACGATATTTCTCTCACCCAACAAGAAAACCCTGGAAAAGCTGCAGATGGAGTCATTAAACTACAAGTCACATAGCAACAGCACTTTATAGAACATTCTAAATCTTTGAATTTTGCAAAAAAATGAATAGTTCGTTTACGATTGTTAAATAAATAGTAATAAAACGTTAGCATTTTTCCAGTGCTTATGCCACACATGCCTTGCCTAGCTCTATCTACTCTTATTAATAGCAGTTTATAAAGAGATCGGTTTATTCGAGCAGCGTTCCACGACAGTCCAGTTTCTCGTGCAGCCCTCTGAGCCCACCCCTGGGCTACAGGGATGTCGAGGGAAGGGTCAGGAAAAGCATTAACCACCAAACAAAAATGGCTGCTTTTGCAGTTCTTGGGATTCCCCTGCAGGTCAATACCTGGACCTCACACACATTCATGTGTTCACCTAATCAACTTGGAGCTATGCTTGGACTTATCAAAGTACAGCTAAGTTTCCCTATGTTGACAAAGAACCAACTCTAGTTGCACACTCTGTGAAAAAGACAGAAAAACGGAGGTATTATCTGCAACAATTAGTCAAACTATGAAAATGTTTTTGGAGACCAAAAGCACCGGTTCTATTCTGGGCCACAGGTTTTTCTAAACGTCACACTGCCTTTGGATTTACTACAGCATGCAAAACTCTTCAACACGTCTGCTACATCTACGTGCTGTAAAATAGAGGCAAACGTAGTATTACATGCTTTAATTAAGTGAATTATGCAACATAAGGAAGGATGGAGAGCGTGGGACGAAGCAGGTTAGACACGGAGTGTTTTAACAGGCACTGAGCTTGATGTAAAGAGACATGTTACCTCTACGGAGCTGTTACAGATCATATTGAAACGAGGGGGGGAAATATGGGATTTTGCACTGCTCCAGTAGTGAGCATGCCCTGTCCTCTTTGAGATTCATTCACAGTCAGAGAGCTGGAGAAAAGTGGGGCAAAACAGCAAGAGTGGAGTGGTTAACTAACAATGAACTAAACATTTTTATTTTCCATATGTTATGTTGGTCTTGTTCTTTCCTGATCTGTGCCAGCTAAACAAAGACAGCTCAGTATAAGCTGTCTTAGTGTTTCAGGTCTTCAGCACACTAACCAGATGCTCATCTCCCGCTGTCACCACAGTGGAGTCTTTATCCATCGTTTGCAGAACACTGTCATGACCTGCTCGTATAGTTTCCTGTGCTAACCTTAACCCTGAGATGTGCAAAGGGAGAACTGTAAACGAGCACAGTGAGGACAGAGTGTACTCTGCATGTGAGCCTCAGCACATGGGGCCCTCATCGGCCTTTGACTCATCACCTTACTCAATCATAAAGTACGTTAAGATGTGACAACGAATATTTCATTTTTTTGCACCTCACATGTTATTTCCAAAAATAAACAAAAACGGGACTGAGATTAAACAGAAGACTGCGCAGGCTCAGCGACGGGCCTGAAACTACAACCATGGAGGAGAGCCTTTGGATGGAGGAGAGCCCCGGGAGCCACGTAGGAGCCCACCGCGGATACTGACACGTGAGCAGAAAGTGACGGGGATAAACTGGGGGCGGGGTCCCGCAGTCCACACTGACTGGCCCAACAGGCCTGCCAACATCACCAACGCAACGAAGCCTCACGAGAGACGGCTAACGTTATCTGTCGCGTGCGAGGCAATGTTGCCCGGTAATCCCGGGAGCTAGAGTCGCCATGGTGAACCGACCTGAAGGCTGGGTGGAGCGGCCGTGTCAGGCAGACCTGCGCTGTTGCGATAATTACAACTATCCGCGCTGGAGGCAGCGCTAACCAACAAAAGCACTCAGGTGTCGCTCAGCCAGCAGTCTCTCAACACCGACTCCTGAACCACGGCTAAACCATCCCCGCGCGGAGCAGCTAGCTAGGATGAAATAACAGAGCGACAGCCAATCAACTTCCAAAGGCCTGCCAGTGAAAGCTGGCGGCTACATCATCCCAGCCGACGCTATCGTGACAGAATCAAACCCACCTTTTGGTTTTGGGTTCCCTTTGCTGCCCTTTTTTGAAACCATAGCTGAGTCCTTGGTTGTAGGACCGGAAACGACGGGAAGACGGGAACGACCGGTGCTCGTTGAAAGCGGAGAAGAGAAATCAAAATTTCTGCTCCTATCTGATAAAACTCGCAACCAAAGAAACCCCGCCCGCTTTACCACTGACGGCTCTCTCTGCCAATGAATGCCTTGTTACACAAAGATGGGCGGGGTTTGGAAATGTTATGACCAATGGGTATCGAGAAGCCTTAGGCTTATTCAGCCGTGTGGATAATCTTATCTTTGCCCCTCCCCCTCGCTGCTTTGGAACGTGGCAATATGGTAGATCCCCCTCACTGCCATGTTCATTCCACTCACCATCTAAACATCTAAATGTCAAAATATGAGCATAAAACATTTCTCTTAACAACAGCGTAAAGATCTGCGGCCTTTAAAATCAGTGTTTACAAGCAAAACAAAGAAAAGCAGCAGCGAGCACATTCAAATAGTTTCTGCTGGACATTTGATCACAGTGCTAACATATTACGTTTTACATGATATTCCATAGTACAGTGTTCTATTACACGAAGAAACAATTAGTAAACAGTAATACGAATAGTAAATAGCATAATACTACATTTACTAATGCAATGGTTTCAGTCAGCCAGATAATTTGCTAATAATTTAATTGTCCAGTCTGACTCCGGAGGCAGCACAAGCGATAACTCTCTGGACTCATTAACTCATTTCTGTTTCTGTCGTTTAAATGCCCACATTTACATATGTACCTCCTACCAGTGCGTGGCGGTAGTGTACCAATTCGTCGTTTGCCAACTGCCAATAACGAAGAAGAAAAGTCCGCCGCTGAGTATCCCAGGTGCATCGCTGTTTATACAGGATGTCACAGGAGATGCAGATGCATCCCTCAGCAAACCATCTCAAATATTTCCTTGTAACATGTGTGTTGTCACTAACATGGCTGGACACATGCTGCACAGTTATTTGTCAACAGAAATTCTTTGGATTGAGCAGCATTGCCACAGCCACACTGTGGTGCAACATAAATATGCTGTCATAACTCAGGGGCGTCGAACGCCAGGCCTCGAGGGCCGTGTCCTGCAGGTTTTAGACGTGTCCTTGATCCAACACAGCTGATTTAAATGGATAAATGACCTCCTCATCATGTCTTGTAGTTCTCCAGAGGCCTGGGAATGAACTAATCATGTGATTCAGGTGTGCTGACCCAGGGTGAGATCTAAACCTGCAGGACAGTGGACCCCCCTGTCATATCTGCTGTAGGCTGACAAGTCAGATTTGGACATCTGTGATATCAGTGATTCCTGAAGAAGCCAGTCATGCCCAACGTACGCTTCGACAGGAAATCTATGTCATAGCCTACCCTGTGACCTACGTCGTGACCTGATGTACACCTGAGAATTTTAAGCACACATCGGATTGATGCAGCCCACAGCTGTTGTGACTGGCCTGTACTGTTGATTCATGCTGTGCATTTGTTCCACCCAGTTTTGGATTTAATCAGTGAGAGAATAACAATCATAACCTCAGCATAAAGAATAATAACGTCAGTTTAAGGATTCGGTAGATTCCTGGGTGTCAGTGGTGAAACCATCAAAATTCACTGGAGGGAACGTACAAAAAAGCATAAATCCCCAGTAAGAGGTCGCTTCTCCTGGGCACGTGTCAGTTGTTGCAACAATAAAGTGGATAAAAACGATGAGAAATTCATTAATTAGCTGCTGAAAATGGCTTTTAAATATTCACAGGTGTGTGATGTATAGACATATAACGTGCACGTCCAGCCTGTCACAGTGCCCAACTTCACACTCAGCAGTTTTATGAGATTTTTCTGGTCAGCGCAGACAGAAGAACCCAGACCTTGTATGTGCTCCTTTCAAACTTGGAGGTGGTTTTTCTCATTCCCGCTGCTTCACAGTCAGCTGTGAGACAGTCCCTCAGGTCACCACCTGAAGAAGCAAGGTGAAGCACAGCATCCACAAAATGTGGCCCCGAATTTATCCTGTCCATTAAAATGTTGAGGAGCAGCCGTGGTGAAGTCCATGTATGCTGGTTAGGCAAAATCCCACACTCAAATATCTATAAGAGGATACGGTGAGCTTCTAGGACCACAACGAAGGCCGCTTTGTTCCTCCTGTGAGGTCTGGCTCTCCTGTATCCTGTACAGAGCCTTCTCAGGGAGGCTGTGTTGGAATTTGCACACAAAATCCTTAAAAGCCCAGAACAGACTTTTTGCCAATCAGCTTCTTTCTCAAAAAACAAAAACCCAGCAGTGTTTACATTTTCACACCAAATTCACATCATGTTTTAATAAGAGATTTTTGGGATTGCATCCAATGATACCAAATTTGTTTAAGTTCAATTCAATGTTATTTATACAGCACCAAATCACAACAGCAGTCGCCTCAAGGCGCTTTATACTGTCAGGTAGACCCTACAATAATACATACAGAGAAAAACCCAACAATCATAAGCAGCACTTTGGCGACAGTGGGAAGGAAAAACTCCCTTTTAACAGGAAGAAACCTCCAGCAGACCCAGGCTCAGGGAGGGGCGGGGCCATCTGCTGTGATTGGTTGGGGTGAGAGAAGGAAGACAGGATAAAGACATGCTGTGGAAGAGAGACAGAGGTTAATAACAGATATGATTCAGTGCAGAGAGGTCTGTTAACACATAGTGAGTGAAGAAGAAACACCCAGTGCATCATGGGAATCCCCAGCAGCCTACGTCTATTGCAGCATAACTAAGGGAGGATTCAGGGTCACCTGGTCCAGCCCTAACTATATGCTTTAGCAAAAAGGAAAGTTTGAAGCCTAATCTTGAAAGTAGAGATAGTGTCTGTCTCCTGAATCCAAACTGGAAGCTGGTTCCACAGAAGAGGGGCCTGAAAACTGAAGGCTCTGCCTCCCATTCTACTTTTAAATACTCTAGGAACAACAAGTAGGCCTGCAGAGAGAGAGCGAAGTGCTCTAATAGGGTGATATGGTACTACAAGGTCATTAAGATAAGATGGGGCCTGATTATTTAAGACCTTGTATGTGAGGAGCAGGATTTTGAATCCTGGATTTAACAGGAAGCCAAAACAGGAGAAATCTGTCTTTTATAAAATCTCTATATTATCAAAAAATGAAGATTTGTCAGCGTCTTCAGGTTCTCCAGTTACTCTGGGTTTCAGGAAAGACAAACATGATAAGTGACAATAACTGTTGTTTGCACCCAACAGTGGAACAATCTGAAGTACAGCAGGTAAGTAAATCTATTTCTATATATGCTATTGACATGAAATCATTTTCAGTTAGTTGCACGATTGTTTTCCAGTTGCTGGTAGATTCCAGCCGGTGCCAGCACGCTCCATGCCTTTTTGTATGCTCAATACTTTTCCTTGTGTCATTTCTCACTATTGCACATAACTGCACTTATGGACATCTGTGGTTTGACATCCGGTTAAAATTTTTTAAATTAAAACAATGTTTTTCATTTTTAGGTGTAGCTCTCTTCCGCCCCCTGCTGACAGCACAGAGACACTGTTCTAGGATGACCTGGACTTCTGGACCCATTGTAACACACACAGAAAGATTGTAGGTCTGACCAACTGTCTCAGCTGTGGGCAAATAGATGGCAGTCAATAAAGTTCTAAAAGGTAATTTATTGACACAATAATAAAAAGAGAAAAGATAAAACAGTCCAGTGTCGCATTTGCAGATCAAGTAGAAAACACACAGTCCCAAGGCCAGAGCCAGCTATGCTACGACACCACATGTTGACTTCAACAGTTGTCCTCGCAGACCCACCACCCTGTAAGCAGATCGCCAGTGATCACTCCAGCCTCTGCAACTCCGCTGCCTTTAGGCTGTGGCATATAATAGGCCCCGGCCTGCACAGAGAGACAAAATAACACAGCAGTGTTTGTTGTGTGTGCTAGTGTATCAGTGCAATCAATTACACCTGCCTCTAATTAGTCCAACCCCAGTATGTCCAGTATATGTACCCAGTACGTGAGATCAGTTTACTTCATTTATGCAGCAGCAAATCACAACAACAGTCACCTCGAGGTGGTTTTTATTATAAGGTAGACCCTACAATAATACAGCGGTCAGGTAGGTATAAGGAGACACTGCCCCCCAGTGGACGGATCTGATTGACAATAAACATTTATTTTACATGTTTAATCTGCATGTACTCACAGCTCTACCGGAGCAAGCATGAGCACACTGTCTTCTTCTAAAGATGTGCACACGGGCTCACACAGTACTCACTAAACCAGTTGGTTCTACGGATTTCCTCCCAGAGGAATCCGATTTACACACACTGTCCGTGAAATCAGACTTGGATGGATTGAAACAACCAGTGCCAACGACAGTCGTGCTGTTAGCTTCACTATATGCTTTGTGTACAGATGAGCTGACCATGTTTAGAGTCCACAAGACTGGAATAAAAGCTAAAAGAAACGAACACTGAAAACACAGAGCTCGGTGTCGTCACAGGATCCTGTAGTTTTTAGACTCTAAACGTAATAAAAGCACATCACACTGCATTAATTAAAACGATGAACTTGCTCTGAGTATGTCGTAACTACAGTCCATGCATTCATCTGAAGTTATGGGATTTCTCCACAGTGGGCTGAGCCAGATAAAAACGTTCTTGCAGCCTCTTGTTGAATTTCCAAAGTTTTCTTTTAGAGGCTAAAATGAGATACGTGTGGTTTTCAAAATAAAAGCCCCAAGTTGTTGCAGAAAGTTAGTAGTATGCATAAAAGTATGAAAGCCATAAAAATGTTTCCTGGATGCTACAAGCAGAAATATACTGACTTTCAAAATAAAACTGCAATGGATCTTAGGCTCTTTTTAAAAGAATGCATCTACCCTCAAAAACAAAGTTCCTTAAAGTTTATTATGTGTTTTTGATAACACTATTGTATTATTAGCAGCCTGCGAGTCTGAGTGGAGCTGTAGGTGAGGCGACTCGCACACAGAGGAGCACGATAGCCTTTGTACCACATTGGAAAGTTAAATATGTGGAGAAGAGTTCAGTGGGAGCACAGCAGCATGTGGCCATGACCAGAGACACACCAGCACACAGAAGGACACACAGGAACCCTCGACCTTCTTGAATGCTCTTAAAAAGCAGGTTAGCAGCAGCTGTCCAGGTGTTCTGCCTGAATGTTTCCTTGTTACTATTCCAGAAAGCTGCTTAGAGAAAACTTGCCTAATAGAGTTCAGAGTTCACATGTTGAAGAAAAATACCAAATATTGACTTTCAGGCTTGTCATCATTGTGCAAACACTGATTTGCCTTATGTGCTGTATTTCCACGTATGTTTTGCACATAAAAAACAGCTGTTTCCCACGCTGCTGTGGAATGGGACGTGACAGCAGCACACGTGAAACACACAAAAATGCATCTGAAATTCATCAATGAAGATTTACTCCAGCTGCTGAGCAGCTTCAGATGAAATCCTGCCAGCATGTCGCTCGCTCTGTGACGCGTTCAATGATTAGCTCTTTGGGTGTGCACAGGTATGTTTCATCAAGTTCTGTATTTACTGTGGGTGGTGTAATAACTACACATTATTGCAAGACCACCTCAAAACAAAGTTAGTCGTTGGACTTCATGTAGTTAAGCTGGAAATATTACTTTAACTTTAGCCAACAGATAAGGACAGATAGGGAGGTCAGGGCCTGGGATTCATCCCAACAACAAGCTTTTGATCAAAGATGTGATAAAGAGCTTGCTGTAGATCACCTCCTGATTTTCACTATTGATTGGCTGCTAACATTTGGGTTTGTAGTGTTGGAGAGAACACAATGTTCCCTGAACTCTGCCGACGCTGATATGCATGCTGACTGAATGCTGATCAAAGGTCTGTGGTACGAGCACGCAAATCTCATATTTTTATATCGACAAAACAAAGAACTGCTTTCTTTTTTTTTTTATTATGCTGATTTATTTCAGATGATCCAAGTGATGAAACCTTTAAAGCCGAAGAGTCAGATGTGCCTGCTGATTTGGACTGGTTAGAAGAATTGTCTGAGTGGGTGTTTGCTAGTTTTTAATTTTTGAGAACTATTGGGCAGTTAAATCCAAATGGCAGTGTGTCTTGTATTCAAAACCACGGTGCTTGCTTCGGTCAGATCTTGTTATGCAAAGCAATAAAGTTCAATTTCTGTTTTTTATTTCAGCATCTGTTGAAAGTCTGTTGCATCATATACTTCTATACATGAAAGACAGTCTGTGAATAATAGTGAGTGTATCTAAGAGTTTGCATCACATAAGGAGCCTTTTCTAAATGTAATTCTGCATCTGCCCCAAGAGAGGATGATGGTGTTGACGATGGTGACCTTGCGGTTGTAAGAAGAGGAGTTCTGCCGAGACAGCACGGATGTTCAAGCTGAGACGAAACCTCGACCAGCTGGACTGCTTTCACCGACAGAAGGAGCATGACGTGCTGAAAGCCAGGTCTGAACCTGGCACTGACAGACCTCTAGAGCTACAGAAGCTCCTTACCTACATTTTGTGAACCTTTCTAGACTCCACACAAACCAGTACCAGTAGAAAAGCTTTTTTATGAGAATTTAAAAAAAATACACAGGCTTTTGCCCAGTCTTTTCAAAAATGTTCCCGTTTTATTCCATTTTTTTCTGCTCCTGCCCTTTTCACACAAGGCCAATCATATCTGTTCCAACTGATTCGGCAATTTGTAGAAAATGATTTCAGCCGAGGACAGAACATTTCTTATAATGTCCTTTCTCCCCACTTTCCTTCCGTCTTTTTATTTGTCTGGACCATGAGCCATTGAGCACCTGATGAACTGTGATGCAGTTCCATGGAAAATGTCTGTCATCTTCCTTTAGCACTGTGTCTTCTTTATCCTGTGTTTTTTGTTCTCCAGAGAAAAGCTAAAACTCTGTCAACAGAATATTCAAAGTTTGTTGGAGCAGAGGGATAACTTGGAGAGAGAGATAGAACAACAGAAAGTAACAGACAACTGCTTTCATGGTAGCTCCTGTCTGACTGTCACCACACATGACCAACTGTTGATGGGATTTAAGCCTCAGTCTAACTGAAATGCTGTGGCAGGATCTTTCAGAGCCACGTGGAAGAAAACGTTCACAAATATCAATGAACTGAAGCCAAAGAAGACTCGACCAACATCCCCCCACAACGATGCGACACTCATAACTCACACAGAAAACAGGAACTTCAAGTTATTGGTGCTAAAGTCAAATCAGGTCTGGACTCAGCTGATATGTGCCTACAGAGCTCGTGTTCACTGAGAGAACAGAGTAAAAGCCCTTTATCATATATTTAAACCTCACATTAGGATAATCTGACTGCAGCATCACTCTGTGGCCTGGATGGGCTTCATTTTATTAGTGTTCAAACATCCATTTCCCCTGATGTGAGATCATCGTTTTATCAACTGTTAGATCAGCGGTTCTTAACCTGGGTTCGATCGAACCCTAGGGGTTCGGTGAGTCGGTCTCGGGTTCGGCAGAGCCTCCGCCATGACGTGCACGGCTCATTTTGTGCACCAGTAAAAAAATCACATTTTAATTTTCACTAAAGAGGGGTGAATGCGCATATGAAGCTGGTGGGGCTCGCTCCTCCAACAAGCTTAAGAACCACTGTGTTAGATGGATTTGAGCCTGACACAGAAAACCTCAGACTTTAATGAGTCTAAAGAACACTTTCAATGATATTTGGAGCCCTTTATATTTTCACAAATCTGCATCGTTTACTTGTCAGAACATGTGGCATACAATACTAAAAATGCCATCAGTGCTAAAAATATTACAAGTTTTGAGCCAAGCATATTACAAACTGTGGATTTTAGATATATTTTGCCTACAAGGCCAAGAGAGGGAGGCTTGTCCCCTCTGAGGTTTGGCCCAGTGTCCACAGTCTGACAGCCTCTGTGTGTGTGTGTGTGTGTGTGTGTGTGTGTGTGTGTGTGTGTGTGTGTGTGTGTGTGTGTGTGTGTGTGTCTGTGTGTGTGTGTGTGTGTGTGTGTGTGTGTGTGTGTGTCATTTACTGTATATAAATAGTGGATGTCATCAGCATCATGCCTCCACTGGTTTCCAGCATCAGCACTTTGAACACCATCGTGTCTGATGACCACAGAGTCGTTCCTGCGAACAGTGAAACCTTGACACTGAGGCACAAACCAAAGGTACATAATATATCATTTATCAGAGATTAAATGTGCTCTAACACAGGGCTGTCAGCATGCAGCTCACGGACCCGTGATAAAGAAAACGCTGCTGTGACAAAGAACGCTTTCAAAAATAAAAGTGTTATCATCAACAAAATGCAGTGAATGAACAACAGAGAATCACATCCATGTTGGTGGGACCGCCCTTTGCCTTCTTCTAGGTCCATGTGCACAGTTTGAAGGAACTCGGCTGGTAGGTTGATCCAAACATCTCAGAGAACTCAGCACAGCTCTTCTGTGGATGCAGCTTCCTCACATCCTTCATGTAATCCCAGACACTCCGTGATGTTGGGATCAGGGCTCTGTGGGGGCCACACCCTCACTTCAGTACTTCAGGTTCTTCTTTACACTGAAGACAGTTCTTGATGACTTTGGCTCGTTGTCCTTCTGCAGAATACATTTGGGGCCAGTAAAGTTCTTTGTTTACAGCTGCCTGAAACCTTTGCACACTCGTATAGCTGAGAGCCATTAATACCTGACATATGAAGTTATCCAAAAGGTAACAAATGACATGAACATGTTGGGGATGTTCAGCAAGGCCGAGCTGGCAGCTTTCTTTAAATCTTACTAGAATCTAGATGAGCGAGTTAATGTGCCTTTGTTATAAAGCACCGAGACCAAAGCCGTCTACATCAGCGGTCCCCAACCTTTGTTGTGCCACGGACGGTTTATGCCCGACAATATTTTCACGGACCGGCCTTTAAGGTGTCGCGGATAAATACAACAAAAATAAAACCAGTACCAGTACCGACAAAAAATAAGATTTATTCATAACAGACGTGAAAAGACCCAGGAAAACCGAGTAAACGATCAAAATGATAACAAAATAACACTGAAAACCGATAAAAACCCTGAAAACCAGACATTTCACACCTGAGCCTCAACTCTCGCGGCCCGGTACCAAACGACTCACGGACCGGGACCGGTCCGAGGCCCGGGGGTTGGGCCTCGGACCGGTTGATCCCATGTATGCAGTGTGACTGACACAGATTTTGTTGCCCTACTTTTACACCTTCCACAACACTAAGAGTAGAGCTTTTTATTGCAGGATCCTTTGACTAAACATCAGCGTGACTCATCGTTTACAGTGATGGTCCCGGAGCAGCATTAATATGACGATGAAATTACAACACAGCACTATTCCCAGATACTTACATCAAGCTCCTAAAAAACCATAAGCATTCACTATAAAGCCTCAGTGATTGGGCCCATGTCAGCTCGGTGGTGATTTGTTCCTGGTGCCAGAGGGAAGGTTTAAAACTGTCTGGGAAACAACAATCAGCTGATTATAGCTGAGTTGGGCAGAGGCTAAATAAATAAATAACTACTTATAACATGATGTGAGTAATGTAACAAATAAAAAATGATAACAGAAACAAAAGCAGCAGATCGATCAAAATATGATTTTAAAATCATGACATAATAATATCAGCATTGTTATTGTTCTTAAAAATTCCAGATTGGTCGGCTGTGGCGTAAACATGAAACAGCACGGCCATTAAGGATCTCGTTTTCAGCTCTCTCACTTCAGCCAACTTCCACAACAAGCACTGCAGAGACCGTAGACATGTGCACAAACCCGCCACGTATACGCGAGTCAGCCACCCAAACGTCCAATCATCATCTTTCACAGAGTCCCGCCTTCCTCTGTGATCAAACAGTCATCAGGGGTCATTGTGATGTCACCCGTTGGGTGGGCAGCAATCTGCTGCAGGAGGTTCTCTGATTGAAGCAGGTGATTGGTCCAGCCTTGACACACTTGTGTTATTCCAGGCCCATGCCCTCCATATTCTGGAGGCAGAACGTGTGATGAGAAGAAGCCACTTAAAGAATCTTGGAAATCAGAACCGTGCATATGGATCTACAACAAAGAGGGTGAAAGGATGTTTCAAATCCACAGTTGTTATCTGTCATCTTCAGTATAACCAGTACGTGAGGTAGCGCGGGTACTGACCCTCTGCTTGATTTTATCAGGCAAGAAGGGACGAAGCATAGCAAAGACCGGACGGAAGAACATCGGTTCATTGACCAGGTGGATTCCTCTGACCTTCAGTGGGAAAGAGTCCTGAACATACACATAAACAAGCATCAAAGCATATTTAACAAGTTGAAAACTTAAAAATATAAAAATACAGAAAACTCTGCACATCAAAGTTCTACCTCTGAACTTCCAGCCGGTCCCTTAGGGGCAAGGTTACGACTGAGTTACAAATAAGCAGTTTTAGGAGCTATAAGATGCTACCTTTCACAGGAAGTCTCTAACAAGCATTTGGCCTTCAGTTTAAGCTTTTTAAGGACATTTCTATAGAAAAGGGTCGCTGTAAAAACAAACAAAAAAACTGTCTTGAGTCACCTTTTTTCCATTTTGAAAGGAAAAGGAGAAATAGGTGCAGTCGTTTCCTCAAAGATCTGCACACACACACATATCAGGCAAAAACAGAGTTTGCTCAATTCTAACAAGCTGGAAAGTCAAAGTTGGCATGACCACCTTGAATTTTCAACACGAACTCTCGGGCAGCTTTCTTGTAATTAGCAGTCTTCAGGAATAACTCTACAGGCTCCTTGAATTCTAAATCTCCACTCTCTCCCACTCTACCTCAGTCATTGTGGTCTGGGTTCTGGGGAGGCCAGTCCAGGACGGTCATGTTCCATTGTGTGTTTCTACCCAGGAATGCTTGCTTGGTATCATCATCATGCTGAAAAGGTTGCAAATCAGACGCTTTCCAGGTGGAACTCCAACATCTGACAGTAGCTGTCCAGATTCACAATTCCATCAGTTTTGACAGGATGCCCAACACCATCCCAAACCCTGACAGACCCTCCACCGTGTTTTACTCAGTATCTCCTCTGTTTGGTCCAAACACTTCACATGTGGATTCATCTCCATAAGGACTGTTGCTCCTGATTTTCATATCAGTTCTTGTGTAATTTGGCATGTCAGCGTTTTCTCTTCCTCGAGGATGGCTTGTTGACCGCCACACTTTCACTGGGACCAGTTGTGCTGAGGCTTCAGCAAACAGTAGATGGTCCAGATCATCTCTCAGGCACCGTGTCAGGTCTTTAATGGATTGTTCTGTCTCTCAGATATTGCTGAGGAAGGTTTTTTAGGCATCCACATGTCCAGTAAAGCTACAGATATGACAGCAACATGTGCTGATGAGCTGTAAACTCGATACAATGTAGCAGCTGGCTGAGGCAGCTGGCCCACTCTCCATGGCAACGATACCTGCACAAGCTGGGCTGAAACTAAAGGGGGCGTGGCATGTACCAGGCCATTTAAAGGCTTTTGTAACAATTTTGAAAGAATACAAAATCTTGTGTTAACAAAACTATTAATATTTAATAGCTCATTCAGTCCCAACAGGCCAGAACACTGAATTATTATTAACATGACAGCCTGCAAGAAGTGAGGGGTGACTCAAGACCCTGGGCTTCTGGTCATAGAAGGAAAGGAAAACGCATCCGGTTCAGTGTGGTGCAGAGTTTTGTTACACTGGTAAACATATTCATAATAACACACATGTTCTGTTGTTAAAGAACAAACGATAGGTCGTCATCTGCACAGCTCGATCTCAGTCCTACCGAAAGCACAGATGAAATCTTTCTGGCAAGCGAAGGGTTAATCTGCAGGGCATGACTCAAACTCCACCCCGCGAGGTCAAATATGGCCTTCACACCCTGCCTTTGTGTCTCGTTCTCCCTTGAGATGATCTCGGATGTCATCAGGCTGACTCTGAATACCTGGAAGGCTGACCAGTCTTTCGGGTTCCACTGCCCTGCAAACAAGCAGACATTACTCTACACGAATAAAACATATTTCAGAAGAAGGACCACAGCATCATCCTGTGGAGCACAGTTAATATGCTAATCTCTGAATCGGTGTCATTTATACATCATGAACTAGCAAAGCCACTTTTCAAAACACACCAATGTTTGCCATTAAAATCTAGCTTAAAATCAACTAAAACCCTGAAATTGTGCTGTGCAGTCCTGGAACTGTGCAGCCATCGCGGTCAGAGACGATACAATAAAACGAGACAGTCCTCGCTAATAAATGAGAGCCAATAAACCGTTTTTGGACTGACACGTGCACAGTAGAAGTTTCAGCGTATGTCTCTGCTCGTTATCGTAGCACCGTTGAAACGCTCGTCAACTTCTACTCTGCACATTCAGTCACGTTTCCTTTTTGTATTGTTCCTCTTTAGAATTGTGTGTGAAGGACATTTGATTATTTGAAGCTTTTGCATGTTTGAAAGAGGAAGAGTTCATCTCCGTACCATCCCAGCAGGCTGCCTTTACTGTCAGTATGTTTAAAATGTTGAGAAACAAGTTTGAGAGTAGGTCAGTGGTGACAGACATGAGGGGGATTTCATCTGTGGCCGTACTGATGGAGCAGAGCTCCTGTCCTATGGTGACAGGACTGAATGAGTTTAATGTCGACTCAAAGAGAATGACCAGCATTAAACAGCATCTTAGTTTTATTTGTGTAACCCTATAAAACTAGATAACAATTTAAGATCAGCTTCTTTTAAAAGCTGTTAAATCACTGAGGAAACAGACCAGGGAGGCTTTGCCTGCTTATCGTAGCTCGTGTTGATGTCGTTGGGGCTGCTCCTAGCAGGCCCCTTCAATAATCCATCCACACCCAAGCATACTGACCAATCCTGTAGATGAGCACCCTGCTGCCTGTGCAGTCTCGCTGCGGGAGCACAGCGTGGTACGACGTGTTGAGGAGGCCGAGCACCGAGGAAGGAGACAGACAGCTGCTGATCTCAGGACTTTCCCTTCGCCACCGCTGGTAGTTGAGCAAGAGCTGTACAGGACACATTACAGAGGGACTCATTCTTATACTTCCCTCACACAGTCACACCTTTTCACACAAGCACTTTCCCATGTAAGTGCTCTCTATCCACACACATTCATAGTCTGATGGATGCATGGAGAGCAACTCTGGGTTAATATCTTGTCCAGGGATCGAACCACCACTCCACCCCGGGGACATTAGGGAGTTCCTAGGACTCTATGAACATGGTTCAAACACGTAGTTAAAAGGTTAATACTTCATCACTGCATGCAACAAAAACAACCACACAACACAACAAAATGAAGACTGCTGCATTCAGTGTTGGCTGTGAGCTTGCAGGGCAGAGCACAGCCAACAGCCAGATTACCAGTGTGATGGAGTCTTTTGCAGTTACCATAAGTAAAGGTGGAACTAGGTTGGCAGTCTGTCACAGACTGACAGCTATCAACACCCACAGTCATTTTAGGATCGCTAATAAACCTGAAGTGCATGGAACTGGGAGGAAGACCGCACAGGGACGTGCAAACTTTGCACAGAGAAGCCAGAGTTAGGCTCAGACGACCATGACCTCCTTGCTGTGAGTCAGCACTGATAGCCTTGCACCAATGTACAAACAGTAAATAAGACATTTATGACCCGGCTGTTTATCTGAAACAAAGGCAAATTCAAAGAAGTGTTTATGTGATAAAAGTCAGATCGACTGAACGGCAGAGCTTTGACCCACATGCCTGAAATTACTCAACTATCCTGTGGAGCAAAGGAAACGCTGTTTTTAAACTGCACTGATTCATTTAACGTGCTCATGAAGAACAACGTGACCACAGCTCTGCAGCAACTTTGAAACCAGCAGACCTTCTTACATTTGTTCAGGGAGCAATCGTTGAAAGCCAAAGAGGACACCTCAGAGCCCACGCAGGAGCACGTCTGCTGTGATGCAAACACACTGCGGTCAGACACGAAGAGAATAATAAGGCGAGTGCAGCGCAGACAGTCAGGTGACAGAGAGACAAACAAAAATGCTCATGTTGTCAAAGCAGGAACAAAATGATCATTTGAACCAACCCAGCAGAAAATGAGCTGTTCAAGATCACAGCAACCGAGCTTGTGTGGACCAACACCTGCAAAACAGGAGCAAACTCAATCACGTGTGAGGCTTTAGCTTTACCATTGGATAGCACAGAACAAGGCTGCATATTATTTTAATCCATGTGTTAACCTACATGCAGTTTGGTAAGAACAGTGCCAACACTCCACATTAAGTGATTTTGGAAACAACCGTGAGCCTCCCCACGAGCCCAGCTCAGGACTGAACTGCTCAGCTCAACGTGGGTGAATGATGATGATGGTCAGCACGACCAAACATCTTCCTCACGGTGTGGTTTCTGTGAGCTCTCCTGGACTCTCCTAAACTTCAGCATGTTTCCCCTGACTCTCAGTGACGGCTCTTACCTTGAGGGAGAGCTCCGTGTTGAAGTCTCTGGCCCGCAGAAACCTGAGGAGAAAGCCGCTGGATAAGCTCCCGACAGCGGACAGCTCGCCGGCCCGCAGCGCACCCCGCCTCAGGCGGCTGACGTACGGCCTGAGCTGCTCCGAGTCGTCCGGCAGTTCGCTGAGCTGAGGTCCGTTCATGCTGCCCTCAGGTCCGCTTACATTTGACTGCTGGAGGCAGCCTTCAGCCAAAGACAGGAGGAGGAGACAGCTGTGACGAGCAGCTGGACTTTGAGTGTTTGCTCATCGCGATACTGATGTTGGAATCGATCCCAACACAAGACCTACAGGAGCAGTGGCCAGTGTTGCCAACTCCTCAGTAAGGAAACTCGCTATTTTTTTCTTTTTTTTCTCTTTTCTTTTCAAACTTTATTGAAATTACAAAGTGAACAGCCAGTCATTCCAGTTCAGCCTGAACAGTAGACATACAAGGCAAGTAAAGGTAACAATATACAGTACGATGAAATAAGAAGGATGAATAAATAAAGGATAAAAAGGGGGGGGGGGGGGGGGGGTGACAGACTTGATAATTTAGTACTTGTGACAGCTCATTTGTTAAACATTTCTGAATGAATTTCAATCAATGATAAACCTTTTTTATTGGAAGTTAATTTAAGAGAGTTTAAGTAATATTCAATTTCAATCAAAAAAAATTAAATGATGGGGTTGAGTTTTGAAATTTACATTTATGTATGTGGAATTTCCCTAATAAGATATAAAGATTGACAATGGCACATTTTTTTTCTTTAGTTTCAAAATAAGTGATAATGTTCTTCCCTTCAATTTTGATTTCGTGTGTTGTCTTGCACAGTATATAATTTTCAAGCTCTCTCCAAAATGTAGCACTATATGAACAGCCATAAAACAAATGAGTAACACTTTCAAGTTCAGTTTTACAAAAGGTACATTTTCTATCAATGTCACAGAATCTTGAAATGTACATGTTGGATGGATATATGTTACGTAATATCTTCAAATGTAATTCTCTAACTTTGTTTGTAATGCAAAATCTAAAAGGAACAAGCCACGCTTTATCCCAGGTGATATTATCAAAAATAGCATTCCAAAAAAACTTCCCCCTTGGAGTTATTTTCTTCGCATTATACAAACATTCTCTAATATGTTTATTGGTGCATTTCTTGCTTAAGAAATCAATACCATTTATATAAAGAGTGTTAACGGATGCATGCGGTGTGTTCTGTTTTTGTAGCCTTTCATTAAATCAATCAGTCCGCTGGGAACGGACTTTACTACAGAGCTAAAATCTTTAAATTTGATAGGGAATGCTTTTTCTGTAATAAAGTCATTGTAACTAAGTAGCTGGCCTTCAGAGTCAAATAAGTCTTTTAAATAGATTATATTTTTATCAATCCAATTCTGCAAATATAGTGATTTGTTCCTCTTAGTAATACATTCGTTATTCCAGATAATAGATCTATGTGGAGAAAAGTTATGTGAATAACATAATTTCCAAGCCAACAATGCCTGTTGATAAAATGCAGACATTTTAACTGGTAACTTTGATATACTGTAACTACAAGACAACAGGAAGTGTAAACCTCCAACATTTCTAAAAATGTTATGTGGAATGAAATGCCATAATGATCCAGGAGATTTTAAGCATTCTTTTAGCCATTTCACCTTAAATGTATAGTTCAGGTCCATGAAGTCCAGAAGGCCAAAACCACCTTTGTCTTTAGGTCCACAAAGCAATGATTTTTTTAGATGCTGGTGCTTATTCTTCCATACAAAGTTAACAAATAAGTTATTAACATTTTTACATGTGGAATCAAACACATTAAGGGAAAGGGCTGGATACACAAATCTGGAAACACCTTCAGCTTTAGTCAAAAGGATTCTACCAAAAATTGATAGGTCTCTCTGGAGCCATCAGTTCAGTATAGTTTTAGTTTTTTCCATCCTGGGAGAAAAGTTGAGTTGTTGACGCTCTGTGTCATTCTTACAGACATGAATACCAAGGTATCTAACACAGTTTTTGACAGGAATATTGTGTAAGGATTTGACATTTGATTGGTACAAACATAAAATTTCACATTTAGATTTATTTAGTTTTAATCCAGAGGCAATTGAGAAATCATTTATTAATGAAACAGCATTTTCAATCTGATCTTTGTTTTTTTAAGGATAAAACGGTGTCATCTGCTAGTTGAGTCACTCTGATTTCTTTACCAAAAATAGATAAACCTTTATTGACTGGGCTATTTAAAATGTGTAATGAAAGTAGTTCAGCCACAATCAAAAATAAAAAGGGTGAAATTGGGCAACCCTGGTGAACAGATCTCATGACTGGAAATCTTTTAGTAGTATTTGGATATAGTATAACACAACTGTCAATATTTGTATAAAACATTTCGATAGTTGACACAAAGTTTGGACCAAAACCAAAGGTTTTGAGTGCTTTAAATACGAAATAATGTTCTACTGTATCGAAAGCTTTATAAAAATCAAGAAACACAATAAGGGAATCATCATCTATATTGTCAGAGTAGTCTAATAGGTCAAAAATAAGCCTTATGTTTGAACTGATATGGCGGTTGGTCATAAATCCGGTTTGCGTTTCAGCTATGATCTCATCCAGATTTTTCTTTAATCTTTTGGCATAGACCAATGAGATAATCTTATAATCTATGTTCAAAAGCGTGATAGGTCTCCAATTTTCTATAAAAGATCTTTATCAGGTTTAGGAATTAAAGTTATAATACCCTGTTTCATGCTTGTGGACATTTCTTTTCCATCAAGGCATTCCTTAAACATTTCTAACAAAGGATCAACAATGATATCCCAGAACTGTAAATAAAATTCCACTGACAAACCATCATTGCCTGGAGATTTGCCCTTTTTCATTGATCGAATTGCCTCTGAAATTTCTGATTTTGTTATGGGACGTTCACAATTAGTTTTAAAGTTTTCTGAGATTGTTGGTGCAAAGTTTTTAACTGACTCGATAAATCTATCACAAATATTACAATTTGATTTGTATATATCTTTGTAGAATGAACCAACATGTTTTGAGATATCTAAATAATTAGTGGTTATGTTATTATCAATCTTAAGAGCAGATATATTGTTTCTTCTTTGGTTTCGTTTCTCAAGAGCAAAAAAGTAACTAGAATTTCTTTCACCTAGTTCTAGCCATTTTGCTTTGGACCTTATAAAAGCCCCTTTAGCCATATTAATATATGCATTATCTATTTCTTCCTTTAGGCTTTTCAATTTAATTTCTTCATCATCTGATAGAGCATCTTTCTTCATTAATATGTTTAATTCATTCATAATACTGATTTCTTTAGTGTCATTTCTTTTTTTAATTTCTTTGCTTCGCCTTATTGCCGCTTTCCTTACCTTGAATTTGAAAAATTCCCATTTTAGTGTGTGATTCATATTGGTAAACCCCCGAATATCTGTTCTGCCGTTTTTTCCACTATACTACAAAATGTATCATCATTCAATAAATTATTATTTAGCTTCCAAAAACCACGTAGTTTACTTTGACTTTGTTTATTGCCAACTAAGAGAATTGTGATGAATTTGTGATCAGTTAATGGAGCAAAATCATGAGAAGATTCTGAAACAAAATGTAAACACGAAGAAGATATTAACCACAAATCAATTCTGGATTGTAGAGATCTATTTGCATTGCTCCAGGTAAACTCTTTTGTATCAGAGTTGAAGAATCTCCATACATCTATAACTGCAAGTTGTTCGCAGAAAAATGCAGTGCTTTTAAATTTTGAGTGTTGAGATGTTCTTATTGGTACTCTATCTATAAGATCGTCTGGAGCATCATTATAATCTCCTCCAAGAATCATGTGGGCTCCCTTATATTTTGATTTTAAAAAAATCAAGTTTCTCAGATAATTGTATGCACATAGATTTGGCCTGAGTTGTGTTATTATGACTGTATAAATTACAGACTATAAAGAAGGTGTTGTCCAATTTGAAAACCAGAATAATCCATCTGCCTTCATCTGAAGACAACGATTCAATAATATTACCTTTAAAGTTGTTAAGGAGAATGGCTACGCCTGCCGAATGTTGAGAGGCGTGGCAAAAATAACACTGATCACCCCACTGTGCTTTCCAGAATTTTACATCATTATCACTCGAATGAGTTTCTTGTAGAAAAATCAAATCAGCATTTTTCCGTCTACAGAAAATGAAAATTGACTTTCTTTTGGTACTGTCGCGAATACCTCTAACATTAAGGGATAGTATTTTTAAGGAACTGAAATGTAAGTCTGTCATAAGAGAAGAAGGGAATGAATAAAGTGAACTGGATGTCTGTAAAATTAACTAGAAATTTATAAGGTGCTAAGGTATAAACACCTAAAAGATACTCTCAAACAGGAAAACTAAATGTTGAGTACCTAAGTAAAAGTCTTCAGACTCTATTTCGTTTTTCCCCATTGAAGTGACCCAAATACTTTAAGCAAATTAACATTTATACACCAATAAAAGTAGGATGTTTAACTACTCACACTGTAAAACATAAGCAAGTCCAAACATAACCATAATAATGTTTGCCAAGTATTGGTACAACTAACTTGGAGGTATGAAAGTTTTATAGAAGATTTAAAGAGGATATTATTGGTTGTAAACATATTACCTAATGAACCTGAGGTATTTCAAGCAAAACAAAACAAACAAAAGATACAATATACAAGTGCCTCAAATGATTAAATATTGAACAGTAACATTGGGAGCCTGAGGTAGTTGAAATACCTGTTAATGTTACGTAACTTACAGAGTGAACTTAAAGTATTTCAGTCATCTTGCTGATCTTTTAATAACCTCTTATTTATGCGCTGTGTCTTACACAGGACCAATCCATTTGGTCTTCTTTCCCTCGTCACGGGCCACAGTTTATTTCTGCACTGTCTCTCCATGTAGGTGAGATCTTCAGCCAACCTGAGATTCTCAGGAAACTCGCTATTGGCTGTCCTAAGAGTCGCTAAATGACGTCATCGCCTAATTTGCATAATCGGTCATGCTAATGTAATTGTGACCTACGTTGTTGGAGAGAGAAATAACATCGTGGAAGAGACATAAAGTGAGTAAAAACGTCCTAAATGCAGTTAGAGTTTATTTAGAACTACAAATTAAATTTATTTTAGCAATTATTGTTTTTTTTAATGTCACAATTCCAACCCTGCTGCTTTACCCGGGCTTGGACCGGCAAGTGACCCGAAATAGGCGCTCTGGTGGAGTTACTTTGTGTGTGTGTGTTTATAAGTAGTTTTAAACCTTGTGATCCACAAAACAGCATAAGAGTAAAAGAACTGACTGCGTTACAGCACCCGCTGCTTGTTGAGAGTAAAAGCGATACGAGCTTTCACGAGTTTAAAAAAAAAAAAAGTCGCTAAGGGGTCTGAAAATTCGCTAAATATAGCGACAAAGTCGCTAGGTTGGCAACACTGGCAGTGACACCGATACTTTGACCTTTCACGTGCAGCGGAGAGAGGTTGGGAAGAATCTGCAAACTAAACGCTGGGATTGGTACAGCAATAAGAAAACACACTTTTCATTCATGTTTTGGGTTTTTGGAGCTGTGCTCGTCTCTGACGTGTGTTTAAATGTGTTTGAGGCTTATAGATAACATAGATGCGACAGCACAGGTTCAGCCATTTCTCACAGTGCATAAACACCAATGAATTTAACATTAATCGGTGCGCTACATACTCAACTTAGAGGCTACAAACAAAGGATCGATCATAGTATAGATCCAATACCAATGCCAGCGCTAGTATCAATACTGTGGATATCATTTAAATCTCTCAACAGTTGCAACTCCCTGTGACTGCTGACCTGGGTTTGTATTGGAGACTGCACAGTTGTTTAATCCTTTGTCCACTCATCCCACATTTTGATTCATATTATGAATATTCAAATATCAACACGCTTTTTTAGAGCCTGTCATTTATCCAGTGGCTGTGACGAAAACAGAGAAAGCTGCCATTATGGGTTAAGTCCAGGTGTCACTGAGCTGTCTTCAGGACACTCAAAAAGCCCACTCCATGAAAAGTAAGTGTCTGCCATCCATCCATGCAGTTACTTCAACTCATTCTACCGATTCAGGCCTTATTCCAGGTGAATGTCGGGATCCAGCCTGTACAGACCGTCAGCCTGTGGCAACCCTGACAATCAGCTGATTCTTAGTAACCTCAGCTAATATGTTGATGAAGCTGTGCATCATTTTACCTTTAAACTCTAGGGCTGGGCCCAAATTTGGCTCTTTTCACTTTATGCGGTCTTGCCAGCATTTATCAATCTTCAGCCGGCCATATGACCCTTTCAGGGCTGAAAAACACCTTTGACCCATGAGAGCCCAGACTGTCAGGAAAACTATGGTAGAGTTAATGTTGAAACTTTAACAGGGTGTGGGTTCATATGGGTCAAACCATTGAAATCTGTAACCATCCATCCATCCATCTTCATCCGCTTTATCCGAAATCTGTAAATCTGTAACCACATCAGTAAAACACCAATAGTGGCGTTTCTCTGAGCGTTCTTGTTTTGGGAGAAAATGACAACACCTCCCCCTGCTGGTTAAAAGCATTTACTGCAGGGGGCAGGAGCGCATTTGTAATTTGAACCACCCTAAAGCCTCTGTGTATCCTAGATGGGCAGAACTACAATAGTAGTACTGTGTGAAACAACCAGTAAATAAAAGTAGAGAGAATGTGATCAAAATAAAAGATTAAAATGAACATAAACACATGAAACATGGAACAGAGTGAACTGAAAGAACAAAAGATCATTTTAATGTTACTGAAGATTTATTTTTTCACTCATTTACTCAGATGTTGTTCATATATAAATGTATTTACAGAAAATGACGCATAAAGCAAAGTGTCTTTACTTTCCTAATAACAAACATGGCATTTCTAACAAAGCTCTGGAACTTATTTAAACCTATATATCTGTATATACACCTTATTGAATTCATATTCAGTAGTTTGGAGGTTTGTCTTTGACCACTATCTTTATTTGTTTAGACGTGCTAGCTAGCTCTGGCAGGGTCACTGATTAAACTAAATACAGGGGAACAGCTTGTAGTTATTATTACTACTATTACTGTAATCATTGGTAGTAGTATTTCATAATAATTTTGACTGCTATATCAAAAGTATTTCTCATTCTGTCATTATCTTTCCCCCACATTAGAAAAGAACACACTCATGATATTCAGTGATGGAGCTATTTTGATCATCTCCTTTAGCTTTGCTATGGCTGCCCATGTGTTTTTACCCTGGGTGTCTAAGTATCGGGTGGACATATCATTACAGCCTGAAACTGTCGGGGGCATTTGCACTTCATCCACTGTCCAGTTGACATGGAGTTTCTCAGTGCTCAGTTCTTTATTGTTCTTTATAAATCCTGTAATATGAACTATCAATACAGCAGGTAAAATGAGTTTTGAACAAGTCACCAACTTTCGAAGCAAATCTATTTCCAAAGGTGCTATTGATGTGAAATTTTCACCACGTGTCAGTAACAACCCATCCAATCCACACATGAAAATCCCAAATCACAGGCAAGTACATTTAAAGTTTGCTTAACAACATTTAGACAAGCCTGTGAAACACTGGGAGAGTAGAGTCTGGTCACATGAGACCAAAGCTGAACTCTTTGGATGCCAGAATACACCCCATGTTTGGAGGTGAAAAGCAGTGCACATCACCCCAAAAACACCAAACCAACAGGTGGGAACATCGTGACGTGGGGCTGTTTTTCAGCATACAGCACTGTGATTCAGATAATTAAAGGATGAGTGGAAAAATGTCCTGAGAGTCTTGATAAAAACCTGCTGCCACCTACCAGGATGATGAAGATGAAACGAGGGGACAGTGATGCCAAACACAGCCAACAAACTCGGTTAGTTTCAGAGAGACAAACCAAAGCTGCTAGAATGACCCGGAACCTTCTGGACTGTGTGGCAGCACGGGTAAAATCACACCTGTCACTGTGACTAGTTTCTGCATACAGCAGGCGTATTGAAGCCAACAAACGCTTTTGTACGACGTATTGAATCCATTTCAGTAAACAAGTTCATTCCCTCCATGAATCGCTACCTTATTGTGGTGGAGGGGTTTGTGTGTTCCAGGGATCCCAGGGCTATGTCGTCTGGGGGCTTCTGCCCCGTCAGGGTCTCCCATGGCAAATTGGTCCTAGTGAGGGACCAGACAAAGAGCGATTCAGAAGACCCCTATGAGTAGGACACCAAGGGAACAGTTCACCCTGCCCAGGGTAGGGTTACCGGGGCCCCGCCCATGAGCCAGGCCTGGGGAGAGTCCCCGAGGGCAAGCGTCTGGGGGCCGGACCTTAGTCCATGGAGGAATAGCCCGAAAAAGGGGACATGGGTCTCCTGCAGGCCCACCACCCCCAGGAGGCGCTATAGTGGTTGGGTGCATTGTGTGCCGAGCAGCAGCCAGGAACAGAGACCCTGGCAGACCAAACCCCGGCTACCAAGACTAGCAACTGGGACATGAAATTTCACCTCACTTTTGGGGAAGGAGCCTGAGTTAGTGCTTGAGGTTGAGAGGTACCGGCTAGAAAACGTCGGGCTCACCTCAGTGCTCGGGTTGGGGAACGGGTTCTTACTGTCATTTGCGCTTATGCGCCGAGTGGCACCTCAGAGTACCCAGACTTCTTGGAGTCCCTGGGCAAGGTGCTGGAAGGTGCTCCACCTGGGGACTCTGTTGTCCAACTGTGAGACTTCAGTGCTCATGTGGGCAATGACAGTGAGAACTGGAGGGGCGTGATTGGGAGGAAAGGCCTCTCAGATCTGACCCCAAGCTGTGTTTTGTTATTGGACTTCTGTGCAAACAACAGTTTGGCCATAACAAACACCTTGTTCGAACATAAGAGCGTCCATAAGTGCACATGAAACCAGGACGCTCTAGGCCGTAGGTCGATGATCGATTTTGTAATCGTATCACCGGACCTGCGGCCATATGTTCTGGACACTCGGGTAAAGAGAGGGGCTGAGCTGTCAACTGATCACCACCTGGTGGTGAGTTGGATCAGGTGGCGGGGGAGGATGCTGGAAAGACCTGGCGCCTAAACGTGTAATGAGGGTGTGCTGGGAACGCCTGGCAGAGGCCCCAGTCCATGAGATCTTCAACGCACACCTCCGGCAGAGATTCAACAACAGGGAGACGGACATTGAGTCCGAATGGACCATATTCAGCATCTCCATTGCTGAAGCCGCTGCACTGAGCTGCGGCTGCAAGGTGGTTGGTGCCTGTCATGGTGGTAATCCCTGAACCAAATGGTGGACACCAGAGGTGAGGGAGTCACCAGGCTGAAGAAGGAGTCTTATCAGGCTTGTTGGCACGCCTCTACAATGTTGTGTGCAGCTCAGGGGCAGTACCTCTGGATTGGCAGACCGGGGTGGTGGTTCCCATCTTTAAGAAAGGTGACCGAGTGGGTGTTCCAACTACAGGGGGATCACACACCTCAGCCTCCCTGGGAAAGTTTGTGCCAGAGTGCTGGAAAGGAGAGTTCGTCCGCTAGTCGAACCTCAGATACAGAAGGAACAATGCGGTTTTCGTCCTGGTCGTGGAACACTGGACCAGCTCTTTATCCTCTCGAGGATGCTTGAGGGTGCATGGGAGTTTGCCCAACCAGTCTACATGTGTTTGTGGACTTGGAGAAGGCATTCGACCGTGTCCCTCGGGGTGTCCTGTGGGAGGTGCTGCGGGAGTATGGGCTGTCTGGCCCATTGCGACGGGACATTTGATCTGGGGAGAGGAAGGTCTGGGCTTCTCTGCTTAGGCTGCTGGCCCCGTGACCCGGTCCCAGATAAGCGGAAGAAGATGGATGGATGTTCAATACTTGTTCCCTGTGTCATTTCTCGTTATTGCACATAATTTATGGATATCTATGGTTTGATTTCTTTGCATGTGTGGATTGGATGGATTGTTACTGACATGTGGTGATAATTTCATGTTGATAGTGCCTTTAGAAATCAAATCAGAAATCTTTGCAACCATTGTAGCTCATTTCTAAAAATAACTTAAACTAACATCAATGCCTGGTTACATCTCAGCTGGATTACTGTAACTCGCTGTATCTTAACCTGCCGACACAATCTAAACTTAGATTTGGTCTGTGGCCGTGTGGTGGTTCTGTTTCAGCCAGGAAGGCTCAGGGGTGAAGGAGACTGAAATGTGAGGAAGAAAAAGATCTGCAGTCAGAAACAAGTTACAGCTTTAGCTCATTTTACTGAAAAACGTGTAACAGGAGTTGGTGAACCAGGTGCCCCTGTAGCATTACGCTACTACTGTACATACAAGACAACACTCACAGATCAGTCTTTGATTATACAATGCTTCTAATGAGTATGTTCATCCATATATAATGTAAAACCAAATGGTTCTGGGTCACAATGCAAATTAAAAGTGTTTACAGTTGTAAAAAAACAAACAAAAACCCACACTTGTTTTGGTAGTTGGGGATGAGCCCGATTAGGGCTTTATTCCTGTGTAAATCTTATTTCATCCATATGGTCTCCAAGATAGTTCGAGCCAACCTTCTTCATGTGCCACATTTAGAAGGTTAGTGTCTCAGATCACTCCACATTTTAACCAATCACACCAAAAAATGCACGTTTTTGGTGTAAAAATACATTCAAATGTGTCCCTCGATCTTTGTCCTGTGCAATGTTCCATGCTGCGGACCCATTGGTGTGGAGATTCTTGGAGGATGATAATGGATCTAACAGAACCGGCCAGTAAGGGTTCCACGCAGACTGGAGTGTTACCAAACTGTTGAAAGGCTTTGAGAAAAATAAGATCCCGCTGCTTGAAGAATAAATGCCTCAGAGAAAACTCAGAGCTGCTGCAGGAAAATGAGTTTGCAAAAGTTCATTCATAAAAACCCTGTTTACCTGTTACTGCAGCTAAAAAGACACCTGGGAGTGACGAGCCGTGCTGCTTCCTCTACAGAAATCTTCATGCGTTTCATTCAAGGAGTATTACAACTTAGCATCCAATCACAATCAATTCTGTTGAAAGTGTTGCTCTTGACAGAATCCTCTGTGCTGGTCTAATGCTGGGTCCAGATGACATACAGTGTGACCTGAAACACACAAACCTCGATCCTTCGCTGGCAGCACAGGGGGATTAGACAGATAAAACCTGGGCATGGCATCTGTGTCAGAAAAATTAAGCTAAAGCAGAAGTGCTTAAAAACTTGCATTCTATTTTAGGCCACCAGATGGCGATAACTGTGGTTGCAAAAAGCCTCCCAGAGCTGGGAAAGTGGCGGCCTCCACCTCTGCACACACCTTCATACCCAGTTTATGATCTCATTCACTGCTTTTGGGTCAAATGTAATTTAAAAAAAAAATTTAGTTTGCAAATCTTGGTCATACTACGTTTCAAAGTGTGTTATCATTGGCTGATGACAATCAGAACCCCCCAGCCCCGCCTCAGGTTTTTTGCAAACCAATGGCCCAGGAAAAGTGAGAAACTCCTGGCTCAAAGGGTGACATCACTGTAGCTACATCCACAGTAAACATTTTCCTGATGAGTTCATGGTCCCAGTGGCTAGTTTCACACACTGACGAATACAAAACGAGATTCATTTTTTCATCACGGTCTCCATTAGAATCCAGGAGGAAGATAAATCCAGGCATGTCTTACTGTGTGACTTATAAGTCACTACTGTCTGAGTGTGCATCACCCCTCGGTCCATGTGACATCTGGCTGCTAAGCTAATGACCTTTAGCCCAGTTATGGACCTCCCCCAGGTGGGACAAGAGGATAAGGAAATGGGTGAATGGGGAAGTGATGCTTCACTAACTGTAGAGGTTACATGCTTCTGTTATGTACAGTATATGGTCAAAGAACACACCTAACACAACATAGCTCTTGGCCAAGATGATGGAAAATACCTGACAGAGTGACCAGCTAACCTCATTTTCCTGCCCAGGAGAAAACCAACAGAATCTCAAGTCTTTGACCTTTGATCTCCTTTTACTGACATGTTGTTCAGAGTCAGCTGTCCAGTGTGAAATGTTGGGAAATCACCGAGGGTTCAGACATTCTCCAAAACAGCAGAGTCCACCGTTCTAGGCTATCGACTCTCCCACTTGGTGAGGTATGAAATATTAACACAGGTCTCTATACAACGTTTTATTTGAACCGTGAAACATATCAAATGTATAATGTCATCCAAAACATTTTGACCAAAATTAACATTTAAATTTCAACATGGATTAAAATATGTGAACAAAAAAAGGGAAAAATCACAAACTAGATCAAACATTCGATTTGGCTTTTGGTGGCACGCTTCTGACAATCCCAACATCATAGTGAAGTGTGGCCCAGGCCTACACTCTACTGCCGGGCAGCTTCATCAGGGTGGAGGGCGTCACCTGTCTGTCATAACATCAAACATTTTTAAAGTCTCACAGGCTTATAAAAACGGAGTGTAAAATAAAGCTACAGCCAAGTCAGCCTGCAGCTGAAATCATGAAGCAACTGATGCATTCAATGTAAATACATGAAAAGAAGCCCAACTTAGACTTTCTGCATCACAACATGTTATTTGGTCCTGGACTTGGATGCACAACAGGAGGCAAACAGACGGAAAGGGCACGCGGGGTGATGGGGGGCTGCGCGCAGTCGGGGCTCCGCAGCTGCTCGTGAGTTAGCATGTTAAGGTGCAAGTGTGCTCACAATATCCTGAGTACAAAATCTTCATCACATTGCGTCTCCCACTCTCCTGCCAATGTGAAACACACTGTTCATGCATCGATGGCTTCACTGTATTTTAATCTGTGTGTCAATGTGAAACCTGAGGAGCTACAAAGTAACAGTACGAACACGGGACTGACTCGTCTTTGGGTGGAGCGACTGTGTCGGACGAACATGTGCTGCTCTCTGATGGTTACCCGAGGACGACCCTGTCACGCTCAGTGCGTCTGTGACGGACATGAACCCTGAGCTCGAGCTACAGTCGGCAAATGCTTGGAAACGTATCAGGAAACGAGGTTTTCAAAGGGTCGCTGTGGGAATGTTAGAGTGCATGAATGTGTGCGTGAGGAATGAGCAGACGAGCTCCCGGAGCGCTCGCTGAAACTGAAAGCAGACACAGGATGTAGGGAAACGCACCGTCAGGTCGGTTTGACTCCACATTTATAGAGCCAGTATGAACACTGTTACATACTCAAACCTGCCAGAGCTCCATGTTGTAGTTGGGAAACAGAAGCATCATATCCTGGTCCAATCCTGGACTGTCAGCTACACGGAGGCATTTTAAAAGTGATGCAGTAAAATCAGTCAGTCGGGCTGAAGCATTACACCTCCTGTCACAAGCTAACAGCTAGCACAGCCATGGTCTCTGCAGATCATTTTTACTGTTTCATTTCATAAAAAGTGACCATGTGGTGACAGCCCGTCAGCCTCACGGCACGGTCGGGTCAGGTGACCATCAGGTCACCAGCAGCTGGTTGGTGAACCTGGTCACAGGTATGTAGTGCTTGTTAGTCTGCAGTTTGCATGGAAGATGCTGACATGTCTGCACACACCTGTTGGCCACGCCCCCTGCAGAACTGATAATGTGAAAAGTGCGACTGGAAACACAACGTTCACCTTCAGAGTAATAGCTGCACCTTAAATGTGTTGAGGCGCAGCTTTTACTTTGAAGGAAAAAGTTCTCCAATTCCAGACGGGACACACTTCCCACAGCTCGGAGGTAATTAGAAAACTGCTAAGTCAGCATATTCCAGGCAAACTGCGAGCAACCCTGGCAATCACAGGGAAGTCACGTAGCAACATGACAGCTAACAGGAAGCACTCACCGACCAATCAGGGAGCACGCTCTGTTTTTTAATCTGGTGACTGGAAGTGGAATCATGTTTAATGTGGTGGACAAATCTCAGACAGCGTGTGATGGTGATCATAAATGATAATTAGCATCAGACGTACAAACTTTTATATACTATGGAATCTATTTGTCTTTATTTTAGCTCAATAATAAGGAAAAAACAGAAACTATGGGAATGTTGTTATCCGACGATAGCCTAACGCTAACGTGCTTCTTATTTCAGCTGAGAAATAAACTGAGGATCCAAATCAGAACTTCCCAAATGTAAAACATTAAGACGCAAACATGTATTTGGATGCATTGTGAGGATTGAAAGAGCCTCAGTCTGTACGGAGGCAAATACAGCAGAACAGAAACATCACAACGAGGCTCCGCAGAGAAAAGTAAAAAAGTGCACACAAGTCTTAGGCCATCACACGCCAGGACTTCCAAATGCATGCACACAACATTAAAACTAAGTACATAAAACGAACCGCCGCCTCATGAAAGCACAGACAGCAACACTTTGTCGAAGCTGTCGTCAGACGCGATCTCATCCAAGCACGAAGCAAAAGGGAGCTGACGACTTTTGGAACGTGAAGAGCAACGTTTAGGAAAGCCTTTCCTCCAGTGTTGTCCCGTCTCTAAGAAACATCATCAGGCAGAAACGAGCAGTGAAAACAGACCGATGTGTGCGACCTGTTGATGATGGCGCACAAACCAGGAATGGCTCCCCTGCTGCAGGAAGGTCAAAAAGGCAACAACTAAGACTGTTCCTTCTTAAGACTCACAGCTTCGTGCTGCACACACTTTGTTTCAGAGCAGCATTTCTTGCTGTCAAGCTTCAGCCCAGTCACGCCCAAGTTAGCATACACGTAGCCAAGCAGGTTTCAGTACACCACCTGCTGACAGACAGACACTGATGACAGACAGGTGACCTCTGCCTTCGTCTCCACCCTCATATTTCAGTGAACCAGCCCAAAGACGACATGTTGCACAAACCAACTGTTTCTACTCAAACAGTCTTCAGGTTTTCAAATCACGATTTCAGGGGACAACACAAGTTTGTTCAAACCCGACGAGGTGGCAGATCTACACCTATACGGATAATGTGATGTACATTCAAACCATTTCCCGGGGCGGGTGAGTGGGAACTACGACAGGATGATGGTCGTTCTCCACAGCTGAACAGCCGGCAGCACTACACAGTGTGTTTCCTGTGTGGCACTCACTAAATATTTCCACACACACTGAACTTTGGTCCGTGGTACATTTACAACAACAGGTACAAAGAAAAAGCCACGTTTCTGTCTCCTTATAGTGAATAATGGCTGAGCGTTGCACGTCCACCAACGATGAAACACTAAAATCACCGTCCGTGTGTCGAGACATGATGGGCCTCCATCTCACGCTCCTACAAAGTGCATGTTTCTAAAGCATGTAAGGTGCAGGTAGGCAGCTCTGTGATGACTGAGTGATCAAGCTGAACAGCACGGGGACGCCACAGTTACCAGATGTCCATCAGCACCGTCTGCTGAGGAGGACTCGTTTTAACCCCTGTGGTGTTTTTGCTTTCCTTCCGAGGGGCAAAGTACAGGGTGGTTCCTAATTTCTGCAGCTACTACATAACCTACTACAGGCCTCTGCCCAGTCGTTTCCAGGATGCTGGGAGCGGGGGATGCTGATGGCCAAAGGACAGCAACAGGCTTAAACTGTTGGCCTCTCCCTGTATGGGAGTGGTGTGGCACTGAGACGGCACTGGGAAATGGAAAATGTCACTGGTGTTTCACTCGTGCTATGCTGAGGCTTCGAGAAGAGCCCGAGCAGCGGTGGAGGAGTGGGTGTAGTTTAAGAATCCACCTCTGGGAGGCTGCCTGGGTAAAGTAGAGTTTAAGTGATAAGCCCACCATCGGGGAGTGTTGACAGCAGGTTGGACACGTAGCTGGGTTGTTTGTTTAAGAGGTCAGAGTTCATCCGTCCGAGCAGTCCTGAACCCAAGCAGAGAAAAACAAGATGACGTAGGTACGAGCTTCAAACTCATCCCTGGTTGGGAGCTCAACGCCCACTCTCTGGGTAAATCCTCAGTTAGGAGGTGGAGTTTCCTCCTTTGAATAAATTCTGGACCCAGGCGAGGGGCGTGGCCTGATGTCAGGAGTCATCATCCGTGTCCTCTATCAGAACCTTGGTGTCACGAGTCTTGGACCTAAAAGGAGAAACAGGAAGGAAGCTCTTAAAGTGGGAACTCAAGTCCACGACTGATCACTGAGCTAATGTCGTCTGTCTCAGGCGTGTTCGCACAGCCGTGGCTGCGACACGCGTGTCGGAGCCACGGCCCTTTGAACACGCAGCCGTGTGTCGTGTGGCTTCAACACTGCTTTCACATCTTCCTTGTGTAATATGTTTATACTGGATATGTATGCACTGGGATCTACACTGTGTAAATTAGGTGGCATCAAACATACTGTCTATACAATCAGGCTGCAGGAGGCCCGTGGATCACCAGCGTCACTCAGTTCTCACTTTAGCTGCCACAGACACATGTGGCGGTGCCTCTGCACACTGAGGCGCCGCCACATGTGTCTGTGATGTTCCTCTGCAATCACAGAATGACTGAACACAAGATTTTACCTCTAAACATCCAATCATCTGTTTTCTGAGTCAGCGGTTTACGTGTGAACATAATAACCAGAGGTCTTCACAGGTTATCAGGCTGTGGTTTTACCATGAAACAGATTGCTATGCAAGTAAACAACTACCTGAGATAGCTAACCTTTGCAGGACCACGAGCTAACCCCCCCACAGATCACTGCGCTGACTGTATCTATAATAAATGACGTTGCAGTTTCTCTGTTTTGCATGAAGCTACATTGTTCTACGTGGGGTCGACGGCCTTCTGTGCACGCTGATGAAACATGCGTCTCCTCTGCTGTGACTGAGGGGCCCACGCCTGCACTCAGCAGGACAGACAGACGGGGAAAAGACTTACTGCGAGGCCAGGCGTGGCCTGCGCAGGCTCATACTGTAGCTCCTCTTCCAGCTCTTCTTGCCCTGTCGGTTTCTCACGCCATCCTCCTGGTCCATCATCTGCTCCAGGAGGGTCTGGTCGTCGGCGTTGAGCGGAGCCACGCTGATGTCTCTGACGGCTCTGAATTCACCACAGTTGTTCAGATGTTCGTTCTCCAAGCGGAAGAAGTTCCACACAAAGCGCCTACAAGGATCACACATTAACCCGTTACTGAGTTTCTGTTACTTTATCACTTCCTGATCTAGGCCCTGCAGATACACAAAGTTAGGAATGAACTATGAGAAAAACCAAAGGGATGAATAAAGAAAAAAGACTCTGTGTACCGAAAGACCTCCAGCGGGGCCAGGACTGTAGCAAAGATGTCAGAGATGCCGTCAAACGTGACGAGCGTGGTGACGGTGACCGTTAAGATCCATCCGAAGCGTAACAGCACGTCCTCTACTATGGCGCTGTAGTAATAGGCCTGCAGGAGGACGCACAACAGAGCACGCGCTTCACATTCATGCTGTGTGACTACATAACAACACGTGCTGCTGTTGATTTGTGGATGACAGGGTTAGCAGCAGCAAGCCTGCTTAGTTCAGCCTGAAGTCCTGACATTTGGACACCGACTTTTGTAAAGTGGCCACAGGAGGAGCTGCAGCTTCTTTGTGTGGTGTAATACCTTGTGTGGATAGACTATCTCCTCTCTCAGGAAGGTGTTCTCTCCCGCGTTGCGGTCAAACAGTCCCCAGTCCATCTTCAGATCCCAGACCAGAGTGTAACACGAGCTCAGCGCCAAACAGCCAATATACAGATAGAAGAAGATCTGGGCCTCCGAGCCTGCGTCTGTGGGCGGGACATCAGAGTGTTCTCCAGTTACAGCCTGCCATTAGAGCTCCATCCCATAATAACAACACAGAGGAGAGAATGAGCTCAGGATGGCATTGCCTTATAACACGGCATCTGTCAGCCTACCTTTGTGTGTGCTGTAGAGGGCGGAGAAGGTAACAGCGAAGAAGGTGGTGGAATATTTGCCAGCATTAACCAGATGAGGGAAGGCCCGCTTGGTGTCACGGTAACGGCGCAGACACTGGACGAATCGGAACCACGCAGGAAGACACTTGATCACCGCCCGAACGCCATACGAGTACGAGTTGCACACATCGTTACCTGAAGAGGACGACATTTAGCCACCGGTTTGCTCCGACACGTGCGCGTGAGCAGCGAGCATCTCGGAGCCTCACCTCTGCTGATGAGCCCGTTGTGTTTGGTCCAGTCCAGCTCAAAGCTGTAGAAACAGATCATGTACTCCAGGTCCATCAGCACCACCACCAGAGAGTTGAGCTGGTCAGCCAGCCAGAAGTCTGCAAAGCCAACGCGGTGAAACGGAGCCGTCACCACTCGAAACTGCGGAGGAAGACGTCACAGGAAGAGCCCTCTTCAGAATAAAAGCTTAACCACACAAAAGGTATGATGTAAAGACTCTGGTCAGGGCCATTACCAGAAGTTTGAGCAGCCAGAAGCGTGACTTGTAGTAGCAGGTCTTGAAGGGGTTGATGAGGAAAAGGAAGAAGAGCCCATAGAGAGCCAGAGGGTTGGCCTGCATCGGCACCAGGATCTTGTCGCTGAAGAGACAGGACAGCAGGCTTACGCACCACAGCACCCCCAGCAGACCTGCAATCTGCACACACAATGACTCAGTCAGCATCCTCTCCCCGTGGAGGGGGCCACGGCCCACAGATCGTTAAATCATCTCTATGAGAACACGACTTCTTTCTTTGGTTCAATCTGACCTCTGACCTCAAACAGATGCTGATGGGACAGGTTGTTTCTGGGGTTCAGTTCAAATATGAGCACATGGTTGACGCCTGCTTGCCTCCAGCCGTAAGTGTTGATGCCTACAAGACAAAAGAGTTGTTTTTTTAACTTCCTGTCTCTGATATGAGTTTATGACTAACTCGACTCCAAACTTGGCACATAAGCTACAGTGTGAGAGTGTCTGTGTGTCCATACCTAACAGGAAGAGGAATTCTATTAACAGGAAGCCTCCTCTGTAGATTCGGACCATAGGCCAAACATCAGAACGATCTGTCCCCACAGCTACTAATGACAAAGACCAATCAGGAGACAGCACCATCAATACCGAGCAAAACTGCACAGAGCAAAAACAAAGTGCCTGATGTGAGGAGTCTGCAGCATGTCTGCAAACAGACTTTTGTTTATCTGCACAACAACAAGTGGAAACCAACATTCATGATGGTTCTACTGGAGGATGGGACGGCACGTCAGTCATTTGTTTCCTGTGGATACTGTTACAAGTCACCCTAAAACCCCCAAAACACAACTAAACAATCACAACAACACAAGTGAATACAAAGAAAGGCCAATCATCTCTCTGCTCGTCCTTCTTCTGCTCCCGTTGTTGTGCAGATTTAAGATGCTTATCAGAGGTGGAAGTGTGCTGCTCACTCATAATTACGACCTCCTGCCTGTTCCTGTGGAAATCATGAAATCTTTGTTTCTGATGTCAGCAGGAAGGAGCCTGAGCCTGGTCCTACTGCAGGTTTCCTTCCACTGTCACTCGTCACATGACTGTTGGGTTTTCTCTGCATGTGTCATTGTGGGGTCTACCTTACAATGTGCAGCACCCTGAGGCGCCTGTTAGGGTGCTGCATAAACAACACTGGTCTTTCCCTCCACAACTTTACACACTACTGTTCCTCACATTCACAGAAATGTATTACTGGTGAGTTACTGTGGTGTATACTTTAGTCTCTCTCTTCATTCTCACCTGATGCCTTAATAATACGACTGTAGTAACACTAACTTTACAGACCGCTGTAGTGCTGTCACGCTTGCTCCATCTTTCTCACCTCCCACCAGGATGCTGATATTCCAGAATCATTTATTTCTCCCTTCTCTCACAAAAGTCTCCTTTTTCCTGTGGCGTAATAAAGTATTATTATTATTATTGTTATAGAAATAATAATAATAATAATAATGGACTCTGGACTTTCTACTATAGGAGACAAAAACTGGACGGGTATGTCAGTTAAATCCAAAGAGTCGTGCTGACAGGTTTCTTTCTTTATCGTGTAGAAAAACAGTTCAATATGTGACGTCTTCACACTGACAGTAGGGGGCGCGTCACTGGTCCGTGGGCTGTTTGTGGCCCACAGTGTGACAGCCCTGAGCCAAAGCATTACAGTTTTTTCTGAATGCTTAAACCCTAACTGTGATTCCTGTAGCACAATCTCTAAAACTATTCAGACTTATAGCAAAACCACTCACTGAGTTTGCAAAACTAAAAGCACAAAAACTGCTTTGCACTCAGTTTGCAATTTTGTAACACACACTTTGCAAAACTGTAGGCACAATTCACTGCACAACACTCAATTACCAAATTTCCAACACACTCCTAGCAAAAGTATACACATGTATGGCTATCATTAACACTAATTTGCCAACTGTCTGGCACACTTTCACATGTGAAAACTTTTTTAGATAATTCGTTCACTTTGCAATCAGCCTAAGCACTATAATACAGGTAAGCTGTGTGTGCGGAGTACAATGGAGGGAGCAGGAAGAGTGAGAAGTAGAGGAGGCCGAGGAAGAGGACGTGGAGGTGAAGAAGTAGGATGAAGAGGACGACAAGGACAAGGAGGAGCAAGAGGAAGACGAGGAGGGGGGAGAGGAAGACGAGGAGGAGGGAGAGGAAGGGTAGGAAGAGTAAGAAATAGAATTGCTGATGACATCAGAGCTACAATAGTGGACCATGTAATCAACCGTGGAATGACCCTGAGGGAAGCTGGCCAACGGGTCCAGCCTAACTCGAGCCGCTACACTGTAGCAAGCACCATAAGGACATCTTGAAATGAGAATCGGTGAGTACAGTCACTTCGCACAAAGATTTGTAGCACTGCCATATGCCAATGAGAAACACAACAATACCATTGATGTAAAAATACTGAAATTGTTACTTTACAGAATTGCTAGATGACCAGATGCTGGGGCAGAGGAAGCATGTTCACTGCAGACCAAGTAACCCATATAGTCATTATGGCGATTGCAAATAATCCTATACTTGGAAATGAACACTTGTGGTTGTTTTGATGTGTGTGAATAAACAGCAGTACTTGAAGTTTGGATCCCTCTATGCTTATGGATCTATGACAGAAGTATGAGCTCAAACTGACATAGCCTACCTTGTGCACAGAGAAAGCAAAAGCCAGATGTGTTTTGTATTCATACCATCAGTGTGCAGTTGGCGCATTGTGTGCTTAGTAGATGATGGCTTGTGTGTACTGTTTGATACGGAAACACCATTTTTACGAAGGTGTGAGGAGTTAATCTAGCTGTGTTTGCTTTTGCAAGAGAACTGCAATGTTTTGATGATTGGGTGACAGGTTTTCTTATTTGTGTGAAGAGTTTTGCAAAATTAGCCAATAGTTACAAAAAATGTGCTTAAGCAATCAGAAGAAACTGTAAAGCCGTCTGAAACTTGTCTGGGTTAAAACAGCACCTGTGACACGCGCGTCCCATGACGACCAGAATAACACTTACATATTTCTGGCCTGTCCACAAACACAGTCAGATTCCAGGAAGTATAAACGAGACACTTCAGTGTTACAAAGGTCACTGTGTTTTACCTGTGATGACCACAACGACCAATAAGACGAGGAAGACTCCGCAGTAAAGGCCGACTCTGAAGGTGGTCCAGGCAGGAGCAGGCTGTGGACACACGGACACGGTTACAGCACCTGCACAGCTGTGCAGCGCGACCAGCTCTGCTTCTTCTTTTATTTTCAGTCACAGCAGCTAACAGCAACACTTCGAACATGCAGTACTTTGCTGTTCAGTATTTACAACACCCCCAAAAGACAACAGAAAGAAGGAAAACAAACAAACAACAAACACAAATATTTAAATGCATAAGGGACATTCAGTGTACAGTTAACTATGATGGTGATATAGAGATATTATCCGGTCCTGAGAAGGAACCTGCCAGTGTACATCTCATCTTTGCCAAATGCAAAAACCTGACGAGCTCTGCACGCCACTGTTCACGTGTGGGAGGAGCTTCCTGCTTCATCTTCAAAGCATAGGGCGACTTGCAATGAGTGAAGCAAAGGCAACAGAAGTGAAGAGTATTTTGGCAGAGTGATGTTTTCAGGCATCATCCCAACGACAGCCGTTAGAGCACGAGGATCACATTTAACGTTTATATCTGTGAAAGGGTGCTAAACACAGACAGCCAATAGTCATAAGGATCGGGGCACATCCACAAAGTATGAACCTGGTGCTGCTTTACATCTGTCACACCGGGCTCAGCTCCTGCAGAGAACTTGGCTAACCTTTCCTTGGAGATATGTAATCAGTGTAGGACCTTGAACTGCAGCTCATGCCTGGCACACAGAAGAAGAGTGAAGCCTCTGGAGAGAAGATCGCCAGAGTCATCCCAGGGTCTCTGCCCCTGTGCTTTAAGGATGGAGAGAGAAGGATCTCTAATAATATCGCGCAGATTCCTTTAATCTCTTATGAATGTTCATATTAATCATTTTATCCAAAGACGTTTCCTCGGGTAGTTCCTGAAATGAAGGAAATCGGCTCTTTACAAAGTGGAGAATTTGTAAATAGTGGAAAATATGTTGCTGAGGATCATTAAACAGCTTCAGGAGCTGC